>NW_024080722.1:2564477-3313983 GCF_003009895.1 Hyaena hyaena
TTGCATGTACCCCCCTAAAGGGAAAGGAGGAGAGCCCTCAGAGACCTGCTCATCCATCACAGCTACACAGGGTCGCCTGGAAAATTTCATCTGGGGGCAGCTCTGGGTAATGTGGAAGGAGATGGATGGGGCACTTCCCTAAGAGATTCCTCCTTCCCTTCCCCATTTCAGAGGGGCTTGGGAAGCCCCAAGAGAATCTTTTCCTTAACTGTGCCTCCTCATGGCTCCACTGGAGTTAGGAGGAAGATTGGAGAGCAGAGAGATTGTGTGTGTGTGTGTGCGTGCGCGCACGCACACATGCGCGTGCGCACGCGTGTGTGTGTGTGTGTGTGTGTGTGTTTCAGTACTGAGGGAGATCTACAATTTGGGAAGGGTTGTGGGTGGGGAATTCATGGCAGAATGTGGCGATAATTGACTTAAACTGCTATCGATTTGCACCTCACATCTCTTGCTTGGCTCCAAAATACTGCCAAGGGCACCCGGGCGGTGGGGAGAATGTCAGTAAGGAAGACAGTTTGGGTCAAGTCTCTCTTTTCTCTTTCCTCCACCTCCCAGGAGGCTCTGTTGGTAAGTCCCTTGGCCACCCTGTCCATGTCCTGCTGGGCTTGGACTCTGGGGCCAGCCATTGATTTGATTCCTGGCTGCCTCTTAAAGGCTTGCCCTACTCAGCAAAAATGCTGAGTTTTACTGCTGTTAGCATGGCTTCCAGACTCGGCAGCTGTTACTTTCCCAAGGTAAGAGGCAGCCGTTCTGCCGCCAGGCACGGAAGCTAGCGGAGGACCAGGGCTGAGATGCTGGGACAGCCTCTCGTCTGCCCCAGCTGGCATGGAGCCACTGAAAAGACCTTTTGGGGAAAAGGAAAGTAGAAATATAATTGCATTTTAAAAATGTGTGTGTGTGTGTGTGTGTGTGTGTGTGTGTGTACGCGTGCGCGTGTACAGCTTCTGAGGCCAGATAAAAGCAAACATGTGTTTGTAAGAACCTGCCCTGGCGGGTGGGTGACGGTGTTACCTGCAGGCACTTGCAGACACACGACTCTCTGGCCAGAGGCTGATACCTCAGGCTGCAGCCCTCACAAGGCCACCAGGAATCTGCTTCGGGAAACTCTTGTCACAGCAGGGCCCCTGGTTCGTTTTGTGTGGGGATGCAAAGTCAGAGGAGGGCACCCTGTGTTGGGAACCTCTCTCGTTTTATCTCTTTTTCAATTCATAGACAATTAAAGCTGGAAGGAATATTAAAGAACAGACAGGCAGGACTCTGTGGCCCAGAGAGGGGATGAGAATTCCACAACATTCTCTAACAAGTTCATGGTGTGCCCGGGGCTAGAATCTCTGATGCCTGACGCCCAGATCAATGTCCTATCCACTCCACCACACTCCCTGGGGACTATGCATTGTTCCCCACTCCCAACCGGCCACGATGCTCCCACCCAAGGCAGTCACTGTCTTCCATCATCAGACTTCCCATTTCAGAGGTGCTCCATCTGTAAACATGACCCTGGAGAGAAAGGATCCAATGCCTCAATCACTCTCCCCACTAGACAGACAGACAGATACACACACACACACACACACACACACACACTCACTCACTCCTTCTCCGGCGCCTTCAGAGAATTACACACAGGCAGGGACCCAGTACTGACTATGACCGGTAGACAGAATCCAACAGAGCATCGGACTGTACCTGAGTTCTTTATTAAAGAATTCTTTGCTTTCCAGAGAGTCAAGTGTACACCCATTTACCAATGCAAATACTTCAGGCAAATTAATTTCTTTCTATTAGTGAGAATCCTGCCCTATACAATTATGCATACTACAGTCACAGGAACATGTCCAAGCACACATGTATACATGCACTCATACACACGTGTGCACATTGCAGATTTAGAACCCTTTTCTCCTTGCTATAGTCCCCAAAAGGGAATTTCAACCTCCGCACCAAATTGTGTTCCCCTATATAAAGGCATCACCCACACAAAGACTGGGACTCATCATCCTGGAGAAGGGGAAATATAAATCCCTGTGAAGGAGAGGCTCTCGAGAAGTCAGAGCCAAGCCCACGCAAAAGTGATCCCAGACTCCTAGATGCTCATTTTGGGGCGCAGGCGAGCACTGAGAAAAACATGGGGGTTTCAGGCCCATCTGCAATAGAGCCTTTCCACGCAGGCTTTTCCGAGGCTGGATGGCACGTTAGCTCCCAGAAGGGGGAGCTGTGACTCCATTTCAACCAAGGAGAACTGGCTCCGAGATTCCAAATCAGCTGTTGGGCCCCTGTTGAGTTTCCATGGCCCAGCTCAGGCTGCGATGAATATATTTGAAATGGTACAGGTGGGGACTTTAAAAAACCCTCTCCCCTGGTCAGTCCAAGTAAAATGTCTTCGTGCTTGCAAGAGTTTATGCTATTGGCCACAGAGTCTTCCGTTTCTCTGGAAGGTCTTTGCCCAAGGGGCCTTTGGTTGTGTGAGGAGACATTTTCTGATTGACACCCTCTAGCTCGCCCCCTCACAATTCCATAGATGAAATCACGAGTACATACCACCTGAACAGGCTGCTAAGGTTTAGACATAACCCTGTCCTTCTCTCCCTGCATTCCCCTTGCTGAAATCCCAAGATTAATAAATTACTGCTGAATGTCTAGTAATCATATTAAAGGCAAGATGGGGGTCATGTGGAGAAGGCACATTTTCAAATGTCGTTCTCCAAATGATCCCCGCTCATGTTTTCCATTCTAGCCCCATATGCAAGGAGTACCTTTATCTTTCTCTCCTCCATCCCTCAGCTTCAGCCTCTACTTTGTCACATCCTGTATTTTAACATCCAGCTCAAATGACCCTGCCAAGAAGTCTTCCCGAAGTCTTATTTTGGAATAAATCTCTTTCTCCCCTGTTCTTTCATATAATTTTGCCTGAAACTCTATTTTAGCTTGTATCTCTGTTTGGCTTGTTTTGTAGCTCCAAGGATATATGTCTCTTCAATAGGGTCTTTGTAGGAGTATTTATATATATATCCCCAGGGATTGACACATAGTAGTTGCTCTGTCAATGTTTGCTATTTGAGTCTAGGCTCAATAATAGCTGTCATGTCTCCCTCCCTCTCTCTCTTACTCTTTCTCTTTCTGATGATTGTTTCATGTTCACACAAAACAATACAATCATGGTTTCAAATCCTGCCACTAACACCATCAATAGAGGTATATCGATGATGATACAGATGGGTGAAATTACGTCCTACTTGGAATAAACATTGCCCTGTTGCGTTCCAGCATTTTTAGTTTTCTTCTCATTTAATCTTCCTTTCCATCCAGTGAGGCAGACATAGTCCTTTTACAGAAGAAGAAAGTGAAACTCATGCTGGCTAGGTCCCTTGCCCAAGGTCACACTATCAGCACAGCTAGAAGTGGAACCTAATTTCCTGTGGCTTCAGCATCTCAACTCTTTCTGGGGGACCACGGAGTTAATGGTAACCGTTGTGGATGGCCAATGGGACTGGGTTGTTCAACAGATTCTAGTATAGCTGAGAACATAGTATTGGCTCTTTGAACTTGATGTTATGAGGGAGTCATGGAGTCATTGATCAAAGACTCTCAGTGTTCTAAGGTTTCTGAATAACTAGATCGTTCTCCTTACTCAAGAATCAAGAATGCCCTTTGAAATACTCATAACACATGTCCACTCAGTCTCATCTTTAACACTTTTAGCAATGGTGAAGTTACTATCACACAAACCACCCTATGTTGTATAGGGAGAGCGTTGTTAGGATGTGTTCTCACTCTGACCCTAAACCTGCTTTTTATCCATACATCTCTCAAATCATACAACACAAGCATAATTCTCTTCTAATATTAGATCTTCCCATATTGTGGAAGCATAATCATATCACCACAAATGTTCTCATTCAGACCAGAAGGACCTATTTCCACAGTTCTGGCTCCTGCAATTTTTGGGGGCCCTCTCACTAAGCTGGATGTTGTTTTCTTGGCTTTCTCTAGTTGATCGCACTTACAGGGCTTAGAACCCCAAAAAGGGGAGGGTGACCTAAAATCGAGTGAGGATTAAAAAGGTCATTGATTCATTCATTTATTCAACAAATATTTATTAGGAGATAACCATTTCCCAAGTATTGCTCTAGACCAGTGCTATCAAGTAGAACTTTCTGAGGTAAAGGGATATGTTCTCTGTGCTATGCATTATGGTAGCCACTAAGCACATGTGACTGCTAAGCACCTGAAATGTGGCTAGTGTTACTGATGGACTGAGTTTTAGATTTAATCTAATTTTAATTTTAATTTCAATAGCTGTTTGTGATGAGTAGGGAATTATGGAATAGCACAGATATGGACATTAGAAATGTAGCATGAGCATGGTCCTTTTTTTTCATGGAGCTCATAGTCTAGCAGGAAGAGATGGATAATACATGGTAGACAAAGAGATGAGCAAAATAATTTTACATAATAGCAAATGTCATGCAAATAATTTGGGGTAATAGGCTAGAAAGGACTGTGCATGGTGTAGCTTTAGATAGGGTGGTCAGGAGAGACTTCTCTGGGGTCGTGTTATAAGAGCTGGTTTAAGTGAGGAGAAGCCAGCCATGTGGCAGAGACAACAAAGATGAAGTCACTAACCATACGTAAGCTTAGGAGATCCAAGTGATTGTATGGCTGGAGCTTTCCAGTGAGAAGGAGAATGTCATGAGGTGGACATAAGAAAGGTAGATAGAGACCAGATCAAAAGGTCTTATAAAAGATGCGGTAATAAAACATCTAGAAATAGCCCTCCCCCCCCAAAAATGTCCGTGCTTGGGGAGTGAGCAACCTGAGAACTGTGATGGAAAGAGTGTGGAGACTGAGAGAAATTCAGCATCAAGTACCCTCGACAAGTTTCCATCTTGTCGATTTCTTTTTCTTTGAGAGAGAAAGCATGCATGTTCGTTTGCATGTCCAGGGAAGAGGCAGAGAGAGAGGGAGAGTGAAAGTGAGTTAGAGACAGAGAGAGAGAGAGAGAGAGAGAGAGAGAGAGAGAATCCTAATCAGGCTCCGTGCTCAATGCAGAGCCCAACATGGGACTCAATCTCACCACCCTGAGATCATGACCCAAGCCAAAATCAAGAGTACGATGCTTAATTGACTGAGCCACCTAGGTGTTCCTCATCTTGTCCATTTTTAATCAATCATTTCAGTAAGTTCTGCTCATCTGAATTTCTAGTCCTGCCCTAGGTACTGCACACTCTGGACATACCCAGCTCCAAAGGGATGGGGAGAATGGGAGAGCGGGAAATGAATAGAAAAAGAGGAAGAGAATGAATACCTAGAGAGAAGGTAGTGGGAAGTAAGTCTGGCAAAACAAAATGAAAGCCAGAATCATTTTGGATCACCAGATATTTATTGGGTATCTTGTCTTGGAAAGGCCTTGAACAAAATGGTCCGGTAGATAAGGTGATGAATCCTGCCAGGTGGGGAAAAGTGAACAGAGGAGGTCTGCAAATCCATAATGATTGTTCATAGTAGATCAACCATCATTTCAGAAGTTCTGTGAGAGTTTGGGGAAGGTGAAGATTAGATGATGTGATGGTGGTAGTGATGGTGAGGAAGAGGAGAAAGATGGCAGTGACTGTAAGGTCTGGAGATGAGAGTCTTTATCTTTTCACTTTATATCTCCATTCGTTTTAAATTTCACATGGGCTCAAGGCCCCCAGTTGTAGTCCCGGCGTCTATCACTGTATATCTGGACCACCTTAAGGACATATCTGTCCCTCTCTGGGTTCGCCTTCTGCACATCGGAAAGGATCAAACACTGGCCCATCTCACTGAAGGATTTACCTTAGCTCAGTGGAATAATGCAGGACAAAGGTTTTACGAAAACATGGAGAGACACACACGATGGTCATACTTCATCATAATGTTTAGATATCTTCTCAAAAATGAGCAAATCAAAAGGAGGTCATACCTCAGAGCATTGAATGTGACTCAAGCCACGTTGGTTGAGTGGGATAGATGCACCACTATCACAACTCTTAACATCAGAGTGATTAAGTGGTAGCACGGAATCCACTGCCCTCCTGGAACACAGTAGCCTAAAAAGGCTGCCTGGAAATCCATAGACAGTCCTTGCTACTGAGGGGGCCAAGAAGACAATTAAGAAGATAATGAGGCTGAGGAAACATGAAATTAATTTCTTTTTTTCATATGAGGGTGAAGGGGATCTTTGTATCTCAAAGGAACTGTGTTTCAGAGATTGCAGGTGGCCTTAAGGAGAACAGATTGGACACGACTGGGTTTGAGAAAGTGAAGAGGGGTAAATTACTGGGCCTGTCTGCTACCCCGTGGAGGACACACATGGGGATAGAAACCCAGTGCAGACACAAAATATATCATCCTGAGCAAATCTTGTCCTCAGTGTGTGGAGGTTTTCTCACAGGGTGCAGGGATGCATACAGCGATGTCGGGCCACTTTGGGAGATGCTAGGAGACTGTATCCCCCCTCTGGTGAGGAGGTAGATTCATAAGGCAATTAACAAAGGCAAGATGAAATCGTTTTTGTGTAAACTGCAAAGGTCGAAGCGGCAGGGCTCCAAGTAAATGACCCATCCAAACAGCTAGAACTCTTTGTAAGGGTTAACCCAATATTGGCCCGGAGGGGTCTCTGAGATATAATTCATCTAGCCTTTCACAGGTCCTGCAAATGAGCCCGTGGGAACCTCTGTGAGAAATAATGGATCTTGGGGGTAATGTGGAGCAGCTGAGTTACAGATTCCGAGCTGATTCAGATGGAGGAAGGGCAGACATCTAAGATATATGATTGCTTCCAAGCGGTCGGTTCACACATCTCCATTCTAGGAATTAGCAGTCCAAAGAAGCAGATGAAATTCCAGTGGGCTTTGGAATTCCTATAGACTCCAGAAGCCCAGAGGTTAACTTGGAAGAGCATTCCGAGAACTGTAATGGAGACATCTGCCCTAAGTAAGTACGTTTCAGTTTGCATGGTAGTGGATAGGATTTGATGGGCTCTGAGTCTAGAGGCACAAGATAGGAGGAGGACCTATAAGAATTCCTGGCTGGTGCTATAAAAACATCTGCACCGTGGAGCCTCGGGGGCTCAGTTGGTTAAGCATCTGGCTTCGGCTCAAGTCATGACCTCACTGTCTGTGAGTTCGAGCCCCATATCAGGCTCTGTGCTGACAGCTCAGAGCCTAGAGCCTGCTTCTGATTCTGTGTCTCCCTCTCTCTCTCTCTGCCCTTTCTCCGCTCATGCTTGGTTTCTCTCTGTCTCAAAAATAAATAAAAACCAGGGGTGCCTGGGTGGCTCAGTTGGTTAAGCGTCTGACTTCGGCTCAGGTCATGATCTGACGGTTCGTGGGTTCGAGCTCTGCAATGGACTCTGTGCTGACAGCTAGCTCAGAGCCTGGAGCTGCTTCCAATTCTGTGTCTCCCTCTCTCTCTGACCCTCCCCTGCTCATGCAGTCTCTTTCTCTGTCTCTCAGAAATCAATTTTTTTTAAAGAAATTAAAAACAATTTAAAAAATAAATAAACACCAAAAAAATTAAAAAACAAACAAACAAACATCTGGACAAAGCAGAAAGGCCATTAAAAAAAGAAAATCATGGCTGCCTGGTTTGCTCAGTCGGTTAACTATTGGACTCTTGATTTTGGCTCAGGTCATGATCTCACGGGTAGTGAGATCAAGCCCTATGTCTGGCACTGGGCATGGAGCCTGCTTGGGATTCTCTCTCTCTCTCTCTCTCTCTCCTCTCTCTCCTTCTGGCCTTCCACTGATCACACACTCTCTAAAAATAAATAAATAAATAAATAAATAAATAAATAAATAAATAAATAAATAAAAAGAAAAGAAAAGAAAATCAGTACTTTGCTATGTTTGGGAATGTAGGGGAAAGATCAAAAAGTAGATTACCTGGCAGGGGGTGGCAGTGGTTTTTCTGTTGAGACAGATTTTGGAGGCAAGACTCTGAAATGAAGTGGTCCTCATCAAATGCCATTGCCAGAGATGGCCAAAGCGAGGAGGGCTGAGAGCGTTCATAAAGAATTTTATTTCAAGTGCATATCAACATGACAGTATCATTCAACATCCAGTGAAGCCTTACAAAGGATTCCTGAAAATACTGCTAGTTTAGCCACAGCTTTACCTGCATTGTCCCCTTATTTCTGATGGTGGGAATTATACATTTAGGTAGGATGTAGGATGGGACTTGAGGGGATATTGGAACACTCTTCACCCACAATGTTTAGCTGAAATGTCACAGTAACAAAGCCATTCTTGGAGGGGAAAGTGTATGTGCTAAGGATGTCGTATATCCTTTGTGCTATACAGAGTATGTCATATAGACGTCTTGTTGAATAATCTCAATGAGCTCACACATAGGTGCTATTATCCTTGTTCTAGAGATGAGGAAACCGGGGCACAGCACAGGGGTGCCGCTTGTCCAAGGCCACACATGGAATCAATGATGTGTGGAGGGTTTGGACTACTTCTGTCTGATTTAAAAGTGTAGTGGGTGAAAGGTTGGACACTGGAGTTTGAATGTCAACTCTGCCACTGTCCAGCACTGTGACCTGAGTCAGATAACTTAATGTTCCCGTGTCCGTTTCCTCATCTACAAAATGAAGATGACCATATTGACTCCTCAGAGAGAGATTGTGGGTTTTAATGAGTCAATATGATAAGTGCTTTGAATAATGGCTGACAGATCGCGCACATGATACAAACATGAACTGTTATTACTTGTTATTATTACTGTACCCGGTTGCATTAGATTAAATGTTGCCCATGCCTACAAGTATGTTCTCTAACTGGGAGTGCTCTGGAGGAAAGAGATTATTCCCAAGTTTGAAGCACGACCCTGCAAATGAGCCTGCTCAATTATTTTAACCAATCCCCCCTCATGGCAATGTGATTCCAGCAGTAGGGGAGAGATTGAGAGTGTAGGAAAAAGCATGGAAGAATATAAAAATAGAATGACTGGGGTGCCTGGGTGGCCCAGTTAGTGAAGTGTCCAACTCTTGATCTTGGCTCAGGTCATGCTCTCATGGTCGTGAGATGGAGCCCCACGTTGAGCTCCTCACTGGGCATAGAACCTGCTTAAGGTCCTCTCTCTCTTTATCCCACTCTGCCCCTGTCCTCTGCTCACAAGTTCTTTCTCTCTCTCAAAAAAAACCCCAATAATAATAAAAGTAAAATGGCTGAGGCAGATGTTTTTATTCTCTGTATTCCTGTGGATCAGATATCAGAGGTAGATACAGGATCATTGGCCATCAGAGCTGAAAATCAACTTCAATAGAGTCCAGAAGTTTCTGTCACTTGTTTACATATCAACTTTTTCCTCGTTCACATCAAACTGTATCTGAGTTGGTTCTAACCCCCTGCCCCTGTATCCCATGTCCTTATATCTCTTGATTTGGTTTTCTAAGCTGTGTGACCAAATGTTTAGCAGGTGCCTATGGGAAAATGTGCTTGACGGCATGCTTCATGCTCTTGTGTGAACCATATTAACCTGCCCCTCCTCTTGGTTCCCTTCATCCTCCTTTTTATCATGTATTTCACCAAATGCTTGCATGTCTTGACATGTTTTATCTCCTCTAGCCTTTATAGTCTCACTGTAAAGTTGTGTTTATTCTCCCCATTTTCCAGATGGGGACCTTGTGGCTCCGAGCAAAAGGACTTGCCCTAAGATATGTAATAAATGATAGCAGCAGGTTTCAAACCTGTGTCAGCAGACACTGAGTGTTAACATCCATTCATTGAACTGCCCTCTCTCCATCTACGCATCTAAGGCATTGTCCAGCCCTTAGCGGCTTTGTGGCCTCCCCAAGTCAAGGTTGATTATTGCTGCTTTGTCTCTATTGTCTTAGGCCAGGTCTGTTGTCCCAAATCTTCAACCATTCCGTCACGCAGGCCCTGCCCTCAATCCTGGTCTTGTAGACTCCTAAATGAGAAAGGCATCTATCTTGCAAGTTCCAGGAGATGTTATAAATGGTGTCACTGGAGGGAGGCTTCTTAAATCTCCTTAATAACCTGCATTTTGCTTTTTCTCCTTCTTTATCTGTCAGCATCGTGAATATCTTCCACTCTTCCAGTGCTTTCTGGCTGCCAACTTCATAGCGTCTTAAAATAGCAATTTAACTTCACAATGCCTCTGCAGGAAACCTTAGCTTAGTGTGTTTATTTGTACCCTTAAGTTTTGAGAGTTCAAATGCTGCTCAGACCAGGAACAGTAGTTATAGAAAAGCTACTTTCTAGCTCTGAGCCAGAGCCAAGGACCAAGATGTTACTTGTTTCTTGGGAATAGAATCACCCAAGCCACCTCTGAAAACCATAGCATTTTTGAAAGCATCTCAGGAAATAGCAGGGTAGAAGTGGCACAGATTGTTACAGCCAGATGCTGCAAGAGAAATGGTATATATGCATATATATATATATATATATATATATGTATGTGTATATATATATATATATATATAATGGTTGTATATATATATAATGGTATACATATAATGGTGTATATATATATAATGGTGTATATATATATAATGGTATATTATATATATATATTTTTATATATATATATAATCTGAGAGCTCTCTCTCTTTACACACACACATGCAGGCACACACACATGTATAAAGAAAGGAATATTGGTATTAAGGAGAAAAACAACAGATACAGTGGGAAATGTCCAAGTCGGGCTTTTCCTTCCTTCTTAATAGAACATGGGCCAATAGAACAGATACCAATCATCTACTGTCAGAATGTGATCTGGGGGTGGAACTTACAGCTAAACATGGAATGGGGACCACACATGGCCAATAAACCTAGTTAAAAAGCCAAAATATTCAGGTTCCCTAGCAGCCAAATAATGAAAATAGCAATGTGATACCATATAGCATCATCAAAATGGCTATTTAAAAAATTTATTTATTTATCTTGAGAGAGTGGGGGTGGGTGCAGAGAGGAGAGAAAAAATGCCAAGCAGGCTCCATGCTGTCAGTACAGAACCCAACGTGGGGCTCAATCTGACAAACTGTGAGATCATGACCTGAGCTGAGATCAAGAGTCATACACTTAACCAACTGAGCCACCCAGGTGCCCCCAAATGGCCATTTTATTTTAGAATGACAGCATCCGGTCTTAGCAAGAAGGCAAGGAACAAGACACTGTCCTGTAGCATTCGTGAACATCTATATGAATATATTCTTTATAGAATGTGGCTTTTACTCTTTAATTTAAACAAACAAACAGATACCATTCACTGAGCCCTTACTTTGTACTCTGTGCCAAACACTGTCCTAGAAGCTCTTAATGCAGCAAGGAGCACAGCTGACTTGCCCCTGCCTTCTTGGAGCTTATAAATAGATAAACAAGTGAACCTATACTGTGTCAGATGGAGATGGGTGCAATTATAGATGGAGGGTGGCTGGGCAGTAGAGGGCATGGTGTTTTATATAGTGAACAAGGGAAGCCCTCATTGAAATACAGACATTAGAGCAGAGATCTGTAGTAAGCAAGAGAGACAGCCAGATGGACCTCTAGGGGAAGAACATTCCAGCAAGAATAGAGCAGAAGAATACAGTTGTTGATGTGGGACTGTCCCTGGTGAGCTGAAGAACCGGTAGAAAACTGACTGCAGTGAGGTGATCAAGGGGCAGAGGAGGGGGAAGAGAAGAGGTGCCAGAGAGGGAGCAGATCCATATTTCCATCTCTGTTGCTACCGTTATCGCCATCTCTGTCCCTCTTTTAATTTATTTTTAAAAATATTTTTAATATATTTTAAAATATTTATTTTTGAGAGAGAGAGCACATGGAGGAGGGGCAGAGAGAGAGAGGGACAGACAACCTGAAGCAGGCTCCGTGCTGACAGCAGAAAGCCCAAATCGGGGCTCAAACTCATGAACTTGAACTGTGAGATCATGACCTGCCCTGGAGTTGCCCCTCCTTTTAAAAACAAGGTGCAAATCCTTCCATTTTAAGAAATTTCCCATTCTGAGAAGTAAGTTAATTATATGTGCATAGACATGGGAAGAAGGAACTTTATGGGGTGTTTGGGATAAAAGGGAAAAAGAGAAACAAAGGACCAAACTGTGTAATGGAATATCTACAGTGACTAAGGATGATGGTAGACGAGCACAGTTTTAAGTGGAATTTTAGAAAGTGGAATGAAGACAGGGAACGTGATCTGTAAAATGGAACTAACTATAGTACCTCCTTGCTAGTTTTACTATGAGACTCAAGCATCACACATATAAAGTATTCAGCAGTATGCTTCCAGCACTTAACATATGACACTCATGATCGTATTTATTGACATGGACAGATTTGTGGTGAGCTATTATGTTAAAAATATGTATAAGGTAGAACATATTATGTAGAGCTGCTATTGTATAAGGTGTGCCCTGATATTTGAGTGGTTATCTCTGGGTGATAGATTATAAGTGAATTTCAGTCCCTCTTTTATACTTACCTGTATTGCCTAATATTTCTTTAATGAATGTGCATTGCTTGGGTAATTAACATTTTAAGTAGTCAGATGTGGGGGATCAGGGAGGAGTTTTTGGTAGGAAGAAAGCAGAGGCACATGCTTTAATGCAGAGTTTGCTAAATTTCTTAGTCATTTGTCTTAAATCACATTTAACTGGACTCAGGTTTTCCCCCACCTCTTTTTATTTGGCCTTAGCCCGAGCAGTGCTCCTGGTAAAAACCAAAGATTAAATAAATGATTTATACACTCTAATGCACGTTAAAGTAGCTATTACATACTTAAAAGAAAAGCTGTATCACCTCTATATCACCTGGAATCACTGTATGTGCTGGTTGTACTTTGGGTACTGTGATTTGGAAAGCGTGGATTTAGTCTATGGCCATACCACCCTGAACGCGCCCGATCTCATCTGATCTCAGAAGCTAAGCAGGGTTGGGCCTGGTTAGTACTTGGATGGAAAGCATGGGTTTAATGGCTATCACCTTGGAATCAGAAGAGTTTAGTTCTGACTCCATAGTCATTTTTAATTTTGGGTAAGAAGGCCCACTGTGGGAGTAGGAGGCGTTGAGAAGTTGAGGTTGGCGGCCACCTTGCTGTGAATAAAGCAGCTGCTTTATCTGCCTTTTTGTATCAGAGTTGAATGAAGAGTTCCAAGGCTCTAAAAAAATGACTTGATGTCATTGGCTGAAACTTCAAACGGTCTCTAAAGTGGACTTACACATGGCAGATCTTGTCCTAGATTAAGTCATTGTACTGAGATCTTTGGGGGCCATATATGTCATATCCTCAGGGCTTAGTGGGAACAGAAGGTATATTGTAAGACAGTGCCTTGGCTGCCTTTGGAATCACATCATATGACATACATAATTGCCATCAACAGATTAAATGAATTAAAGAAAATATGAGCCATATTCAAGGCAGCCTCTTATGGAAATGAAACCTTAGGAGTAAAAGCATGCTAATTCAGGATGCCTGGAAAGGCTTGGGACATGTGTTGGCATTGGAGAGAGGGTCTGTCTTTGTGGAAGTGGCAAAGGGGACATTCCAGGTAGAGCAAATGGTAGGCACAAAGACATGACACCAAGAATCTCTCTCTCTCTCTCTTTGTTTTTAATCACCGAAACATAGAATGTTATAACTGAGCCAGAAGCAAACATTGTGTCCAACCTACCTCTTCTTTTGAGATAAGAAAACTAAGGCTTTGGCTGAACTAAGGCTCTGGCAGAAGGAGCGTCATGGCAAAGACCATAATCTTTGTTAATAGAGATGTTATACCAAGAACCCCAGACTCCTGACTCCCAGACAGCAATCATTTCACTAGAACATTTCATGTCCTTCCCCATGGTGTGCTAATTCTTCAAGAACTCCTGGGAAAATGTGTTGTGTGGTCAAATACATTTGGGAGATGCTTTATGATCTACCCTCTTCTTGAAAAATTAGGCTAAATGTAAGCCTGTAAGCCAATTTGACGTTCTGACAGCTTTTTGATCGAAGGAGATTTTAGTTCAAGCTAATTCAAGCTTTCTCAAAATTTTTTGACTGCAAAAATTTAACTTTCTATATTTTTTATTTAATTCTTATTCATAATTATATATAGCTTGCTTTAGGAAACTCTACACCAGAGAAATATATCTTCCATTGAAAAATCAGATTATGCCTATGGAAAAAAATGTTTTCTTTCTTATTTTTAATGTTTTATTTATTTCTGAGAGAGAGAGAGAGAAAGCGTGAACAGGGGAGGGTCAGAGAGAGAGGCAGACACAAGATCTGAAACAGGCTCCAGGCTCTGAGCTGGCAGCACAGGGCCCGACATGGGGCTCGAACCCATGAACCGTGAGATCACGACCTGAGCCGAAGTTGGACGCTTAACTGACTGAGCCACCCAGGCGCCCTGAAAAAAAAATGTTTTATAAACAATTCTGATGGTCTGTATTATTTCATAGATGTTGGTCATATTAAGAAAATTATTATAAAGAATGATAAGAAGGGAGGTTTCCCCGATTTAATGTAAGTTTCACCTTCCAACTCCACTCCCTCCTTCTGTCTTTCCCTCTCTGCCTTCCCCCCTCCCTCACTCTTCCCTCCCTCCCTCCCTTCCCTCAGCCTTTATCATCTTACTTTCTTGCTATATTTTTCTTTCCCTCCTTACTCTCTTCATCTCTTTTTAAGTTTATTCCTGCTTTCTTACTATTCTTTTTTTTCCCAAAAACACATTTCTTTTTAAGGAGTTACTATGTTCCAGATTCTGAACCATCTGTGATGAATACGACATTTTCCTGATCTAAACCTCTGCCAGTCTGATAAGGAAACAGATGTGCAAACTGAGATAATACAGAGTAGCTGCTGCTGAAATTAGAACGTATAGAGCTTGTGAGGCAATGGGGACGAGGTATGTCTGCATGAGCCACAAAGGTTGAATAGCCGGTTGGGTAGACAGAGAAAAGGCATTCCCAGTGGACAGTGGGTCAGGAAGTAGCTCAGTGTGACTGGAGAATATGCTCAGGGGTAAAGCTGGAGAAATAATTTAGGGCTGGAACATATAAAGCTTTAGAACTCATACTAGGTAATATCCGTTTAGAAAATTGTTGATAACTCTTAAGGATTGACATGATCAGATCTGGGATTAAGATAAGAAGGAGACTAAGAGGAGGGGTTCCAGGGTTCGGGGGCCCTTTGGCTGGTTATGGTTCAGATGACACATGGATGACCTTCTAGGATAAGGCAGTGCTAAGGAAGTGGACAGAAGAGAGAAGTAGTGTGGTGTGTGACAAAGGGGAGGGAGGGGTTAAGGATGGCTTCCTCCAAGGTTGTGCCAGATCTAGTCCTCCTCCCTCTAAATAGCGTTTCCAGAAACAGCAGGGTCTCAATTATCTCACCGTGGGCTGTGAAATTCTTTAAAAAAAAAGTCTCAAAACAAAATTAAGTTTAATTTGCTTTAATTGAAAAATAAACACATACCATGTACAGCACTCTCAAGAGGAGGAAAGAAAGCTTGAAAATGAAATGAACAGTTGGGTGTGGTAGACCCTCAATGATTAGAAGTCTTGAAATGAGAATTGGTGTTGATGGAGAAGATGAATTCAGAGTTAAAGTCAGGAACAGGAACCTTTCTGTCCAGGTCGTGGTTTTCTGGATGCCTTGTAAGATGGTTATTTTTATCATTGCTGAGAACATTGATTATAAGGCAGTCATGGAGTAAAGGAGGGAGCACTGAATTTGGAACCAGACAATGTGGGTTGGATCATTTCTCTATCACTTTAATTGTGCGGCCTTTGGCAAGTCATTCTTGGCCTCGGGCTTGTCATCTGTAAAAGGGAGATAATAATCTGTACATCACTGGGTTCCTACGAGGATTATGTGGTGGAAGTTCCGACATACTGTAAAGAGATGATAGAGAAAGATGAGCAGGATGAAGGGTGAGGAGACATAGAGGTAAGAGACAGGAAGGGGGAGGAAGGATATTACAGTGAATCCAACAGACTCATTCAAGCACATGATATTTATTGAGAGCCTCTTTGTTCAGGTCTTGTGCTAGATGCTGGGGGATAAAATAGCAAGAAATGGCTGAGTCTACTTCTATGGCACCTATAGGCTAGCAGTAAATATTTTCTCTCTAAGTAGGCCATAGAATGGAGTCAAGAGGAGGGGCAACTGGGTGGCTCAGTCGGTCAAGTGTCTGACTTTCACTTAGGTCGTGATCTCGCGGTTCGTGGGTTCGAGCCCCGCGTCGGGCTCTGTGCTGACTGCCAGCTCAGAACCTGGAGCTTGTTTCAGATTCTGTGTCTCCCTCTCTCTGACCCTCCCCTGCTCATGCTGTCTCTCTCAGAAATAAATTAAAAAACATTAAACAATTAAAAAAAAGAATGAAGTCAAGAGGAGAGCCTGAGCTAAGGGAGGTATTTGGAAAGCTTTGAGATGTGTCTTAGAAACTCTTGTCTCAGAAGGGTATTTTTATTTCTATGCACAACCCCTCTGCCTTCCCTAGTCAAGTACAGGTACTTTGACTCTGGCTTAGGTGCTGCCTGGCTCATGGGGAAGAGTCTGATAATCACATTCATAGGTGATGGTGGCTTGTATTTGAAGGCTCAAAGTCTCAGATTCTTATAATATTGGCATCTTAGAATCATGGTTGTAGAATTTTAGGATCTATCAAACCTTGGAATCAGAGAATCTTAGAATAATAAAAACTAGTGTCAGAATCTCTTAGACTCATAGAATGTAATATTCATGGAATATAAAAATCAACTCTTAGTACCACCACATCTTATAAATCATAGAATCATGAAATTAGAGTCTTTTAGAAGAGAATGGCATTTTATGGTTATCTTGGTCCACCCCCCCCCCTTTCCAATTGATGGAAAATACTAGTATAGCATTAAAAATACAAACATTCTCAAGAATCTTTGCACAGAGAGAAGGTGGCCATAAAGGAAATATAATGCTTAAGAGCACTGATGGTGAATATATTGTCCAAGGGGCACTGATGGTGGAGACAGATGGAGTTTCTGAACATTATAGAAGCTTTTGGTGGGGGTGATCGTTGACTTTACTGAAGCCAACAGCAAACACGTATCTTAATAGAAAGCTCAAAGCAAAATAGGAATTCATGTCTTTGCTTACTGACCATCTCTGCTGTCATTACTCATGTGGGCCAAAGTTAGCCATGGTGTCATTTTAGAAAATTGTCCCCTAAATATTGGTCTTGTTTCGGATGGTAAACTTCAGGAGGGTGGGAGTGATAGGTGATTCCACAGGACTTCTATAAGGTTTCTAGAAAAGTCTTTGGCATGCTAGGCCTTTCAAGCATCCAGTCTTACTGTCTTTTCTCAGAGATAACTCTGGTATACACATGGTAAGCTATTGTTGATGTGTGTCTTTGCTTATGTTTTCTCTGACGTATTGACTTCTATTGCCAAGACGTTTTTTGTTTGAAACCTGGCATCCATTTTGTGTGCAGTAATTGTTTCCTCCACGTTCTCTCACAGGACCTCAGATCCAATGGTATATTTTGAGAGGTACAGGAAGAACCTGGCTTAAAGAAGTGTAGAGCGTGTAGAGTTTTTTGCTTTATGCCATGGAATCTGTGTGTGTGTGCACATGTGCACGTGCATGTGTGTACACATGCATACATGGGCTGCTCGCATAAAATATGAATCTGAATGCTTTTCACACGAGTATAAATTGCATTTGAGTGTATTCATGGGCTCTTATGTGCCTTCATATGTGGATAAGCATTATGTGGAAATGAATGTGGAATAGGTAAGATATGTAAATGATTATGTGGCTCTTGACATACATTTATTGAGCATCTACAGTGTTTCTGACAATGAAATCAGTGTTTCCAAGCATGGTAATGTATTTGATTTTACAACTATTAAGTAGTTCTTGTAAGTATTAAAGTTTCTATTTTGAAGACGTGTCAGCTAAGGCTCTGAGAATTGAAGTGACCAGGGCTGGTATTTGAAATGGAGTCTTTATATTAAAGACTTTGTTTACATGTCTTTGGTCTGAGTGTACTGATGTGTGAGTACAGATATGCGTGCATGTGTATGTGTGCACACACGTACACACCTGTATGCTCATGGACATGTGGGGATGCATGTGTTCCTTTTTTTCAGATGTATTTCTTAGAACACATGGATGTGTAAATGTATGGATATGTATGTAGTGAATATATATGCACCCGTTAAAACCATGATCATCCAGCAACGGACATCTGTGTGGTTGGTCTTGGGGACCAAGGGAATGTGGATTGTGTAAGCTGTCGGGGATGACATCCAAGAGGCAGAGGATGGACAGCTCAGTATAAATTCATCCACAGTACTGACATGGCTACGTGCTTTGCAGGGATTCTTTGGCACAAGTTATTAACCCCGGAGAGCTTTTTTTTACCAAAATCTTTTGAAAAGCAGCCAGGTGTGTTCATGTCAGGTGTCCCTAGACTAGAGTTTGTGAAATGCTCATCTAGATGGTAAAGCAGGCTTAAAAAGAAAAAGAGGGAGCATAAGGAAGCAAATGCCAAAGGTGTTCATGATACAGAAACTTCCAGTAACAGGAAGCTCCTGTGTGGTCACTTTGGCAGGTGCAGGGTGAGTAAAAACCTTCAGAAATGATTTTTCCTGTGCCCCACACCCAGAACCTGCAGAAAGTCATAAGGATAGGCCGTTTTCCTGTTGTACAGATGACGTGATTGGTACTCAGGGCTACGTGATTTTCATAGGAACACCGGAACAGAGCCAGGATTTGAATCCACGTTTTCCTGTACATGTGAATTCCCTCGCCTGCACTTGCCCTCACAGTTTCCTACACTGAGGGTTTTTCTCGGGCTATGACCTGGACCCACATAAATCTCAGGCAGTCTGACACCCAGCCAAGCCACATAAACATTCCGGATTCACTGCGTTGACACTCCAAGGGGCTGAAATAGAACTTTGAAATTCTCCTTCACTTTTAATTAAAAAAAGATTTAGGCTAACCCTGGGTTTCCACTTCCATTTAACTGGGACCGCTTTTAACCGTTGCTGTATTTTTATTGTTGCAAATGTGACGCACCAATCCATCTTCCTTGAAAAGCTTCTCGGTTTCTGCTCCATCTGTCGAAGAGAAAACATTTGCAGAAATCCCTCGGCTTCTCTCCAAGGGCTGAAACTTCAGTTGTAGCAAGGAATGCAGTGCAGGAAACAGGGTTGGCCATCAGTGAAATGAGGAAATTGGCAAAATCTGTTTCTAGTATCTTTCTGATGTTCATTTCCCCAAGCTGAGAGCCCAGCCAGCGCCACCGTGCTCCCCTGTGTGCATCCAGGAGTATGCTGGACACCCCGCACGTGGGTTTTACAACTCTCCTTTACAATGAAGCCATCACTTCTGTTCTCCTTGTTCTCTGTGAACCCCATTCTCCACTAGACCCTACATTAGGTTTTTTTTAATAAACCATCATTAGTTCTTTTTTAAAAAAATCATTAGTTCTTAATGTTGACAGTGTTTGGTGTAGAAGAAGCATTGGACTTGGCATTGGAAGACTTGAGTTCAAGTCCTCACTTTGCCATGTTTTATTTATTTTTTAAAAAATTTTTAATGTTTATTATTTAGTTTTGAGAGAGAGACAGAATGCAAGTGGGGGAGGGAC
This sequence comes from Hyaena hyaena, assembly GCF_003009895.1. NCBI lineage: Eukaryota > Metazoa > Chordata > Mammalia > Carnivora > Hyaenidae > Hyaena > Hyaena hyaena. The sequence continues at coordinate 2,584,090 of NW_024080722.1, forward strand.
AGAGAGAGAGAGCGAAAGAGAGAGAGAATCTGAAGCAGGCCCCAGGCTCTGAGTTGTCAGCACAGAACCCAACGTGGGGCTCAGACCCACGAACCGTGAGATCATGATCTGAGCTGAAGTCAGACGCGTAACTGAATGAGCCACCCAGGCGCCCCACTTTGCCATGTTTTAACCTGGCAAATTGCTCTAACTCTCTGAGACTGGATTTGCTGGGAAAGCCCCAGCATCAAATGGTTTAATTAAAGCCCACATGCTCTGAAGTTGTGAAATGCTGCAGTCAGGCTATGCGTACCACTCATGCTTTCCGAGGTCCTGCTTTGGTGTGGTGTGGGTGATACTAACGTGAATAAGGCAAACTCCATACAATCCCTTCAAAAGCCCACACACGTGGTAGCATAAGTTTTAGCATAAAATCATGGGCAGGCTGTGGTTTCCTTTTCCTGAGGGAGATCAGGGGATTTTACCAAAAGGGGTTGACCTTGAACTGATCCTTAAAGAATAACTGGGGTTATTAGGTTTGGAGTGGAGATAGGGTAGAGGAAGCTTTCTTGGCAGAAGGATTGGCTAGGGAAAAAGGACCACAGAGGTAAAACAGATCGAGGCATGCTGAAAATGTCTGCAGGAAATCTAGGAAGCAGAGGCAGAGTGCTACTTGGAGAGGGAGACGTGATGAACAATGGGGTAAAGTGACAATAGCTAATAATTGACGTGTAGAGGTAGGAGGGAGCCATCATAGATCGATATAATCAAGGAAGTAGTCCAAGGTAGTGTTGTGATTTGTAGTTAAGAAATATAATTCTGGTCTTCATCCTTGACATTTCTGTAAGTGGTAAGAGGCAATGAAGGTGTCTTTTGTTATGTTAGTGAGGTAGCTTTTGGACTTCACAGTTAGGATTGGGCCTGGTTGCCAGGGGAGCCTACCATGTGATTGATTTCTGGGCTGAAACTTTCAGTTACACCCTTCAACCTCTAGGGAGGGGAAGAGACTGGAGCTTGAATCAGTCACCAGTGGCTAATGATATAATCAGTCATGTCTATCTAATGGAGTCTCCATGAAAACCCAACAAGAGAGAGTCAGGAGAGCTACCAGGTTGGTGAACACGGGGGTGCTGGGAGACAGCCAAGAGAGTATGGTGGCTCCCTGTCCTTTCCCCACTCTTGCCTGTGCCTCTCTTCCATTTGGCTGCTTCTGAGTTGTATCTTTGTGGAATAAACCCATGATCTGGTGAGTAAATGGATTTCCTGAGTTCTGGAAGCCATTCTAGCAAATTAATTGAATCCTAGAGGAGGGTTGCGGGGATGTCTGATCTATAGCTAGTCAGTCAGAAGTATAGACAGTGACCTGAGTTTGGGCTCAGCATCCTGAATTAGAGCGAGTTGTTGGCATGTCCAGTCTGTAGCTGTTCACTTAGAAGCACAGGTAAGCAACCCGGACCTGTGACTGGCATCTGAAATGTTGGAGGAGGGGCCATCTTACAGGACCGAACCCTAAACCTGTTGGTAGATGGTATCAGAATTGAGTTCACGTGTAGGAAACCCAGCTAGTGTCTGGAGAATTGTCTGTTGATGGTGTGGGAAACCCCACATTGAAATTGGTCCCAGAAAACCTAAAGCCTCAATAATAATGAGAGCCACCTTTTACCAAACACTTGCTGTATTTGTGCCAGACTTTGTGTTAGTGGTTAATGTACTGAAGGTACAGTTTGACTGACACTGGAACTGAGGTTAAGAGTTGACATGACTTGTCCGCATAGATGGTGAGCCCCACGGCAGGAGCCAAAGCCGGGCCCAGGCTGGTTTGCCAGTATTCTCTGCTTTTTATCTCCTCGTTATCTAGAATGGCATTTTAGGATTATCTGGTCACCTCTGGAAAAGAGCTGGGAAAAGCGGAGAGGCTGAGCAAATAACAAATTATGGTTACTCCTGAGGGCAAGAAAATTCCTTGGAACTCTAAAAAACAAGTCACTGGTGATGGAATGCTAGGTATAATTTTCAGCCTTTTCAGGGAGACATTTTGGGGCAACGAAGAAAGTCTATGTGGTCAACTTCCTGGTGCCAGGAGGGGAGGAGATGGGAATTTGGGAGGAACCTGGGCCTTGCTGGCTTCTGTTAATTAACATCCTTCATGTGGACTTCAGAGAGTTCTTAGGAGACAGCTAACATTTCTGGACAATGTCATGGAGGCTGGATTCCTTGGCAATCCACCAGAGATAGAACCCCAAAGTGAAAAGGCCATAAAACAACACACAGACTTTTTGTGGGTACTTCAATAATTTCCTTTTTTTATAGCATTATTTTTTAAATCCTTGAGGGAGAGCCACAGAATCAAGAAGTCTGTGGTCTGAAATGTGTCTGGGATTTTCAGCCTCAATCTCAGTTTGTGAATGTCAACTCCACACACTTCCATTCCACCTCTTCCTATGGTGGCAATATCTGCCCATTGGGCTTTTCTTTCACACGTGAGACTTTCTATGCCATTATCCCTTATCCGAGTCTTGTAGATTCATGGCTCTCGAATGCTGGTCTGAGATTTGGCGTCTAAATGTGAAGGGCGATCTTTTATTTTAAGATTATGTCCCTTCTGTTTCATGTTGCTGGCAAAAATGTACTTTCTCTTACAAAATGCGGGTAACGGTAATTGCAATTTCTGTATTGTTAAATGCCCTTTCCTAGAATAAGAACACTTCATGTTGGTCAAAAAATTGGTTTTAAAAATTTGATTTGGCAGCGGAGTCTGAAAGGCTGATGTTGACACAGTATGCCACATAGAATAAATCTCTTTCTCATTCCACATTTGACTTCGAAATACAATTATCATATCTTTGTGTATTTCATCATCTCCTGTAATACCTTAGTAATGCCCCACCCATAGTAAGTCATCATTAAATGTGTAATAAGTAAGTGAATCTCCAGGTATCAGAAATGAATTGAGAACCTTTTCTGTGTTCAGGGCTACTTGATGTAATGAAGTATGCACAATGGTATAAATAAATTTCATTTGATGACGAAGCTTACAGTCAGGGCTTCAGAGTTGAGTAAGCTTGGTGGTTAAGTGCTAACTTTAGGGAACCAGAATGCCTGGGTGTGAACCCAGCCTTCTCCCCTAAGTAGCTGTGTAACCTCAGGCAGTTTACTTAACACTGTATTTACTCACTTATTCTATCTGTAAGTGGGTGTAATATAAGCCTCATAGAGTTGTAAAGATTCCATGGGTTTATTAAGGTCAAGTTTTTGGAGCAGTACCTGACATGTAGGAAGGGGGCAGTAGATGTTAACTCTCATCATTAAGGCTTATGTGTCAGAAATGAGGGTGTAGGGAGCCCAGGTTGACTTGGATCAGAAGACCAGGGTGCAGGTTCCTGCTCCCCCACTTATTAGTTGGGTAAACTTACAAGAATCACTTAACCTCCTGTATAAAACCATGTTTAGAACTGAGTACCAGTCCCTAAGTCTTTAGAGAAAGCTAATAAAGCTAATGTATCTAAGATGCATAAGTTGAGGAAGCCCCCCTGAGGCTGCATTGGGTATTGCTCTGAGGAAGACTGAGGTAGGTGGCTGAAAAGGTGATGTAGCCTATGGAAAAGATTTGGAGCCATCTAGTTTCCTCCTTCTGGAAAGTTCTTTGATTAATCAGTAAGATTATCCTTTTCTTTTAGGGTGGGAGGTATTGAAACTCTTGCAAATGATGGAACATTGTTATTTCTAGAGATACCCAGAAATAGAATTTCCATTCTCCCCAGGAATTCACCACCACAATGAAGCTCTTTATCATAAGGGGGTCGATGAAAGGGTAAAGCTGAAGTTGTAGATGGAATGAAGGGAAATCAAGTTAGAAGATTGTTGTTCAGGGTCTGGGCTTGTTATCAAGTATACTTAAGATGGGCTCAATCTGGAAAGGGGTTCTGCATGACATGAGCTGAATCAGATGTGCATGCGTGCATGCACCATGTGAATGTTCAGTGGAACAGAGGTTGTGGGTTCTTCCGGCTCTCTGGGTTTGCTTGTGCCAGAGATTAGGCTGCCATCTGGATGATACCTACATCCAAAACATTGCGTGGATTCTTGCTGATCTGCAGAAGTTTCTCAACAGTGCCTTTTGTTCATTTTTGTGCAGAGAAGAAATACATGCTGGAACGTTAAGGTTATGGGATGAGGTGGGGCATGTGGGGTGGAGACCAGAGTCTGAGGCTCTGCTTCTTGTGCTGGGGGGAGCTTGGTAAGCCACAGCAGGGGTGAGTTAAAAAAAAAAATCAGGTGTGGGGACACCTGGGTGGCCCAGTCAGTTGAGCAGCCAACTCTTGATTTGAGCTTAGGTCATGATCTCATGATTTGTGGAATCGAGCCCTATATCAGGCTCTGCAATGATAGTGTCAAGCCTGCTTAGCATTCTCTATTTCCCTGTCTCTCTGCCCTTCCTTTGCACATGTACACGTGTGCATACACCCTCTCTATCTTTAAAAATAAATGGATAGACAGTTTTAAAAATCAGGTGTGAGCAGAGGATGCTGAATGAGTGTCCCTCATAACAAAACAAAGTTTTCTGCACAATTGGATGGTGGTTGTGACCAGAAATTGAGAGGGGGTGGTAGGCTCAAAAACTCGGCGCTGGGTATCAGGTAAGCCTTGACTTAGAGAATTTGGAAGGAAATCCACCCATCCATTGATGCGTTCATCTATACACTCAATCGGCAGGTGTGGAAAGACACTTCTTTGTGCTGGAGGCTGTGGTGACAGTGATAAAGTAGACGTGTCTGTGCTCTGGAGGAGTTTAATTGGTTGATAAACATCTTATGCACCTACTGTGTGCTAAGTGCTAGTGATATAAGAGTGAACAGACAATATGGCCTTTACTTTCAATGCAGGATAAAAATTAATATTAAGCAAATTGGGGCACCTGAGTGGCTCAGTCGGTTAAGCGTCTGACTTCGGCTCAGGTCATGATCTTGCAGTCCATGGGTTTGAGCCCTGCATCAAGCTCAGTGCTGACAGCTCAGAGCCTGGAGCCTGTTTTGGATTCTGTGTCTCCCTCTCTCTCTCTGCCCCTCCCCAGTTTGTGCTCTGTCTCAAAAAATAAATAAACATCAGAAAAAAAATTTTAAATTAATATTCAGCAAATACAGTATGAGTCTGCTATGTATATATACACATATGTATTCCAAATAATAATAATAATAATGTGTATTTATTAAGCATTTACTATGTGCAAGGCACAGTAAACATTACATATACTGTCTCAACTAATTCTCCCTGCCACCCTCTGAAGTAGAGAATATGGTTATCATTCAAATTTTACTAATAAGAAAAGGGATTCAGAGATGTTTAGTAGGTTCCACAAGGAAACAAGAGAATAGTAGGCAGTTAGTGGGAAACAAACTGAAGTCTTCTGATTCCAGCACCCACTCTCCCAGTTGGCTTCTGTCCATCCATGCCATCTTCCCAGCATGCTATGGGTGCACTGAAGGAAAGAACCACTAATACTGTTGGCATGTGAGACGGGGTGGAGGCAGGACAGTTTCAGCTGGGTACTGCAGGTCTCGTAAGAGTTCGTCAGGAGGTCACCTCCCAGAAGAGCATTTCTAGCTGTGGGAACAATATGTGCAAACACGTAGAGGTCTGAACCATCCCAGGCTGATGAGGAAGAATAATTAGCTCTGTGAAGATGGGCTGAGGGCAGCCAGGGAGTGCGGGCGCGTGAGATGGATATTCCACAACTCGGCCTTGGGGAGGTAACAGCATCTCAGATTTCAATACCTTCCAGGATCACTTACTTCTCAGGGACTGACTAAAAGAGCAAGAATTCACTGACCTGATTAGGAGCCCCCCTACTGAGACAGAGGGCAAGAAAGAACCACATGGAAACGTGTATTAGATGTAGAAAGATGGGCTTCCAGGGGTAGCTTTCAAACAGAGTGCTGTGCAGGAGGAGGAAACATTTTGAAAAAGCCAGATCCATAAAATTCAATGTAAATGTAGGCAGTGTGGTAAATGCGAGCTGAGAGAAATACTGCATGGTGCTGGGCGGGGAATGGAGCAGGTGTTAAGTTCAGGGTTTATGACTTGAAGAACGTGACCCATATAGCCAGCTTTCTCTTACTGATGTGTTTTTAACCGGATGTTCTTCTAAAATTCACCCTTCACTGACTCCATATCTCATTCCCCAGGGGCAGTGTGGAGCAATCTGTTTGCAACTGCACTTTCTACAGCTGTGGGTCCTCTCCTGTCACACCTGGTGGCTCCCATCTTGGACACAGCATAACAGCCAAAGTGCCATTGTGCCGAATGACCTAGGGGAAGCTCGGCTTGATGCTGTGCCCTGATGATAAGAGGGGGCGTTTAGTGCACACTTCCTATGTCCCATGCACCCTGCTCACTGCCTGATGTGCTTTCATTGGGTTAATCCAGGCAACAGCCTGATGTACTCTATTAATGTTTATTTTATAGATATGTAAACTGAGGCAAAGAGAAATAAAACAGCTTGCCATGATCACATAGTTAATGGAAAACCTAGGATCTGAACTGACAAAGTTTCAGTTCCAGAAACTTGTTCTTCATCTTTCCAGTATACTGCAGGCTTGATGGCCTGCATAGATTTTCCAGCACAAACCTGAGGACGGCTTGGGAAGTTTCATGGTCATAGGGATGACTCAGGCAGAGAAAGGAAAGGAATATCTGGCCATCACAAGTATACCTGAGTTAATTTTGCTCCAAATCACGTGTATCCTGTGTCAGGGGGAGGCTTACTGGTCTCATGTCTAAAGGTCTCTTGGGTGTTGAACATATTAACTCTGGGTCTAGCTCCAGGCCATGATGCAGATTCTAGTAGGGCTCCCACCTTGTGGACACACAAATGGAGATTTAGACAAGTGTGATAACATTCCCCAGGTAATTGTGGTAGTCGGCAGATTTGGGGTTCAAAGTGAGACTGATGTGGGGCGCGTGGGTGGCTCAGTCAGTTAAGCGTCTGACTCTTGATTTCAGCTCAGGTCATGATCTCACGGTTCATGGGATCGAGCCCTGCATCAGCTCTACTCGGACCGTGTGGAACTTGCTTGGGATTCTCTCTCTCCTTCTCCCTCTGCCCCTCCTCCCTTCATGAGCAGGTGCTCTCCCTCTCTCTCTCAAAATAAATAAATAAACTTAAAAAAAAAAACGTGAGACTGATATGGCTTCCGAGTCCTTGTTCTTACGTGAGACGTTGTGCAGGCTGTTTTCCTTCTCTTTGTGTTTCTTTGTCCCTAAAACAAAGGAATGGGATTAGATCAATATTTTTCAAATATCAGTCTTTCAGGTACCACCGTAACAATTTCTGTTCTCCTTTCCTTCCACCTTTGCCATTTCATATTTTTCCTTAAATGTATCGACTTCTTATATTAATGCATACATTTATAAAAGAAATTCCACATCACTACCACAAAGTTCCTTTTCGTACAGCTTTATTTGCACTAAATAGATGGTTAATTGTATAAATAATACAATGAAAACAAAACCAGTGTGATGACGTTCTAATTTACGGTCTGGCTTCTGTATTCTAGCTATATTCTTTCCTGCCGCATCTCCAATCTTTAGAGCTGTGCACTTTGTGTCAAAAGGAATATTGTAAAATGTTAGAGAGAAGATAAAACATAGGAGAAGCAAAATGAATCTTTCGCCTTAACTTAATCATGATTGGGAGAGAGCTGAAAGGGATTTTTTTTTTTTCTTTTTCGCTCTATGAATTAAAGTGACTTCATGGAAAACCGGGTCTCCAAGCCAGCTCTCTTCTGGCCAGTGTAGACAGCCCTGGTTTTGTGAAGTGCTTGACCTGGGAGTCTGTAGCGTCTTCCTAGCTCTTGCATTCTGTTTCTAAGAATCTTTTAGGGGTTTTCACATACTTAGAAAGGCAGGTTGAGAAAAGCAGACTTGATTGGGCGATGGAGTGGAAGGTAGGCATCCAGGCTGAGGTACGTAAGAAGGAAGCAGAAAAGTAGCTCCAGCTATGCTATACCTCCCTGAGGCATTTAGTATTTTTTTTTTCTAGGAGAGAGAGAGACAGCGTGAGCAGGGGAGGGTCAGAGAGAGAGGGAGATACAGACTCTGAAATAGGCTCCAGGCTCTGAGCTGGCAGTCAGCACAGAGCCCGACGCGGGGCTCGAACCCACGAACCGCGAGATCATGACCTAGCGAAAGTTGGACGCTTAACCGACTAAGCCACCCAGGCGCCCCTCCCTGAGGCATTTAGAAGGAAGGCAGGGATCCAGGCTATACAACCCCTGGTGCTGGAAATCTGCTTCCTACCCTTTTATCCCATTTTGCCTCAGTGCCTACTGGCTTTCTACTCCCTGGTGGCCTGTCCGGTTCTTCTCACTTACTTGTCTCTCCCTTGTTTGCGAGAACTGAAAGGAAAAGGTGGATTTCAACGTAGAAGCTGTAAGGAGGATTTGCCTTTTAACAATTTTGTCAGAGGAGTTAATAACAGTCATAGGAGTTTACCCTGTCCCCATCCACTGTTGGCGGGGCATTTGGCATATGTAAGTTCACTTCCCCCAACAACTCAATGAAGTGGGCAAGGGTTAGTGTATCATTTGACAGGTCAGAAAATGCCATATAGAGAGTTTTGATAACTCCATTAGGTCTCTCGCTTTGGGGGCCTATGGAATCCAACCACCTCAATACTTTGCTTTCTTTCTGTTGTTCTGGTGTGCTGAAGATCTGCCTGGCTTGGGGAAAAGAGGTTCTTGGATTGGAGGCAGTTCCTGGCTGTCCCTACACTCTGGGGGCAGGGGACCCTGTCACACCTCTCAGCTCAGCCTTTCTTTGTTCACTGGTAAATGGTTGATGCTAATGAGACCCTACTCAGGGATTTGAGCCCCTTGGGGGCCAATTAACTTCACTTTACTTCAGCTGCCAGGAACCTCAGAACTAAATCCAGATCAATTAGCTCTTCCCAGGTGCCTGGTAGCATCTCTTACTTCACTCATTTTTAACTATTCTTTGTTCCACTTTTATTTTTAATTGTCCTGATTTATATCTTATTTAACTTTGTAATATCACTTTAGCTGTGTCGGGGTGTAGGTGGGGGTATGAATTCTAAATAAGTAAATGAAATCACATTAGTGTCATTTCTAGAGAGGTAGGACAGCTTGTGGGTCTTCTTCTGGATGCAAAAGCTGAAGTTGTTCCCCAGAGGGTGGCTTGGGGAAGGGAATCCATTCTGGACCGCAAGGACACTGAGGTGGGGCCTAATCTGGCCCACCACCTGTTTTGACAATAAAGTTTTATTGGAACACAGCCATGCCCATTTTTTTAGTGTCTGTGATTGCTTTCATGCTACAGTAACGGCCGAGTTGAGTAATTGAAACAAGAACAGTAAGGCCCATAAAACCTAGACTATTTACTACCTGGCCCTTTAAAGATATGTTTTCTATTCCTGGTCTAGAGGAAAGCAGGGTTAGTCGGTTCTGCTGTCCAGGTAGAAAGAGAAGCTCAAGTTTCCTTTTCTTTTAATATTTATTTATTTTTGGGAAAGTGCAAGTGGGGAAGGGGCAGAGAAGAGGAACAGAGGATCTGAAGGAGCCTCTGTGCTGGCAGATTGACAGCAGCGAGCCTGATGCAGGACTCGAACTCATAACCTGAGCCGAAGAAGGGTACTTAAGCAGCTGAGCAATCCAGGTGCCCCAAAGCTGAAGTTTTCTTTATGTTCCACCCCCTTCATTTAGTGCCTCATTTTTCTTTTCCTTCCTAATTTCTTCTTCCTTTCCTTCCCTCCCTTTTCCTTTTGCCCTTACTCCCCTCTCTTCCTTCCTCTCTCTCCTCCTATTTTGAGCTGAAAGATTGCTTCTAGTTCAGTCCTTCCCATTTATGAAGAGGACACCAAGTGCCAAAAACTGGAAATGACTGCAAGATAAGAGAGTCATGGCTAGAGAGTGGCCACGGAGGGACACCCACTTCCCAGTTGGCCTTGTGCCCAGATCATAGTGAGGAGCCAAGAGAGGAAGAGGTATCAGCATATAGGAAAAGCATTTAGCACAGATCCCGGCACATAATACATGACCAGTGAAGCTTAGCTGAGTTCAAAATAGTTCAGTCTAATCGCAGAGACAAAAACATACCCACAATTGGAATGCCGGAAACTAATCAGAGCCCTGCGGATTGATGTTTGTTAAGACGAGGGCAGGATTGGCCTGGAGAGCCACATCTGCACCCCAATATACCCTTCTCTACATCAAGGCCACTTCTGAGCCCGCTTTAAACCTGCTACCTTCAGCCAATATCCTTATCTCAAAAGCAGTGGAAATTGAGGCTCAGAAAGAAGAGTCACCTTGCCCGAGGCCACACAGAAAAGTGGGGGAACAGTTAGGATTTAGACCCCTGTGTCTTAAGTTCCCATTCAAACACTCTTACCACTGTAGGATTCTATTAAGTAACTATAGAATAATGGCCTTTGTTTTAAAGGATAGAGAAGAGTTATATCCCTTCCACACTATAGGATTTGAGAAGGGGGTGAGGCAATTGGGAAAGCCTTTTGGAGGAGGCAAGGCTGAGGTGGGGGGAAAAAACAGAGAAAACATTCTGCGGCTGTAGAGACTCCTGTCTCCTGTATATTTCCCCAAATGTTAGGAAATTGGACTTACCGTAGTCACAGGATCTATACTATCGTACAGAAAGCAAAAGCAAGCATAGGGAACCTACTAATTAAGGGAGCCTGGGTGTTTAATTAAGATATTTGGACTTGTTCCCTGTAAATCCAGTGTCACACACAGATGCACCTGTTAGCACATGGCTACGCTGTATTTGACTCTCACAGGTCAGGGGTAGGGGAGAGATCATTTGTTGATGCTTAGAAATGAAGGGATTTCATATAAAATTTGGATTTCCTTCTGGCTTTTCCTGAGAAGAATGCCAGCTTTGGAGACACCATCCTATGTGGAAACAGTCTGCTGTCCTAGACAGAGTCACATGCGTACCTTGGTCATTGTAACCCTTTCTTAAACTCTGTGCCTGGCCACTCCATTTACTTTTATCGCCTGGACTTTTGAGTTTACACTCTCTGAAGAAGTGGTGATTCACTAAAAATTCATCAAAACTGACATGAAGGGAGTACCCGGGTGGCCCAGTCAGTTAAGTGTCCGACTTCAGCTCAGGTCATGATCTCACAGCTCCATTTTCAGCCCTGTGTCGGGCTCTGTGCTGACAGCTCAGAGCCTGAAGCCTGCTTCAGATTCCGTGTCCCCCTCCCTCTCTACTCCTCCTCTGCTCATGCTCTCTCTCTCTCTGTCTCTCTCTCAAAAATAAATAAATATTATTATTATTTTTTTTTTTACAAAAACTGACATGATGAAATCAATGTTAGAGGCTGTTTAGTTGCTCATCACACATTTACTGAGCATCTATTTCCTGCAAGCCTTTGGAAGGGAAGGAATTAGGAGGCTGGTCCAGTGGTTGAGATGAAAGGGTGAAAATTTGCTTAGAAAGGGAACCATCGTGATGGGGAAGAGGTTGGACCCTTCTCCCGTTGTCCCCACAGCCAGTCTTTTCATACAGAAAAGCTGCCGCAACTTATTTCTGTAGGAATCGGGCACTTGTCCCTTTAGACTCTGTTGCCCATTTCCTTTTATTATATCCCTCTGAGAAGAGCGATCCATCTCCTTCCACTCCCATATTCTCTTTCCCCTCCATTTCTTGCCTCTCTCCCTCATCTTGTGAGGTGAACGCATCCCATCTGGTCCCGATTCTCTGTCATGCACCCCGTGCATACAGAGTAGATGGTTCCGAACCTCTGAGGGCAGCGAGAGGAGAGCAGACCGGGAAGAGCCAGGCCGGTGGCGTCAACCTCAGCGAGCTGCCTTTTTGAATCAATACAACTGCTTTGTTTCCACCCCTGCATTTGACTGCGGCCTTCCTGCCCCCTCTGCTCCCCACACCACGCATGCTCTTGGGCCGGCGCCCACCCCTCGTCATCACCTCCAGTGTGGTCCCCAGATGCCCAGCCGTCCCTCCATTCCTCACACGCATCAGACACAGTAAGATTGCTCTCACAGTACTGAGAAGCTGAACTGAGAACTTGGCCTCCCTAGAAATGATCCTTATGGTAAAACAAAGCCAAACAAAATAAAACCTTCTACCACTCCCCCTCCCCCCTCAAAATCAATACTTCTAGGAACAGGAGAGGATGCACAGAGTTGTAAAAATAGTATGCAGAAGGAGGTGTGAAGATGCACTCTTGCCTCTTGGTTTCTGCCATTAAGTAGCTGTGGGACCTTGGGCAAGCCTTGGTTTCCCTCGTTATGAAAGGAAGCCTCTGGACTTGATTCTCTTTAAGGCTTTTTCAATCTAAAATAGTTCAGAGTATTAGCAAGACATTTCCCAGGGGTTTTCTTTTCAGCTTCCACAAGGCTCGTGATGCCACTAACACATACTGACGTGTAAATCAGAAGGCTTCAACCCATATGTTTTCGCCTCAATGAGAACTACCCCCTCCCCCGGAGGGCTAGCATGGCTCAGGTGAGACCAACAGAATTTCCTGACCCCGTGAAATCTTATGGTTCTTAAGGAAAGCCTTTTCCCTACCCTACAGATCAAGTTTAAGGTGAATGTCAAACCACGTAACGCTAAGATTCTGTACTTCTTGGAAATAGAAGGTTAGATCAGAGGGCACCCTTGGATCACTCCCCACCTAAGGAGAGTGTTGAGCATCTCACAGAAAGCCAGTTGCAGGTTTGTGGATGTCAGTTACCTGACATCCTATGGTACTAGATGTCCAATAAGTACCTGCTGAATGAGCGAAAGTCATTGATACGTGATCACGATATATCGTAGAATGGCTGACTCAGAAAGGCCCTCGAGATCGTTGAAAACCTCCGACTGTTTTCTACATGGACAAACTGAGACCCATGGACAGGAGGAGCCCTGACCCAGATCACATGGTGAATTAGAGACTGAGCCGGGCCTGGAGCCCGGGCCCCCTGACTCCCAGACCCGGGCTCTGTGCTCTGACCAACTCCCATTGCCTTCAACATTGTGACTTGGCTCAGTCAGGGTAACTGTTTCTGGAAGCTCTTCTGGGTTTTGTGTAAACTATCTGACCCTTTTTGGGACCCCAACTGGACCTCCTCTCCTCCTGCTGGGCTCGCTCTTTCTGTTGGTCTCTGTCAGGAGAACACTATAATTCCCCTCCCCACCCCCTCCAGCAGTACATGGCCACCTCATCACTCACTCTAACAGACCCTGCTGAGTACCCACAGTATATCTGGAAGCCATTTTCTGTTTGGAAGTCAGTGGCGGTCAGCCAACATTTCAGTAATATTTGCTTTCCTAAGGCTTAGACAAATCAAATCCATTCACTTTCTTAGACTCGATCCCTCTTGTCTGGCATAATTTCCCCTCATCTGAGGCAAGCCAAAATTGAACTTGGTGTGCTCTCTCTCTCTCTTTCTCTCTTCCTCCTCCCCCCTTCCTTCCCTCCCTCTCTCTCTCTCTTTTTTCTCTCTCTCTCCCTCCTTCCCTTCCTCGCCCTCTCCCTCTCTTTCCCTCCCTCCCTCATTCTTTGTCCTCTGTCTCTTCTTCCTTTTCTTCTCTTTCTTCTTTTCTTCCTCCTCCTCCTTCTTCCTTCCTTCCTCCCTTCTCTCTCTCTCTCTCTCTCTCTCTCTCTGTTTCTTCTTTATTCCATGAGTATAGAATCATAGCCCAAGACAATATTAAACTTGAACGAAATCTAGGAAAACACCTAAGCCAAACTTCCTGCTTGTATAGGTGCAGACACCTGGGGTATCCATTACCTTGCCTTGCCTCTGCGTGGTATTAGGAATGGGGCTAGAATTTAGTCATCCTGACTCAGCCTAGTTAAGCTCACAGCATCTTCTAACTTATCCTTCATAAATAACCCTGCTCCAGGCTGTATCTTTGCTGAATGCCCTGGGTCTGGGGTCAGATCTAGGAGGGGACATGAAACTATGTTGGGAGAATCTTAGGCTCCCTACCTCCACTCCCTGGGAGTCCATTTCCTTGCCTGTGAAGTGAGGGCTCAGTTTCCCCATCCTGCAGATGGTACAGTGCTGTGGGATCTGATGAAGCAGTGTGGCCCCTTGGCTCTAGAGTGCTAGCTATTTGCCCATCCCTGCTGCTTCGTATTATTAGTCCTCTTCCCTGAATAGGAACTTTCAGTATTTCAAAGCTGTGTTTATTCTATAGTGAATATTTGGGGCATCCTGGCAAGAAAGCAGGTATGATATTTTGGGGCAAAATTTCTCCTTTAGGGACTCTCCTATTCATCTTCTGCCTCCCTTGTCCTGGGCCCAGTCCCAGCAGGGAAACAGCCACCTTCTCCGACTGCATTTAAAGCTGCCTCTGTCCGGGAGTGCATCCGCTAGAAATAGACCAGGCGTTTCCTTTAGAGTTTCACAAAAATGGATCCTTTGGGTCAAAGGCTCCTTAATCTGCAAAACACAAGCTGTTTGCCTGACTTGAGGCCTCAGCAGACTTCCTAGGTTTCGGAGGAGCTTTGGTATGGAAAAATGGTTTGTGTTTTGAAGATTAAGGGTCCTTTCATCCAAAAGATGCAATTTTTTATTTCTTTCCTCAAGCTCCCAGTGAAACACCTTGTTCCTTTCTGGCTTAAAACCTGTGAGCCTTCTTTCTTATGCAGAGATGGATTAGGTTACAGGGCACATCCACAGCCTGTGAGAAGGAGAGAACCTCCATGAGTGCCTCCTGCCCCCTCTTTTAGGACTAGCCTTCCTCTCCTCCTCCCCACGTGGGCTCATCATCCATACAAATGCAGTAAAGTCAGTAAAGTTGTCTAGGAGTGTTTTAAGACCACAGACACTGGGATTTCACAATCAGAATTTTTTTTAATATATACTTTTAATGTTTACTTTTGAGAGAGAGACAGAGCACAAGCATGGGAGGGGCGGGGGGGGGCACAGAATCTGAAGCAGCCTCCAGGCTTCATGCTGTTAGCACAGAGCCCAAAAACGAGGCTCAAACCCACAAACTGCGACATATGACCTGAGTTGAAGTCGGGTACTCAGTCCACTGAGCCACCCAGGCACCCCTTACTTACTATCAGAATTTCCGATAAAATCTGGATGGGAAAGTTCATTTTAAAAGCAGTGACTGCTCAGGACTCAGAAGCCCCCTGCTAGCTTAAAGGCACGTGGTGTGGGGGCCGTGTTCCTCACCCCTGTGGCTGATAGGGCAGTGTGGTGAAGAGCCTAGACATGCCCAGAATCAAATATCAAGTGTGACTCTTAACCATCCATGATGTGACTTTGAACCAGTGGCTAAACTTCACTGACCCTCAGTATTCTTATCCACAAAATGGGAATGGAAATATTATGACCCAGCATGTCTGTTAGCTTACCCCCACCCCCCAACACACACCCTGCCAGTCCAGTGGCTTTCAACAACTGGCACTTATCATTACAGCTCGTTCATCTGGAGGCCAGCTGATCTCAGCCCCTTCATTGATCTAGACTGGACTCTTCTGCTCTTGCAGTTTAGCTCGGACTCTACTCTCAGCCTGACATGTGGAGGCCTGCTAGCTGGACAGTCTGTTCCACACATTCTTTATCACTTTGCTGAAACACAATCACATCCTTCTTGTGATGAGAGCAGAAACACAAGAGGTTATACAGAAATCCACACAGTGTCTTGAGATACAGGCTCAGAACGAGCACACCATCACTTCTGGCTCATGCTAATGACCAAAGGGAGTTACAAGGATGAGCCTGAATTTAAGGAACTGGGAACAGACTCCACCTCTTTAGGAGAACAGCTGGAAAACTACACAAGAAGGAACCTGGAGATAGAGAGGGGTGACGATTTGGGGCCAGCCATCAACCACATCTATCCCATTAGTGGTCGTGGTAAGAAGTCAACTTACAATGTTTGTAAAGTTCTTGACACAGCTCCTCTTGTACACTAAATGTTCATAAGTTATTTTCATCGCCCTTGTTAGTATAGTCAGGACTCAAAAATGGTAGCTGGAATGATTAAATCCAGAGTTGCCAAACCTAGCAACAGAGAAGGGACATGATCAGAGAGGTGGTGAAGCATTCTTGGAATCACACAGAAGGAGCTAGTTCAAGCCCTTGAAAATCAGTGTGATGATTTTAATTTGAGATTTGATGGACAGCAGGAAGAACCCTGGTTGTGGCTCATGGTGCTACTTGACTTTTCAGCAACAGTGAGGCATTCCCTGGAGTCAAGCAATGGCCTCAAATAATGCTGCCCATCTCCTTGTCATGCCAGGATGGTGGACCTTACAATTATGTAAGATTAACCTCAAACATTTATTAAAAAGTGCACATGTGTGTTGAGAAATTGCTGCTCTCTGGTAAGGCCTTCTGTGTTGCTAGCAATAGAAAAGCCAAGCTTACGCTGGATTCAGGTTAAAAACAAAAAAGCAAAACAAAATAACCCACTAGCTGTGAGACCATGGGTAAATTACTGAATCTTTCTGGCCTCTCTTTCCTCTCCCATTACATGGGAATAATAATCAGACCTTCTTCAGAGGCATATTTTGAGGACTGAGTGAATTATGTATGTCTTGTTAAGATATTTCACTGGTGTTATCTTGCTGAACGGTAATTTTCTCATCTCTGGAATGAGAGGTTACATCTCTGCCCTGTATATGTGAGAAGTGGCTCTGAGATCAAGTGAGAGTCCGATCCCTTTACAGCACAAATTTATGCTGGAATTCAAAGATGGAATGATTAGTACCTTAAGAGGAGGGAGGGAGAACGTGTACAGTCTCCAAACTGACCACGTTTTTTAAAATCAGTGATTGCCCCCCCAGCACTTACTTAAACACTCAGATGTGTGTTTCTCTAAGCATCATGATTGTCATGGACAAGCAGCAGTTGTAGCTATAACTGTCCTTTTGCTTCATCATTTAAAAAGCACTGGAGGAAGGAATGAAGCCTTTGCATGAGAATTAGCAGAGCCTAAGGAGCGTCTATCCAAATGGATCCGCCAGGAAACTTTCAGCTGTTTTCATTAGTGACCTGATGGAAACATCAAGCCAAGGGTCAGAGCTTTTGATGAGTAAATGTTGAAATTTAGGTGCAGATGGAAACTTAAGTGTTTTATTTATTTGCTCCACTGAATATTAAGAATAGATGAGCCACAGGGAAGAATTCAGAGCCATTAACTCAGCATAACACTGTTTATTTATTGAACAATTATATTTTGAGCATCTGTGTAGTACCAGTTCCCATCTTTGGCATTCCTTTCTAATGACAAAATCTTCTATATGCCTCTGTAGGGCCAGCAATCTTTTCTTACTCATCTCAGGTTTCCCACATGGCATCTATTTTAGGGATTTGCACACAATAGGTGGGTTTGCATGATCCCACGCCTTTTGCTCACACTGATCCTACTACGTGAAATGCCTTCTATTCAGTCCCTTTGTCCCCGTTCAGCTGGACAATCACTACTTGAACCATGAGAGCCCAAGTAAAATCTCAGCTCCCCTGAGAAATCTTCTTGAATGGGCTGTGTTTGAGTTACTCTTTATTAGTTCCAACAACATGTTGTTTGCGTCTCTGATAAAACTCGATCCACTGTTTTGCAATTTGGAGTATACATATTTATCTCTCTTACCAGCTTTATGGATCCCTAAAGCCATGGACACTTTCTTACTTCTTATTTGATGCCCCGTTGACTGGTACCAAGTCTGCCATTCTATCCCAATACTGGAACCCCATGCCATTCTTTCAATAAGTACTAATTTCTTTTCTTTCTCATATTATTCTTTTTCTTTAATTCTATATCTGTCCTCTGAGTTTATAAATATCCTCATTATATGAAGCCAAAACAAAATCCTCCATTGACCGTTCACTTCCCTCTCAGGTGGAGAGAAAAAGAGCCTTGGCCACTGACTTTTTCATCTTTTCTTCTTTGCCAAGTCCTCTACACTCTACGCCTCTATGTGTTCATGTCGCATTTGCACCTTAATCTCTTTCAATGAATATTCAGCTCCCATTGAAGCATTGAAAACTGTCACCACCTCTGTATTCTTAATTCCAATAGGAGTTTGGAGTTCTTGTTCCACTGCTCATTCTGCATGTAGCTTTTTGAGACTTGCATATTAATAATATTTCTATTTCTCTCTTAAATGTTTCTGCTCCTTTGGCTTTGTTGACATTATTCTCTGATGATTCTTGTTCTTCACCTCCTCCTATAATCTACTTTCTGGGATTCTTTTCTTCGTCATCCTTCCTAAATGTGAGCATTGCTCTGTGTGTGTTTGCCACCAGTCTTGTCTCACACGTATTCACTGAGAATTCTCATTCACTTCCAGAGCTCTAACTACCACTAGTTCATACTGACTTATACATTTTTACTCCTAACACTGGCCTCTCTGATGATTTAGACTCGAGGATTTAATAGCCTCCTGGAAATTCTGACTTGAATGTTCAAAAGACACCTCAAACTCAGCAGGTTCCAGAGAGAACTTGCTGCCATTAATGGACATTCTGTTTTCATTATTCTTTATCATCATGCCTGATATCATCACCAGTCTAATCATCAAACCAGACTTAGAAGTCATCATGGACGTCTTTCTTTCCCCACCCCAGCTGCCTAGACAGTCATCAAATCTTGCTAATTTTTTCTCTCATTTTTTTTAAACTGTCAAATTAAGATATCTTTTTCAGACCATATCAAGCCTAGGCTACTGTGTTGGCCTCCTCAATTTTGTCCATGCCCCTTCTTAAATGCCCCTACATTTGGAGTAATCCATCTAAAATGAAGCTCTAACACAGAATGCTTCTGTTTAAAAGCCTTCAGAGGTTCCCTGAGGTCCCATAGGTCTAATCCTAGATCTTGATTTGTTGAGTTCATTCATTGAATAAATGCTTAGTGCCTCCCATATGATTGGTTCCAGATCCTGGGTCTACATGGGGGTGAGAGGCAAGACTCTATGTCTTTAAGAAACTGCCAGTCATGTGTAAAGCTATGATTATAAAGCATGTGACCCCATTTAGCTCCTTTGCTTCATTTCCTGTCATTCTTTGCTTCAAAATTACCACCGCAGTAGCTTTGAAATGTTTTCGATCTTATATCCACACTGCATGCCTTCATTCCTTTTGTGTGTTTCTCTCCTGGCCCAAAATGTAGATCCAGGATGTGTCACCTCGCAAATGTCTCTTGATCTCCTAAGGCCTCACTTGGATGTCCATCTCCAGGGAACATTTCCTGGAGACCCTTTCTTGGGGCTCCAGCCTCCACAGAATGCTGGGTATACCCTGACTTTGCCCAGTGACATGATACTCAAAATATTACCAGTTTCTTTGTCCATCTCCTGCTCTGGACTGTGAGAGCTAATTAAAATAGTAGGGATACTCAACAAATATTTATTGAATTTTACCAAACTGGCCCAGAAAAGACCTTCCAAAAATGTTAATTTCACTTTCCTTTTTTGAAAGCTCTCCTGCAGAGACTGCTGAGAATTTTGAGGGCTTAAAAGGCAGTTGCCCTGATTTTAGATCTTCATATTCCTAAATGTGGCTCCAAATGAAATATTTATGAAGAAAGGATACTATACATACTTATAATGTTAATTATAAACAAAAAAATAGTATTTGGGATCGTTTCAAAAATGATACAAATAAGTAGTCCATATATGTCAGTTTTCTTTCAGATTGCCATGGCCCTCCCTAGATTTAACATTTCTAGAAGTTTCACACCTCGATTTAACTTATCAGCCATTCTCTTTGTTAACATCTTCACAGTTAATTTGTGGTTGTTCATGATTGTCAAAACAAGAAAACTGCAACTTAAGGATGATGTAGTTTCTTAGTTTGGTGCGTTAAAGCACTGAATCAGAGAATTTAGTTAGATTTGGCTTGGGCTGAAGTTTAATTCTGTCATTTTAAAATAATATGACATTGGAAAAATAACAAGATTTATTTTTTCGAAGGGTCTCAGTTTTATTAGATACAAAATAAAAATACAACAAAACTTTGGTTTGCGAGCGTAATTCCTTCCGGCAACATGCTTGGAATCCAACACATTTGTCTATCAAAGCAAATTTCCCTTTAAGACATAATGGGAACCCAAATGATTCATTCTACAACCCAAAAATACTCATATAAAAGTGATTGCAATACAGTAATATAATACAAAACAATAAAAAAATATAAAATATAAAGAAAACTAAACAAATGAACCTGCACTTGCTTTTTTGAAAACATTTGTGGCATAATTTTTTCAAGTTCTGTCCCACATTGTTTCTGCTCACCTCTCTTTTCCTCCTATGTGGTTTTGGTTGAGTATTTATCGTGTTCAGGTCAGTATATTATAACAAATAAATTCCATTTTATTTAAGGGGGAGACATCGCTCTTCCCCCAGACTCTCCTGTCTTTCCCTGGCTTATGACTGTGCCGTCTCTCCTCCATCTTGCTAACCTTGATCACGACTTCTTCAGGATACAGGGTTGCATCAAGAATGGACAGATAAAGAGAAAGCACGTCTTCCTCTACTAGTACCTTTTTGAGGACTTAGCATCAGTGCTTCTGGAGCTTGGCAGGTTGAGTGCTAATGTTTTTCACATGTAGTATTTTGGGGAATATCTGAATCTTCCCTTCTTCTCCGGGATCTCTTACTTGTGATTCTTGTGATGAAGGAAAATGCATCTCATTTTCAGCTACTTACTGATCAGGAGGGGACCCTTGGTAAATGGCTGTGAGACTGCAGTTTCCTTTTGCCAGGATCCCCTTACCTTCCCGGTGGGATCTGGGGCAGGGTGAGATCTGGCTCACCTCTGCCTTTGAGCACGTGCCTTTGACACATGAGCTAAGCAGTCACTTTCCAAATTGCAGCCCCTACCCTGCCACCAGGTTTCAGCCCATCCTTCTTTAGGATTCTTTTTTTAGATTTCTCCGGGAGTGAGTCAGACACCATTCAGCCGTATCCCCCAGGCTCCTGGGAACATTGATCATGTTCTTTGAGTGATCATGTTGAAGCGTGAGGTGAGGGGCTACTACCCTGTCCCTTCCCCCTTTTAGGGGTGGGTACGAGCACTCACAACATGCTGCTACTTCTCACTTGAGCACCACTTGTGATCTCAGCATGCCATCATGTGGGTGAGAGGTTAAGAATCTCAGAAGGTGTATTCTGGCTACCTTTTTTAAGGAACTATGTAGTGGGTGTATACCTGTCTTTAGAATTTAGTCTCTATTGTCTGGGACTTCATCAGAAACTGAGACCAAAATAGATGCATTTAAATCCTGTTTAATCCGTATCTGATCCCTAAGAGATGCTGGTCCTCCTGATGTTGGCCACATTTTACAGATGGGGACACTGAGGCACAAGGCAGGAGGCTATTGTGTCACCCAGCTTTACAGGCAGCTCTCTGGGGAGAAGTCTCATCCAGAGATCCAGGTTTAGAAGTTGAAGCCTGGGGGTGCCTAGGTGGCTCAGTCAGTTAAGCATCCAACTTCAGCACAGGCCATGATCTCACAGTCTGTGGCTTCAAGCCACAGCTCGAAGCCTGGGCTGACAGCTCGGAGCCTGGAGCCTGCTTCAGATTCTGTGTCTCCCTCTCTCTCTGCCCCTTCTCTGTTCACGCTCTGTGTCTGCTGCTCTCTCAAAAATAAATAAACATTTAAAAAATTTAAAAAATAAACAAAAGAAGAGGTTGAAGCCTGAATGAAGTTACCAGGTTGACCTAGGGTTAGGAGGAAGACACTGTGGGTGACCTGAGACCCTCAGAGGCCCTGAGGATGGGGGCTTAAGGGGTGCTGCTTCTCATCTCTGGCCTAGAATGTGGGCTGTAGCCCAGCAATCCAAGCCGAGGGCTCCAGAGGAGGAGCTTGGTGACCCTTCTCTGCTGGAAGCCCCTTCTCTGTCTCTTTGTCCTGCATGTGCTCCTCGGATGTAAATAATTTACACTGGCAACGATTAGAGAGTGGGCTCTGTGTGGGATGAACCCAATTCCCTTAATAACACTGCAGGCTTATATATAGCACAGTTCAGCCAAGGGCCCACGTGCTCTCCAGGCCACAGCCCGCATCCCCACATCCACCAGGGCACCCGGCGGGGATGGGCATGTGACTCATGCAAGGTCACGGGAGGTCAAGGGCAGCGCTTGGAATAGAACCAACCTCTCTTTCACAGGCTCTAAACCCCAGTGGCAGGAAGTTCCCTTTATGAATATTGGAAAAAATAGCAGTCCGCCAATGCATGGTGGTAGATATCCAGGGCTGTCTCTAGCATATAGGCTTGGGAGACTTGGTCCTTGAACATGGGAGTTTTTATTTGTAATGTATTTATTGTCTATTTCTTTATTGATTTTGGCAGAGGAGGCAAGTGCACCGTAGGTCAATTGATTGGACAGAGTGAACTGGAGTCTCCAAATGATAAAAACACAGGAATTGATGAGTAACCCTCCTGGGCAGTGTCACAGAGCCCAACAGGCTCCTTTTAGCCCCACACCATCAAGTAAAAGTTCAGCACCATCCGTGTGTGAAGTGCCCGCAGCCAGGGGCGCCTGGGTGGCTCAGTCGGTTAGGCGTCCAACTTCAGCTCCAGTCATAATCTCATGGTTCATGAGTCTGAGCCTCACGTCAGGCTCTGTGCTGACAGCTCAGAGCCTGGAGCCTGCTTCACATTCTGTGTCTCCCTCCCTCTCTGCCCCTCCCCCGCTCACACTCTGTCTCTCAAAAATGAGTAAACGTTAAAAAAAAGTTAAAATTTTAGCAGCCGCACTCAAACAATGAAAAAGAAACAGGCGCAAGAAATTTTAATAATACATTTTAATAACCTCGTCGGGCCAAAATAGTAGTATTTCAACCCATAATCAATATAAATGTTCATGAGATACCTTATCGCATTTTTTTCTTCCTACTGAGTCTTGAAATGCGGCGGGTGTGTATTTTATACTAACAGCATGTCTCGATTTGGACTAGCGATCTGGATTTCAAATGCTTCCCAGCCACGTGTGGTCAGTGCTTCCTCAATGGGACAGCAGAGCCGTGCCCTGTCAGCTGTGTGGTGCTGACCCACCTCCCTAACTTTTCCAAACCTCAGGTTCCCCTCCCCCATGTGGAAAGCAGGGACCATAACCTGTGACTGTATTGCCACGACACCACGTGTGGAAAGCAGCTCTGCGGTTTCTAAGACATAGTAAATGCTCACTTAATACACAGTTCCTTCTTCACGCCGACTCACCGCAGCTAAACTGCAAGAGACTGAATGACAGGCCGGCCTCTGACCACATCCAGAGGTGAAGCGGTGCCGGGCCTCCCTCGGTCCCTCCCTCGTGTGGACATGCCTTTTTCTGTGAGGCATCTGCACCGCTCACTCCTTCCTTTCCGTCAGGCGTCCGCTCAAAAACCGCTTTCCTGGAGGAGCTTTTCCCGAGCACCACGTGTGTAAGAGAACAGCCTCGCTCCAGTGCCATTTCTCTGCTTTGATTTTCTTCAGAGTCGTCCTCACCATCACACACAGAGGCGCTGCTTCTGTGTTCACTAGTCCCAGCCCAGCGGAGAGTAAGCCCCCTGGGGGCCCTTGCTGCTCTGTTCATTTCATTTGATTTCCAGCTAAATATGTTAATGGATGAATGAGTGAATTTTTGGACATCTATAGTTCTTTGCTCTTTAGTGTATAGCACAGAATTGAAATACGCAGTTCTTTCTTGGTGAGAGCAAGGGAGAGAGAGGGAGAGAGAGAGAGAGAGAGAGAGAGACATACACACACACACACACACACACACACACACACAGAAAGAGAGAGAGAGAAGCCTCATGGGCCATATTCTCAGTAAAGCCCCTGATGGGCACATGCCTCTCACTCTGCCCTCTCCCATGCACCCCCAAGACTTGTTTGATGTTACTTGCTCTGCTAGAATCTCCTTTTCCCTGTCTCTACTTAATAAAACCTTACATGAGGGGCGCCTGAGTGCCTCTGTCAGTTAAGCTTCCGATTTCAGCTCAGGTCATGATCTCCTGGTTCATGAGTTCAAGCCCTGCATTGGGCTGTTGGCACAGAGCCCGCTTCAGGTCCTCTGCCCCCCTCTGTCTCTGCTTCTCTCTCTCTTTCAATAAATAAATAAACTTAAAAAAATAAAACAAAAATCCCCAAAACCTTACATGCTATCTAAGGACCTGCTCAAATACCACCTGGTCTATAGGATCCTTCCAGATCACTGTGTTGAAGACAATGCCTGTAGCATCTATTCCTCCATGGAATGTTTTTCATTTGTTGTAGCTTTCACAACAGCATATTTCATATTAAAATTCCTTTTGCATGGGTATGAATATCCCTGTCCCCACCATATGCTGAATTTCTAGAGGGTAGGACCTAATTTCAGCTGGTGTGGGGCAGGGCTGAGGGGTGTAGTGGAAACTATACAGACTTTATAAAAGGATATACATGGCTTAGAATCTTGAAGCTAACACTCAGAAGTTGTGAGCTTAGGAGTCATCCAATGTGTCCAAGTCCCAAGGTGCTCATCTGTTAAATGGGTATCTCTGCCTATCTCATGAATGGATACATTCACGACTACCAAGGGAACAGACTGTTTTAGACCGGAGCATGCAGTAGACGCTCAATAAATATCAGTCACCGGACCCTTCTATTGTCTTGGGTGTCTGGTACAGTTGGTGCTATTTTGGGCCTGTTTTCATGAGTCCCAGTGGCTTCATGATATGACATGTCAGTGACACACCTACCAGTCCTTGCTCTCACTCAGCAAAATATCCACTTCTCCTATAATGCACCGTGAGAAACTTTCATTTCCAGTTTTAGGGTTCCGTGGATCACTGTGATTTTCTAAGTCAACAAAGATGTGTTCAGACTTCTTCTGTGAGGCACTCATCTCCACTCGCTGGAATGTAAATTGTCTCAGTGACAATTTACAGTAAAGGTAAAGGCCCCAATGAGAGAGAAGGCGCAAGCACGGCACATGCACCTGCTGGCTTGCCCAGACAGCGCAGCAGGATGATACCCAGGAGCTGGAAGACTGGAGCCTGGGCCGGTCATGATCTTATGAGAAGAGTTGGGTTAGCCAGGGGTTAACTTTTGCACGAGTGACATTTGCATCCAATGTTCTTTGTTGTGGTGATGTCCTGCGCATTGCAGGATGTTTAACAGTGTCCCTGACCACTACCCATTAGGTGCTGTAGCACCCCCTCTGTGGTGACACTCAACGATGTCCCTTGGAGGGGCGCCTGGGGGGCTCAGTCAGTTAAGCATTCAGTTTCAGCTTGGGTCATGATCTCGTGGTTTGTGAGTTCAAGGCCTGCATTGGGCTCTGCACTGACAATGCAGAGCTTGCATGGGGTTCTCCCTCGCCCTCTCTCTCTGTCCCTTTACCCCCTCATGCTTTCTCTCTTTTTCAGAAATAAACAAACTTAAAAAAATATTTGTTAAAAAAGAAAAGATGTCTCTTGCAGACAACATGGCTGCCATTTGGGAAACACTGGATTAGCGGGTTCAGTTGTCAGCTAATTCTAGGACTCTGGGCAAAGAGCTCACCCGCTTACACACACAGACACACACACACAGACACACACGCACACACACACGTACGCGCACACACGCACACACACTCTGCTCTTCCGTGGATAGGCTCTTCCTCTTTTGAAAGCTGCAGCTCTCTGCCTCCTGCTTCCTTGCAAACGGCCTCGCAGCCAAGCCACCTCGAGTGCCACCTCCCACCCCGCCCCCCCTCACAGCAGAAGCCCTGGAGAAGGGCTGAATGCAGTCTCAGTGTGTTGCGGCCCCCCGCCGGCATCTCGAAGCGCCCACCTCCACCCCCGCTTGCCACTCAGGTGGGCTCCGGCAGGCGGGGTTGGCAGCTGGAGCTGCTTCCGTTCTGCACTCCACACGCGCTGCTTTGTTGTCGGCTCTGAGCACAACTTCAGGCCGCAGCCCCTGCCCGCCCGCTCCTCTGCCCCCCGCGCCCCCGTCCTGTGTCCCCGACAGCTGGGCCTTGTGGTGCCAAGCAGATTTCTGCAGCTACTCGTAATAACACGGTGCATTTGGGCACCAGAGGGACGTGGCCGGCTGGGTCGGAAATTCACATTTCTATCTTTCTATTTTCTCTTTCTTAGCTTTAATGTCTTCCCATTTTCAGCTGGAAGAGGAGACAACTAAGGTATCCCCTCTCTTCAGGTTTATACACGGTGTTGTATGTGACCAAATGTTTGTGTCTTCACCATTTTTAATCTTTTTTTAAGGGGGGGGATGGGCAGAGGGAGAGGGGAAGACAGAGAATCCCAAGCAGGCTCCATTCTCGGCACAGAGCCCAACGCGGGGCTCACTCTCACGACAGTGAGATCATGACCTGAGCCGAAATCAAGAGTCAGACCCGACTGAGCCACCCAGGAGCCCCTGTGTCTTGGCCGTTTTTAAATGGCAGTCACAAGACTCTGAGATCTGGAGAGGGGATGTAAGTGTCCTGAATCCCACGGCTCGCCGTGTGTATAGACAGCCTTTTAAAGGTTCTCCCCAGTTAGGAAGAGCAAAGCAGACCCAGAAACAAATAAGTATAAGAAGAGGCAACTAAGAACTGATGTACAGTTTCACAGAGTGAGCAATGAGAACCGTGAGCAGGGAACAACTAACATTTTTAGAGAGAACTAGAAAAAGGAATGACCTCTGAGATCCCGACCTCAGCTGGCTACTGAGGACTGGCCGGACAGAGGAGACAGTAAGCACAAAGCACTCCCCCCAGGGAAGATGTGGACACGATCAGTGTCAACAGTCATCATTGTCACCATCTTTCTCATCATGGATGCCATTTATTGAGCACTTACTAAATGGCAAGCACTGGGTGGGACATTTTACATAAATTATGTCAGTCCCTCCTCATAACAGGTGCTACTGTTAACCACCGTGTGCAGACAGGGGAAGGAAGACACAGAGATGTGAAGTGACTTGCCTGAAATGATGCTGTTTATAACTGATGGGACCTTCCAATAATGAGTGAGAGAAGCTCTTCTAGAATAAGCTGGCAGGGGGAGGGGGGGGGGTGTAGTGAATGCACTAAGCTGGTAATTAGAAAATGATGATAAAGACAAGTGTCCAAAGGCTAAGCATGGCCTGTGGTCTCTCTTCTCTTCTCCCCATGAAGAGTCTCTGCCTAAGCTCTCCCTTAGTCTTAAACTTTTCTCCAACATGGCATCAGTATGCTGTTATCACCACCCGCTACCCCCAAAAAAGGTGGGCAAAAGCCCACCTGATCTCTTGGCCTTTATTTTGCTATATGAACATCAGTGAACTTTGAGGCTCAGAATCATCAACCGTGAAATGTCTGGTCACATGTCCTTGGGGTGAAGGGGACATCCCACTGAGCAGTGTAGAATTGGACTCTTGTGAGCTCCGTCAACTCTTTACCTGCTCCGTATCCCGCCCAGATGGTCATGATCATAGTCCACCCTCAGACTTTGGACATTCCTCCTATCGTACAGAAGCAAAGTGTGTACTCCGCACCTCCATGTCTGTGTGAGAAGAGTAGAGAAAAGAATTCTCTGCCACAAGAGGCAGGTTGTCTGTGGAGATACAGGGTGGGACAGACACCTGAGTTCTATCTCCACATCCCTTACTGGCTGTGTGAGACTCTGGTTCTGCCTTCATCCATCTCAGTCATGCTTTGCACACCTAAGCCTTGAATTCCTCTGACGTGCCAAGTGCCAAGGCATAGACATCGAAGCCTGCCCTCTGTTTTGTGCACAAGGCGGCTGCATCCCTAAGAGGCTAAGCATTTGCACGTGTTCACACAATATGTGAACCGCAAAGCAAGAGCACGGGCCCAGATCTCCACGGGTGCCGTGCTCTCAACCAGAAACACACTGGTTTTTGTAAACCTTGACATACCATACTGCTGCAATATTATGAAGATGTTTTAACTACATTTTTTTCTTTTCTTGTGTCTTTCTCTTCCTATTATTTTATTTTCTCTCTCTCTTTCTCTCTCTCTCTCTCTTTTTTTTACTCTTTCTCCCCAGGACTCCACAGAATGGAGCAAGAATGAGAGGAGAAAGGCCGGCAGAAAAGCATGAACTGGAGGTTTGTTGAGCTCCTCTACTTCCTGTTTGTATGGGGCCGTATCTCCGCGCAGCCCTCCCACCAGGAACCAGCTGGGACAGACCAACATGTCTCCAAGGAATTTGATTGGCTTATTTCAGACAGGGGGCCTTTCCACCACTCCAGGAACTACCTATCCTTTGTGGAAAGACACCGTCAAGGATTTACAACCAGATATAAAATATACAGGTAAGATCTGGGTGAAACCGGTCCTTGCCTCCTGCGCCTTCCGTTCATAGAGCGCTTTGTGGCGTCTGGCATTGGTAAGGCCTCGCCATGTGGGGGACCGTCTGGGCCAAGGGATGATGAACCTTCGGCAGGTTGTTATGCATTTTTCACCTTGTTTTTGTACTTTGCGTGAGAGCTAGACGATGACAAGGGAGAGAGCAAACAGCTAGCATTTACTGAGTGCTTATTGTGTGCCAGTCGTGGTGCTTTACTTTGTATACGCTCTCTCATACACGCCTTTGTAATAACCACCGGAGGGATGTTCCATTTATTCTCTTCACTTTACGCATGAAGTAATTGGTCCTCAGCTAAGGGAAATTATTTGCCTAGAGTCACACAGTCAGAAAGTGACAGGATTGGGGTTCAACCTCCATTTCATCTGTATCCATTGTCACAGAGTTTTTAATCAACTGCATCAGGTGTAGGTAGTATTGTTCGCAAATGCTAAAATGTACCCATACCCCACCCGAACGTGTTCACGCATCTGGAAACAAATAGGCGCCGTCAGTGAACAACCTTTTCTTGAGCAAGTCTGAAGTGACTCTTGGCTTTTTAAAACGCCATTCATCCCAAAGCGACTTAGCCCCAAGTTTTTTTCTCTTTGAAACCATCTTAGATTCTCCCCATTCCAGTCTTTCATGCTCTCTTTGATATTTCCACAGTTCTCTACACTCATATCTGTTTAGTTTTAAACTATCTGAAATTAGAGAGTGTATGTTTGCATTTCTTCCTTACCTAACTAGAAACTCTTGGAAGGCAGGACTTCTATGCAATTCATTTCTGACTTTTTTTCCCCTACCGTGTATCAAAAGCATACAATACATGTTGTGAACTTACATGAGTTGGAAAATACAGAAAGCTCTCTAGAGATATAATCTTTTTTTTTTTTTTATCTTTTTATTTATTTCTAGGAGAGAGAGAGAGACAGCGTGAGCAGGGGAGGGTCAGAGAGAGAGGGAGTCACAGACTGAAACAGGCTCCAGGCTCTGAGCTGGCAGTCAGCACAGAGCCCGACGCGGGGCTCGAACCCACAAACCGCGAGATCACCACCTAAGCGAAAGTCGGACGCTTAACCGACTAAGCCACCCAGGCGCCCCCTAGAGATATAATCTTTGTCTCAAGGTCAAGGAAGAAGGGGCACACCCTAGCTCTTCTGGACCAGTTAGAATGGGAGAGCTGGGAAACATGGTGGAAGAAAGGACCCTGGCCTGCATCTGGGAAGGCGTGCATTCAGTTCATACGTCATCTTTGTATTTGGTATGAAAATAGGCCTGTCTCTCTTGCACATTTTGCGGCATTATGGACCGGGGATGGGTGATGCGTGAAACCTCTACCGTCTGTCCTTGCCTGTGATTTTATGCCGAGTAGTCAAATCTTATGTTGGAAGTTGGCCCACTAGTGGCTGAGGTTTTGCAGTGGTTGCCTCTATGAAAAGGTTCACAGATGAGCCTTGAAGAGTGCTAAACAGTCAGAGTTACTGGGGAGAGGTGCTCTTAGCCTGATGGAAAGCAAGACACAAAAGAGCATGGGTATAGGGTGTGTAAGAAAGGGGGGAAGGAACACAAGGAGGAAAATAAGGGGCACTTCTTCCCCTTAGAAGAAATGAGAAGGAGAAGAGCACCAGAACTTTAAAAATATAATTATTGGGGCACCTGGATGGCTTAGTCAGTTGAGCTGCCGACTTCAGCTCAGGTCATGATCTCACATATTCATGAGGTCAAGTCCCACATCAGGCTCTCTGCTGTCAACACAGAGCTTGCTTTGGATCCTCTGTCTCCTTCTCTCTCTGTCTCCTCTCTCTCAAAAATAAATAAAAAATTAAATAAATAAATAGAAATATCATTATTGATTCAGAAGGCCACCCCTGGGGAGAACTATTCCTAAATTACCTGAGAACAGTAGTTATCTGCCTAATTTCAAAGTAGGATCCTTAACACAATTTCTGGAAGAACACAGTCATTGCTATTTGGGAACCCGCATAAACCAAACATGGGTGCTTCCCTGATTACTCAGCAGAATGCTCAGTATCTGAAATCCCTGGTACTCAGAAAGATGGAGGCTTGAGATAAAGGATTTAGGGGAACAGAACAAATAGTAGAGATCTAGGAATGTTATCCTATTTGTGTTTTGTCAGACAGTAACTTCTTGGTGTCACACGTGGCTTTCACCTCCACTTGAGCCTCCTGAAGACACCTTAAAGTTAGATGACTGGGGTTCAAATTTCCATTTTGATCAGAAGAAGATCAGAAGATGACTGACTTGAATAAATTGATGTAGTCGAAAAACGATGGAGCCTGGAATGGAAACAAAGTCTGATTATAAATCCATAACCATGCCAATGAATATGGTAGATCTAAAGGCTTCCGTTCATTATTTACAAATGTTTCTTAGTAACTGCTGTATGCCTGGCCCTGCGCTAGACACTGGGGATATGTTGGCTTGAAGATGAGTAGTAATGATACAACATGGTGGCTGTGCTTGAGTTTTATAAGGGAGCTATTGTGCATGTTAGATGACTAACATATGTTTGTGATTGTTGTTGAAATAACCTAGACTTCCACGGATACCCTGAGAACCACAGACACAAAGCTCAACAGTGGCAACCTTTAATTGAGCACTTATAATGTGCCATGAAAAGAGGCCATTCAGTTCTCATAGCATCCTGTGTAACGTAAGCAGTGCCTTGGCATTTTATAGATAAGAAGTCCAGGACTTGGGGAGGCTGAGTACATTACCCAACTCATCCTTTTAGGGAATAGGAGCTGGGGTCCAAATACAAACTTGCCTGAACCCAAAGTCCTGCTTCCAGCCACTGTGCTGTATGGTGCCCCTCACCCCCAAGCATGGTGCCCCAACATAGAGTATATCAGAGTCCTGAAAGGGTTCTTGCAAACCTTTTTCCTCCCAACCACTTTGCAAATGTTTGGGATTGGTTTTTGAGAGGCTAAGAAGTGAAACGTTGCTAATGAGGTTGGGGGTCAGGACATCTGGATACTGACTCTAGCTTTCTGGGCATTCGTCTTGTTTCATTAGGCAGGCTGCCTCCTCTCCTGGATCCTGCTTTCTTCATCTATCAAATGGTAGCCCTGAAATACATTCATGATTTTCAGCCTACGCTCTTTGAGTCTTGAGGATCAATTAAAGAAGTCAAAAAAGCCACTGTAGTGTGGGAAGATAGGCAAAGTGTGTGTGGGAGTGGGGGCGGGGGGTGATGAGGCAGGACCCCCCCAGCTTTACACAGCACTTACACAAGAGAAGGTCTCACTCTTCTGCTTTCGTGGTCTGATTTTACGTATGCTTCTCCTTGGATCCCACTGCTAAAGTGAAGTGTGCCATCATCCAACATGCTGATTTCTAAGATGCTTTCTAGTTATACAATTAAGTATAAGATTTAACCAAGGTCACATGGTTAATTAAATGATGGAGTTCAACCCAGAGGTCAGGCCCCTGGCCATCTAGTTATTCCTTCCTTCCTTTATTTAATCCTCAAATAATAATTAAGCAGCAGCAACAAGCCCAGCACTGTGTTTGGGGCAGATGATACAATGATGAGTAAAATAAACACGGTCCCTGCTCTCATAGGGGAGACTGACATTAATTAAACACACACACACAACACACAATAAGTACAACAAAGAAAAAAAGGGCAGGGTAGATATAACTAGGAAATCATTAATACCATAAAGATTGATTTGGAACCAATTTATTACATGCAAAGATTAGGTGGGGCTCCTGTCATAATCTGCACATGAATATACATGCAAGGAAGTACCCAGAGACATGTGTGCCCATCCAGGCCAGGTTCAGACTGGAGCAAAAGCCAACTAAGACATACTCGTTAGGATAATTGTCAACTGACACTTTGTCCTCATGGAATGCTGCGTTGTTGAACCACGAAACGGGTGATTTCCAGTGTGTCTTCGTATGTGCCTACGTGAACACAGCACATTAGACAACTGACATTTGCATCATGAAAGAAAGGCTTTTATCCAGGAATGTACCATATTGTCTTTTTTTTTTTTAATTTTTTAAAAATGTTATTTATTTATTTATTTATTTATTTATTTATTTATTTCTAGGAGAGAGAGAGACAGCGTGAGCAGGGGAGGGTCAGAGAGAGAGGGAGACAGACTCTGAAGCAGGCTCCAGGCTCTGAGCTGACAGTCAGCACAGAGCCCGACGCGGGGCTCGAACCCACGAACCGTGAGATCATGACCTAAGCGAAAGTCAGACGCTTAACCGACTAAGCCACCCAGCCGCCCCTGCACCATATTGTCTTATAAGGGTAGAGACCTAGCTTTACTGAAGTGTCCTGGCCTTCAAGCTTTGGCCAGTTCGCCCCACCCTCAACCTATGGTGGGCCCCAGGATGATCTGGGAGCTTCAGAAAGAAAAAAAAAAAGTCTGAGAGGAGGTCTGCTCTCTTCACTTAAGTGGGGTAAGGCCATTTCTCTCCTCATGCGTATGCGCACAGAGGCTGGTTTCAGCTCATAGAATCATGGTGGGGAGTCCGTGCCAATGGCAAGGATGGTAACCTTTCGCATTAAATCCCAGCAGAAGCCTTTTCTCATGTTGCTTCACCAGCAAAGCAACAACATGTGTACAAGTGTTTGGGTGCGTGAGGCACACGTTGTGTCACGCGTAAGTCTGAGCTGACACATGGAGGGAAGGCTGGGCCATTTTCTGCCTGTACTTGCCAGCGTCGTTGGCCCTGAAGCCAGGGAACCTGGTTGCTGGCTAGCCTCCTCTGCCACCTTCCTGCATGCTTTTGGCCAAATAATGGACCTTTTAGAGCTTGTTTCCTCCTCTGTAAAATGGGAGTGTTCGCTAAGGTGGTCTTCGAGGTCCTCGCTGTTTCTGAAATCCCATGATTCTATGAAATATTGTCCTCTGAGGATTTAGCCTGGGGTTAGTGGAGAAGCCTGGACTTGGAGTCTGGAGACTCAGGCTTTGTTTATTTTTGAGCCACTTTTTAGCTTTATCGTCCTGGACCAAGGCACCCATGCATCATTCACTCACTGATACATCGGTTGCTGTAAAATCGAGCACCGCTCTTATGCCATGAGCTGTGCTATGATTTGGTGATACCAAAATGCCCATGAGAAAACAATGAGGTGTTACACACTCACAAACACACACACACACAGGTACACAACCTGTAGTGCCCGGCCCCTCCTCCAGCAAGCGTGGCGTTGAGAGTAGAAGGTAGAAGAAAAGTAAGAGTCAATAAGCAAAGAGAGTTTGCTTATCAGGATAAGCATCATTCCTGTCCATGTTATCCCATGTTATCCTGTCCCATTCTGTGGATAGGAATGGGTAAAGAACTGCTCAATCCTCAATTTTCTCCTCTGTAGAAAGGGATAAAGATGTCTGTCCTACCTAGTAGGTCAAATGAGGTAAAGTTTGTGTGAGAAGGCTTTCTGAAATTGAAATGTTCTTCTCTCTGCAAATGTTTTTTCAGTAAGGCTCTAAATCATCATTCTAAGAAAGTCAGTGATTTTCACTTTCTGCTAAGCCCATACATATATTAGTCATTAAATACAGCCCTTCTGGGAGGGAAATACTGTTATTGTCCATATTATGAATGAGACTACTAAGGCACCAAGAGGCTAAGCAAATTGTCCAACATCACACATCTGGACAGTGGCAAAGCTGGGAGTCAGAAGCGGGTCTCTGAGCCTTTAACATGAGCCCTTAACTTATGCTACCATGAATCTGTCTAGTTTTTAGTTACCTGGTTCATCATCAAATATTGAGAAACTCCCTTTGCCAGTGGGCAAATCGCAACCTCTCTGAGGCTCAGTTTTCTCATTTGTAAAATGGAGGCGATATTAAGTGCCTTGTGTGCTTGTGGTAAGATATAACTTTGATATCAAACATGTAGAGCTTGAAATTTTGCAGGACCTGCATAAATTCAACTTTGCCCCTTTCCCTCAGAGGGCCGGCTGTACTGCTAGAAATCATTTCATTTGTTTTTGAGACAATTTAGAAGTCAGTTTGGTCTGAAAAAGCTCCATGTGGTCCAAAGATGTTTCCTGCCTTTTTGTATTTTATTTGCTGCTTATTTTTTCCTGACTTCGCAATCATCAGTAATGGTAATACATAGTAGTTATTTCAGGGGTGGGCTTAATAGGAAAATTACAGTACCCTTTGTACCGGAGAGTCTGGGCGGGGGACGGGGGTGGGGGGGATATACTGACAATGGCAGTCACTATGCCGCAAGAAGTGGTTTCAGATTGAGTGGTTTTCCCTGCAGGTTGGTGAACAAGTGGTTTGTGGCTTATGGTGCACCTTCCTTTGAGCCCGAAATAAGTACCTAAAAGTTGAATGTAAATCAAATCTTGGGAAACCGAGTCTGATTGCCTAACTGTCTTGCATATTTATTTCAGACTTGCATGAATCTCGGTTCTAAAATGACATCCTAATGGTTCCCTGATGTATTTCACACAAAAGTATCTATAGTAGGTTTTGCGGTAAAGCTACTTGGCTACATGAAAGGTGGATGGTCTCCTTGAGGTGAATGAGATGCAGTCCTTATCTAGAAGTCATTCAAGAGTATCTGTTGGGTACCTAGGTAGGCCAGATGCTGTCCACGGGGGAACAAATAAGCTACAAGGTAGTGGTCCCTGCCTTTCAGGAGCTTACAGGCGAGTGGTAATGAGGAAGAGGCCCAGCACTGTACCACTCAGGATGCTTGTGGCTGAACTTGAAAGGAAACCACCAGCCTTTGGATTCCAGGATCACATGATGCCAGTGTTATATTTCTATTAGCATAGGGAAATTGAGTCTAAATCAGCATTTCTTTTTTAATTAAAAAAAATTTTTTTAATGTTTAGTATTTTTGAGAGAAAGAGAGACAGAAAGCAAGCAGGGGAGGGGCAGAGAGAGAGAGGGAGACACAGAACCTGATGCAGGCTCCAGGCTCTGAGCTGCCAGCACAGAGCCTGATGCGGGGCTCAAACTCATAGACTGGGTTATCATGACCTGAACTGAAGTCGGCCGCTTAACCAACTGAGCCACCCAGGTGCCCCTCTAAATCAGCATTTCTTTATTTAAAAAAAATTTTTTTAATGTTCTTTATTTATTTCTGAGAGAGAGAGACAGCGTGATCAGGAGAGAGTCAGAGAGAGAGGGAGACACAGAATCTGAAACAGGCCCCAGGCTCTGAGCTAGCTGTCAGCACAGAGCCCGACATGGGGCTCAAACCCATGAACCATGAGATCATGACCTGAGCCAAATTTGGACGCTCAACTGACTGAGCCACCCTGGCACTCCTAAATCAGCATTTGTTAAAGTAGATTATATAGAACTATAGTTCCATCCGATGTTAAAAGGTGTTTTTTAGAATGACAACAAAAAAAGATCCTGTAGTCAAATAAATAATAACAATGATGATAAGTTCATTGCTAACACTGAAAGCTTACCAAGGTCCAGTATGCACACACTGTGTATAAATCTTTCCAACTGATTGATCCTTCCAATCATTCTGTACATTCATTATTGTAATCATCTTTGTTTATATAACTTGTTCAGGGAAAGAGAGCTAATTTCTGGGAGAGCAGGATGTATGTTGCAGGCAAGCAGATTCCAGAGCCTGTCTGTTTAACCATTGTTAACCATTGCCTCCCAAATTTGACCAAATCTCTTTGACCGTACAACCTCTTATTCTCAAAGGTATTGGAATTCTGAGAACAGGTTTAAGGAGTTGCTATTTCTACCTGACCTTGAGTGTTCCCCTTTTGGACACAGCCTGTGTCAAAGCTCTTTTATTTATTTTTTATTTATTTATTTATTTATTTATTTATTTATTTATTTATTTATTTTTGAGAGAGAGAGGGAGAGAGAGAGAGAGAGAGAGAATGAGCTGGGGTATGAGCTGGGGTGGGGCAGAGAGAGAAAGAGACTGAGGATCAGAAGGGGGCTCTGTGCTGACTAAGTAGAGAGCCCAGTGCAGGGCTCAAACTCACAAACTGAGCCAAGAGATCATGACCTGAGCCAAAGTCTGACACTTAGCAACCCAGGCACCCCGCCTGTGTCAAAGCTCTTAAAGGGACATGTTTTTAGCTTAGAGAGCTAGCACTTGCCCAAGGAAGCCACCCTACTCCTTGAGTTTTTGCTTTGAACACTAAGTCTGCCAGATTCCGGTTTATGATTAAAAGGGAAGGGATCTACAGTCTCAGTTTCCCTGTCACTGGGAATCACCTTATCTTTTTCTTCTCTTTCCCTTTGCATTTCCTAAATTTCTGTGCTATGATTTCTTATTCCCGAATGTGGGATTCCACCTTGTGTTTTAGGAATAGCGTCTTCAACAGAAGCCAGAGCCATAGTCAAGGAGTAAGGTGAGACCCTGAGTCAACATGGAAAGAAGCAGGTGCCCAGAAGAGTCACCCACACAGCTTTTAAATAATATCACTGCCTGGGTCCTTTCTCTGCTATTTTGATTTAATTGATCTAGAATAGACAGGAGAAAGACTGACCTGGGGCAACGATTGCCGATTAGGGGTGATTTTGCTCTCTACAGGGGCATTTGGAAATGTCCGGGGGCATTTTTGGTTGCCACAAGTGGGTGCTACCAGCATTTAATGGATAGAGGCCAGGGATCATGGACACTGACCCTTACACTATAATGTACAAATAGCCCTCTGCAGCAAAGGATTAACTGACACGTAATGTCAGCAGTGTTAAGGCTGAGAAATTCTGCTCTAGAGCAAGTATTTTTGGAACAAAAGGAAAAGGGCTGGTGGGAAGGATATTAGAATAAGTAGTCTTAGCATTTGGTCTTCACGAGCTTGAGTCGGAATGGTTGCAATGTAGGCATCAGTGTAATGGCCAGGTTCCCAAGGAGTCTGGCTGTAGGACCAAAAGGGAAGTGATTTTGCATGTTTCAAGACATGGCCTCAGACCAGAGTGGAAGTTAATGCATTTAGGAAGGTGAATCAATTTTTGCTTCCTGCTGCAGAGCGGCAGTGTTTAAGGGAAACCGGTTCTCCCTTCCAGAAAGCAAAACAATCTGCATTCTGCCAGGAGATCTGGGAGATCTGGTGGATTTCTCCTCTGACTACAGAATTCCTTAGGAAGTAAGCTGTTGAGCCTCTGTTGCTAGGTTCGGATATACGTAGCCTGAATTATTAAAATGTAGTTTGGACCAAGTGGGTTAACAGATACTTTTTATCCCTTTTAGAGCATGCCCCGTAGGTATGAAAGAAGATGCGAATGGGACAATGTCCCATGTTGATAGTTATCAACTTCAGCCACTTAGAAGGTGGCAGAGAACCAACACTCCATACCCACCCCCCACCTTATCCCTCATTTAATCCAAATTTCTGATCAACTTCTCCCTGAATAGAGAGGGTTGGGGAAGGATACACGGCAAATATCTCCCGGACCACTTGGAGTCAATTCAAAGATAATATTTTGTGTTGATTATTTAAAATTGATCTTCCACTTCCAAGAATGATAGCTTTATTCCCACCAAATTGGTACCTTTGCTGTACTTTACCTCTTTGCTTTCCTGCCATTACTGAGCTGACTTCGTGGGCTGCAAATGTTAGTTTCCTTCTATCTTGGCCAAGGAATCGTCCAGCTTCAGTGAGGAGCAATGACTGAAAATGGGCAGGCTTGCACACCTCCCTCACGTGGAGCTATGGACACCAAATATGGCCACTGTTATGACCTGGGGAATTTGGAAGAAAAGAGAGAAGAGCCCTTCTAGCTTCAGACCCCATACTCCACACCTTGGCCAAGGAAGCCAGGAATTAGACCCATGATCTGAAGCACCAGCAGCTTAGTCATCCCTTTGAAAAATGTTTACTGACCTCCAAACTCCTACCAGCAGCTCTGCACTGTTCCCTTGGGAATAGGAAGGGGAACTTTGATCCTTACCCTCAAGATATTCATGGTATCTTGGGGAAAATTGGAAGACAAATGAGCACCTTTCAGGTGCTAAGTTCTCTGGCCAAACAATGCCCTTGGTGCTGTTTGTAGTGGGGGGAGGGAACTTCCCCTAGCATTGGGGTTGTGAAGGTGGGGAAAGGTGGGATGAAAAGACAAGTCAAGGAAGACATCCTAGAGGAATAGATATTGAACTCAGTGTTCAAGGACGATTAGAAATTTGTGAGAAGGTGGTGGAGAGAAAAGCAGCCCAGGCAGATGGAGGAGTGCCTGCAAAGACAAGACGTAAGAGAAAGCCTAAATCTGTAGGTGTGTGTGTGTGTATGTGTGTGTGTGTGTGTGTGTGTAGCAGTGATGTAGGGCATAAGGCTGAATAGCAGCTTAGAGGCAACAGTGAAAGACATTTGGAATGGCAAATTGATTTCAACCAAACTCAAACTCTAGCTAATTGTCAGACTATTACTAGACTGCTATTTAGGGCAATGTGTTTTCTATCTTTTGGTTTTACATTTCTTAACTGTAATGCATCTTCCTTTTTTTTCTATAACATTGACACTCAATAAATCTACAGATAAAGATACATATAGATGTATGGTTGAAGTGAAAATTCATGAAATAAAAATACTTAACCTTAGGACATGTGATATATTTTGATATTTACTGTTCCATTGCATTCTATTCCTTTATGATTCAATTTATTATTTTTTAAATGTTGCTACCTACCAGCTAAGGTGATTTCACCCTCCACCAGTGGAGCAGGCCTTCCTGTCTGAAATCAGACACTGACTTTGAGTCTATATTGTGGTCAGTCGGGGCTCAGAGGACAGTTGTGCCACATTTGATTCTCAGAGTTTGCCATGGGCTCAGGTTAGAACCTGTGCCTTTCCTGATTCGGGCAACGGGAGAATGATGAAGTGCTTGAGAGCTGGGATGGACGTGGTCCGATAATGCACTTAGAAATATCGCTCTGCCTGCAGCATGCCGAATGCACGGAAGGGAGGAGAGAGAAGGGTTCAGAAGCTGTGGCAATAATTCAAGGGAGTGCGGAGCCAAGACGGCGGCAATAAAGATGGAGTTCATTAACTCCCAAGTACTACTCAGTGCCACCAGTAGAGCTCCTCCGGACATACCCGGCAGGCGGCCCTCAGCCTGGGCTGCATCCAGGCGTACCTGCCCCAGTTCCATTCTTGGCACCCTGTCGCAGGATGCATTTTTTTTTCTATACAATTCGACAGTCGCTGGATACCTTTGTATCCCTTATGAAAGGAATCCGAATACCCAGGCTTCTGCCTCTAGGCAATTTCTTTATCTCTCAAGGCCTTCCTTCTGGGCATAAGAATTACTGAGTCTCATTAGCAGTGGATTCCCAGACTGGCTTGGAGGAAGGCTTTGCATCCCAGCTTTTATCTGTACCTGGCTTGTCTCTGCAAACCTGGATGGAAACTTCCAGCTCCTAGTCAGTATCTAAGCTCATATGAACTTAAACCAGTCACTATACTTGAGCAGCAGGAAGGGAATCTTTAGATTCGGGCTGACCTTGGTTAGAATCCTGGCTCTGTCATGTCTCACCTATGAGATCCTGGGTATGTTGCTTAAGCTTTTTGACTTCAAATTCTCTGTCTGTAAAATGGGGATACATTCCGTAATTGTAAAGATTTAAGAAGATAACATATGGTCACATTTTGCCCAGAACAAGTACTTGAGGACTGGGAGTTAAAATAAATATCTGAAGCACCATTCCCCAGAAATCCAGCAACAGGGACTCCGAGAAGGTTTACAGGAGGGTAAACCCGGAAATCGAGCAACAGGGTGGTACTTGACCTGGGTGCTGTGTAGAAGAGGTATCCTAGGATGGCCACAATGGCTCCATTCTTAGGACAAGAGGACACTTATTGGGAGGAAGATAGAAAGGAACAGAAAGAGGATGATTTGTGATGCCCTGAGGCACATGCGGCAGGAATCCAGAGGCCTACACGCTGGCAAGCTATCCTTAAGCTATCAGCATGTGTTGATTCACGTAAACAGTACACGTCCCATGATTTGCAGACGTCTAATTTATTAATCAGCCCGGGTGATGGGAGCAGTCTGCAATCTCTCATCTCCCAGTTCCCGCTGCACGGTGCCCTCCAGGTTGTCTTTGATGTGTCACACTCAGGAGACGTTGGTCCCCAAGGGATGGCTTTTCACCCACGCCCCTTCCAGCCATCAGCAGCATTTCAGAATGGGGTATGTTTGTGCGGTGGGTGTAACTCTACATTTTTCAAATCGCAGGTGCGTTATTCAGAGGTCAGCAAGGTGCAGCTTCTATCCCTGAGCGCTTGTGACAGCCTCTCTGTGATTCTAGCGTGACATCCGGTTTTATATCACATTTAGGGGGGGTGTGTGGGGTGTGGTCTGTGTGGGAAAGAAGGAACTGAATACAAATGGTATGCAAGCCCCTGCACTGCTAGATGGTTTGGGAAGGAATTGTTCACCTGTGCACTAATTCAACCTATATTGGTTGAGTCTCTGTCTCGTGCAGGAACCATACGAGCCTCAGATGCCACCAAAACAATACTGATCTATACCTTGAGGGGCACCATAGGGGAGCTGGTGAGAGATAGACAGTAAGGAATCAAATTGCTCCCTCCTATGAGGGGTGCTGGGGAAGAAGAAAGATATTGCAAATAGTGCAAAGAAGGGGCACTGAGGAATGTCTTGCAAGATTAAGGAAGGATTTCAAAAAGAAGGTTTTATTCTTTTTTTAAGTTGAGATCTGGATAGTAGGAGTTAGGCATAAGAAGGAATAGTGTGTGTGTGTGTGGGGGGGGGGTGTTCAAGTCATGTCCAGAAAAGGACAGACTTGTCCTGGAGTCTGCAATAAGTCGCTGCAAGTGGTAGGCAGAGAAACTGTTAGCACGCACGCCAGAGAAGTGAGTTGGGGCTAGGTCATGGAGCCCCACGTATGTTATATAAAAGACATTGAACTTTATCCTAAGATGGTGCCTTCCACGCTTTCTCATTTCAAGATGTTCTCAGTGATTTTGTTATGGTCCCTGTAGGAACCAGGGAAATACTAATCCTGTTTATTGAGTAGTTAGGTTCAAACAACTTAATGAAATATTCATCTTCCCAAAAGTGTAGTGGCCATTTGAAAACTGGTGCGTGCAAATCTAAAGAAAAAGCAATATTTTAATTTTATTCTTAAATACGCACAGCTTCTCCTACTTATGCTTTGCAGTGGGATACTGCCCCTCTCATTTCCTATTCCTCATTAATTTTTCTGCAGTACTTTGTAGTTGTATCAACTGCTGAAAATCCACCTTAATGAAGATAGGCCATATGAAAGAAATGTTTGTAAATGTTTATACAACATACGTTTTAATGTTGAAACTGTAAACTATTTCAGGTTAGTAATTTGGGGGGATGCCCAATAAATGGCAAATACCCCTCACATCTCTTGACCATTTATAACACCCCCTGTGTCCCTGTGAGTTTGTTCTGTAGCATCTCAACAGACAATTCAGGAACCTTGT
The DNA here is from genome assembly GCF_003009895.1 of Hyaena hyaena. NCBI lineage: Eukaryota > Metazoa > Chordata > Mammalia > Carnivora > Hyaenidae > Hyaena > Hyaena hyaena. The sequence goes on from NW_024080722.1 coordinate 2,625,735, forward strand.
CCTAAGGACAATGGGGAGCTCTTTAGAGGATTTTGCCCAGATAGAGAGCATGTCACATTGTCACCATTGGAAGGTGACCCCTGCTAAGATGGAGAAAATAGATTGATGGGGGAAAGTTGAGAAAGGGTGAAAAATGTATGACAGGGAACTAGAAGGCTATGGCAGTGACCCAGGTAAGAGAGGAAGGGGTCCTGGACTAAAGTAGCATCAATGGGGACTTGAGATACATGTATCTTTTAATTTTTATTTTGAAATAGGCAAGAAGTTGCAAAGATAGTAAAAGAGGGTCTCATGTGCATTTCCCCCAGTTTCCCCCAATGGCCACACCTTATATAACTATAATAATAATAACAAAACCAAGAGATTGATATTGGTACAATAGATGTGTATCATTTTGTGTCATTTTGTCACACATATGGATTCATGTAACCATTGCCACAATCAAAACCCAGCACGGCTCCCTCACCGCAGAGATCTCTTGTGCTATCCTTTTATTATCTCACCTCCCCGTTCTCCCCTACCATCCCTAACCCCTGACAGCCACTAACTTGTTCTCCATCTCTATGATTTCATTATTTCAAGAATGTCATAAATGAAATCATAACTTGAGGTAGTTTAAGGCAATGGAAGACTCAGTATTTGAATCTGAAAGTTGCAAAAGACTTGGCAAGATCATACCTTCAGTGATGAGTCACTGGATCCGGGTTCAATAGGAAAAAAGAGAAGGGGAGCATTTCTGATGTGGTCAGCTGTGTGAGCGGTGGCACTTTTCATCAAGATAAGCAGCCCTGTAAGGCAAAGAGACTTCGGGGTTGTGTATGATTGAAGGTGACAAGTCAGCTTTGCAAGTGTTAAATTTAAACTAGCTGTGAATCCAAATGGTGATTTGTAAGCAGTTGTATAAATGGTTCTGACCCTTCAATAAAAAAAAATATGGTACTCAGAATCATCAGGTTACCGGTTGCAGTTGTTAGATGTCCCTTAGGGATGTGTTCACTCTGAGGAGCTTGTTTAACATATGCAGAGAAAAGCACTGAGAGGTTGAGGACTGGTCAATGTGATAGGAGGAAAGTCAGGGACATCTGGTATCATGGAAACTAAAATAAATGAATGTTTTAGAAGGAAGATGTGGGTAATCAGGGGCCATGATTGCTGATAAGGAACATCAAGTGAGAACTGAAAATAGCCTTTTGTGCTTAAAATCTTGACCTTGGCAAGAGATGTTTAAATGTAATGTTGGGGACAGGAGCCAGATTGCAGTGGTTGAGAAGTAAGTAAGAAAAGGGGAAGTAGACTTTTTTTTTTAAGCATAACTAAGAAAGAGAGCAGAGGTGTGAAGTAAAGAAAAGGTTTTTGTTATTGTTCTTTCATTTCTAAGGGAGGAGACCATTAAGAAAGGGAGGTTCTGAGTGGACTTATTTGTGATGAAGCATTTCCTGAAGAGGCAGGGAGGGAGGTAAAACATAGATGGACGTAAAAGGAGGAACAGCTTTCAGCTGAAATAGGAAGAAAGGAAAGAGAAGGTGGGGGTGCAAATCTATTGATTTTATTCAGCATTTGAAAGGACTTCCAATGGCCTCTGTTCTCTTTGTGAAGTAGAAATCCAATATGAAACCAATTGCTGAGGAAGGGGGACTTGGGGAGTCCCGAAAAAGACTTTGGAGTGTTTTGAAGTCATTAGTCTGTAGAAAGGTGGAAGGATCTGATTAAGGAAATATATAAGGATCACCAGAAGCACTAAGGGCTCTGATAATGTTGATAACCATCAACTGATAAGGGCTCTAGTCTGCACAGCTGGGCTTTTGTTCTCCAAAAGAACTGAACTTTTGGGGTAAGAGAATGCGTGGTGGATGTAGATTCAAACAGGGTAGGGATTTGCCAAGTGGACAAGATGGAAGAGTAATCGGTTAGGGGTTAAAAGTATTGGCGAAAAGTAAATGTAGGGATGGATCATTGTATCCAAGTCGATCTAGAAAGAAGGGAAGGCATTAGATTGTGGGTAAAGGGAAAGGAGATCCTCACGGGACTGGAGGTTTTGAAGAGATAGGGAGCGGGTGTTGTGACGGACAAGTCCGAGACTGGAATGTTTTTACATATGACAGAGTTAAAGGGGCTTTGGGAAATGATGCATTCTAGAAGTAGCCATGGCAGGAAGTAGGGGCTAGAAGAAGGAGAAAATGAAAATCATTGAGGTGGAGTAGGTCAAGGGGGTGAGAGGCTGAAGGTATTAGATTCTAGTCACAGGGGTAAAGGAGAACTTGGGGATGAAGACACAGTGTAGACATCACTGGAGGCTGGTTATTGAACAGAGAAAGAAAGAAATGAAGGAAGAGAAAGGGGTAGATAACAATCTACAACAGAAGATTTGCCTTTGAGTCTTTTTTCTTTCTCCATTAGACTTTGAATAATGATCTATCCTTTCTGAGCCTCAATTTTCTTCTCGTTAAAGAGGAACTTAAAATCTGTACTTCCCCCCACAGAACTGTAAAGCATGATGCTCAAAAGAGAAAGTGGAATCGGGGCGCCTAGGTGACTCAGTTGGTTAAGCGTCTGACTTCAGCTCTTGCAGTTCGTGAGTTCAAGCCCTGCATCGCGCTCTGTGCTGACATCCCAGAGCCTGGAGCCTGCTTCGGATTCTGTATCTTCCTCTCTCTCTCTGCCCATCACCCGCTCACACTTTGTCTCTCTCTCTCAAAAATAAATAAACATTAAAAAGAGAGAGAGAAAGAGAGAAAGTGGAAGTAAATGTGCTTGGTAAACCCTGCACCATTGTGTAGATATGGACCCTATTGTTCCTGTTTACTGGCACCGGAGGACTGGCTTTGGATTCCTTCCACAGCCCTGATGGAAGATAGTGCATTGGTACCTAATAATTGCATTTGAATGGCCTGATTTCAGAATATCATTTTAGGATAACAAAGTGAATGGCAGCTGTAATATCAGAGACAGACCGTTGGATGTCCTATCTTTTAGATGTCCAGAATAAATGTGCGAGAACAGTTGACCCAGACAAATTGACCGATGAAGGATAACTTGTACTTCATCATAATGAGTTCAATATTCTTTTGATTTACGAAAAGGCGCTGGGGCACCGAAGCCTGGGATGCTTGTCAGCAAAAGGGAAATGCAGATGGTATTGCACTTACTGTAGACAACATGGAGTTTTAACTCTATAACAGCTTCAGCTCAACCTGCTTTTACATTATCGTCATCGCTATTATTAAGAAGGAGAGGGGGAAGGGCATCTGGGTGGCTCAGTCGGTTAAGCCTCCGACTTTGGCTCAGGTCATGATCTTGCAGCTCACTAGCCAAGCTCCGCATCGGGCTCTGTGCTGACAGCTCAGAGCCTGGAGCCTGCTTTGGATTCTGTGTCTCCCTCTCTCTCTGACTCTCTCCTACTCGCATGCTCTTTCTCTCTCTCTCTCTCTCTCTCTCTCTCTCAGAAATAAATAAAAAAAAGAAGGAGAGGAGAAGAGGCTATTATAGAGGAAGGGCTTCCCAAGGGAGAATAGAATGTTCAGGAAGCAGACCCTCTTCACCTTTGATGTTGCAGGTTGAGCCAAAATGAGTAAGATGACGGGGGAATTCCATAACAGAATCCAGTTGAAATTCACTCCTGAGCCAAGAACAACATTGAAAAATAAAAGCACATACAGAATGGAACTAATAAACTAGTTTGATGTGCTATTGAATATATGAATAACTCACTACCTAATAATGTTAAATGATCAAGTTAAATCATTTGATCCTCATAACAATTTTTTAGCCCCATTTTACAGATGAGGAAATAGAGGCTCACAGAAGTATTTTGCCTAAGGTCACACAGCTGGGAGGTAACGTGACTGTGATTCAGACCCAGGCAGTCTGTCTGTTTCCACATTCTGTGTTTGTGACCACTGTTTGTGCAGAGTGCCGGGAGGGAGAGGGGAAGCACCCATGGGAGTCAAGGAGCTTGGGCCCTGCCCCATCCTCGATACTAAGCCCTCTTATGACCTAGAAAGCTTTCCTTTGCTAATACTCCATGGTTCTCACCTCCCCTCCTCCTTTTTTCTTTCCACTCTTCTTCTCCCTGTGTCTTCTTCCCAGTCAAATATACCTTCTATATGTGATGCTTTAAAGTTCACAAGACATGTCCCCATGTGCGGTAGGTAACACCACTCCCATTTTGAAGACGGGGTAGCCAGAGGTTTGGGCAGTTAAATGATTGGTCCAGTATGATATGTGTGGAAAGGGGTATACTGTTGACTTGTATCCAAGCCTTCTGACACATCTTTCAATGCTCATTTTACCTGCCCCACAGCTACCTTTTTGTTTGATGAGCCCTTCTTTTCACGGATACTCAGTTTAGATGCAACCTTCATGCTGATTGCAGTACTTTCTAAGAGAGAATGGATGAGGTTTGCAAATATGAGTATTCTAGCTCTGTACCTGCACAGAGATTCCAGAGGTGCTATTTGAAAGCAAGAACAATGAGGTATATGCACTTCGTGGATGGTATGGTTCCACGGGCCCTTTGGCTTTATCTTGGTTTCCCTTAATCTCAGAAAATAAACTCTCTTCAAGTGTCACTTCCAGATTCCGGGAACAAAATATTTTTTTGCCCTAAGATTGTTTGCTTGAAACTAGCAGATTGATATGGCATCATAAAAACAACTAACTCACCATACCTAAGGGTAAAGATCATTTTCCGTCTTGTGGATGGAGGATAGTAGAGAGAAGACACATAGCTGTATGTGTTATGCTGTTCTATTTCAGTCTACTGTATAATTCTCATCCTTTTTTTTTTTTTTTTTTTTTTTTTGATCTAATTCTGTTGCTGAGTTCCACCCACCTACTTCTGGGAGACAAGGCCAGGTGAAAGACATCTTCAGATTTCTCAACATCTTCATGCACTTGTCAGTGGGTGCTGGATTTTCAGTAGCAACTTGGAGGCCTGTCTGTTCAAGAGAGCCAGAGAAGGTAGCCCCTGGCATTGGACCAATAGCTATTATATGCAGTAAGCTTGGGAACTTATATATACAGAGCCTGTTCTGGGGATCAGAGAGCTCCTCGTGCTCTAGTTCTGGAGAGGGAACGGGTAGTGGCTTACTGGAAAACAGTCTTCCAGGTGAGAAGTTTTTAATGATCAGACTTGCTAGAAGAAGGTAAGGGGCACTTGATAGAACTGAGGGGGCAGTCACTCTTCTCTCACAAAAGTGATTCTACTTAACATAGTCTGACCAAGAGAGAATGTAAGCACAGGTAGGAAATTGCCTTCAGTGACCTTGGATACCCTTGAGAACCCAACATTGCATAATCATGCCTAAAGTCTGTCATTTATATGATTGGAGAGAGCACCTTTTTCTAATTTTTTAGAAGAAGTATGTTATATAAGTGGAGGCCCTGATCTGATTAACAGTTTAGGGGATACTCCTGCCACATTTCTGATGTTTTAGCTAAGTCTTTTCTATGGGCTGGGCCTCCCCTTTACCAGATTATCAGTCAAATGTTGCTCCAGTTTCTGCTTTCTGTGGGTAATCGCACCCATTCCTGTGTCTTCCAGTATCACTTACATTCCAGCAACTCCCAAACTTGCATCCTTCTCCAAACTCCAAGATCCTTTCACCCAACCACCAACTGGATATTTCCACTGGACTTTTTCATGAAATTTCAGAACCCTCATATTCTCCCTTCTCTACCAATCTTCTTCTTGTATTGCTTTCTCTGTCTCAAATAATGGTGCCATCATCAGTCAAAGGTCTCAAGTAATTCATCTTCCTTACCCAATCAAACATAGTAATAATAACAATAGTAATTTTATTGTAATTGCTAATATTTGAATGTTTACCATGTTTCCAGCTCTATGTTAACATTACAAGGGTTATACTGCTTAATCCTTCCACCAGGCTCTGACTATTGCACTGTATCATAAATGGAGAAAATAAATAGCTTGCCCGAGATTACACAGTTAATAGGTGAAGGAGCTAGGATTCAAGTATACAGAATCTGTGTTCTTGCTCTCCTCGATATGCTGCTCACATATCCAATTCATCACTGTTCTCTCTCTCTCTTAATTTGTATATGTCTTCCAGTTCATGTACTTTTTCTTTATCCAACTTCCTTTTTTCTATCTTATTTCCCTAATACCTACTTCCTAAGCCAGTGGTTATTAATGATTATGCATCCTTATCATTAAAAAAATCATACCACCATAGTCATTACATATTACAAACATACACTAATATTTGATGTTACTATTATGTAAGCATAAACATAGACATTTTAAAAGATATGAAGGAAAAGGTAAGAATTGGTAACATTTTTAAAAACATTATTGTAGTTTATTGAATAACCATGCATTTATTAGCAATTGTGGATAGATATAAACTCTTATATCAGAAGTCTTTTTGATTATTTTATTTTTATTTTTATTCATTTATTTATTTATTTTTGAGAGAGAGAGACAGAGACAGAGAGAGACAGAGAGAGAGAGAACAGGTGGGAGAGGGGCAGAGGGGGACAGAGAGAGAGAGAGAGAAAGAGAGAGAGACAGAGAGAGAGAGAGAGAGAGGGAATGAGAACCTTAAGCAGGCTCCACGATCAGTGCAGAGCCAGATGCAGGGTTTGATCTCATGACCATGAAATCATGACCTGAGCTGAAATCAAGTCAGAGCCACCCAGACACTCCTTTTTTTGGTTATTTCAAATCAGCTGGCAGATAAGATTGTTTTGTCATGACTTTATACTATAACTGCTCAAGTGCTTAACCCAGGGAAAGGAGAAATATCAGCTCTGCCATTTACCCCCCTGTATTATTGGTCTTATTTTCAACTGGTAGTTTCTTTGCAGGAAACTCTTAAAGCTGTTTGTCCATTTTAGGAGGGTTGGCTTAAATTCAAAAATCCCACATGACCATGCACACACATGTAAACTGCAGTAGGTTGTAATGAACTGAAAATAGAAAGGTGAGCCAAGGCAGTGCTTCTCAGCTCTCATATATCTAAGAACTTTCTCTGTCATAGTTACACGTAGACCTGTGGTAACTGGGAGGATTCATTTCAAGTAAAATTTTGTGTATGGTGTTAAGTAAGGGTCGATGTTTATTTTCCCCATGTGAATATCCACTTTTTTCCATTTTATTTGTTGAAAAGACATTCCTTTTCCCATTAAATTGCATTGATATTTTTCTTGAATATCAATTGACTACTTATGTGTGAAGACTCTATTATATTCCTTACACTAGTACTACACTTTTTTGATACTGGTTAGAAATCTGACCGGAATTCCGCATATAAATTTAGGGAGAACTGGCATCTTACCAACCTCAAGTCTTCTGATACATGGACAAGGTTTATTGCTTCATTTATTTAGGTATTTGATTGTATTCGGTAATATTTTGCAGTTACTGGTATATAAGGGTTGTAACATACTTTTTAAGTATTAACAATTTTGAATTCTAATTTTAATTTTATTTTTAAATATTTTCATTGCTAGTATATGAAAATGTAATTGAATTTTATATATTGTATCCTCCACCCTTGATATCTTTCACTAATGACTTTTGGTAGTTTTTTTTTTTTTTTTTTTTTGTAGACTCCTTAGGATTTTCTACATATGATCACACTATCTGTAAAGAGTTTCACATCTTCTTTTCCAGTCTGTATGCCTTTTCTTTCTCTTGTCTGATTTCATTGGCAAGAACTTCTGGTAAATGTTGAATAGAAGTGTTGCAAGTGTAAATCCTTACTGATTTAGAAAAGAAAGCACTCATTCTTTAGCTAAGTGTGATGTTAGCTGTAAGGTTTTTTGTTGTTGTTGATGCCTTTGGTTTTTATCCTTTTTAAGCTTTATCTGCCTTGTGTAAGTTAATGCTTTGAACCAAATTAGGGGAAATTTCAGCTCTTATTTTATTAGATACTTTTCTTCCCTAGTCTCTTTCTTCTCTTCTTCTGGGACTGATTACCATGCCTTTGACTACTTGTTGTCCCCGAGGTGCAGTTCATTCTTTTCAATCTTGTTTTCCTCTCTGTTCATTTGGTTGTACCATTTCTTATGATCTGCCTTCAAATTTACTTTGTTCCCCCTGTCATCTCAGTTATGCTGTTGAGCCTGTGTTAGGAACTTTTAAATGTCAATTGTTATGCTCTTCATCTTTAGAATTTCCCAATTTTTGTATATAGTTTATACTTATCTATTGCGTTTGCCTGTTTATTTTTCCTTATTTCTTTTAATCTTTTAAGTGTACTTTTGTAAAGTTTATTTATTTATTTTGAGAGAGAGATAGTAAATGCATGTGCATGCATGAGCAGAAGAGAGAGAAGGGGAGAGAAAATCCCAAGAAGGCTAACCACTGTCAACACAGAGCCTGACGTGGGGTTTGATCTCACAAATCTCATGAGATCATAACATGAGCCAAAATCAAGAGTCAGACACTTAACTGACTGAGCCACACAGGTGCCCCTAAATGAAGTTTTTAAAAAATACTTTGAACATATTTATAAGAGCTGCTTTGAAGTCTTTTCTGATAAATCCAACATCAGGATTTATTTGCAGTTAGTTTCTACTGTCTGCCTTACTTCCCCCTTTTTAAGGACTATAATTTCTCTTTTCTTTGCAAATATAGTTAATTTTGGTTGAAAACTGAACATTGTAAATACTATGACACAGTATCTTTGGATTAGGTTTTATTTTCTCTGAATAGTTGTTGTTGTTGTTCTAGTATGCACTTAATTTGCCTGGACCCAGTTCCACAAAATTGGTCTTAGCGATAGGATGCAGGCACCTATATTCCTACTTTATCTTCATGACTTACACCTGCTTCATTTTCAACGTGGTCCTCTGCAGGTCTTCCCTGTGCCTTTGCAATTTTGCGATCAACTGAACATTTGGAGAGATTATACTCCAATTTGGAGAATCTCTCTCTTTCTCTTTCTCTCTTTCTCATTTCTTGTTTCTAAGAATTCCCAAAATCCCTTTGATTATCAGCTGCTCTTCCTGCCTTTGGTTTTGTCTTCTGAAACCTCAAGCCCATCATCAACATTCACCTTTTGCCATCCAAAGTGAACAGTTAGGATATGCACTTAGTTTTTCAACAGCAGCAAACAGAGATCTTTCCCTGTGCTGCTCTAGAACTGATGAGCCGATTCCTTTCTGATGTCTACTTCCTCCTTCACTGGACCCTCTGGGGTCTCGCCTACACATGAGTAGCTTAGCCATCAGCATGGGACTGGGGCCATTTTTAATGCAGATTTTGGTTCTCACTCCTTTACAGTTCCCTGGGTGCAAGATTCTCCCTTATAATTTTCTGCTGCTCTTCTGTTCCTGACCTCTGCTGTCCACTGCTCAGGAGGCCTGGAAGGTTGCAGATTTCCACCACTGTTTATTGCCTTGGGGCCAGGGAGCACCTCAGGCCAGGAAGCCAGAGACTTGCAATTCTTGCCTTTTCAAGTTGTAGTTTTCCAAGAATAAATTCTCCTGTGGCTTCTGTCTGCTTTGGGGTGTTTTTCATTATCTTTAAGTAGTTATTGTCATTTTTTTTTAACTTATCAGATTTTTATAGTTGTTATCTGTAGGAGGTTTTGCTTGGCAATTTCCCTCTGATGCCTTTACAAGTTGCTGATTTACTTGTTAAAGGATTACTGTGGGTCTGTCAACCAGTAGGGGAAACTAGAGTGTAAAGCTCAGACCAATAAGGAGGCTATCCAAATGCTCCAGGCAAGAGACAGTAACAGCAGTGCACTAGGTGATTGTAATGGAGTTTGTGAAAAATCATCAAATTCAGGGGTTTTAAGATGAAAGGATTATGAGAAGCCTCGTGGTTAGTTAAGGATGGAAAACACCAGTCTTCCGACTTATGTCAATGGGTTATTGGCCAACGCATGGGTTCTTCCACATTTTGGAGCTACGAGAACTTAGAATGAGACTCTCTTGGGACACGTAGTACTCTTCAGACATTATCTGTGGTGGTTGAGCCTCTGTGTAAGGTTAGTTCCTTAGGGAGGATTCTCAGCCAGATTAAGAGGCACTATTCTCTTGTCACTTTCCACATATCAAACAAGCCATCTAACACTAGTTTCTGATTTCTCCTTTCTACCCTCTTATTTCCACTCCTTAGCCCTAATACACACCATCAGCTTCTGTCTGCCCTGTAATTGCGAGCCTCCTAATTAGATCTCCCTTTTGCACAGAACAGCCAGACTTCACTGATTTCCTAAAGATCAGACCATACTTTACCTCTTCTCTGCCATCTTCAAAGGCTCCCAGTACTCACAGATATAAATAGTTTCATCTTCCAGATTATTTCCTTACTGTTCTATTTCTTTACAAAGGCAAGGCTATACCCAATTGCTTACCATTCCCTGACCTTCATTCACACTGCTCTGCCTTTGTGCCTTTTCTCATCCTGTTCTCTGCTCCTTCTTCCTCTCCATCCTCTGCTTTTTGAAATCATATTCAGATTTCAAAAGTTGGTTTACATGATACCTTTTCTTTGGTGCACTCACCTCTTCTCATTTGATTGAAATATTTTCACTGAGCACCTACTCTGTGCCGGGCGCTGCACAGTATCTTAAAGGTATGCAGTTGAGGAAAAGCCTTTTCCTATCCCTTACTGAAGATATCACCAGCAAATGGTGAGATTTTGTTTAGGATTTACTGGACATTTTCCACTAAAGCCTATTATTCCCAGCCTTTGTTTTACCTCTGAGGTAAAACACAGAGGAGGCACAATTGATTGTTTCTTAATGAAATGAGTGCCGACAGACAAGTTTCTCCCTGTATTGTGTTTTTGCTACTCTTTTCTATGCCTTCCCATCACAGGGAGTCTATTGGTTGATGAGGTCAAGACTCACATACTAGTCATTCATGCTTTCTCCAAAGCATTTCTCATTGTATCTTGCATGCATTGGGGCACCAATGTATGTCTGAGGTGTAGAAAGGTTATCGACCACAACAATAAGGCTAAAAAAAAAAAAAAAGTGCTGAGTGGTAACCAACACCACCTATATTTGGCCTCTAAGAGTCACGTACTAACGACATCATTCACAGTGAATTATTCACAGAAAGCTACTAGGAAGTTGAAGTGATTTGTCCTCCTTCAATGAATCTCTTCAGGTGAGGTGAGAAGAAAGAAGGATGGTGGGGAGAAGCCCTTGCATGCAAATAGACCAGACATTTAACAACTACCCACTGATCTGTTCTGGCTCCGCAATGCAATATACAACCCTTGGCCCAAAGATAAGACATGTTTTTGCTTGGCCCAGAGTGATTTTTTAAAGGGAATGATGGGCCTCTGATTTAAAGGGGGTAGGGAGAATTTCAGAAAAAATTTAGATACCTGTTTTCTCTTGAAAAATTGATACATCTGGTAAACCTTTGCCATCGTTTGTGCAGATCAGCCGTGGGTTGACACTGTGATAGGGCTGCTCCTTCCAACGTGGATAGTACCAGACACTGAGGCACTATAGTAGATGCGTATGTATTTAAGCACTACTCCCATGGCTCCAGAAGCCTTTGAGATTTGGATTCCATCGATCATTTATGTTGCCTTATTTTATGTCCATTTCTTTGACCTGATACATACCACCGGTTGAATTCTCATAACTACCCCACCAAAGAGATGTGATTAGATCATTTCTACTGATGAAGTGTTTAGGGTTCAGAAAAGTTAATAAGCTTGTCCCAGGTAAGCCAGACAATGATGAGAAGAGCTAAGATTCAGATCTAGAGCTATCTACTCCCAGAAGGGTATGTGGAATAAAACTAAAAACTGTGAAAGGGCTCTGAGCTGGGGTAATGAGGAAATTTCATCTTGCAATGATGTACTAAGGGTGTTGTTCAAGAACTGTTCCTTGGAACCAAGTCTCTCTTATGATAGAACACTTTCAAAACAGAGAACTTAAAGCACCATGTGAATTATTTAAAACTAAAGTGCTCCGTACCCTGTAAACTTAGCATTTGGAATAATCCAAGAGTGGATCCCTAGAGAGGAGAGATCAATCAATTGGGATCTGTAAGGTGGGTTTTTTTTCCCCCTGCGTATCTTAAATTTCTCTTTACCTCTGATTTCCACAAGGTGAAAACTAGTCTACTTGGGTATTTGGAGGCGAGAAAATGCAACCAACCACATGTTAGTGCAATTCAAGTGTTCAAAGAATCTTTAGGCCTGGAAAAGTGTTTAAAAAGTCTGTTTAGCACTTACTTCTCTTTCTCTTGAGTAAACTGAGTTGGGAGTGGTTAGAAGACATCACAATTATGTGATGCTTATTATGCATGTGTTATGCGTTATGTTATGCATGCACTAACGACAGGCACAAGGCTGGAACTCCCTGCCCACCTGCCCAGTGAATTCCCCTAGTCCTCCCCTGTGATGCTTCTTACAGGTCTGTCTCTGATCTTTCAAAATACCAAACAGCACTCTGTTGGCATTTGAAATCAGAGCCTGGGATTTTCAGTTATCTTGTCTACCCAGACTACATCAAAACTCCATATACGCAAAGGTACCTTTTATTCTTCATATTTCCAGTACATAGTAGGTACACATTAAAATTGTTACTCTTTGCTGAAAATGCCTGTGATAATGACATTCTTGATGCCCTCAGCTATGCAGAGGATATATGATTTATGGTGGGAAAAGTTGCAGGTGATAATGATCTTAGCAATCGCAAAGATCAGTGATGGCAGTTAACTATTTCACCTGGTGCTTATGCTGATGTCCATGTTAATGAAGATGAAGATGATGGCAGCTATGATTTTTTCCAATTATTTTAATTCTAGTATAACTAACATACAGTATTATATTAGCTTCAGGTCCACAATATAGGGATTCAGCAATTCTATACGTTACTCTGTACTCATCACGATAAGGATACTCTTTAATCGCCATCACCTGTTTCACCCCTCCCCTCACCCACCTCTCTGGTAACCATCAGTTTGTTCTCTATAGTTAAGAGTCAGGGTTTTGTTCTTCTCTTTTCTTTGTTCATTTGTTTTGTTTCTTAAATTTTAAATATGAGTGAAATCATACGGTATTTGTCTTTCTCTGACCAATTGACTTCACTTAGCATTATATCCTCTGTATCCATCCATGTTGTCGCAAATGACAAGGTTTTATTCTTTTTTATGGATGAGTCATATTCCATGTGTGCATGTATGTATGTGTGTGTGATATACACATATATAGACACACATATGTATATATCCATATATTTATCCATTCGTCTATGGATGAATACTTGGATTGCTCCCATATTTTGGCTACTATAAATAATGCTGCAGTAAACATGGGGGTGCCTGTATATTTTCAAATTAGTGTTTTCATATTCTTTGGGTAAATATCCAGAAGCAGAATTACTGGATCATATGGTAATTCTATTTTTAATTTTTTGAGGAACTTCCATATTGTTTTCCACAGTGGCTGCACCAGTTTGCATTCCCACCAACAGCGCACGAGTGTTCCCTTTTCTCCACAACCTCGTCAACACTTGTTTTTTGTGTTTTTGATTTTAGCCCTTCTGACAGGTATGACATGATATCTCATTATAGCTTTGATTTACATTTCCCCAGTGATGAGTAGATGTTGGACATCTTTTCATGTGTCTGTTGGCCATCTCCATGTCTTCTTGAAATAAATGTCTGTTGATGTCCTCTCTGTGACAGCTATGATTTTTGAAGGTGTAGCTAATTGAAAGTTAATAGTTATACTCTGTTTCTAGGTTGTTCTGCTTTTGGTGTAAGCAAAAATGATTCTGTTTGAACCCATTTGGTTCTCCTTTCTAGTACAAAGTGGATTCCAGTTCTCCTAAAAGTAGAATGAGTTAGCCATGTACCCCAACTGAAAATCGGGAGAAGGATTCTGCCGTGGCCTCCAGTGAATGTGTTTCTTCCTCAGTAATACTAGATATCACTACTGAGGCATCAGAAATCTACTGGGGACACAAGAAAGCCTGATGAATGGTCAGGGGGTGAGGAAGAAAAGGAGAGAGAAAGTGAGAGAGAGAAAGAATGGATACATAAGGGGAAAAAATGAAGAATGGGAGGCATAAGGAGTCTTGGGGGCAAGAGTCCTGAACTTGAAGTTCTCTCAGAGGTATTAATAAGCAATGGCAATGGCAATCAGATAAGTAATTAGATTAAGCTTTAGGAGGATGCCTCTGGAGTTGGAAATATCTAAACTGAAATGGCGCCTCTAACACTTAATGAGCTCTGAAGACCTTGGGTAAATCAGTTAACTGCTGCACCATCTGTAAGATGAGGACATTCTTATTTATTTTTCCACTGGTGAGGGTTGAATGTACATAAGTGCTCAGAGTCTGAGTCTTCTGTGCTGGACACATGCATGCCCTTCCCTTGTTTCCCTGATTCCTGCTGTCAACCCTGCTCTGTTTGGAATGTGCAGATACATTCAACTCCAGACCCTCAAGAACCAAAGAGGTCTTTCCCCCTGGTTTGTTCCACGCCCTGATTTCAGTGATTCTCTAGAACTTTTTTTTTCTCCATGCCTATAAGAATTTGATTAGTATGCGAAGGAGTGGCCGGTGTCCCTCCACACTGCAGCAGGAGCCCAGAGTGGTGCAGAAAGCCTTGGGAGCCCTGTGATGCATTTCTCAATGGCAGACAAAATGAACCTGGGACAAGCTAAGCTTTGCTTGTTTCAAAAACTCTGTCATAAATTAACGTGAAGATGCTCTTTTTTTCCGCACCAGCCAGAGGACGGGCGCATTTCAGTAGGCAATTAATCTTGGCTGATCTATATTAAATATTTATCTGCTGAAATGAGCCCCGTATTGTAGTGGTATTTTTCATTATAGGACTTTATCATTTCCAAAGAGATTTCCATGCGCAAGCTTCCTTGTACATATTAAACCCAAATTTCCAGTGGAATGACACATCTTCCTTGGCGGCGACCTTTTCTCTCTCTAACAAGCTACTGATATGTTGGAATTTACAGGGCAAGAAACATGTTTATCGAGAAGGAAGGAGTGGAGCAATCCAGTACTTGCCTTCCTAATAAAAACCTTGGGGACAGGCTCAAGAATGTGGAAATTGGTGCCCATTGTCAGCAGCGTGTGGTGAGGGGGGCTTGAAATGTGTTCCTGGAAAAGCCCCGAGGAAGGGGCGAGGAGAAGAGTTTCTCTGCTAATAGTCACTGTAATTCTTAGCACTTGAATTGGGTCTTTTATGTTCATTTCCATGCTCTCGCTCGATCCTCACAACCATCCCAAGAAAAAGATCTGAGTGCCTCCATTTTAGAAACGAGGCTCCAGAGGTTAAACGTTTCTGTCAGATGCAAGAGATGCGGCCCTAGCTGGGTCTGGAAGGAACTCTGATCTAAAGAGAACAGAGTTCAGGACTCTTGCCTGGGCCATACTGCCTCCCACAGGACGAAGAGAAAAGTGCAGCATCCATGGCTGCTGGCTCTGAACTTGAAATTTAATAACTCAAGTTACTAGGTAGCATGAATTCCTTAAATGGGAGGGTCAGCCTAGGTCTGGGCTGGGCCTCTCTTAATCCTGGGCATTTCCAAGGGCAGAACTAAAGGAAAAAGAAAAGTGGTACAAAATGAGTGAGAAGAAGAAACAGGAAAGTGGAAGGAAGGAGAGAAAAGGAAGAGATTTGGTGGCAGGCTTCTCCATCGTTACCATTCACATCAGCTCCGGATCTTATTGAAAATGCAGTTTTGGATTCAGGGGGTCCCTAGTGGGACTTGGGACTCTGTATTTCTATACCTCCTTCCAGGCGACTCTGTTGCTGCTGGTCCAAAGCCTACAATGTAAGCAGTAGGGTGGGAAGGAACAGGCCCAAGGAGGAAGCAGGAAGCCTGATGGGACCAGCTGTTAATTCAGCCCTGGGCTTGCAGATCTGAGCCTAGGAAAGGGTTGTATCATTTCACCTCCACTTCTCTCCTTTTCTTAATTGTTAAGGCTCAGCTTGTGTCCCAGGAAAGCAGCAGGTCCTTTCGTGATCTTTTGGTTCAGTGATTCTGGAACTTTGTGGCATATATTATAATCACCTAGAAGACTGCTAAACAGGTCGCCAGTCCCCACTCACAGACCAGGAGTCAGCAGGTCGGGGCAGGGCCAAAGCTTGTGCATTTCTACCATGTTCCGGGTGTAGATGTTGCTGACATTGCCGGTCCATCCAAGAACTTTAATGACCACTGTTTTGTTTCAACCCCATTCATTTTAGACATCAGAGAAGATCCAGAGAGGGAAAATGGGCTCAGGTAGAGTGGCAGGACCAGCAAGGCACAGATTTAGGTCTCAGACTCTGTGACCAGCCTCTCTCTCCACGACCGGTTAGCCCAGTCCTCTCTGTACATCTCCGTAGCTCTGCTAAAGTTCTATGGTCAGGGCCCAGCACCAATTGCACTTCTGAAAAAGGGTTCAGAGCAATCTCAGAAGTGGTGGTCAGTGAGGATGGTGACTTGTACAGTTGTGATGAACAGAACATTGAAGAGAAAAGGATCCGCCTTTTGGGGCAGAGTGCTTTTGTGTCTGCGGTACACGCGGAAACATGCACTTGTGAGAGGCGATCTATCACTGCTCTCTCTCCCCTGTAACCAGATAGTACTCTCTCCTTGGTCTCACTCACCATGAAAGATATTATTTCTGGACAAAATTAAACTTGGGGTTTTTGAGAAAAAAGAGAACAACATTTGTGTTCCCAGTTCCCCTTCTAAAATCCCTTTCTCTTTCTTCTAAAGGCTCTAGCTCTTGGTATTGCTGCATACTGAAAAAGTCTAAGGCTTTTCTGTAACCATGAGTGGAGATGGGCTTATTCTTTATTGTTTCCTTTCTTTAGTGTCTTTTTTTTAAAAAAAAAAATGTTTATTTATTTATTTTGAGAGAGAGAGTGAGCAAGCGAGTGAGTATACACATGCATGCCAGGCTGGGGCAGAGAGAGAGGTAGAGAGAGAATCCCAAGCAGGCTCCACATTGTTAGTGCAGAGCTCAACACTGGACTAGATCTCATGAACCATGAGATCATGACCCGAGCTGAAATCAAGAGCCGGATGCTTAACTAACTGAGCCACCCAGGAGCCCCAGTTTCCGTCTTTTTTGTTACCCATGTTTCTTTTTCCTCCCCATTGCTCTTTTATGTTCTTCCTTCCTTCCCTACATCTTTTCTCTCCTCCATTTCTCTTTTCCTGGCATCACTGGATGTCTGAGCCAAAAAAGGCCCTCGGTCACCAAGTCCAACTGCCTAGACTCCCAGGTAGGAAACCAGGGAGGTCTAGGGAACCTCACATCTGAACTGCTAGACTTTGTAGGTGAGACGTGGTCAGAACCTCAACGCTGTGCACCTGCGTGGCCAGGGCTGGACCCACGGGTCTTTGCTCTTCCCACCTTGGCTCTCTACCTCTTTCCGCTCAGTGCTGTTCTCAAGCTTAGCGCTGTCCTTAACGGTGATGCCTCTTCTGCTCAGAGCAATTCCCAGGCGAGGGATAGGGTGGGAATATGGGGGAGACAGAGTGGCAAAATGCCTCATCGAAACTGTTCCAGCCCTTAGAGGATGTGAACAAGGCAACATTTTCAGATCTTAACTGATAGAAGCATAAATCTGTAGTTTGAAAATTCAGGATGTGTCTATAGGTATAGATGCTAGGTGTATGTAAACAGAAGTAAAAGAAATAAGAGTACAAAGATATAAAATAAACTAGTAGATTTTCAGTATTTCTCAAAAAAGAACTCCTCTCTTCCAGTCTTCATATTCTCTGGCAAAATGCTGATTTATTCCTATTTGCCCGTAAAAAATTCCTTCCTGCATTAATCTCTCTGTTTTGTTCCCTTGCTCTCTCTCTTTGTCATGCTCGCTCTCTCTGTCCCTCTGTCCCTTCTTTCCTGCTTCCTTCCCTCCCTTTCTCCTCATGCACACTGTGTAAGTGATTTTTGAATGCTTACATCGGTGCTAAAAGACCCACAGAGGAAGAACAGTAGTTTCTGGTAGATCTTCCACAAAGGCAGGCTGATTGATTGCAGATTGCAGCCAGCTCCAACTTTCTGTCCCAAATGACAAATGAAGAGCTCTTAAAAACAGAATAAAATATCCCATATGAGAAGAAGTATCTCTGCCAGGCCAGGCATGAAAGGCAGTGAGCAATGAGAATTGTGCGTAATTCCTGACCTAACCATAGCCTATCTCATTTCTACGCTCTCGGAGCCAGTGCAGAGCTGCGCTGGTTGGCTCCCTCAGCTTGGCCCCCAAGGTCGCTCCACCATACATCCCAAAGCCGTAGTTGTCTCCATCATTGTCCTTTCCTGCCCCTTTGTGCAGGTGCCTCTGAGTACATCCTTGCCCAGATGCACTGTGTCACTTTACTCATACATCCCTCCTTTTGCTAAAATCCTAGGCAGACTTTGGAATCTGGCCGCATGATTCCTCTTTTCACATGCTCCTGCTCTTACCGAATCAGGTGAACCTCACCTGCTCTATTAGAACAGTTGTTGGATATTGGGGCACCTGGGTGGCTTAGTCGGTTAAGCGTCCGACTTTCGCTTAGGTCATGATCTCGCGGTTCGTGGGTTCTAGCCCCGCGTCGGGCTCTGTGCTGACTGCCAGCTCAGAGCCTGGAGCTTGTTTCAGTCTGTGACTCCCTCTGTCTCTGACCCTCCCCTGCTCATGCTGTCTCTCTCTCTCCTAGAAATAAATAAAAATATTTAAAAAAAAAAAAAAAGAACAGTTGTTGGATATTGCATTGTGCTACCCTTAGTTGGGGCTGGTTCTTCGCATTAAATTGCCCTTATGGACAAGAATCATGTCTTTTGTGTGTGTGTGTATTGAGTGCTTCATACATTAGCAGGTGCTCGGTGAGCAAAATAAAAGATGAAGGAGGGAGAAAACAATTAGACCGTACACTGAATTGTGAGATTCCTGGGTCAGTTAGGCCCACTACATAATTACTATTAAATCCCAAGTGGGCTTAACTCGACATCATTAAAAATACTAGATTCACACTTTCATTACCTAAAACTATCTCATTCTTTCTCTTCCTTTGTATGTCATCATATGTCCATAGCTCTAACATTAATTTTCAAACACTTGCCTCGGTCCCAAAATGTCTCTCCCCAAGATCATCTACCATTTTCCTTATGTTGGACATTTATTTTACTGCCATCTTTTCAAAATTTTAACTGAGGCTGTTATGATTCTCTCTGTACCCATTGCATTTTTTTTCTTTTGAATTATCTCCTTCAGATGGATTCCCAGGAGGAGGATGATTAGGGCAAAGCATATGAACACTCTTATAAGCCTCATTAATTCTGACCCCACTAATTCAGAATTTGTGCTGATTTGGGCAGGTAGTGAGCTTTCTTTTACTCTCTCCTTGAAAAGAAAATTGCTAAATAATAAATTGATGTAAACACAATTTCCAAGGTGCTGTTGACACCATTTCATGCAAAAATTTTAAGCATTTTTGCACGTATCTTTTTCTTGCATATGGAATTGATAGATTCATTATAATTTATTCCCATCAGTTCATTAGTGAGGGCTTTCCATGGCCAATTGTTGTTTAACTTATTTCCACCTTTCTCAACACAATTGACGTGAAAGGAGGACATCAACTAACCTCCGAAGAGTCACCCGTTGGTTTCGTTTGATACATATGTGTGAAGCATGTGTTGTCTGCTGGCTACTATTTTAGGTGCTGAAGACACTGATGAATAAGACACGATCTCCTTTCTTTCTAGGAGCTCACGACTGGTAAGGGAGACTGGCGGCACTGTGGGTCCGGGAAATGGTGAATGTATGGGTGTATGGTGGATGTCTGACAGCTTCTCAGAGGAAGTCCTCCCACAGCCAGGGGTCTGGGCAGAAAACTCAGGGTTAACCATAGAGCTGAGCTGAGTTGCGAAGGAGTGGCAACTTGCCAACCAAAGACTTTAAATGGGGACACGTGTTTCTGTTACTATATGCACTAGAGATGTTTGTTTATTTTCAAATATTAAATGACTCAGACTTTTCATGAATTCGGACTGAATTTTCCCCCAAACAGCCTGTGTTTGCATTGTTTTGTGTCTCTCCTTGGCAAAGAACATGGGCAGTACTTAAGACAATCAGAGTTCTAGGGGCTCCTGGGTGGCTCAGTCAGTTGAGCGTCTGACTTCAGCTCAGGTCATGATCTCACAGTTCGTGAGTTCGAACCCCTGTCAGCTGTGCTGACAGCTCAGAGCCTGGAGCCTGCTCTGGTTTCTGTGTCTCTCCCTCTCTCCGCCCTTCCCCCACTCATTCTCTGTCTCTGTCTCTGTCTCAAAAATAAATAAAGCATTAATTTTTTTTTTTTAAATTAAAGTTCCAGGCTTGGCTCTGTTGTTGATTTGCTCTGAGCCCTAGCAAATCCGTGTAAGTGTCTGGACCTCAGTTTTCTCATCAATAAAATGGAAATAAAGTATTATATCTGTTTCCCAGGTCGGGGTATTGTGAGAATAAAAAAAAATCAATTGATAGAACAGTGCTTTAAATTAAAAAAAAAAGATGCAAGGTAAATGAATTTGTCTTATTTACTCAGTTTCTCCAGGGCCTCCCTTAGCTCTTCAGGGGTGCCTCATCCCTCTCTTGGTTTGAAGCTCCTTGTTGGAGCAGAGTCGCAAATATAATCTATGGAATGTGAAAATGGTTCTGTAATAAGCTCTGTATGAAGCCAGGAAAAAAATGCCAAACAAAATCAGCAAACAATCAGTCAGGGAGGCAGTGCTGCCTCTAACCGTGTGGGGAATGGCTCACTGCTCAGGAAGATTAGGCTCTAAATACAGCCCGTTGGCCTCTGTGTCGTGGGGCTGTGGGAGGGATGCTGGGAGTCGGAGGGGCACCCGTGGAGGACCAGCTCGGGGGTTCCGGGGAGTCAGGAGTCCTGCAGGGGATGTGAGATGGCATCCAGTTTAAACCCTGAATTGTAAATACAGAAGTTCCCAGAGAAGGGGAGGAACAAAGAATACGGTCTGTCCACCTTGCCCAAGCTCTGGGATGAGGAACGGTGGACAAAGGACACCGGGGTGCAGCTTGATTCATTACAGATGAGCATCAGTCCTGAGGAGACTGTGAGTTGCCAGTTACTGGAATGTTCTTCCCCCTACCTTTATCGAGATAAAATTGACAACTCAAAATTGTCTATATGTAAAGTGTACAACTTGATGTTCCCGTATACATACCCATTAGGGAATGATGACACAGTCAAGCTAGTTAACATATATATCACCATATATAATTATCATTTTAGGGGGAAGAACAATTAATGTTTACTCTTTTAGCAGATTTCAAGCATAACACATCATCAGCAACTATAGTCACTGGGCTGTACATTAGTTCTACAGAATTGATTCATCCTGAGTAAGTGAAACTTTATACCCTTTGGCCAACATTTTACGGTTTCCCCCACAGCCAGCCCCTGACAACCATCATTCAACCCTCTGCCTCTATGACAGTTCCTTAAGCAAGGGTTGGTGACCTCCTTTTCAAATATGTCAAACAAGGGAATTCGGGGATAAGTGAGAAGCAGGAGGTAGAATGGGCTGTCCCCACAGTGATTTCTAAGAACTTTGTCATAGATGCCATCCTTACTGCCTTGAGAGATTCCTGGTATGCTGAAATTTCTGGAACCTCCTCTATTTCTGAAAAGTTATAGTCTTTTTTTGTCCTTGCTCAAGACACAAGGCACCTAATTCTGACCGTCAGACACTCATCACCCCCCAGCATTAATCTGTATCACTCAGTTAGGACCTTTTCAATGGTGTTGGGCCTTCTGTCTAGTTCTGTCATGGAAGAGTCCCCTCTTGGAATCTGTGCGCTAGTGCATGTTTAACAAATTGTTCCCAACGTTTAACAGCCATTAACAATGCATACCCCTATCTCCCTATAAAAGATCTCTTATTACTAGCCTTTGCCGATTTCTATGATGGAAATATTCCCACCCTCAGACTAGAAAGACAGCCACGCAGTCAGCTTTCATGTGCCGGTAGCAGCTGACTTCTGCCAACCAGTGCCCAGGACCGCATGTTCTGCTTCCTTGATGGAGATGTCATTGTACCTAGTCTTTTGCAAAAGTCAGTCTATTGGGAGAAGGAACAAAGGAGAGAGGATATGAAAAGAAGGAAAAAGTAAAGAGAGGAAACAATTCACCTGTCCTTCAACAGGTGAATGGATAAACAAACTTTGGTGCATCCAGATAATTATAAAGGACGTTAAGAGGGGGGAAAACATATGTTTGGAGTGCCATTGGGCAGTATCTGTATCATTTAAAATGGGCATGTCCTCTGATTCAGCAATGCCCTCTCTTAGTATCTTCCATAGAGAAGACATGTATCTATGCACCAGGAGGTATGGACCACGCTGTTCATTGCCAGATGCTTGTAAAAGAATAGTGAAAATAATAGAGGTGGTCTAGATATCCACCAGCAGGTTAATGCGTAAATGCACTGTGGTTTACTGATAGTGTAGAACACTCTGAAGTAATTAAAAAGAATAAAGCATAGCTATTTTTGTTGCTGTAAACCATTCTACAGGGGTTTTGTTGGGACGAAAAACAAGTTATAGAACATTCCACATGGCGGTGTTCCCCAAGTGTATTAAACTCACACGCACGCTCACACACAAAGCAGTATATTCTATAAGAGTATATTTATACACATGTAAATACAAGAAGAAAAATTGGGAAGATTTTACCATGATAATGGCGATTATCTATAATTGAAACCTTTTTTAAAACAAAGAAACTGCATTCACATATTGCTTGGCTAATTAAATATGAATGAACTGTCATTAGGAAATATTATGATGGAAACTTATGGACCTTGTTTTGGATCTGTTTAGGAAAGTACCCAATTAAGATCACTGTTAGAGATATTACAGGCAAATGAGTCCTCAAGTAAGGTTGGTGCGTCCGGCTGCCATGAGGGGAAACCATGAAAGAGAGGGAAAGAAGTAGTCAGTGAGGGAGATAAGATAACTAATAAGGAAATAATGGAGAGAAAGGATAAAGAAAAAGTGAAGCTGAAGAGAAACTGAAGGAGAGGGGCAGGGGTGAGCTGAAGTCAGTGATCTATTGGTCCCCATCTGGTAGGATGTGCTCCATCAATGATAGGTGCCCAGACACTCACGACCTCGGTTTGGATTGGTGGTTCCAGCCCAAACTGGGGAACTGCAGGTGTGACTGGGGACTTGGTGCTTGTGAGGCTGTGGAAGATCTCATGGTGTGGGGTGTCCTGGCCAGAGATACCCAGTATGCTGCATTGGACCTACCCACAGCATGTCCATTTCAGGATTAGTCTTGGAAGGTCTATCATGTTAAGACTGTGCAAGAGACTTCCCCACCTCTCTTCTTAGCACCTTAGGATCTTTTCAGTTTGTCAGAATAGAGTGCCTACATGGCTCTACGGGGGCTCAGCACATATTTCATGAGCCATTACTGTGTCTGGGACACTAGGCTGAACAGAGACAGAGGGACAGAGATCAACAGAATGAGGTTCAAACCCTTAAAGTGCAAACTCACAGGTTGGTGGGAGGCAGGAATATATACACAAGCCAAAGAGGGACAAAGGAGCACAGGCCATAGGGGTGGCTTGATGCAGACAGACCCCAGTATGTCCTTACTGGCTGGAAGAGGTCCTGTTCATTTGAAGTTGGACTTTTATAAGCCTAAAATATTTATTAAAAGAGAAAAAGAATTTTCTTTTTAGATATGCATTATGAATTTTAGCCATCTATTATCAGAGATCAGGCAATGAAATCGTTCAAAGTCTGGAATCAGATAGATCTGAGTTCAAATCCCAGCTCTGGTTTTACTTATGAGTGACCTTCGGCAAGTCACTTTCCTATACAAGCTTCCATTTTCTTCTCTATAAATGGAAGTAGGATTTAACCCACATGGTTATCATAAACAGTAAATAGTATAATTATGTAACCCCATACAGTATAGATACCACATATGTCGTTTGTATACATGTACTATACACGTATATGCATGCATATGTTTATATATTAGCATATATGACACACACATGTGTGTGTGTTTGGGAGGGGTGTGCTTATTTAATTTAGGAGATCTTCCAAGGTAATTGCCAAATTTACTCTCTGTGACTTAGAGCCACCTCTTGATGCTTTAGGATTCTGCCAAAATCATATACCTCTCTGAGCCTCAGTTTCCTAGCTTATAGATTAGGGGTACAATAGATTGTGTGCCCATTTTCTCACTTGGGCCCTGGGGCTGACCTGTGAGGTAGGCACGGCTGGAATCACCCTTCCCATTTTACAGAGAAGGACACACTGGTGCCCAGGACGTCAGAGGGACTTTCTTGCAGGGCTGCCCAGGGACAGAATGGAAGTCCCTTCCGCTCTGCACATGGGTTCTCCCAGATCAGGGCCAGTGGGGCCCATTCCAGTGAAATGAATCCAGACCCATCCAGCTAAATCCACTGGCAGAGCCACACAGGCTCACAAAGGTTCTCTGTAATCTCTACCAAATCCATCTCTAAGTCGCTGTGCTGGGACCACTTGACTCTGTTTGCTCTTCATTTTGTTTTTCCTCCTCGGGTTTGCTTCTCCCTCCTGTGCCCTCACACCCCAGTGCCCTGCTTTCCAGGGCTGCGTCACTCAAGGTCAGAAGAGGGAAGCTGGCTTCTCCCTCCTCCCTCATCCCCTGTGATGTGCTCTCTATTTCCCTGAGCTGGGAAACACCTGCCATTTGGAGAACACAGCCGGCGGGTGGGAGGAGAGGGGAGTGCGGAGGTTTCCATGGCTGGGCAATCTGGGAAATGACTCAGGATAAACAGAATGTGATTGACTAAGTAGGGTAAGGTTGCTGGTTGCATTCACTCCCCACTTTTAGCCTCCTAGCCTGCTACAATCTGTATGTAGACCTACGCACCCAATATGACCCCATTTGACTTTGCATTTTGATAGTTAGTTTCAACACTGTGTCCTGGGCCCTGAGGGCACAGAGGTGGAGGTGACTGTCCTTGGGAAGCTCTTTGTCCAATAGGAATGTAAGCAGTGGACAGAAAGGATGAAATAGTTGCAGAGATTTGGTCCAGCCGGGTGACCTTGGATAAGTAACATAACCTCTCTGAGCCTGATATTTTTGTATCTTCATCTTGGCCTTGTGGCCGCAACAGCTGAATGGGATAATACTGAAGCATGTGGTTCAGAGTAGGTGGTCAATAACTGGTATATAGTAATGGTTGTTTAGGAGGCGTCAGAAAGACTGCTTCAGGTTCGAGAGACGGTATGGATATGAGATATTTGAACGTGTTCCTGGAGGAAGTATGCCTCGGCGGCCTTGCAGGATGCCCTGGACAGACCATCCCTCTTCCCCTTCTTTTTAGCCCTGTCTCCATGCCGTGCTCACATGGCTCCCCCTCCCTGGAATTCCTTTATCCCCCTTCTTTGCTCTCTCAGATCCTCACCATCCCCAAACCCAGCAAACTCCTGCCCTTCCACTTGCCCGTCTAAACTTCTGTGGCCTTGTTTTGCATTCAGATTAAGAATCACCCAGGGTTCATACTTATTTGCTCTCTACCTGTTTCACAATCCTACTACGTATTAACAAGGAACATCGTTACATAGTTACAGGGAAATATCTTTCACACCTTTGATTTAATAGATGAGGAAACTGAGTCCCAGAGAGAAGAAACAGCATGCCCGAGATTACAAAATGCTTTGATGATGCAGCCAGACCTGGGGTCTTGTTTTCCTCCTATTTTCCAGCATTCTGAGATTTTTTTGTCTCCCCTTATGTGGATTATAAATTACGGGAGTTCCTGCCTGTTAAATTTTCTACTCCCCAGGCAGTGGGTGCTAACAGCTGCTAGAACTCTGCTCAGGAAACCACAGGTCCTGAAGCCCCTGCTGCTGGTGTGATTTCAGCTCCTGCTTTTAAATGGAACTGGGAATTTTGTGCACAGTTTCCCCCCCCCGGACTACATTCTCAGACCTGACATCTACTTCTAAGTACAGAGCACCTACCCAACAAGATTTAGCTCACATCACTGATATTTTTTACCGTAAACATAATATAACATAAATACGGACTACCCTGAGTTGTTGAACAAAGAGAGGGAGCGGGGGCACTTTCCTGGAGAAGTCGCTGCTTCCGCAACGTGCACTCTGGGGCCAAGTGCAGCCACAAGGGAAGCTGGTCTTTCACGTTTGTTGCTAGAGCAGGAAATGGTGTGGGAAAAAAAAAAGAGCAAGTTGAACACACACAGAGCCTGTATCTCCTTTGGGCTGCTCCACGACCCACGTTGTGCTTAGGTAGCTGGCTTTCCTTCTTCTTGGAGCCGGCCTGTCGGGACTTGCAGGTGGTGTCCTGAGGCAGCTCAGGTGACAGTTTTATCCGCTCTCATGCCCTCAGCATTGGTCATGCACACACTCATTTCACCCCGGATCCCCCAGATCAGCTGCCTCAACAAGATGTCGCCTTGCCATGCAGTACATACAGTTCTCTTCGAAAAATAACTTCCTCCGACTTTTTACGTTGAAATATATATATAGTTTTGAAACATTTTTTAAAAAGTAAAAATTTCGGAAGCTTTTAAAAGTGGAAGAAAAGGAAAATCAACAACTATTATGTACTCCTTACTTAGATTTGGAGGCCATTAATGTTTTGCTACATCTGTTTCCTCCCTCTCTCCTGGTAAATGGAGTCTTCCATAGCTTTCGCAGACTTTATGCCACCACCTGGGACAAACAAAATCCTTTTGCTTGCTTTTCTTTGCTGGGGAGTCTGCAGCCAGAGAAAGCTTTTTTCTTTTTTCTTTAAAAATTTTTTTTAATGTTTATTCATTTTTTGAGAGAGAAAGAGAGACAGAGACAGAACACGAGCAGAGGAGGGCAGAGAGAAAGGGAGACACAGAATCTGAAGCAGGCTCCAGGCTCTGAGCTGTCAGCACAGAGCCTGACGCGGGGCTCGAACTCACGAACTGTGAGATCATGACCTGTGCTGAAGTCAGACGCTTAAGCGACTGAGCCACCCTGGTGCCCAAGAGAAAGTTTTTGCTAAATGGAGTATGTGATTCTCCTGTTAGTGACTTTCATTGCCTCTTTATCATCCCCAAGGTGAAACCTACACATATACGTTGTCAACTCCCTTTGTGATCTGCCCCATGCCCATCCTTCTAGCACTGTCTAGTACCAGGTCCATCCAGTCCTCCACCCTCCATCGACCTGATTGCTTCTAAACTTTTCTTATTCCCTTGGACACATCATGCTCTCTCTTTCTCTTCTGGGCTATTCCTTCTTCCTGAAACACTCCTCTTCCTCCTGTGCCTGTAGCCAAATATTTCTTCAGGCATCAGCTTACATCTCACTTCCGCTAGGAAACCTTCAGTAAAACCCCTCGATTAGGTCAGATGCCACAGCTATGTAAATCTCATTGCCTACTGTACTGCCCCTACCAAAGATCTTATAGTATTGTAATGTAGTTTATTATTATAATTGTTTCTTATGCTTACTCTGCCTTCTGGATAGACTGTAATCACTGCACGGTAGGAACCATGTCCATTTTCTCCCAGCCATATCAACAGCAGTTTCTAGCTCAGTTCCTAGTAAAGTGTAGACATACATTGGTTGGTTGAATAAATCTTTGTGCAGATCACTTTTGAAAGTGAGCAGAAAGTTATCAATGGTATTTCCCATCGAAATCTCTCTCCCCAAATCCAGATTTGTATACCCAGGTGCATTGAACATCTCCTGTGGATGCTGGGTAGATATTTCCATATATTATGTCCAAACCTGTACTTCTGACTGCCCCTTCCAGTCACCAGCCACATCCCTCCGGCCCATTGCTTCCATATCTCACTTAATGAAAAATCTACATTTCCAGTTGCTCACACCAAAACCCTTATCTTCCTTAATTTCCCTTGTTCTTTCTCACCCCTCATCTAATTCCCTAGGAAATCGTACTTTTGCTACTTCGAAAATGCAAGTCCGGGACTCCAGAGTGGATCAATTGGTTAAGCGTCCCACTTAGGGCTCAGGTCATGAGTTTGTGAGTTTGAGCCCCACATCGGGCTCTGCACTGGTGGTCCAGAGCCTGCTTGGGATTCTCTCTCCCTCTCTCTCTCTCTGCCTTTTCCCCACTTGTAATCTTTCTTTCTCTCTCTCAGAATAAATATATAAAACTTAAGAAAGAAAGAAAGAAAGAAAGAAAGAAAGAAAGAAAGAAAGAAAGAAAGAAGGAAGGAAGGAAGGAAGGAAGGAAGGAAGGAAGGAAGGAAGGAAGGAAGGAAGGAAAGAAGGAAAGAAGGAAAGAAGGAAAGAAAGAAAATACAGATCCAGAATCTGACCATGTCTCACTCCTCTCCTGTTACTCTCTCCTCTCTTTCCTGGATTATGTAGAAGCTTCCTGCCTAGTCCTGCCTCCTCAACTGCTCCACTCTTATTTTCAACACGGAGGGTGCTTTGTAAAACATAAGTTAATTTATATCACCTATTCAGCCCAGTGCCCTGCAATAGCTCCCATTCATTTCATAATGAAAATCAACATCATCCCGGTGGTCAAGAAGGTCTTACGTGGTCGGAGCCCTGTTTTGTCTCTGACATTACCCCAGTTACTGCCTGCCCCTCCCGAACTGCTCTGTAGTCACCAGCTTTTCCGATGTCCCTTCTGCTTGGATGGTTCTGCCAGGTGTCGTCAGACAGAGCTCGCCCTCCATCTGCTTCAGGTCTTTTCCCAGTGACACCTACCCTGACTGCCCTATTTGAAATTGCACCTCCTTCTGCCAGCCCTCCACCCCCCTTTACCCCACTCCACCTTTGCTTGTTTCCATAGTATTTATCACTTCCTATTTTCCTTGCTGAAAACATTTTTTTAACATCCCCTGCTCGAAAAGAAGATTCTTAAGGGATGGATCTGTGGATGATCCATTCACAGATGTATCTCAAGTGCTTAGCCTAATGTCTGCTGCTTATTAAATATTTGCTGAATGTGTACATGGATGAATTAATGACACGCTGAATGAATGAATGTGTGAATGAACGGTATGACAAAATAGAGAGAGCAGAGTTCAAGTTCACATGCACTGGGAGTCTCCTGGCCCTCCTGGCCTGGCTCTTGTTGGCTCTGTGGGTCTTGTATGAGTCTTATCACCCATGCAGCTTTTCTTCTACATTTAAAAGTGTAGTAAATAAAACTCTCTACACATAGGACAGCTTTGAGGATTAAACTCCAGTATTTGAAATGTGCTTTGCAAACTGGAAGGCACTGTATAAATGTTAGCTTAAAAGGAGGAGGGAGGAAAAAGGGAAGAAAAAAAAAGAATAGAAACCATGAAGTAAGAGTGACCAGCGGGGAATAACATGTGCAAACCCCTGAGATCCCAAAGCAGCCTGGAGGGGATAAGAACCAGTTAAAATGAAGTGGAAGAAACTCAGGCTAAAAACACTTCATGCCCTGAGGAAGGAGAGGTTGGATCATCCCACAGGTGTTTACAAAGAATGTAGAAATTGTAAGTCCCTGCGTTCAGAATTGAACTGATGTTGATAATTTCACAGTGTTTGATGAAGACAAAGCCCACCGGTGAAAGAAACTGTAATCTAGAGTTGTGAGAGGTTCAAGTGTCAGCTTTGAGAATGCGGTGGAGGGAAGGATAATGATTATAAGATAATACCCTTTATGGGCACATCTATGTGGCCGCTCCTTTACGTATATTTTCTCAAAAGGGAAAACCATGGAGGAAGGACCTTTATTATGTAGGAAACAAGCCCAGAGGCTTTATGTGACTGGTGCAAAGCCATACAACTGATGACAAGCAGAGTCAGTACTTGGACCCCATTCTGACTTGATTTCCAGGACTGTCCTCTTTCTACTAAATTTTAGTGACTCTCACATTTTGCTTTAAGATGGAGGAGTTAGTGAAGTTTCCACAAACAGAATAGGATTTTGTTTGGATCTTGATGGATGCAATGGGGACAGGTGAATTCTTTCATGTCTTCAACAAATATTTGCTGAGCACCTCGTACGTGCTCGAGCACCTACTACATGGGTAGGCCTATGCAGTGAACCATCTGATGAGTGCAACAATGCAACTTGTTCTCAAGTTTAGGTGGTGATGAAGAGGACTATGTGGAGAAAGATCATAAAGTGTAAACACATGGATGAGATACTTGCAGACAGTGGCAAAGTTGCCATAAGTAAATGAAAATCGGGGGAGAGGATGGGGGCTAGTTTAGTTTTGGTGGCCAGAGATTGCCTCTCCATGCTGGTGGCTGAGCTTTGGACAATGAGGGGGCAGCACAGCAGAGATAGGAGAGAAGTGCGCCCCCTGCAGGCTACAGAGACATGGAGGGCTGACTCATCCTGGCCCATGGGGGCACTGAATAAGGCCTCTGTGCATGAGGCACTGTTAATAGGAGAAGAATGGTTGAGAGGTAAGCAGTCAGTGCATAGAAGCTACGGTAGAGAGTTTTGATTTTACGTTAATTAAAACAATTTCTTTACTCAACTTTTCTCTTGTTGACCATCTTTGTTCAACTGGATCCCCTTCTCAATGCCTTTGCTGTATCCTTCTTTATTTTGGAGTCTCTGTTAATGCCTCTTTTCTATCCATGCCCACGTTTCAATGATTTCTTCTGTTCTAATTTTCTCTAGTGGCTTTACAGAATCTCTTCTGATGATTCGCTTTTATATCCCCAGCCTAGACCCCTCCCCTGAGTTCCAGAGGTATATACCCAGCTTCTTAATAGCCTCCTTCCAAGTGTCCAATCAAAGTTGGAATTCTTGGTTTCTCCTTTCAAATATGTTCTTCCATCGACATTCCCATTTTTTCTAAGGGTGTTGCTATTGACCCAGTTATTTGTACCCCAAGCCCAAAGCAACTGTGATTCTCATCTTCCTTTCACACCCTGCACCAGCAGATTCGATAGATTTTACTTACAGAAGTCATCTGCATCCTGGCCAGTGCCAGCCTCATCAGCATTCCCCCCGGGCCACAGGAGTGGCCACCTGGTGGCGTTTCTGCTTCCAACCATGTCGCCCTGGCACCTCCAGCTCTTGTTCACAGAGCAGCCAGAGCAATTTTTCTGAAGTCTGACTCCTAATCTGTCATGCTTCTCAGATACCTTCGGTGGCTTTTTATGACACTTAATACAGTGTCCAAAGTCCCATAATGGACCTCCTTCATGTGGCCCCTGCTACCTCTCCCTACGATCTCTTTCCAAACTGGCTTTCCATCATGTTTTCAAGTCTTCTCAGCTCTCACAGCATTGGGCATTTTGCAGTTGCATTTCCCTTCTGCGAGGGACAGGTCAATGCTTCCGTTCCCTCTGCTAGGTCTTCATTACAAAAGCTACCACTGCCCCTCCCCCCATATAAAGAAGCTCTCTCACCCCCTCTCACTTTCTGTCCCTTTACCTTGTTGTCTTTACCCACGAGACTTAACCAGTGCCTGGCATGTCTTGGTATAAATATCAATTTGTTTATTGACTGACTGTCCCACTAGAATGTGAACTTGATAAAACCAACACTTGGCCTGCCCTTTTCACTGCTGTGTCCTGGATTTAATAGACTACCTTGAATATAGTAAATGCTTTTAAAAAATATTCGTTGAATGAATGACTAGACCAGAAGTCATGGAGTCAACTGATTATGATGAGACAGACATCATGGTCATTCTTTTCTCAATAATTTCAGAACTTACTATATTGCCTGGCCTGGAGCTAGGTGCTAAGACTACCCTGAACAAGCATCCTTCCTCCCTCCCCCCCATTCTCATGCAGAATGAATCATGTAACAGAGACAGAAAGAAGGTTTAATAAGTGTTTTGCTTGGGGAAGGGCAACCTGCTATTGATGAGTAGAATGCCTGGAGGTCATAGAGGGTAGGTAAACTTGATGGTGCTTAATAAAGAATAAGGGGCTGGGAGGAAATTAGTAATCAAGAAGAAGCTGACAAAATAGGTAGGCAGGACAGGTCATGGAGGGCATTCTACTCAGACTTAAGAGGTCTGGGCTACTTTTTAGGAGTGATTCATCTCACAAGGTTCATAAAAATGTAAGAGAAAGGTGAAGGTGGGTGATATTAATCATGAATGGGTCCACAGAGCTGTTACATTTGTCTAGAGTAAGAACAGAGTAACAGGAAGGCATGGGGCATCTGAAGTTTAACTGCAGTTCTGAGGCATCTTGAGGAGGAATCCAGAGAGTTTCCTATGCATTTTGTGGACAGTGGGGACTCACTGACACCTTCGCAACAGTCTGAGCCACGAGCCAACCCACAATGGGAGAAACTAATTCTGGCTGTAATATCTGGAAGAATTGTAGGATTGTCAAGTGGAAGCAGGTGGGTGGCATTTGCACCTCTATGTGTCTTGGCTACGAATCGTGTTTTATTTAATCTCGAGAGCTCTTTCCCTGGACTTATTCATTACGCTACTGATTGGACAATGGAAAAATGAAAGCACAAAGGTGTTAAGGATTAATTCCAGAATTCTTCACCTCTGAGGCTGCAATCGCCACCTCTGCCTGCCCGTGAAATGGGGTGCAGGCATGAATAGAAACAGGAAGTCATAAATAGCAACAGGAAGTCACTAAGACTTGGAAAGTTTGGAAACAAGGTCCTAAGGCAACTTGCCAGACTCCAGGAGTGAAGTATTGGCAGTGAAGCGTTCTGATCATAGGGGTGCCTAAAAACATGAGTTTCTCAGTGTTGGAAAGGAGAGATCCATTCATAAACTCATTCATGCTGCCTTGATTTATTTAAGAATTATTTATTGGGCACTTTATAGTTCCAGGAATGTACAAGAGCTGAACAAAAATAGATACAGTTTCTGCCCCATGAAGGTCACTATCTAGTGGAGGGGATGACGGTAAAATCATCACACAAGCATGGTCACTGCCAGCTGTGTTCAGGGGTCTGGTGGACCAGATCTGGCTGGGGGAATTAAAGAAAGATTGCTGTAGAAGTGACCTTATGGCTGAGGCCTGGTACAATTAAAAGCAGTTTATCAGAAGGGAATGGAAGAGAAGGTAGTCCAAGGTAAAGGAGACCACAGAGTCCCATCAGCCCTGGGGCTCTCTATTTTACTCTACAAGGGTCACCCGGGAGTTTGTTAAAAAGGCAAAGGCAGAAGAGCACCTGGGTGGCTTAGTCGGTTAAGCGTCTGACTTCAGCTCAGGGTGTGATCTCATGGTTCGTGGGTTCGAGCCACACATTGTGCTCTGTGCTAACAGCCCAGAACCTGGAGCCTACTTTGGATTCTATGTCTCACTCTCTCGTTTTGCCCCTCCCCTGCTTGTGCTCTGTCTCTCTGTCTCAATAATAAGTAAACATTTAAAAAAATTTAAAAGAGGCAAAGGCAGAGACTCTTATTTGCTAAGTTCTAGTGAGCTTTTTTTTTTTCTTAGATTCCCACCAAATTCTGATGCAGGTGGCCTATGGACCTCACTTCACAAAGCACTGATAGAATGTGAGTCTGAGAGCTGTCACATCAGGCTCCTTGGTATGAAGGGGAAGGTGATGAGGGGAGAAGCAGGGTTCGGCACCCACCACATCCCCAGAGAAGTTCTACTAACATCTAACGTACCTATTTCTCAAGACATAATGCTGCAATATTGTCATGTGGGTTTCCCCAGAAAGATGCAAGCTATTGGTCTGCATCATTCACTGCTGGAGCCCTAGCACCTAAACTGGAGACGGAATCCTGGTAGATGTCTCAAAACAAGCAAAACAACAAAAGCTTATTTGAAAGAATGAGTTCATGAAGCAAACATTTCATGTCTACACAAAAATGGGGAGGCCACAAATCCTGTCCAGCTGTCTATTTTACAGATAAGGACAGTGAAATCCAAAAAGGATTCATTATTGCCTATGCTGGTCCGGCTTACTGTGGTAGAGTAGGTAGAATTATAAAGCCTTTGCTCAAAGCCCAGTCCTTGTTCCTCTAGACCCATGGTCAGCCTTCAAGGAAGCCATAATGTCGGCAGCACTTATCAAGAAGGAAGTAAGAAATGCAAAGTAGTTTGGGAACACTTTCTATAAATTCACAGACTGGAGGTTCACAGTGAGCAGTCAGCTTGCTAGGCAGAATGTTGAGGTTGCAAAGCGTGAGTCAAATCTGGTGTTCATCTAATGTTAAACCCAGATTGAAGCATTTGAGCCTGGTGTTCTTTCTCTGTAAGATGGAGATGGTCAGGGATGCCTGGGTGGTTCAGTCGGTTGAGCATCCAACTTCCGCTCAGGTCATGATCTCATCGTTCACGAGTTCGAGCCCTGCATTGGGCTTTGTGCTGACAGCTCAGAGCCTGGTACCTGCTTCGGATTCTGTGTCTCCCTCTCTCTCTGACCCTCCCCTGCTCTGTCACTCTCTCTCAAAAATAGATTTAAAAAAATTAAAAATATATGAAAAGATAAAATGCAGGTGATCATAACTGCCTCATAGGGTAGTTTGTGAGTGTTAACACAAAGCACATGCCTCATATTAGATCACCAATGCTGTTTTTGCTTGGGCACATGGATCTGAAGAATCGAGTGGGTCCAGTGTTGGAACATAGGTATATTCATGGCTGAGTGTAGGGATGTAGGTAGATAAGCATCTGCATATGAGAGAGGAGGTGGGGCTTCTTTTGGAAAGCACCAAGTGAGTTGACAGAAGAATGGTCTCAGGGAAGTAGCTTTCACAAGAGGAGGCCATTGAAATGCCTTCATACCCAAGGAAAATAACATTTGCTAGTTGCTCATGGCGACACCAGAAAAGAACCTTTGATGAAGAGGAACCATTTTTTATGTGATTCAGGGGAAAAAATAAAACTAAGATTTTGAGTGGAGGGGGACCTGTGAGGTAGACCAGGGGCTCAGCACCTCTCAGTGTGGTTTGCAGTACCATCCACCTAACTCAAAGCTAAAACAAACAAACAGACAAAAACTAAGTAGGTAACCTCTTCCGTATCTATCACCTGTCACCTGGTGTTTATGTGACCCTAACACACCTGTCAGTGGTTATAGTACTGGCTTCTGACAAAAACATTTCCAGTTTAGCTGGGCATTCAGAAGATGGTTCCTAATGTTCCAAACCCACTTTTGTCTTCTTGAAACTCCTTGGGTCGCCTAGTCAGTAAATCAGCAACAACAACCCTTTCCAGACACTTTGTGGGTTCTGAGTCCCTCCTAAAAGCCTCTCTGTCAATCAGTTATTCAGATTCTGGTTTGAAAGCTTTGGACAGGGGCCTCCTCACTACTCAGGGCGTACTGTTCTATTCTGACTCATGCTATCAGTCAGAAGGAGCTTGCTGTCTTGAGTGGGGCTTTATCATGCTGTCGGTCTTTCCTTGTCAATCCACTTATAGCCCTCAGAGCCATGTTTTTGTGGCATTACAACTCATTGGTTTCCAACAACTAGGACAATTGGCGGGGTCTTCCTTCTTCTTGTGATGCTTGGGCAATCAGGTACCTCTGGGAATGCCTTAGACCCTCCCAGATGATGTAGGTTTTTTTTTTCTTCCATCATTGCATGTATTAAGTTAATTACCTTGTTTAGTCATCAAATCATAAATTCCACTTGAAAAAACATGTTTATTTTCTTAACTCAGGTGTGATCTGGGCATTAAAAAAATAACTTCCTTCTAATCTGTATTGAAGTAATGACTTTCTTATGTAGGTTTAAAGGTGCTCCAAACAGGCTGTGTGAGAAAACATTCTTGTTTTCTAATGTTCTTTGGCCCAGTAATTTAAAAACATTTTTAGGGTAAGGGAATCTTGTCAAATACACACACACACACACACACACACACACACAGAGAATTTAATATATCTATTGAAGGAGCTCAACCTATAAATCTTTGATCTGGCCTCTTCCATTATTTCCTTAAACATACATTATTTGACTGGCCAAGTCAATGGGTTAAATCAGAGTCAGTGAAATTTTCCTGTAAAGGCCAGATAGTAAATATGTTAGACTCTGCGGGCCTTGCGGTTTCCATTGCAACTAGTAAACTCTGTCACGTTGTCCAGAAGCACCCACAGACAATTCATAAACAAATGAACGTCACGGTGTTCCAATAAAAATTTATTTACAAAACCGGCAGTGGGACAAATTTGGTCTGTGGACCATAGTTTACGGATCTCTGAGTTAAGTCTGTTTTTGAGAACTTCGGTTCATCTATGTCAAATAAAGGATGATTTTAAATCCCCAGTTCCTGAT
This sequence comes from Hyaena hyaena, assembly GCF_003009895.1. NCBI lineage: Eukaryota > Metazoa > Chordata > Mammalia > Carnivora > Hyaenidae > Hyaena > Hyaena hyaena. The sequence continues at coordinate 2,661,836 of NW_024080722.1, forward strand.
ATAGAACCAGCAATTCTGTGAATGTGTGTTGAATGAGTTGAAGGAAAAGCTATTTCTTAACTAGTTTCAAGTAAAGACAGAGAAGCTTTCTACTATAAGGGAGACGAGACAAGGACGCTGCACGGAATGTGGGTTTGGGGAAGGCTCTGAGATGGCATCTTGCTGGCTAATACCAAAATATTTTAACAAGGAGGCAATTGGCAATTAAATGCAGTATTACTTGCTGGGGAAGTTGTTCATTTTTTTTTTTTTTCTCATAAAAATATGCACCAAGGCGGAAGGAAATGAGCAGAGGTCTGGCTGTGCAAGACCTGGATTTAAATCCAGCCCTGGCACTGACAGCTGCGTGTCCCTGGGAAAATCATCTTCCCTCTCAGACTCTCCGCGTTTCCGTCTAAAGATTGAAGGCCGTAGGAAGACGTTATCTGCGGTCCCTTGGAGCTCTCAAATTTTGTGGACTGAAAGAGAAAATTCACATAATTGCAATGTTTAATGGGATTTATGATAATTGGAAAATAATTGCTGCTCCAAACTTTTATTAATCTATATTTAGTTATGAGTCATGCTTTCACAATAGATGCTTTGGAAATAAGCAGAGAGACAAATTGAGTAAACAGAATTTTAAATATTTTATTTATATGCAGTTTGTATAATCCCTGGAGCCCATGAGCATATTAAGATCATTTAAAATATCCATTAAAAGTTATGTGTTATACGACAAACTCCCCTTTTAGAATGCCTCGCCAAAGGATAAATAGCTAACATTTATTGAGTAGCTACTACTGCCAGATTAATTGCATTCATTATGCTTAATCCTTTCAGCAACCCTATGAGGTAAGTACTAGAAGTTCTGTGGCACTGAGAGAAGCTCAGAGAGGCTGAGGAATCTGCAGAGAATCACTCAGCTGATGAATACCCTCATGCTTGTTCATAGCCAGGGCTCTATCAGACACTGTGCCCTTACAGGGTGCCGTCTTTGCAAAGGACCTGTTTTGTGGCCCATTTTCTGGTGCTCAGTGGAGCTTTTCCCCGAGATCTTCTGCAGAGCACTGACAAGGTGGTTTGGGAGAGTGCATACCTGTCCTTCGCCGGCGTGGTCATGCCGGCGTGGGCAGGGGAGGGGAAGGCAGGGAGAGGCAGAAAGGACCCAGGCAGAGGATCACGCCATCGGACTTTCTGTCCCCACTTGGCACGGGTTTGCCGCCTGGCCATCACTGGCCTGGGCCTCAGTTTCCCCCAGTTATGATGGTGATGGCAATACTCTAGCCCTCGTTCAGGTTGTTGGAAGGATCACGTGTGTGATGACGGAGCTTCGTAAGGGACACAGTGCCCTAGAGACCCCCCACATTGGAGGTGATGGGCTGGGGCCGTGGACCAGGACAGAGGACACCAAATCTAGGACCAGGAACCCAGATTCAAGTCCCTCCTGCCACCAATGGCATGTGGCTTTGGGCAAGTCCTTTCTCTCTTGTTCTTAGTTGCCTCGTTTGTGAAATGACAGGAATGTCCTCAGCTGGTGGCTCTCAAAGCCTTTCTGTTCCGAGCCTGGGATATTTGGCACAGAGATGGCTTGGGAGATTGAGGGCATCTCAGGAAATACATAAGCCACTTGGAGTACATAAAGCAAGTGCATTCTAAGCGGCTTTTGCCCACAGTGGCTCCCCATAATCCCTACTGCGCCCCCTGCCCTCAGTCACAGGGCTTCATGAAGGACCCCACTTGCTTTTCAGGAAATGATCCGCTTATATAAAAGTTGGGTCATTCCGAGGATTCCTGTTGTGTTTCTATGTTTCCCTCTCAAATTTCCATTCAGCGAGAAGCCTGTAGCTGCATTTCAAGATGCTCCTCCTGGTTTCTCTGAACTTTATTCCCATGTGAGCCTTCAGAACTGCTGCTGGGTTGGTATGAAAATAAAAATGCCGGGGCGTCTGGGTGGCTTAGTCGGTTAAGCGTCCGACTTTCGCTTGGGTCATGATCTCGCGGTTCGTGGGTTCGAGCCCCGCGTCGGGCTCTGTGCTGACTGCCAGCTCAGAGCCTGGAGCCTGTTTCAGAGTCTGTGACTCCCTCTCTCTCTGACCCTCCCCAGCTCACACTGTCTCTCTCTCTCTCTCTCTCCTAGAAATAAATAAAACATTTAAAAAAAAAAAGAAAATAAAAATGCCATTACTTAAGTGAACACACGTTGGAAAACAGAGAGGATTATATACACATCGTCAGCAAGGATTATTTTATTCTCCACAGTTAAGTCAGTGTCTTTACTTGTAATTAAAACGAAACTGTTTGCCATCGAGTTTCAGGGAGCTTTTTGTTTTTTTACCCTGCTCTGCCTCTCCTCACCCCTCTGGCAACAAATTGCCCCAGAGATCCACGTGGATGCCCCCATTCCTCAACTGCCCTCTCACTTACGTTGTCAGGCAGAGAGACAATAGAGGATTTGTCTCAGACGCCCTGGCTGTTAAGATGCATCATTTCCATTTCACATATGCCCTTGGTTTCACCTTTCCCTGAGGCAGCGAGGGATCGTGTGGGGAGAGACTGGGATCAGCAGGCACGGGAAATGTGATCTCTCTCCCTCTCTGGTTCAGTGACCTCTCCCCACTCTCCTCCTCTGCAATTCTCCTTGCTCATCTCTGGGGACAATTTGCTGCTAGCAGTGGTCCCAGACCCTCCCATCCCCCATCCCCCAGACACTCAGAGGGTTTGTTTTTATCCCACCTCCAAATGATGAGTTAATACAACCAATGAGATTTGCCACCCAGAGATAAACACCATAATCAGTTATGCTATCAACAAACATTTACTGGAGATACAGTGTCTATGAAGTATTCTAAAATGTATCCCTGGATTAAGTCAGAACACTAGAGAGCTACATATTTAGACTGTAATGTGGTCTAAATTCTGTGAGAGTCATCTCACAGAATTGTTGTAACAGATGATGCTTCTGGAATATGCACTTGGCTACCTTGAGCCAATCAAGCATTGGTATATCACCGACCAACATCAACTACCTCCATCTCTTTATGAGAAACCAAGGGGGATGTCTCTTTTTGGAGCCTTTGGGGCATGTGGGAAATGTGTGTTTTTCCCACAACTTTGATCAACCTCTCTGCTATCTTCTTGACTGCATGGCTCCTTGGGCTGTGATTCCCTTCTTCCTTTGGCTGCAGGGAAGCTCAGAGATGTCTGTAGCCCCCTTTCGCCAAGTGTTCAGGACATTACAGAATTAAGTTTGCATGCTGATCTTAACCCAGCTTTGAAATAAAAACACTTCCTTCCCTTTATTTTTCCATTTTTCTGTATTTTTAAGTTTATATGGTATGTGTTTTTGAAAACCATCTCCAACTATTTCTGCTATGAAGTCAGATTCAATTTTTTTAAAAAAAGGCGCATAAGCTGCAAAACATACTCTGTAAAGAAGAGCAAAGCAAACCTTCACTCTTCAAAAGTCATCAGTAGTCTCAATTATCTAGAAGACATTGGGGGAAACTCACATGTATCCAGCACTTATCTATTGCCCCGACGTTGTAGATGGTGCTCTCCATACAACCGCGAGAAGTCGAAATCGTGATGCCCATTTTATACATGGGGAAACAAACAGGAAAACTTTATGTAGTTGAAACATCATTGTGAGTGAGCCCTTGCAAATAATTATAGTAGAAAAATACCACCAGCAGTTTACAATCGTCCATACCCTGTTACAATTGACCATCATTTCATTGATCTCTCAGCATGACTTAGGGAAACAGTGCTTCTTTTTCTTTCTTTCTTTCTTCCTTTCTTCCTTTCTTTCTTCCTTCCTTCCTTCCTTCCTTCCTTCCTTCCTTCCTTCCTTCCAAGTTTTTTTAATGTTTGTCTTGGAGAGATGGAGATGCAAGTGGGGAGGGGCAGAGAGAGAGAGAGACAGAATCTGAGGCAGGCTCCAGACTCTGAGCTGTCAGCACAGAGCCCTACACAGGACTCAAACCCATGAGATCATGACCGGAGCTGAAGTTGGATGCTTAACCCACTGAGCTACCCAGGTGCCCCTAGACTCACTCTTTCTGTTAGACTTCACAAAGGTCACATCCCATCTACTGCAGAATTTCCACCCGCAAGTAATTTGACGAAGAGCCTGGTTGTTTCCTCCTCTCTCCCGCCTCACCATCTATCCACTGTCACCCACCTTCCCACTGGGGCCTCTCCCAGGACTGGACCCACAGTGACAATGTCGACAATAGCTTTCCCCGGTTACTGAGGGCCCCTTCCAAGTGCTGTACTTAGTGATTTAATATGATGCTAAACCCACCCCTCTGTGGTAGACATGTTCTTCCTGGAGGACATCTACACTTTAGGGAGGGTGAGCTAACCTGTCCACAATTTCACAGTGAATTGGTGGCAGAGCCGGGTTTTAATTCAGGGTTTCCACCTCCAGCGCCCGGGCTGCGAGACGCAGAGCTGAAGATCCACTCAAACAATCAGCTTCTTTCCCAGGAGGGTAAACACCTTCCCGAGGGCACAGAGCCAGTTCCCCAGCCCGTCTCACTGCCTTTCCTCCTCCATGTGCCATTGAGGGTGTGTGCATCTGTGTGCGCGGGTGCTGTGTGTGTCTGTGCATGTGTGTGTACGTGTGCATGTGCACAAAAGCAGAGGGCTATAGTAAGGAAGATGAGGAAGGAGTCCCAGAAAGGCAATGCTTAGCTCTGACCACAGAGCTTTGGCCTGACGGCTTTCTCTCCAGCCTCATCTTAAATCTGCAATCCTGGCCTGGGTCTTCCAGGCACCCCCTGCGGCTGCTGTCACCCGCCCTCCCACCCCCCACTCCCCGGTCCCCCAGTGGGACGGGCCTTACTGCAGCCACCCCATGCCTTCCATCCAGGGTCCTTTTTTAATCTCAGTCTAATTGGTTTGCCTGCCCTGCTGAGATGTTTAATTGGGCATAAGCATATTCCACGGATCCTGTACCGTTGTGAGGCCTGCCTTCTCCTCTGAGGGGAATTTTCTTGCTCTGTGGGCTCGGAAGGAAGGATGTATTTTATGTTGTGCTCGATGCACTGAGAACTTACATGAAATGGTTCCTGGGCCAGCAGAGCAGTTAGACAACATGACAAGCAAGACTTTCTCACTTTTCTTTATTTTCAATCTCTCTCTTTTTTTTAAAGGTGGCTTGTTGCAGGGGAAAGGGCAGTGCGTGTAGAGCCTCGAGCCCTAGGGTCTAATTTCAGCCCTGCCAATCATTTGCTCTGTGATTTGGGGCAAAAAACTTAATGTCTCTGAAATTCAGTTTTCCTATCCATGAGTTGAGTGAGTTGGGTTTGATGGCTTCTATGAAAGCAGTCATAGTGATGCTCTCAGAACAGGGTTCAGGGCACTTGGTGGCTCAGTCGGTTAAGGGTCCAACTCGTGGTTTCTGCTCAGGTCATGATCTCACGGTTCATGAGCTTGAGCCCCGCATTGGGCTCAGCACTGACACTGCAGAGCCTTCTTGGGATTCTCTCTCCCTCTTTCTCTCTGCCCCACCTGCTCTCTTTCTCTCGAAATAAATAAATTAAACATAAAAAAAAAATAAAAAAAGAACAGAGGCCACACTCTCTGGGGGCCAAATCCAGCCAACCACCTGCTTTTATGAATAAAGTTTTACTGGAACACAGCTATAGTCACTTATTTATGTATTGTCTGTGGCGGCTCACACTGCAATGACAGAGCTGAGTAGCTATGACAGATAAATTACGGCTGGAAAGCCCGAAATATTTACTCTATGCGTCCTAATTTAGAACATAAATCAGATTGTGTCATTGCTGAAAACCTTCTTTTGACTCTATAGATTACTTGGAATTTAAAAATAAGACGTCTTTACCAAACCCTACATAGCCTTTCGGATCTATGCCTACTCCAACCTGCATTTTAATGTTATTTTTCTCTTCTTACCCTTCCTTTTATCTCTTCTCCTGTACTTATCTACTCATCTAGGCCGGCCTCCTTGATGTCCCCTAAGCCTGGCAAACATTTCTACCTCAGGATCTTTACACCTGCTCTTCCTTCCTCCTGAACATTCTTCCACCGGATGGCCCCATGCTCTCTTCCTCATTTCCTTCAAGGCTTTCCTTTCCTATCAACACATCAAGAAGGTTGTCTCTGTAAAACTGCATTCTCACCCCACCCCTGGGGATCCTGACTGCCTTCCTCTGCTTTATTCGTCTTCACAGCCCTTCTCCCTCTCCAACTTGTTAGGTTTGGCTCGTTATGATCAGTGCACTCTCACTAGAGCTTAAGCTCCTTGATATCAGCTAATTTGTTTGTTGCAATATCCTCAGATCCAGAAAAACAGTAGGTGCCCAAACTCTGAAAACAGAAATCAACTGTTTCAGCTCTAATGCTATTTAAATCTACTTCTGAGTAGGTCTAAGTGCCGTGACAGCCTTTTACTTCAGTGTGCTTTGGTAAAAGGCATAAAATTTTAGAATCCTGTAACTATTAGTCTTTGCTCCAACATTTCTACAATGGCCACAGAGTCGCATGAATTCATTCTTCGAGTATTTTTAGCCTCGATTGTTGGCCAATCAGAACAGTCACTGACAACCTGTCTTTACCTCTTACCATCTGTCTCTCTCACACACACACCCCTCCCTCACCAACCTCCTCATCCTCCATTTTCGCACATGGAGTTCGTTCTTCTGGAAACACCCTTTCCCTATCCTATGTTCCCCTCAAGACTGAGCTTGTACGGGAGAATTCGTTGACACCGCCACTTTTGCCCCTTGTACAGATCGGGTCAGGGACCCTTTCTCTGTCTAAAGTTACTGTTGCGAATAACACAGCATAGCCACATAGCTTTCCAAAACAGGTGTTTTTGTCCACTAAGATGGAAGAATTCCTCAGAATCAGGAACCTTGTGATGCTAAACAGGGAGTTCCTAGCACAGAGTCAGTGCTTCCTAATCATACCCCCAGCTGCTGAGCTCTTCTCACGTTCCTGGCTGTGTCTTACCGGGTCCCATGCATCGCCCCACTTACGGCTGTGTCCACCCTGTGAGGAAGGAGCTAGGTGCTCAGCATCAGCATCCTCGCTAATTTTTTCAAGGAAGCAACCAAGATAGGAGGCAGGAGGGTAGCTGGTGGACATCAGATAGAGGCTGTGGAGAAAAAGAAGGAAGGAAGGAAGGAAGGAAGGAAGGAAGGAAGGAAGGAAGGAAGGAAGGAAGGTAGGAAGAGGAGGAATTGAGTCATGGGCTTGTAATTTGATGGTGGAGATGGCATTATATTTGTGTATCAATACTAGTTCTATGGTTTTCACATTTTACTTCTCAGTATCTATATTAAAAGACTGATACAAGAATCAGGATACCAATTATTCACTCCCAGATCTACCACTAACTAGCTGTGTGACTTTTGACACATTACTTAACCTCTCTGTATGTAAATGCATGTTAGTTTTGAGAAATGTAGCCATATTCACATGAAAAAAATTAGTAGTCTAAGGTCATAAGTTATAAATCAAAGTGATTATATATATGTAGATACATATACATTTGTTTACTGAAATATGAGTATGTTTCTATGCATATATATAACTTTATAATTACATGTATATATAATTTTATAAATTTCAGGGAAAAGCTGATGAGGAAAGACTCTTCCTTAGAAATATCTGATGATTCTCATTGCCGTTTATCAGTCAGCTCTTGCTGAGTAGCAAATTCCTCCATAACATAGTGACTGAATACAATAGTATTCATTACCTCCGTTTCTGTGGGCTGGGCTTCTGGGTGTGGCTTTGCTGGGCACCCTTGCCATCTCTAACCTGTGGTAAGTGGGTTCGAGGCTCAGCTGGGAAAGGTCTGCTTCCTGGTTCTCCTGTGTGGGTGCTGGTAAGATTCAGGTCCCTCTGAGGCCCCCGTTTCTTGGAAGCTTCTGGCCAGAGGCTTTGGTCCTGACCATGTGGATCTCACACCATGGCAGAGAGAGACAGACACACACACACATACACACACACTGGGCAGGCAAAACATAAGTCGAAATCTTTTGTAAACTACTCCTCGAGGTAACATTCCATTACTTCCACATTCCGTTCATTAGAAGCAAGTGGCTGGGTCCCTTCCTGCCAACACTCAAGCAAAGGGGTTGAATCCCCTGTGTGATTCAGTGTGAACACAGCGGTGTGGGGGTCATGGGATTCATGTCACAGGCTACCCACCACACCTATAAAAATTCTCCTCAGCCGGCTCGGAAGTCCCGCCCTCTCTCCTACTTTTTCCTCCAGCCCCTCCCTCCTGTATCAGCTCTTCCCAGACCTCTGTGCATCCCCCACTCTGCTCCTGCCCTTCCTTGCATGGGGATAGTTGTTCTTAACCACATTTCTGCCTATCTAAGGCCCATGCAGACTTTGGAACTATGGTTCGGAAATGACCTCTTCTCTGAAGCTTCCCCTAGAGACCTGAAAAGTCCGTGCTCTTCTGTGTCCTGTAGTCCTGGATTTACAACAACCTAGAAACGCTCATCTCCCCTGCCAGACCGTGAGCTTCCTAAGGACGTGGGACGGTGGAGTATCCATCCTGCTCCTGGAGACATCATACTTTGCACTTAGTAGGTGCCCTGCAAGGGCACACTGAGTGCAGCTGATTCACTTAATAAGTACTTTGGAGCTGACTTTATTTAGAATTTGAACGGTGCCGTGAAGTATGAACAAAGATTCCATAAGCAGGCATGGACCATAAGCTCTGAGGTTTGGAAATGTATTCCAACTTGAAAGCATTTTTTTCCCAGACCCACATTCCTCTGCTTCAGGGGTCAGACTCCACCACTGAATTACAGGGGTGAATTCTGGGGTGATCCAAGCCTACCTCTGGTTCGGCTTCTCCTTGCTTCGTGCCCCTTCTTTCATTCGTCTCTCCCATCTTGTGGCAGGAAAGAGGGACCTTTTCATTAAACTCTGGTCCCCATCATTTATTGTGGCTGACCTTACCATCCTCTTGGCTGGTCTGTTTTTCTCCAGGAACTTGGAGCTTATAATTCACAGAGACCTGGTTATTCCAGAAGGAGCTGCATCTTGGGTAGGAACAGAGGTCATTATTAAAGCACAAAGAACCTGAGCCAAGGCCCTTCAAATTTCTACTTGTATTCCTTTTGCCGGCTTCTTATCCATCATCTGTGAACCTTTAATGATTTTCATGTCTGGGAATGTGTGAGAAAATATAGATGTAAAACTATCTTTCACATTGGATTAGTACCTGGCAGTTTCCAAAGGTATTTTCACACCTGGCGTTTCATGTAATCTGTGCACCAGGAATGAGAAGTAGATAATATTAATTGGATTTTGTAGATAAGAAAACGTAAGTACAGAGAATTATTATGCTTTGCCCAGGATCACCCCACAGAGTTTGCAAGAGACGGAGTGAGGTCCTGAGCAGGATTCCCGGGTTTCAGGCTCTTCAATCTTGATCTCCTCCATCATTAGTGAAGGGAAGAGTGGACATTCTCCCACATGGTCTTCCAAATGTAGCCTTATTTCTTCCACTAATACCAGTGACTGCTCACTGAATATATGTTAAAAGTGTGAATCAAACTGAGGTCTGGGCTGATTGATTCTGGAATCGTCTTAGAGTGGATCTCAAGTTGCTTTGTGCTTTAGGTCTTGTCCATAGTTAAAGAGCCTTCATCTCCTCCCTCTCTTCCTCCCTTCCTTCCCTCCATCCACTCATTTATTTATTTATTCATTCACTTGGCTGGCATTCTTAGGAATCCTACCGTGTAACAGTTACCATGTACCTAAAGAAGATTCCATCTCAGTGGTATGCTTCACAGTCTAGGGGGAAAGATGGATAAGCAGCTAGGCGACGGTGATATTTGTATCCTGATGCTCCGTAAGCAACATGAGAAGAGGACCGTGTCTATCTGTCCCGCTACAGTATACCGGTGGGCACTGCTCAGTAAATATTTGTTGGCCGGAGAGAATTGAGAGCTCCAGATCTAAGTATCATTTGTCAAATGTTAAGAATAATTGGCGTCACTCTCTCACCCAAGGAGAGATGCCTGGATGGGATGGCTGGGAGGACTTTGCCTTGGGTGTAGAGGTGGTAAGTTGAGGCATCTTGCTCCTCTCTCTTGCCCAGGGAGTTTGCCCGTTGGAAGGTGAGGAACACAGCCATCGAGAGGAGAGACCTCGTCCGTCATCCAGTGCCCCTCATGCCAGAGTTTCAAAGAAGCATCCGCCTGCTTGGCAGGAGACCCACCACTCAGCAGTTCATAGATACCATCATCAAAAAGTACGGCACCCACCTCCTCATCTCTGCCACCTTGGGAGGTAGGTTGGCAGCTACTGGGCCATAGCCTTGTTCATGCCTTGGGGGTCTGGGTTGGAGGAGAGGTTGGGATGCCCTACGATCCAAGCCAAGCTAACATCTCTGCATCTATACGTCACTCAGAAGCATATATTGCCAGATACTGACTTGGTTGCTGTGGTCATATCAGAGCACTCGGTTCCATTTCCTGGGGCAGTCCAACTTGAGTTTACTAACTTTTGTGGAAATTATAACTTTTGTGGCTTCACCTTGGAATTAGCTCAATTCGTCAGGGATGCTTAATCTGATTATAGTATTAGTTCCTTCAGAATGTGGTCTAATCTGGGGAAATAATTAAGCCTCGGATGTTGTTTAGAGAGTTGCTTTTGTTTATTTAAGTCTGCTTTAGGGACTGATAACTTGAGGTTATCATTTTACAAACAGGGTGGTTTGTATCTTATATGGGCTTGGCGGCGGTTAATAGGAAAGCTGACTAATTGCTGCACACGGCTTCGCCCTACCTATGCCCCCGTATCCAGTCCAACCCTTCAGAGAGCAGGATAAAAGAGAGGATAAATTTCTTAAAGAGGGGGATATGGTATAAAATTGTTCTTAAAAGAAGAGAGGGATATGACATAGAGACTAGCGTATTTTGATGCGTATGGTTCCTGCCTCCATGCATCGTTTTATATTATGAGCTAAAATTCCTTGAACATCAGTTTTCTGCCACAGTGACGAGGGTCACAAAATTTGGGGGAAACTGCTTTGGTGGGGGAACACCATGCCTCCTGCTCAGGGAGCTGCGAGGTTGCATTTAGATATGACCTTCGCCCGCGAAACAAGAGTGGCGTGTTGCCGGAGGCAGGATGGGTGGACAGAGGTATAAGTATAACATTCGATCTTCTCCTGCAGAGGAGGGGGAAGCACCAGGAGCTGGAGTGGCTGGGACAGACTCCATGGGAGAAGCAGCGACATAGCTCGGCAGGCGTCGGCGAGGCACAGTGGAGGTGGGGGGTGCTCTCTAGGCCAAGCACACAGTCTACATTGCGAGGAAGCCCAGATTAGGAACTTGATGATAACGGCGGTGTGAGGGAAGGGTGGGCAGATCCATTCATCCTTACTGTAAGAAGAGCCATTATGTATCATTTGCCCATAGTAGGCATTGTATGCTGCCATTAGTCCTCAAAATCTGCAAGTGAGGTCATGTGATCTCCATTCTCTAGCCAAGGAAGCCAAGAGGCAGAAAAGGTGTGGCTAGTCAGTGAGAAAGCTAAGGGGTGTCTTGTTGTTTGTTTGTTTTCTATTTATTTAAACTAAAAACAAAACAAAACACAGGTCACAGTTTACCCTACATTTTTAACACTGGGCTTTCTGTCCGCAAAGCCTGCATATATATATTTTTTTTGACTCAACATCAGTTATAAGCTTTAACCAACTCATTCACCTCCCCGATCCACCCACTCCAAAACCAATGAACCAGCATGTAAATGTTTTCTGATACTAGTCAAATATTAAGTAGGGCTTTGAATGTTAAATCATGTCGTATAAATTATATTCTATTGTGAAGTGAAAACAAAATCACTTCCATATTGAGTGTTTCATTAACCTGTACCCCTTTTCCTTGAATTTCTCCACCCCCCATTTCACTTGAAATATATATTTCAACCTATTCTGTTCTTTAATTAGAAGCTGTGTTCTGTCCGAGTCCCTGGAAATCCCAAATAGCAGAGACCTTTCTTTTGCTGTGAAATATATTTTTAATTTCTCCAAGGCGGAGTAGTGAATTATTCACAGAGCCTTGTTCCTCTTCTGTTTTTACAGCACAACATTTTAAAATATGCAAAGCTTTGGATTGGGTGCCAGGGTTGGACAGCAGGCCCTAACTGTGCCCTTGGTCCTCACCGTGGAGGAGTGGGGAGCAGGAAGGGGAAAAGATTGACTGCGGATTGAACACAGTATGGCAGACCCTGCATGGGGTCCCTTGTAACATCATCATTCCATTTACTCGTTCGTGGGAAATGGTTTCTTGAGAGGCTCCGCATGCAATGGGAGACAAAGGGAAGGGGTGAGTGTAGTGAATGGAGGGTCAGGCCCTGGACCTGGCGTGTCTTGGTTCCAGTCTTCCTTCTTGGTCCACACCCCACTTTGGTGTCACCTACTCTAAGCCTCGATTTCCTCTCTTAGAACGAGAAATACCGGAGAGTATTTTCTTCATGCGTATTGTGACAATGAAATAGAACGATGCATTAAAAGTGCTGAGCACAGTGTTTGGCAGCAAACACATTGCTGCTATTGCTGGTGTTGTTTTACTATTCTCACTATAATTATTGTAATTTAGTGGGGCTAAGGAGCTTGGGGGTTTGGGATTCAAGCCCATTCCTACCACTCACTAGGTGAATAGGAGACATTGAGAAATTCGCTTTCCTGTCTGGATATCAGTTTTCCTGCCTAAGTACAAGAAGGTGCAGAAAATGTTCTTCTCTGTAATTTTTCCTAAGAACACCGTGTTCATTTAGAAGAAATGCTCTGATAAGCTGTTGGGGGTGTCAGGTGAGCTCCTAAGGGCATATTCAAACAACAAAAGATGATTCTTAAACTGTCACATGTAAGACAAGTAAATGCATTTATTTGGCTCCTGAGAGAGAGAGAGAGAGAGAGTGAGAAGAGGAGGGAAAGGCAGTGTGAGAGAGAAAGTACAGCCAGTGGGAGGGCTGACACGTGGCATTTCCATGGATTCCTCAAGTTGTTGGTGAACTTGATTAATCTCATAAAATACTTGGTGTGAACGATTTCCTCATGAAACGTGGTTAGGGGGAAAATAGGGGGTCTAGAATGACCCACAGGGATGCAGGGATAGGATAGCATTTTCCTGAAGATCTCTGAAGATCATGGTTTGGATCAGAGGAAACACCTTGGAGCCTGTGTGATATGTGAGCTTGAGTTGGCATGAATGGCCTACCTACATCGACAGATATGCACAAATCCCTACTTAGACCTGGATGCAAGTTCTTCTACATGCAGACATGCATGCATGTGCAGTGCACACATGCATATACATTGGGCTCATGCCTATGGGTGCAATCTACACGTGTGTGTGAGGTTGCACGTGTATGTGAATGTGTGTAAATTACATGAATGTCTTTTTATGCGGGAGGGCTTATGCTTTTGTTCTTGTGTGCATGTCTGTGTGTATATTCAACATTCCCACCCTGCATTTTCGGGAAGCTCCCCTGCGCTGAGAGAAAGGCCGAGAATAAAGTCACAGGAGCTTAGAAGGAAAGGATGAGAGATGCCCCAGAGGGTCCCAAATCCCAACATCTTCCTCCCCTATTTAAGAACAGTATCCCTTATACACTTAAAAGGTGAAAGGATCGGCTCCCCCCCTTCCCCCATCCCCAGTGCATCTGAGTCCCATTTTGTTCCCCTCGCAAAGATGTGGCACAGAGAGTGAGGCAAACTCCCTGGAGGACAGAGAGATGGAGGAAAGGCCTATGTGGGGTGAAGAGGCAATTTGCAGGAATGCCCAAATGGGAAAGCAACTCTAAACAGAGCATTCTCTTAATAAACAAGAAATTAAGTCTTAATAATGCAGCAAGAAGCCCATTAACCCCTCTTGATCTAAGGCTTGCTTCTGCCAGTTTTCAGTCCAAAGGGAGCTGGGTCTGTTCCACCTTCTCGTTCTCCCCTTGGAGAGCCCACACTTGGAATATTTATTCCTCTGAATATGCTCTGACTTCCAGCATGTTCACGTATTTAATCATGCACCTCTCCGCCCATCTATCTATTCATCTATCCATTCACTCACCTATCCACCCATCTATCAATCCATCCATTTATCCATCCCATGATACCTGAACATCTGTTTTTCATGTGACCCAGGAGAAGTATCCGGAACATTACAGAAGAATCCATAGAGTCCTTGTTCCACCCCAGGCCACCACCCACCATCCTGGAATTCATTGTCTCATTGTATATAAAGTCATTTGTATGCCAGATCTATTCAGGTCACTGTGGAGTCCAGAGGATGGAAGATCATGTCCTCCTGCGTTACCCGCGAGGGTTCGTAGGAAAGTGCAAGCATGAGTGTCTGACTCTGAACTCACGTCTAGGCATGTGGAACCCAGAGGTTAATTTTGATGATGATGAATCTTCTCATGGGGAGATTTCAGTCTCGTAGTTGAGGCAGATGCATCACGCAATAAATACTGTAGAGTCAGCTCGCTTCCATATATACTCATTCATCCACAAGCACTCTGGTCATTTGCTAAGCACATAATACTGGTCCATGTTGTGCTGGGATATGACTAGGAAATGATGAAAGCCTCTTAGGGACTCCCTGACCTCACAGCGACTCTCCTCTAATGAAGGCGACAGGCTATTAAGCAAGTAACCACCAGGAAATGTGGTAGGTGAGAGAAATTAAAAATAAAGAGAAATAAAAGAGACAGGAAGCACCTGGTTAGAGTTTTGGATCTAGTTTAAGTAAAGAGTGGGGAGTTGGGAGAAGGCTTCCCGGAGGAGGTGTTGACTTGGGTGAGACCTGAGGGATGAGTAGAAGTTAGCCAGGAGGGGGAAAAAAATAGAAAAACAGAGTGCCACAATGAGAGAAGAGGTGCGTTTGTGCAGGACAGAGCCTACCTGGAGAGTGGCAGGGTTGTGGCTGGAGAGGCCAGAGCATCATTCCACATTCCCCGCGGGGATGCAGGCACCCTTTTTCCGGGCTGCATTCCACTCTTTCTATTCCTCTACCATTGCTGTTCGTCTGGTATATTGAAATGGCCCCCTTATGTCTCCCTGTACCAGCATTGTCCAGTTAGAAATCGACGTGTGAGGGGGCGCCTGGGTGGCTCAGTTGGTTAAGTGTCTGACTTCAGCTCAGGTCACGATCTCACAGTCCAGTTCGTGAGTTCGAACCCCACATCGGGCTCTGTGCTGACAGCTCAGAGCTTGGAGCCTGCCTCGGATTCTGTGTCTCCCTCCGTCTCTGCCCCTTCCCTGCTCATGCTCTTTCTCTCTCTCTGTCAATAATAAACATTAAAAAAAAATAAAAAATAAAAACGTGTGAGCCACATAAGCCACTTTAGATTTTCTCACAACTACTTCTTTAAAAATAAAAGAAAAAGTGGGGGGGGGGAGAGAATTCATGTTAACAATATATTTTATTTCACCTGATATATCCAAAATATTATCATTTCCACGTGTACTCAATGGGATAAGCTATTAATCACGTATTTTATATAACTTTTTTTATATTTTCAGATTTTGGAAATCTACCGTGGCCTTTATACCTAGTGCACCTCAGATTGGACTAGCCACATTTCAACTGCTCAAAATCCACCCTGGTCTGGTGACTCTCATATTGGACAGCATACTTGTAGTCACTCGGTGACTTTAGAATGAGGACAATGTCTTATTTATTTGTCCCCCTACCAAACTGCTCAATGCATGCGTGCTGAAATAAACTGAATGGCCACGGTAGAGAGTGGAAGAGGGAGGTGATTACATCTCCCTCGGGCTGAGGGTGTGGTGGGAGAAGTGCAAGGTGATGCCCCTGTGGGTTCTGAGGAGTGTATAGGAGTATGCCGGGTCAAGGACAGGAGGGAGGGCTGAGAGAAAGTGACAAAAGCTGGATAGGATTTCAACAGTCAGATAGGGGAGGGGCAGAATGGCATTCTGAGCAGAGAGAAGCATTTGAGGAGAGCCCAGGAGGAAAATGAGCAACAAGAAATCATGGAGATGGAAGGAATGCTTTGGCTGGTGTTCATGGAGGGAGACAGCAGTGAACAGACTGGAGGCCGCATGTGAAGAACTGTGAACAGGAATGGAACTCAGTTCTAGAAGCAGTTATGGAGGGATCTGAGGTGCAGGAACTGGTCTGTGGGTCAGCACAGGGCACCCCTCCTGAGTTAATCACTATCCTCCTGAAAGCAAATTTTTTTCTCTTTAATCCAATCAGTATTCTTAAGAAATTTCAGTTATCTTAGATATCAGACATTTTTCCTCAGAAAGCATGGAGACTTACACGTTGTATTGTAGGGTAAACCTCATGCAATTGATATTTTGCAGTAATCAAGTAATAGTCATTAACACTTAAGTGGTACTCACTGTATCCCAGACAGCATTCAGGTACTTTGTGCAGTTAGCTAACTTAATCCCACTGACAACCCTAACCTCAGTTTTGCACATGGAGGAATTAAAGCATAAGGAGGGTAAGTAACTGCTCATACAGCTAGTTCAGTCTAGGAAGTCTGGCCCCCAGAGGCTGCTTTTTCCTTCAACTCTAAACGACTTTGATTACTACAGTGAACCAGACCCTGCTGTAAGGACCTCACAAGTATTCATTAACTTATTCTTCTTAATCACTGTATGGAGTGGGTGCCATTCTCCTAATTTTGTTAATGAATAAGATGACGAATGGAAGGGTTAAGAAACATCCCCAAGTTCACAGTTCACAGAAGGTGAAACCAGACATATTGTGGTCAGATTGGTTTAGCAGGCATTTCTGGACACTTCTTTCTGAAGTTCTGATGAAGCATCTTTGCTATCCAAAATAAAAGGCACCAGGAGTTACTGCTGTTGGCAATCTATGCACGTGTTACTACGGAAAACTTCATGGAGTAAGATACATGAGTCTGTGCATTCCTCTCCGGCTCTCTGTTTCTCTGCCCCCTCACCCGTTCCCCCCCCGCCCCCCGCCACGGCTCTCTCTTTCTCTCGAATCCCCCTCTCTGTGCCTGACTTTCTTGCTACCTTCCCTCCCCACCGGATGTAACCTCCTGTCCATTGCTCTTACAGAGCCACCGTGCCTGGCTTATGGAGGTAATGAGAATGTTTATTGATTGAATTTAAAAAAAAAACAGATGATAAGCAGGTAAATATATAGCTATATTGATAATAGATATCTGCAGATATTCCGCTCTGTACTTTTAATTTTTAAATTTATGGTGGCTTAGGTCATGAAAAAAATTCAGATTTTAATAAAAACATGATTATCAAAAAAAATAAATAAATAAAATACTGATGCATTAACTATTTACTATCTACTATAAGCCCAGCCCTGGGCTTCTGTGCAAGGAATAGGGCACTGGTTAATATAGATGGTGTCTGACTTCACTGATCCCACAATTTGTTTTTGTATTTCTTTTAGGCACAATGGTTTCCCTGCCTTTATTTATTTATTTTTTTGATTTCTTTCTTTTTGATTTTTATTTTTTACAAATAGTTTATTGTCAAGTTGGTTTCCATATAACACCCAGTGCTCATCCCCACAACTGCCCCCCTCCATGCCCATCTCCATGCCCTGCCTTTAAACAATGTCTTGTCTCTCTCTGCATCTATCTACCTCTTTAGCCATCCATCTGTGCATCTGCCCATCCATGCATCTGTCTAGGAAGGGGCAGCATCAGGAACAAGACAGAAAGCAAAGGAGGAAAGAAGGAAGGGGAAGGGAGTAGTGGGGGCCTGGGTGAAGAGGAGGAAAGGACCATCTAGGGCAAATCCATCATTTTACAGAGAGAGAGTCTGAGTCTTGAGGAGAAGAGGAGATAATACCAGTGAGAACTACGTGGTGGATTGGTAGAAGTGGGACTTGACAGCTAAGAGTCTTTCCATGGTCCTTCTCCTAACAGAGCGTGGAGCTTACAGCCACCTCTGTACTGTTTCTCTTTCCCCATGCTCTTGCTTTTCAGAGGCAGAAGGGAATTTGGGCAAAATCAGTGGGAAATTCAGGACTATTTTCAGCATCCAGCTCCCAGCTCTCCTCTCACTCCAAAGCTTGATAGACTCCCTCCCTGAACTTCTTTCCGTTTCCATGCAGGGGAGGAGGCCTTGACCATGTACATGGACAAAAGTCGCCTCGACAGGAAGTCAGGGAACGCCACACAAAGTGTTGAAGCTCTGCACCAGCTTGCATCGTCCTACTTTGTTGACCGTGACGGCACCATGAGGAGGCTCCATGAGATCCAGATATCAACTGGAGCAATCAAGGTAGGCTTGACGGCAGAGTGGGCAGAAAGTTCTTAAGACAATAATACTGCAACCCAGGTATTCTGAGAGCCGATGGGCGGAGAGCCTCTGGCTTTGTGCCCATAGAACGAACAGCGCCCCCTGCCAAGCCGGCTGACTGAGGCAGTCACGGGCTCTGTAGGATCATGAGCGCTGTCCTTGGGGTGACCGCATGTGCTGATTTACTGGGGCAGCTCTGACTATGGTCATGGCATAATTATCAACAATCCTCTCATTTACTCTTAAAGTTCTCCTGTGTGGATGAGTGTTAGACTCCCTTTACTAGGTGGAAAAACTGAAAGCTACAGTAGTTAAATGATTTTCACAGGGTCGTAGAGCTTGTGAAAGGCAGCTTACTGATGCCTAGATCAGGGATTCTTTAAACAATTGTGTTTTCCATCTCCTTAATCATCTCTGCCTATTTTACAGATGGGAAAACTGAGGTCTGAGAACTAAAGATTTTTTGTTTAGGGTTATACAGCTGGAATACCCTAACAGGGACTAGAATTCTAGAATCTGGATCAGGGATCAGCTATTTCTGTAAAGGCCAGGGAATACAAATTTCAAGCTTTGCAGGCCCTATGGTCCATGTTGCCTCAGCTCAACTCTGCAGGTGTAGCATAAAAATCAGCCATGGACAGTATGCAAACAAATGGGTGTTGCTGTGTTCCGGTGAAAGTTTTATGTACAACAGAAGACACCTACCATATACTGACCCATACTCCTCTGCACCAGAACTACCCAATATACCCTTCCAAGAGGGGAGAAGTGCCCTAATTCTGTGGCCAAGACAGTAGCCATTAGTCACATGGGTTATGGAGCACTTGAAATGTGGCAACCAGAGAACTAACTTTGTAAACCTATTTCATTTAATTAGTTTTTATTTAAATAGCCACATCAAATAGAGTGGATCTAGACTTTCAATTCAGTGCCTCAGAGTACAAGAATTTAAAAAAAAGATTCTATTTTAAATGCAATAAATTCAGGAATTACCTGTATGAAGAGAATGAGGGAGGAATTTTGATATAAAGGATTAGTTTTTCACATGAGTTCAGTACAGATTTCTTGCATCTCACATTTTCTTAAAACAGATTATACCTGCATTCTACATCTCAACCCTTGATCCAATTTCTTCTGAATTAAGTACAGACCTAGCCTTATATTAAGATGTTCCAAAATATCTCTAGGGAAAAAAACGTGTGTGTGGAGGGGAACAGTGGAGGGCGGGAGGGGGTAGGAAGGAGGCATTGAGGGAGACTCAGGCCGAGGAGTTAGAAATTGACCAAGTGAACAGAAAGATGTGGGAGGGAGTAACTGAGGAGGGAGGTAGGAAAGACAGAAATAAATCAGATCGACAAACAAAGAGCCAGCTTATCCCAGAAGAATCGCCTCTATTTGGGGGAGTTATATCGTTAGGGAACTCGGCACACAGAGACAGATCTTTATGAAGCCATCAGAGTCGGAGTGAAGCAAAGGCCTGGTTTTCATTATCACTGAATGGTTTTCTCCTCCCTGGGTGGGACGTAGGATTGAGATATGGAGTCTCTGTGAGAAGATAATCTTCTTTTGTGCACCCTGGAAATGCAGCCTCCCTCCTTACGAAGAATTTCTCAGAGAAATTGGCTGGAGGCCACTCGAGAAACCATTCTTATAGTACCACTGTCTTCCTCGCTCAGTCTTGAACTTGGCTTTCTCTCTTGCCATTTCTCGATACGATCTCAAGACCAGCTGGCTAGAATCGCCAGCTTTGTTGAAGATGAGCAGCTGACCCAGGTGAGGAAGCTCTGCTGGTATAGCTGTCTTGCCCACGGCATCCTTAGAAGAATGGATTGGTAGTTTTGAGTCTCACCCAGTAACAACCATGTTACTATTTTGTACCAAAATAAAAAAAAGAGAATAAATTGTTTAAAAAGTTCAATTTACTAATCCTCCTTTTATATACTGTTTCCTGAGTGCTAAACACTTCAAAAATATGATCTCTTAACCTGCTGAGGTGGGTAAAAGTATTGCTACCATTTTATAGATGGTCTCAGGACGTTGAGGCTGAGAAAGGGGAGGTTTTGCAGCTGGGGGAAGGTGTGGCCCGTGTTTGGAGAGTGGCGTGGCTGTGTCACAGGTCACCATTCCCGACAACTGAGACTGTGTCTTTACTGGATGCAAACCTCAAAACCCCCCAATAAATGATCGTGTGAAATCATGGGAAGTAAAGGCTAAAGAGATGAGAGCCTCTTTTCATCCTAAATCGTGCTTACTTCAAGGTTACGAAACGACTTCTAGAAAATGGGGATAATTTTATTATTCTTGCCTTATAGCACATAGGTACTCATCACAGAGTATAGAGATCTGGGCAATACGATGCCCATTTCTGAACATATGTCATGTGTCAGGCACTTAAACCCATCATGTCTTGTCTCACCCCCTTCCTGGAAAGGATTTACTAGTTTCAGGTCACAGAAACTTCGAGAAGATAAGTGACTTCCTTAGGTCATACAGCAAAGTCATGGCCCCATTAGGATTTAATGCTGGTCCTCCTGATTCTAAACTACATGCTTTTGAAATATACTATTGTGCTTCGACTTACTAATTCATATACTTAGAATGACCTTGTGAAGTGAGAGGCAGGAAATAGCTCCAGTCTGTGTGTTTGATTACTCTGCTATCCTGATGCCTGTTTGGTGACACCCAAGTGTGGTTTTTGGCACAGGCGAGGTGCCCACGAGGTGGCCATTGGCTCAGGCCAGGAGACTTTCTCTGCCAGCCTTGCTGTGCTGAGGGCTGACTCTGTGGGGCCCTGTCTCATAAGTCTCCTACAAGCGCAGCTGTCTCACACCTGTCACCCTTGATGTCCACTCCAGGTCACAGAGACACGCACTGGGCCTCTGGGCTGTAACAGCTATGACAATCTGGACTCTGTGAGTTCCGTCCTTCTGCAAAGCACGGAGAGCAAACTGCACCTTCAAGGTAGGATGTTTGTGGGAACTGGGGCCCAGAGCAGGGGAGGGGGGAGCTTGGGGATTTGATGCAGAGGCAGAATGAAGACAAAGATGAAAGACGGAAAAACCAAGGAAAACTACAAATACGGAACTTAAGACAGGACATGATGGCTTTTTAAAATTTTAACATATACAGGACATTAAATTCATGGTTATTAATTAGTTTTCAGATATAAAGTATGAAAATGTGAGCTTTATCTGATTATTTCGATGAAAATGTCTAAACAGTGTTATTTATAGATGTTCCAGACCTAATATATATTAAAGTTTCATATCCAAGTGTCTGAATTTCCTGGATTATTGTGTTTGATTTTCAATGTATTTTGGCAGGTGTTATTTGAATTCCAAGAACTATAGAGCATTTTATAGAATTTTTGGTTCTATGTAATCTTCTTTCTCCTTATTCGTTCATTGTCTGTAGTCTTTAATATATTTATGCACACATACATATGTGTTTGTGTATGTGTGTGTGTGCTTTTAGCAGAGTTTACAAGTGAGAACACTCAAGGTTGCCAGAGTATACAGAGACAGACACTCAGGCCCTGCTAGTGAGAATGCACCAATTATAGGATTACTTTGTTGATGTATTTAAACATGTGTACTTGTTTAGTGTCTATTTTATGTCATATCTATGTTAGATGCCCCATAGATACATATGACCTTAAGGAAAATATACCCTTTATTTTATTTATTTAAAAAAAATTTTTTTAATGTTTTATTTATTTCTGAGAGACAGAGAGAGACAACGTGAGCAGGGGAGGGTCAGAGAGAGGGAGACACAGAATCTGAAGCAGGCTCTAGGCTCTGAGCTGTCAGCACAGAGCCCGATGCGGGCCTTGAACCCACGAGCCGTGAGATCATGACCTGAGCCAAAGTCAGATGCTCAACCGACTGAGCCACCCAGGTGCTCCAAAAATATACCCTTTAAAATAGTAATTTTACCCTTATTAATTCATCATAGAGAGGTGAGGAGATTATAGGGAAAACTTAGAAGGCTTTAAGTACAGATAGTGCTGTTTTAAAAAGCATAATTTATAATAGCAAAAAAAGATGTAAAAAATCTCAATTTTCCACATGAGGGGACTACACATATTATGTAGTATCCACACAACATAATATTAGGCAGGTACTAAAATGTTATTTATAAGAATTTCCAAGAATATATGAAAGTGATTTGATATAGTGTTAATTTAAAAATGGTTAGTTTCTGACTGAATGTATGGTATGATCTTAACAACGCGAAAGGGTAAGGAAAAATAATATTGCAAGGGAATATGCCGAGATGTTAAAAGAGGTTACCCCTGGATGGTTAGGTTGCCGATGATTTATTTTAGGCTTCCAGTTCTTTTTCTAACTTTTCTACAACGATCATGTATTAACTTTATAGTTAGGGGGAAAAAAATGGCATGCTTTAACTTTGAGCAGACTAAAAATGTGACCTTCCAGAAAGGTGTCGGATAAAGGTGATTCTGAATGTCAGTGGGAGGAAAGTGGAGCTGAGATTGGCAGGTGGAGCTAAGCAGAGCCTAATATGACTTTGATCTTCCAGTTCCTTGGCAATCCTTTGATTCATGCTCCTGTTAGAGAAGATGGTTGGAAAATGGCCCAAGGAGGGCTGGGGCGAGTCACTTGGGAGCATTGAATGGAAACCCCTGCTGGAAATTCAGGCCCAGAAAGTGGTTTAGTGTTAAAAGAAAACACAACAAAACCAACCTCAGACACACAAAGAATAACCCTGTCCCCTTTAGTAGAGGAAAGAGTGGGTGAGTGGGTGTGGTAATAACCTGATAAGAAAGTACATAAGAAAAACAGATCTGCCTTGGGCGTGCCTGGATTATCAACGTATTAGTTCCTGTGGTACCTCCTGGCGACCTTGGAAAGTGAGAGCAGTGTTTGAGTCCAGGAAGCTTGGCTCCCGCCTGCATTTGATAACCCTGCTGTGCATGTTGGCAGTGGAAAGACCTGTGAGTTATAATTGGAATAAATTTAGAAGGAATTAACAAGATGTTACCGGGAAGGTATTAAGATCTTAGGGCCACTTAGACGCTGATTTACCATGAAGCTAATGAAGCTTAAAGGTCCAGGGCTCCTGCACCATCTAGGTCCCCAAATTTTCTCATTCTAAATATTGACTTTCACCCCTGATGTTGAATTCCTTTTCTCAACGAGCAATTATGGTCGTAAACCTCCGTCCTCCAAAACCCAGATGTACCATTGGTTACATTATTAGAAGTATGTTATCCACCAAAAAGGAGGTGACATCCTTGTCCTGTTCTAGATCGGTCAGAACACACCTGGAAGGTTGGGGCCAGGTCTGGGCATCACGCTTTAAGAGGGACACAAAGAAACTACAGTGATCCTAAAGAATGGTGTCTTATGGTGAATAGCTGAAGAGAGTTGACTTGGGACAAAGGGACTGTCTACAGATACCTAAAGGGCTGTCTTGCAGAAAAGGTAGTCAAGTTCATTAATGTGGATAAAATGAGCCAGACCTGACCTACTGGCATGAAATGATATGGGTCCAGCTTTATTTTAAGAACCTGTGTTGGCCTTGAAGTGGGCATAAGGATGTAGTGGGGAACAGTTTGTGTCCCAAGGAAATATATACTCTATCAGGGAAGATGGGCTTAAACAAACAGTAAGAAGCGTAAGGAATTATAGTGGAGAAAAAATGTGAGGGCTTCATGGTACCAGATGGTATGGGGACTTAACCTACAAGGGAATCAGAGAAGATGGGTAGGACAGGACCCAGAGGCTGAAGAGGAGGTCAGGGTCATGGATATGGAGGCAGACGATGAGTATCTATGAAGGAGCATTTGAGGAAAAGAAAATGTCCTTAGAGATTCAGGCAACGGCATCAGTGGTGAGAAAGACAAAATAATCCTTCAGATCCTGGAAAGCCTGTGCAGCAGCACATTAATGACTTGGACATTAATTTGAGGGTAATGGGCACCATGGAAAGGTTTTTAAAAAGGAAGGAGCATGAAGAAATTGATATTTTGGAAGATCACTCTGGCTGTCATGTGGTCAGTTAATTAGACAGGGGTGGATTGATGGCTGATGACCTGTTAGGGGCTACTGCAGCACTGAAGACGAGATGTCACAGATTCAGACCATGAAGGGAACAGCTGAAGTTGAAAAAAATAGGCCACTTTTAGAGTGACTTCACTGGCATCATGACCAGAATTTAGTGAGAAGACCATGAAGAATTTACATCATCTGGTGAATGGAGTGTGGGGATGAGATAGAGAGGAAGGGCAGGGAAATACATAAGATTTAAGGAAATATGTAATATAATAGAGATAATAAAAGTAATGCACACCATGATGGAGATTCAGAAAAGGGAGTAATTCATTTGTCTTGTCTAGATAGAGGAGTCATAAGAAAAGAGTATGAAAGGAAGAATAATATTCTCTTGGTGGAAGGTAAAACAAAAAACTAATTTAAACAAAAATTCTTTATTTATTTCTGAGAGAGAGAGAGAGAGAGAGAGAGCATGAGCAGGGGAGGGGCAGAGAGAGAGGGAGACACAGAATCTGAAGCAGGCTCCAGGCTCTGAGCTGTCAGCACAGAACCCACAAACTATGGGTTCAAACCCACAAACTATGAGATCATGACCTGAGCCAAAGTCAGACACTTAACCAACTGAGCCACCCAGGCGCCCCAAAACAAAACAAACTTCTTAAATATGAGACAGAAGACTGTCTCATGACTCTTAGATAGGCTGATATTTATTCAGTAGGATACAAAAAGCACTAGGTATAAAGAAAAGGATTGATGTATTGAACCACATTAAAATGAAGAATTTCCAGGGGTGCCTGGTGGCTCAGTCAGTCGAGTATTCCACTCTTGATTTTAGCTCAGGTCATGATCCCAGGGTCATGGAATCAAGCCCTGCATCGGGCTCCATGCTGAGCATGGAGCATGGGATTCTCTCTCTCTCTCTCTCTCTCTCTAATTAAAAAAAAAAGGATTTCTGTTTATCAGATGCTGCTATTGATAGAATAAAAATACAAGCTGCAGAGTAGAAGGAAAGATTTGTGATACATGTATCTGACAAAGAACCCCTGTGCAAATTATGTCAGTAACTACTAAAATGAACAAGAAAACGGCAGACTGTCCAGTAAGACAAGAAAATGGGTAAAAGACAAGAACAGGCACTTCACAAACAAGAATAACAAGAATATCAAAATGGCAGATAAACATATGAAAAGGTGATTAATTTTTCTAGCCCTCATAAAATGTAAATTAAAGCCACAATTTAGTATTCTAACCCCACAATCAGTCTGGTTCAAATGAAAAACACTGATAACATCGAGGAGTGTTGATGTGGAACAATGGAAACATGCATGCCTTGGTTGTGGGAGAATAAATCAGTACAACCACTTTGGAAAACTCTCTTGGCAGTATCTGTGAAAAACCCAATATGTCCTTGCCCTATGACCCAGAAATTATAATTCTTGGGAATATGCCCAACAGAAATGCCATCTATGTTCACCAAAGGACATGACTGTTTATAGCAGCTTTATTCAAAATAACCTCCAAATGGAAATAGCCCCAATTTCCCATCAACAAGAATATGGATAAATACATTGTCGTGCATTCATATGACAGGCTGCAATACAGAAATTGGAGAAAATAAACTACCCTTTCTGCAACAGTAAGGAAGAATCTCATGAACATAATATTGAGTAAAAGAAGCCTGATGCAAAAGAGTACACACTGTATAATCCCATTTCTATACAGGTCAAAAACAGTAAAACATTTTTTATAAAAGCATTGTTTTAGTAGCTCAGAAGGCATTAACCTTCGGGGAGGGAGAATAAGGGACTGATAGGAGACGGGAAAGGTTTCTGGAAGTATTTATAATGTTTTATTTTTTGATCTGGATGGCAGCACATGGGTGTTTACTTGGTGAAAATTCATAGCGCTGTGCGCACGTGATTTATATATATATATACACGTTTGTGTATATAATATGCATCTATGAAAAATTTATTTAATAATGTGCTCCATCTTGACATCCTCTGCAAAGAGAAGACATGAATAACACAAAGACGTAAAAGAGCAGAAGGTGGTCCAGCCCAGCTAGAACACAGCTGCATGGACTGAAGGCAGAGGAGTCAGAAATAACAATAGATGGTATTTATCCAGGACTTCCTAATGTGCCAGGGACTGTGCTCATTTATTTTTATTATATTCATATTTATTTGTTTTTATTTATTTTAACTTACATTTAATTTTATTATATAATTGCATGTATTACCTTTTTAATCCTCACACCATTCCTATGAGGAAGGCATAAATAACATCCCTACTTCATAGGTGAGGAAACCAGGGTGAAGGAGGTCACTCAGTAAGCGATTGAGCTTGACATTTAACCCTGACAGTCTGACTTCAGAGCTTTTGTTTCTCAAAATGCCCTTGTTCTTTCTTCCTGTTTCTTCTCCTAATTCCGCTGAAGGAGGCTGGGAGGGGAGATTCTGCAGAGGTTTATTTTGGTGGACTGGGGACGATGTGAATGGCAATCTAATGACATTCACCTTGTGGTGTTTCATAAACTGTTCGCAGAACAGGGCAAAAGTAGAAGGAAATAGGAAAAGGAAAGAAGGGGATTGGGGAAGGGCACTGGGAGTAAGAAAGACAGGATTATAGAAACGATCACAGACTATTAGTAGTCAAGATAGCAACAGCCAAACTGGTGGTAATAACGCTAATGGCATAATGATAACTTCTTATTTTTATACTTCTCTCTGCAAGAAGCCCATTGAGTGTTTCGCCGACATTGTCATGTAATTTAATCTAGTATCCATCTGGTGAGGTATACAGAGAGCAGAGCTCTGCCTTTGTAGCTCACTGATGTGGAAAGGGATGCAGAGAGAATATTTTGCTGAAATCTAGGATGATCCATAAATTTATTCATTCATACATTCATACATTTAGCAATATTTATTGAATATCAACTACATGTCAGATATTGTTTTAAGAGCTGGATATATAGCTGTGAAAAAGCGAAGTCTCCATCATTTTGGAGTTTATATTTAGTGTGTGGGTGTTAGGGGAGCAGACACTAAACAAGCAAACAAAGAAATATATTTTCTTTACAATCAGAGAGATGGTGAGGGAACAGGTCATGTAGAAATTTGTAGACCATGGAAAAGACTTTAGACTTTTACTCTGGATGAAATGAGAAGCCATTGCAAATTCAGGCTGTGATGTAACCTGAACTGACTTACATTTTAAAAGAATCACTATGAGTGCTGTGTGGGAAAGACTAGATAGAGGGCAAAAATACATAAAAGGAACCCAGTCTGGGGGCTATCGCGTTTACCAAGGTAAGACAAAATGGCGGCCAAGACCATGAGAGCCGGTGATGTGGGTTGTGAGGAGTGATTGCACTATGGGTACATTTTTAAGTGGTGCTGACATTATTTGGTGATGGGCTGAGAAATGTTTGTGAGAGAAAGAGAGAAGTAAAGGATGAGCCCAGAGTTTGGCCTGAGCCACTGCAGTGATGGAATCACTTCGCTGGTAACGGCGGAGACTGCAGGAGGGATCACTTTTGCTGCAACGCGAGGAACTGGGTGAACCAAGTTTGAGAATTCTGTTCTAGATACAAATGTGGATGCTGAGCGGGCATCTGGAAAGTCTATATTTTATAGAAATATAAATTAGCATAGAGGTGATATTTAACGATGTGAGAGTGGGTAAGATGACCTTGGAGGAGAGTGTAGATAGATAGAAACAAAAAGAAGGAATTCAGTTATTGAGCCGTGCAGAATATCATATTGAAGGATTGGGGTAATGAAATGAGAGTGAGGAACAAGAAAAGGAAGCTAAGAAGTGGCCGGGGAAGGTGTAAAGGGAGTGGTGAGAATATCGTGTCCTGGAAGCCAAGTGAGGAATGTTACTGGGGCGTATGGGTGGCTCAGTCAGTTAAGCATCTGACTTTGGCTCAGGTGGTGTTCTCATGGTTCAAGAGTTCAAGCCCCACATAGGACTCTGTACTGACAGTGTGGAGCCTGCCTGGGCTTTTCTGTCCTTTCCTCTCTGATCCTTCCCCACCCCCCCACCCTCCATTCGTGCTTTCTTTCTCTCTCAAAAATAAATAAACAAACTTAAAAAAAGAAAAAGATTAAAAAGAATGCTCCCCAAAATGGAGGTTGTGGTCAACTGTGTCAAAAGTTGCTCTTAGGAGCATGAAGATGAGGACTGAGGACTGAGTAGTAGATTTAGCAGCATGGAGGGGATTGGTGAACTTGACAAAGATCTTTCTCGCAAAGTGCATGCATCTTTCTGCTGCACTGGACCTTACGTCTTTAAGGCAAGAGTCATGTCCCTTCATCTCCCAAATGCCACCGCCTCTGAAAAGCCTCTTTTAAGACCTCTTCTCTGGCATGATTTATTGGTCTTTCTGTATCTTGCAACATATTTTGGGGGGGAGTTGGGTTTTATCTGCTTTATTAGGTTAGATGATAGGCTTCTTTAGTAAAGGGACTTTTACCTTGCCAACTTTGTTTTTCATTATATTCAACAGTGCCAGGGACATAGGAACCCGGTACATGTTTGTCGAATTGAATGTTTCCTGATGGTTGGTGCTCAAGTAGCAATGGAAGGGGGGCTAGAGGAAGGGAGAAGGAGAGAAAGAGGAAGGGAGGTGGAGGAAAGGATGGGGGAGAGGGAGAAGAAGTGGGGAAGGGACTTGAGGGAGGAGGAGGAAGAGCAGAAGAGGGTGAAGGAGGGAGAGCAAGGTAGAGCAAGAAGAAGAGGCTGAGGAAGAGAAGTACCATCAACCGCCCCTTTCCTCAGTAGCTGGGCATCATGAATGCCCAAACTCCTCTTGCAACAAGTAGTAGAAACAGAGGAACAGTGTAGAAATGTCAAAGATAATATTTTTTTGTGCTGCTACTCCCTCTTAGGCGTTGTGTTTGTATCCATTAGCCAATCCAGCTCTCCCACCAGCTGAGAGATAAGGGTCATGCTCCCTATTATACAGATGGAGAAACTGAGGCTCACAGAGGTAACTTTCCCAAGGTCCCCCTGGTTTTTGGTTCCTTGTTGCCTGGGCCCCAAGCCCTCTTTACTTTGCTGGGGATTCTCTGAATCAGCACAGCACATTTCTAGATGTGAGTACAATGGGGATAAGTCTTGGTCCAGCTGCAGTCATAGAGGGAGGGGGTACAGGGTATGATTAGGTCTTTCTTTTACAAAGCCCCCTTCTTTCGCACCCCCTTGTTACCCCATGTGGCCTTGGGCCCCCAGGGTGGAATGCTGAGTGATAGTTGCCAATGGCAGTCAGCCGCCTTGAGGTGAGTCCTTCAAGAACGAGCCCAGGGTGCGGGCAGTGGCTTGTGATTAGGCTCTTCTTGTCTAATTAGCAGGGCCTGGGAGGCACTAATGGGAATCCATGTTTCTCCCTTCCTGTGGCTCTGTCAGTAAGACCTGCTGAATAAAAGAGCAGTGTCTCATGACCGAGGGGGTTGGTGACGTCCACCCAGTTGGCTGCATCCAAACACTGGTTTTCCTTTATGCACCAGGGAGCACTCTGTTCTTGGCCTTGTGAGGAGGAGAACTGGAGTTCCTTTTAAGAAGTGGATTGAAGTAGGTGAGAGACTCTGAAGTAGGTGAGGAGGATCCAGATGGCAGACTTGATAGCGATGAGACCTTGGACTAGTTAATCCTCTGAGCTTCTCCAGGTCTTCTCATCTACAAAACGGGAATAAAAACACTTCTGTGGCAGAGCCATTGTCCTACATTTAATTGGAAAACATGTAGAAAGCACCTGACCTAAAAACCAATATGGCGGATATAAAATAATACTCATGCTTATGATTTACTGCATAATTCTCCTGTGCCAGGCAAAGAGCTCATTTCTTTATGTCAATATCTCATGTAAACCCCAACAATGACCCATTTTCCAGATTTTAAAACTGAGGATCACAGATGTTAAGTAACTATCTTGTAGGTGGCAGAATAGGAATTTGAACTGAGATCCATTCAACATCAATGCTCTCAAACCATATTGTTTTTCAACCTGGAGCATATAAATCATAATCATGATTTTTATTAGAGCAAGTAATTACATAGTGCTTTCTAAGTGCTATTTAGTTTAGAAAGTCTACAATTTTCCTAAAATGACTTGCTAACTTGTGTATGTTTATAAGTGTGCCATTTCTATAGCTATTGTCATACTCTCAAAAAGACCCAGAACCAGGAAGGACCACAGCTCTAGAACACAGATTACTAAGGCCTTGTACTATACCCAGCGTACATGACTATTGAATGCTTTGCCACTTCCCTGGGGACATCGGGAAACATTTGGTGACTCAAGACTCACACTTGTACAGAAAGTGGTGGAAATTCTGATGGCATCCAAGCTGATGTTGAGAGAAGTGATATCAGGACTCACCCCTGTTTTGTATTTTTTGTTTTGAAAGAGAGGGAGGGATTGAGAGAGAGAGGGCATGATCGGGGAAAGGGCAGAGGGAGAGAAAGAGAGAGGGAGAGAGAGAATCACAAGCAGGATCCATGCTCAGCACAGAGTCCAACATGGGGCTCGATCTCACGACTGAGATCATGACCTGAACCAAATTCAATAGTCGGTTGCTCACCTGACTGAGCCCCCCAGGCGCCCCTCATCTCCTGACCTTGAAGTCATGCAGGCTCTGTACCTTTCAAATGAACTCATGGCCAGACACACAGCAGGGGAATCCTGGCTAACAAATAGTCAGTGTGGTGATTCAGTTTAACAACCGTGTCTCATTCAACTCCTTGTTGGTCTCATTGACTGGGCAGAAACCAGGCATCAGGGCGCCCCAAACCTAAATAAATCACTCATGAAAATTAATTCATTGATCCCATGTAGATCAGACATCTGTTTATATTTATAATTATTAGTCAATCCGTATTTTTTCCTGTCACAATTCATCTTAGTCATAACTAAGCTGCCTTTTGGCACTGCAAACATAGCACTCTCCATGTGCCTTTATTATTATTCTTTTCTTGATCATTCTACCTTGTCTTATGTGCACGGCTGGACGTAGCACTACTGAATTGTAATTAAGATCCCTGAGAGTAGAAACCGTGCCTTTTATGTGTTCATTATTCACTTTTCTTTAGTTCAGTGTTTAGCTCATAGTAGGCGCTCAATAAATTTTTACCAATTTAAAGTAATTTGTCACATCAGTGTATTTGGAATCTCAGTCTTTTTATTAGAGTCAATATGTATTACATAAAGGTCAACATCATAACAATTTTAAAATCCGCAGTTCATTAAGTGGCGCTAAGTACATTCACAATTATTGTGCAACAACCACCAACTATCGAGGGTTCCAGAACTTTTTCACTATCTCAAATAAGCAGTCTTTCTCCACCCTGCTTCCTTCCAGCCCCAGGCAACTAGGCTGCTGTCTCCATGGATTTGCTTTTGCTGCATATTTCATACAAATAGAATAGCACAATATGGTAGGTTTTTTGTGTCTGGCTTCTTTTCATTTAGCAAAATGCTTTCAGGTTTCACCCATGTTGTAGCATATCAGTGCTTTGTTCTTTTGTAACTGAATTAATATTTGATTGTGTAGATATATCACATTTTGTTTGTCCATTTGTGGTTGATGGACATGGAGACTGTCTCCACTTTTTGACCATCATGAATAGCACTGCCATGAACATTGGCATACAAGTTTTTGTATGAATACCTATATGCAATTCCTTTGTCTGTATACCTTAAGAATGGAACCGCTGGATCATATAGTAATTGAATTTTTTTAAGAAAAGGTTTGGCATACTGCTTCAGATTCTGTGTCTCCCTCTCTCTCTGACCCTCCCCTACTCACGCTCTCTCTCTCTCTCTCTCAGAGATAAATAAAACATTAAAAATTAAAAAAAAAAAAGAAAGGGTTTGGCATAAAAATGAGTTAATCTTGGGGTACATTGTATGATCCCATTGTTCCCGCCCCTAAAAGGATTATATACATCATTGCATAGCCGTGTGACTGGCAGTGTTGTCCTGTGGGAGATGTATACCTCCCAGCAAGTTGGCATTGCACTTGGCCATGTGATTTGCTTTTGCCAATAGAATGTGGGAGGACATAACCCATGCCCTGCCTTAGCAGGAGGAGACATTGTGTGGCTTGGGTTTTGCTTTTTTCCTTCTGTCATGATAATGGCATATACCTGAGCAAAGCTGCTCCTTCAAGTCTAGATCCAAAATGAAGAAGACATCTGGAACAGCACCAAAGCCCAGCCAACACGAAACATGAGCAAGAAATAAAACTCTGTGGTTATAAGCCACTGTGATTTTGAGGTTATTTGTTACCATATGGTAAGGTAACAAAAGTTCAATAATACTGAAACATCAGTATTAAACAGCATAAACCGCACTTATTTACTGCAGGACTTCTCAGTGCCTTAACTATGCTAATATATATTATGAGTCTCAAGAGGTAAATTAAATATAGAGTTTCCTGAATATATTTTATCTTGGTTACATTTGCAGATCTAAGGCTCTGTAGCGTACAACTTGGAAAATGCTCGACCATTCATACCATTTTGGTTCAGTCTTGTCCGAAATAACTCTTCTGGACTCTTGTTCTTACAAAAGTTGAAGTTACTTCTTTTGTCTTCTACTGAAACTTGTGTATATTTATGTGTGTATTTTATTATAATTTTATATTTATGAATTTTGTTCTCACCCAACTGCAGCTCTCTGAGATCAGAAAACCATCTTACTCATTTTCCATATCTTTAGCATCCAGTACAGCACCTGGCTCAATAAGTTGGTGGGTGGGGAGATTTTACTAATAGTTGCTGGACTGAGCAGTTTTATTTTTTGCACACCTACTGTGATCTAACACTGGCCTTGATATCTTGGAAAGAATGCCAAGAAATATAAGAAACCGTTATAGTTCTCAAGATTCATAATTTGTAGCAATGGATCCAAAACAAAGTATATGCTAAAATTAGTAGTCAAGACCTTCAGCATCATTGTTCTCTTAGGATTATGTGTGTGTGTGTGTGTGTGTGTGTGTATCTGTGTTTTTCTTACTTGGATGTTTCTGAACACCTGCTTTTTTCACTACTGTGTCAGAGTTGAAATAGCTCTAGATTTCAAGCTACGATGTTGGGGAAGATGATACAGGGCCTACTCAGAAAGGATGGTTGTGGAGAGGTGGAGCGTGGTGAGCACAAGGCAGAAAAACACAGTCCTCTCTGAAACACGTTCTGTCTAAATTCAGCTTCCTTCAAACACACTGACTAGGAACGTGTGCTAGCTGACAGGGAACTGGAACATGAGCGAGGCATCGCCTCTGGCATCCAAGGAGATCACAGACCAGGAGCAACTTGAACACAAACACATAATACGGTGTTCTATTAAAATTTGAGATGTGTGCAGGGTGTTTCTGGGTACCAACAGAGGGGATGTCTGAGATTGCCAAAGGCTTCCAGGGAAAGCAATAGAAAACAGGGTGAGGACAAGAAATGGCATCAGTCAAACTATCCTGTACTAAGAGATTCACGTGTGTAATCTAATTGATTTCGTTGTCTAGTCCATTGAGGTGTAATTTACATACAGAGAAATTCACCTTTTTGAGGTGAAGAGTTCTCTGAAGTTGAAATATCTGTCATGTAATCAAGATACCACCACAAGATACAAAATGGTTTATTTGACTTTTACATGCACAGTGGACGCTCTAATGAAGAAATTGAGAATCAGAGAAGTTAAGCCTCTTGATTTTTCCAGGGTCCTAGGTTACTAAGAGCAAAAATCTGAACAGAGGAGAACTTTTTGCATTTGAGGGCGGTAGCAATGGTGTAGCAGAGGCTGTAGCAGGGAAAGGGAAGTAGAGGAGATTTGGACACATCAACTGATCTGGGGATCAGGTAGCACGGGGTTTGATGGGTGTCAGGTTTGGGTTTTTATCATGAAGTTTGTGAAGAAGCTTATAATTAAATAGAATCAGCATCTTCTTAATGCCCTCTGTAAGGGTACCTTCATGTTGAAATTTTAGGAAATTGAATTTTTATGTTGGCCTCCTTATCCTTGGTGATTTCATAGTTTAGCCCAACCATATTTGCTTTTTCAAAGTTCAAATTGTCAGTTAATGGGGCATCTGGTAGTTCAGTCAGTCAAATGTCCAACTATTGACTTTGGCTCAGGTTATGATCTTGTGGTTTATAGGTTTAAGCCCCGAGTAGGGTTCAGCACTGACAGCGTTGAAGCCTACTTGGGATTTTTTTTTTTTTTCTGTCTCTCTCTCAAAATAAATAAATAAGCATTAAAAAAATAAATACATAAGCATTAAAAAAATAAATACATAAAAATCAGTGAATGAATAACAGCACAAAGTAGATGCACAGAAAATCAAGAATGAAGGATTCTTAACGGTCAACTAGTACAGAGCTAGCAACCTTTCTCTGCAAAGAGCTAGATGGTAAATGTCTTAGGCTTTGTGGTCCACACACGGTCTCCGTTGTAACCACTCGGCTCTTCCACTGTAATGTGAAGGCAGCTATAGACAGTACTGAAACAAATCTGTGTGGCTGCCTTCCAGTAAAATTAATTACGAAAATAAGCTGCGGGTCACTTTGGCCCATGGGCCACAGTTGGCCAACTCATGTATAGGCTTGGTTGTGTCGTGCTAAGAACAATCCCCGAATCTCAGTGGTTGGCAAAAGTAAATCTTCATTTCTTGCTTATGCTACATCATGGTCTCAAGCCAACTGTGATTCTGTTCCTCTGGTGGTCTCCATGCGGAATATTGCTGTTTATGTGGTGGTGGGATAGAGAAAGCCATAAACCCACACGGTGGTTCTTACAGCTCTACTTTGGAAGTTGTACCCATCACCTGATCTCACATTTCATTGGCCAAAATGTGTCATTTGAACCCATCTGTGTGTGGGGGTCGGGGTGTAATTTTTTCAAAGGGAGGACACTGCAAGGGAAGGAGCACCAAATATGAGTTCATGATAACCACATGCCACTTGGGCCCTGGGTTCTTTAAGTTCTGCGTGTATGCTTCCGGTGATGAGGAGTCTTCTGCCTCCTAAGGCAACCTGTTTCATCCCTCAAAACTCCCGATGGTAAAACAAGGTTTTAGTCTTATTGTGCTGAACTTGACCCGAGTCTTTCATCTAAGGGTTCCAAGTCTATACCTTAAGATCCCACAGAAGAGATGTTGATCCTTGGGAACACAAAAGGTTACTCTGTCCAGAAGGGGGCGCCAGAACCCACCCACTTTCCCCCCAGGTAGCTGCCTTTCTTCATTTCCCCGAGTGCAAATGACCCATCACGGAGACAGGGCTGAACTTCTGAATGAGATCATAGCCTTTTCGCCCTTTCTGCACGGTTTCACCCGGTGAATTATCGTCTTATTTTCATTCCACTCCAATGAGCTGTCAGCGATGGATACTGTAATTCACAGCAATAGAAACACAAACAGATGGGTAATTGACCTGCATGCCTTCATTACACTGGAGTTCAGAATGGCTGTTGGAGCCATAAAGTCCTTTATCTGCCAGTCTGAGATCCCTGGGCCTTCACAAGGAAGGGGACCAGGCTGACTTTCTGCAAAAGGTGCACTTCTTGTTCCCAACCTGTGCTTTTTGGAAATGGACAGAATTTGACAAGCAGAACTTCGTGAGTACAGGCAACAGCTAGACTTCTGTAGGGCTCAGAGATATCAACAAGGGGCCACATTCTGATACAAGAACAGGAGAGAACATTATTGCTACTCAATCAGAATAGAATCTTGTATTTTCCCCCCTCTTCCTCTTAGCACTGGAAAAAATTGTGAATTTAATATGTAAAGAAATAGGTCAGAGAAGAGTACGTGCATCAAAACTACTACTATTTCAGGTCATTACAATATAGAATAAAGTAAAACAAAGCCCGTCTAAAACACAAACAAGCAAACAAACAAGCAAAACCAGAAAGATATATGGTCCTTGACTTGAACAAGACTTTGATCCAAGGTATTCACACACTGACTCATCTTTGCTCAAGGTGCGCCCTCTGCAGGGAATGCTGTGGCTGCCCTTCATATCTAATAAAAACCGTGTTTCTGTTTCAAGGTCTACCCACATCCCACACACATCACGAATTCTTCCCTAATGATTGTCTCCAGGTTCATCTTCTTTCATCTTCATAACACTAAACACCTACTGTGTTCCAGACGTGATGCTGCATATTTTTATGTTTCAATCATCAGTTCAGACCTTTGTCTCTTGTACTTGGATTTTATTTACTTTAGTTTTGAATCTTCAAGTAGCCCCTTGGTGTCCTTGGAAAATGGAAGCATCTCCTCCCACACATCCCTGTGTACAACTTGTTGGAAGAAGAGGAGGCTAAGAGTCCCTAACAGAAAAAGAGAGCAGGATCAGGGTCAGAGATGAAGGTTGAACTATACTCAGCAAATCTTAAGAGATACCTTCAGCTTTTGTTGATTGGGTCCTCTTTTCTCAAGCTCGCCGAACACAGTCTCCTGGACCAGGTGCCTGCTTCAGACAGCGGTACTGACTGTGTCACTGAAGGTATCAAGGAATTCAGTGTAGGGGTCCCCAGAAAGTTCTCTTGTTACTTTAGTGCTCCCCAGTGGTTGAAAGTCAACAATGCAGTGAGCCCTCATTTCTTTTTCTGGATCCCAGCGAAACTCTTTGTCTATAGTGGACAAGGGTCCTTGACCTCTGTTGCTGAAAGCAATGCCGTTCCTCTAATAAGCTGGCAGACTTCTGCCCCCTGTCATTCTTCCCTTAGGAGTCTTGCTCTTCTCTGAGGCACTGGGAATGCTTTCATCTCTTCTCTAAGGAACCTGGAAGCAAACACACACACACACACACACACACACACACACACACACACACACAAAGGTGAACCTTATTCAGAAAGGAAGGTGATGGTGAAGTAGGTTCTTAGCTGGAAGGAGTTCTGTTGCTTGAGTCCTTTGCACATGCTGTTCCCACTTCCTTCTTCTTTTTCTTCCTACCCCTCTCCCCGCTGTTTCCACTTTCTAAACTCTCTTCCTATAGACCTCTTATCCCCTAATTCCTGTGAATCCATTAGATCTCAGCCCAAAAGCCCTTCCTGCGGGAGAGTGTCTGTGGCTGCCCCTAGTCCAGCCTGGATTAGGTGTTTTTCCTTAGTGTCCCCTGAGCAACCTCGTGCTTTGGGTAGAGACCTGGTTTCCCTGCATCCAAACAGCTTGTTTACATGTTTGCATGAGGTCTGTGAGGGCAGGGAGTGTCCATGGCACAGTGCCTGGCATACAGGAGGGCCTACGTGTGCAAAGAAGACAGAAGAAGAGAAGGAAAGGAGGAAAGAGGGAAGAAAGTTCGCTGAAGTATAACGAATGGAATGACGAATAACGGAGACCTGTAGTGATTCCTATAATGGTATTAAGAGATGATGCGCCCTGGACATGTTTCCTTCTGGTCCAAAGGGAGCTACTCAAGAGGATGTTTCCAAGAAGAACTCAAGTTTGGTTCAGGGAATGGGTTATGTTCTGATGTGGTACAAATGGGGGGACCTAGCATTTATTGAACAGGTAATTATGCTAACCATCTGGTCAGGCTGCTATAACAAAATTCCATAGACTGGGTCCTTTAAATGAGAGCCCTTCGTCTCTACAGTTCTGGAGGCTGGAAGTCAAAGATCATGATGCTGGCAAATTCAGTGTCTGGTAAAGGCACGCCCCCAGCTTGTGGACAGCCGTGCTCTCACTGTGCGCACATGGCCTTCCCTTAGTGTGTGCTCATGGAGGGAGAGACACAGCTTTCCTGTCTCTTACTCTTCTTATAAGTCCATTAACCTTGCCATGGAGGGCCCACCTTTGTGATCCAATGTAAACCCGATGACCTTCCAAGACCCCGCTTCCTGATACCATAGCTCTGGGGGTTAGGGCTTCAACATATGAACTGGGTGGGCGGGATGGGGCTGGGGGTGGACACAAACATTCAGCCCATAGCAGCCAGGCTCTTGCTGGGTACTGTTTATGCTTTTCCTGCTCATTTGTTCTTCCCAACAGCCCCTGGATTTGAGCTCCGCAGGCAAGCAGCCTGAATTTCAGAGAGAGGCTAGGACGCCTGCAGAGGCCCCTCTGTGCCAGAGCCACCTTGTGAGGCAGGAGCTGGTCTCCGTTCCCAGCCTTTCCTGCCAGGGAGCGAGAAGGGCTCTCCAGGGTTTCAGAACCCAGTCAGAATTCTGGGATTTGATTCTTGAGTCTGTTACTTTTGCTATGGGGCTTTGGGCCAACTTAGGGCCAATTCCAACATTCTCAAAGTTTTTAGGGACTGACTTTTTTTTTTTCCCAGTTGGGGTGAAAAAGAGAATAGTCATTGAAAGAAAGTTCAAAAGATGAGTGCCTGGAGCCTATACTGACCTTGGCCTTAAGTTATACTCTGGGAGGTCTATAGCAGACAGACAGGGCTCCTGTCCCCCAGAAGCCCACTCCGTAGTAGGGAAGATGAAAACAAATATGAAAACACATGAATAAGATGATGTCTGTCAATAACTAATCCTATGATGAAAATAGAAGAGGGATTTTAATATGGGTGATCTGGGAAAGCCTGGATTGCAGGACAAGGGAGTCATGCAGAGGTCTGGGAAAAGAATATTGTTGGCACTGGGAGGTACACTTGCAAAGACTCTAGGGAGAAAGACCAGCACAAGAGAGGGACCAGAAAAGGGCAGGATACCTGGTGTGTTTCCTAAAAGAAAAAAAAAAGGAATAGAATATTAAGAAAAAAGGAGAGAGGAAGCAAAGAAATAGAGAGATCCTATTGTGTGACAGAGAGGAGAAATCCTTCCTCCGCACACAAAGACTGTATGTAAAATACAAAAAAGATCCTGAGATGTCTGCATTGAAGGTGAGGTGGGAGGAAGACTAAGGGAGATAGGGCAAAAATTAGGAAAAGAGAAAGAAGATGACGTGGATGTTCCCTTATCTACATTGCCCACTCACTTCGCAAAACAGTGACACATTCCATTTAAAGTATAACACAATTTTGTGTTTAAAAAAAAAAGTATAATGAGATTGGGGGAGATATCCCATATGTTCAGCACGAGTGACCTGGTATGCAAGTGAAACCCTCAGCCATTGCCTTCCTGGGTGTTTTGAGGCAAAATTTACATGCTCGCCAATAACGGTGGCCTCTCTCTCTCTCTCTCCCTCCCTCCCTCCCACCCCGTCTCTCTCTGTGTCTTTGGGAACTGTGGGGCCAGAATATTCCACCCCAGCCGGCAGCTGTATATCTTTCAAACAGTGGTTCCACAGGCCAAATCCCGCTCCAAGTTATTTATGACTCCCATTGAAGCGGGCAGTACTCGGGCGCCAACCTAGGAGGTCAGCAATGGGCCTCTTTGTTGGACACAGGTCATCAGGAGACTACGGTGGCAGTGACTGCTCTGTGAACCTCCGCTGCCGTAGCAATGGTTATGTAACTTTAAACAGTAATGACATTTTGCAGAAAAGTGCTTTTTAATTGCTATGTCTTCATTATTCTCTTTCAAAATTGCCCAGGAGATTCTGCCTCAGAGACAGCTCGGCATGATCTGAGTTCCCATTTTTAAAGAGCAATCAGTTTTGTGTTTCAGCTGCTCCCAGAAACCCCCCAACCCCAAACTTCGTCTGTTTTCGGTTGCATTAAGCGGGGTAGGTAATACTGCCTTTTGTATCCTTGCCAAAGGGAGAAATGATTTGACGCAATTTTCTAAAAATGCTCTCCCCAAATTCCTTTTGGGCTGGGACCAAGAATAGAATATTTTATCCCCTACAAAAGGGAGAAAGAAAATGATGAGCAAGCTAGAAAAATAGGACTGAGAGTATAGCCTATAGAGTTCCAACAGAAACTTAACCCCAATCCGTAGACTCAGATGCCTATAGGGGATTGGGATCAGCTAAAAATAAATTTTGCTTTGGAAGCGAAAAACAGTGATACAGATAAAATGACTCAGTAATGCATACTCTGAAAGAATTGTAGACTTAGTTGAGAAGGAGCTCACTCTAGTGCTTGATTTGATTTGCCCCATCGTTTGGTGTTTGTCTCAGGCTCCTATGCTGTGAGCCCTCCCAGCAATCACTCAAACTCATGCGGACCCCTAGCTCATTGGTGTAGAGCTCACCCAGTCTTGTGGTTCCCCGGTGCCCAAGCCCAGTAGCTCCATCTGTCTGTTAGAACGTCTTCCACACGTATTGGTATAGATCCGCCTTCTTGAATAGCCAACCCTTGCCCCCTACCACCGTACTGCTTCGATAGGCACAGAGTTCTAAACCCTCCTCTACAAAGAGTTCAAGATTGCCTGCTGATGATTTTCTTCTTCTGATTGCCCACAGCTATTGTTCATTTATCCTGAAGGTTCGTTGAAACTTTAAAAAACGTCAATCACAGGATCACTACTATCATCATCATCAAAAATAGGAACAAATAGCATTTACTGTGGCTTTCCATGTGCCAGAAACTTGTGTCGATTTGCAGGAATTCCTTCACTTAGCCCTCTCAACAACCTAAAAGCACCTCCGTTCTACAAAAGAAAAATCAGAGGCTTTGAAAGGTTAAATGACTGGCCCGAGATGTGTAGGTAGTAAGTAGAGAAGCCTGAGTAGCAATGCCCAGCTTTTAACTGCCTTCTGGATCCCTGCAGTAAAGAGTGCTGAAGGCATCATCCTCTTTCCCACAATGCCTTTTTAAAAATATTTCTAGGGGCACCTGGGGAGCT
The DNA here is from genome assembly GCF_003009895.1 of Hyaena hyaena. NCBI lineage: Eukaryota > Metazoa > Chordata > Mammalia > Carnivora > Hyaenidae > Hyaena > Hyaena hyaena. Next base: position 2,702,796 of record NW_024080722.1, read on the forward strand.
CAGTTGGTTGAGTGATCGACTTCGGCTCAGGTCACGATCTTGTGGTTCATGTGTTGAGGCCCTGCATCGGGCTCTGCGCTCACAGCTCAGAGCCTGGAGCCAGCTTCCGATTCTGTGTCTCCTTCTCTCTCTGCCCCTCCCCCATTCGTGCTTTGTCTCTCTCTGTCTCTCAATAAGAAATAAATGTAAAAAAAATTTTTTTTAATTATAATATTTATTTATTTTTGAGAGACAGACAGACAGACAGACAGAGTACACCTGGAGGAGAGGCAGAGAGAGAGAGGGAGACACCGAATCTGAAGCAGGCTCCAGTTTCTGAACTGTCAGTATGGAGACTGATGCGGGACTTAAACTCCTAAACTGTGAGATCATGACCTGAGCTGAAGTCCGACACTTAACCAACTGAGACACACCCAGGCGCCCCCCACAATGCCTTTCTGAACACAGGCTTTTTTAGCTGCCAGATGAAGACAGGTTGAAATGATGGGGCTTCATTTTTAATAATTTGAAAGCCAGAGAGGGAAAGATAAAAATCTAGAAACACAACTGTGAAGTACAATGAGAGACATGCCTAGCTTATTCAGTAAGCCCCTGATGAGTAGAATGAAGGTGTGTCCCTAAAACATGAATAAGAAAAACACTTAATCCAAAGAACACAGTTGTTTTTCACAGAGTGGATCATTAAACCATTACCCCCATATGCACTGGTGGCTGAAACTGTCAGCGGCACCAGACGAGGTGGAGAGAAATGTCCTTCATGAATTAATTTAGCCCAGAGTTGTCCTTCTTTTTGGGCACCCTAGGCAATAGCCTGTTATGATGACGTCCCAAGGGTACATGAGTAGTGCATGTGCCCAGATAAATTCTTCTCCATCCTTGGCTGTCAGGATTAAGACTCTGATTACTCAAGTACAGAGACAAGATTATGAAGTGTGGTCCAGAGTACTCATCTTATAGCCTTGGGGGCTACTCACTTCCCCTCCCTGGACCTTGGCTTCTTTGGGTTCAGAGCAAAGAAGAAAAAAAACTAATCCCCTCTGATGTCATCCTGCACTGATATTATTTTTATGATGCAATGGTCTTATGAAATTATACCACTGTCCTTTATCACTCTTATCCTTGAAATTTACCAAAGCATCCCCATTATCCACAGGATTAAGTCCAGACCCCTTAGCCTACAAGAAAACCCTGTGCACTTTGGCCTCCACTCCCTTCTGAAACACGTTCCTGACAGCACTGTACCCCCACCCATCCAAATTCGTTTCTTCACCAGCACCTCTCAGACACCTACATCTTTATTCTTGCTGTCCCTCTCTTTACAACGTGCTTCCTGTTCCTCTTTTTCACATGGTGATCTCTTATTTACCTTTCCAGAAACCCAAATGCCATCTTCTCTAGAAAAGATTCCCTGCTGCCCAAGCCAATGTTATTTGTAATACTCTCCATCCGATTGCCTCGTAGGGCCATCTCTGCCATGGGTTTATAAAGCTGTGTTATGATGATGCATGTCCTTGTCTTTCCCTGCTGATTATACAGTAAACTCCCCAGGGCAAGGATCTTGTCTTTTTTATCTCTATAGACCCGGTGCCTAGCTCAGGACTTGTGCTTCATAAATAGAGTTCATCAATATTTGAAAAAAAGGAAAGCTAAAGAAATGAAGGAAACAAGAAAAAATAAACAATAATCCTGTGCTTTCAATACGGGTTTTCTCCCAAAATGGAAAAGGGTATACACCAGATCTGGCTGCAGCCTCAGTCCTAAAGTAATGGAATAGAGCATGCCTTTCAGAGGTGGCCACGGTCATGACTTGCGAAGATGAAGCAGACACAGGGTAACTGGAAGCCCTCGCCAACCGGGCCCTGTGTGGATCGAGGCAGGCTCAGAAATATTTTGGTTACAGTACATAGGGAGAAAGCTAACAGCTTCAGATTCTCATGCTTCACCTTCCAAAACTGTTAATGAAACACCTTTTTTAACCTTTCTTTCCCCCTCCCCTCTTGTTATTCTGGAACAGGTCTTCAGATAATCTTCCCTCAGTATCTGCAAGAGAAGTTTGTCCAGTCGGCCTTGAGCTACATCATGTGCAATGGCGAGGGAGAGTACGTGTGTCAGAACAGCCAGTGTAGATGTCAGTGCGCGGAGGAGTTCCCACAGTGCAACTGCCCCATCACCGACATCCAGATCATGGAGTACACGCTGGCCAACATGGCCAAGTCTTGGGCCGAAGCTTATAAGGACCTGGAGAATTCAGGTAGAGAGCCTAACCTGGTAGGATGGCCTCAGTGGCCTTGAGCCAAGCCTAGAAAAGAAAACTATTTAACCAGAATTAGGACCACTGTGAGGGAATATTCAGTGACTCCAGTTCTTTCCCGTTGGAGGGAACCGAGCCAGCCTAGTAGCTGTCATGGAGTAGGTACTCAGTCAATCTCCATTGAATGGCATAATGAATCGCATAATCGAGTTTGTGGTCCTAAGATATATTGTCTGTGTTGTACCCAGAAGACAGAGAGAGTAATGCCACATGGTACATAGAAGCCTCTGGAGAATGGAGAGTTAAAGTTATTTGTATTGATTCCTGAGTCTATGTGTGTGTGTGTGTGTGTGTGTGTGTGTGTGCACCTGTCTCTCTAGATAAACAACCACATATGTGTGTGTAAATCTGTATTTGTGTATGTATTTTTATACATGCACATGTATATAGTTATTGATACAGATAGAGATATCCAAACAATTCACAGATTGTCAAAGCTAAAGTGACTTTTCAGGTACTTGGTTGTTTCCCACTTTTCATGGTTAGGAGGACTCATGGTCATGAATTTCAGGGGACGAAAGTCAGCCACACAAGGCCATAAAGTGGGCGAGGTATAAAGTTGGAGCTCTGACAGAGCTTCTAGGTTTTTTAAAAAAAATTTTAATGTTTCTTTTATTTTTGAGAGAGAGAGAGAGAGAGAGAGAGTGCAGGGGCCGAGCAGAGAGAGAGTTAGACACAGAATCCAAAGCAGGTCCTAGGTTCTGAGCTGTCAGCACAGAGCCTGACGTGGGGCTTGAATCCACAAACTGTGAGATCATGACCTGAGTCGAAGTCAGATGCTCAACTGACCGAGCCACCAAGGTGCCCCTTTGTAGCTTCTAGATAATGTGAAAGCCAGACACGAATTGTAGGACCATACAAATACTTAGACATTTGAATCATGTGAAGAAAGAGAGGCTACTGTGAGCAAATTTATGCAGGGGGAGTTTGGATGAGGTCAGGAGGGTCAGGCACGTCAAGAGAGGCGCCTTCGGGAAGAGCATCAGATTCTGATGCAGAAGTCAGTGGGTGAGTGCATGTCAGCCAGCGGGAGGCTGTCACAAGGTGCCTTGGAGGGAGAGGATGGTGACGTGCTTAGCATGATGGTACCGGTGGTAAAAGTGGGGAAGGTGCAGAGATACCGAGATGTTTAGAGGGGCAAATTATCAGGGCTTGATGTTACACTGGCGATGCGTTGTTGAAGAGAAGCGTGTTGAGACTCAATAGGTTTTTTAGGCATGTGGTTAGACAATTTGATGGATGTTGGTACCATCCATTGAGCTAGAACACCCTGGGGGGCTCAGAAAAAGAGACTGTGTACTCAGTGTTGGACATGACAAGCTTGGGTGTCCTTGAGACTTCCAAGAAGGATGCCAAGTAGATAGTTGGCATCTACTACATGCTCAGATATCTGTTAAATAAATGGGCCTATGCAGAGAGCATCATTGTGTTTTAAAACAACTTAATACTTCTTAAATTTATGACAGCAACTGCATTACAACGAGTAGTCATGTTCCTGTATCCCAGAGGGAGGAGGGTGCTGAGACCGGGTGTCTTCCCCCAGGTTACGTCGTAGTTAGTAAACGACAGGGTCCGTAACAGAATCTCTGGCTCCAAATCCAGTGCTAGTAGCAGCTTCTGTCATGTATTAATGCTCCTTTACCCCGGAGGCCTCAGTTCCCTCATCTGATAAATGAGAGGACATGTTTGTGGTTTTAATATTTGAATTTATTTAAATTTTTAGCCGAGAAACCCTTTGATCGAACAAAATCATACCTTGGAGCCACTGTGTACCACAGGTAAAAGCTGAGCCCCACTGAGCCGTATTTGAAAACCACTGGTTTTCATGAACTCTAAGCCCCTTAACCAGCTTAGGGAGCACATGATGCATGAGTGATTCTGCTCTCGCACAGCGCGAATGGAGCTGTGGCTGCCCTCTGGACCTGCACCCGCCGGTCCATTTAAAATCCCAGGAACTCATGGAAGCGAGGTTCATGATGGAAATGTGTTACGACAATTATTTGGCTTCAAACAAAAGAAGCCTTTGATAAAATGCTTTTGCAGGGAGATTCCACTGATGGCTAAAAAGCAGAAAGACTTGAAGGCTATGTGCACAAGCAATAGGGATATTTAGCATAAAATCCTGTCCCCAAGGAAGAGAAACCACTTTCAGGGGGCAGGTGGGTGGGGAAGGAAACATAGACAGCTGAGATGCTGCTGAGTAGCTGAATAGGCCACAGAAATGATCTACATGGCATGCTTTCTGTCCACAAGAGCACACATTCGCTCTAGATATCCTGTACTTAACCGTCTGGAATGGTCTCACCCATTAAGACAAATCCACCCATGCCCACGTGTATATTTGGCTTGTGCGTGGTGTGTATTTTCCTCCTCGTCATTTCAGGCGATGGCCTTAATGACTCAGCACCAGGCAGTTTGGAGGGATTCATGACAGGCCAAAAGGGAAGAGCCAGTGATCCCTCCATGGTCAGAGCACTGGTGGGCAAATAGAACCTAGTTTACACACATAAATGGTGGTCTACACCTCCTTTATTGAGAGGGAACCCTCATACATTCAGTCCAAAAAATTAAATCATTTTAACTTTTAAATTCTATGTTCCTAACTGACCCAGATTCAGGTTCATTGAAATGACTGCTATGTCCTTCAAGGTCAACAGAGCCTTCTACAGGAGAGCAGCATATCTTTCGTGGGGGTAGAGGGAGCAGTGTAGGCAGCCAAAGAGCACAGGGTCATGAGGGCCAGCCCCCGCTGACTCCCCAGATAAATCAGCCAGCACAGTCCTCTGCTAGTCACCCACCCCCTGAGTCCTTTCTGTACATCAAGGACTTTAGGCAGATACAGTCCTGTGTCACTCTTTCACGATTTGCATTAGGCACTAGGATACCTATTTGACAGATGGGAAAACTGAGGTGTTGAAAGAATAATGGTCATATAGCCACTCAGGGGCCGAGATGCAACTTGATCTCCTGAATGTCTGACTGGCAATAACAAGGTAGTATGAACTCTGCAGGGTCAGAGATTCCTGTTTCCAGCACCTTTTATTTATTTATTTGGTTAGTTAGTTAATTTTTTCCCTAGTATACTGATCCTTTTTATCCTTGTTGAGAGTAAGTGTCTAATGCTGAGTAAAAGCATACATTCGGAGCCTGATTAGAGTTCTAATTCTGCCACTTACTGGCTGTGTGACCTTGGCAAGTTAACTAACTTCTCTGTGTCCCAGTTTCTATAAAAGAAAGCACTAAAAGTACCCACCTCATAGGTTTGCTACAAAATCACTTATATGGGTGAGGTGTTTCAGAGTGAGCGTGGTGCTTACTGAAAGCCATATAGGCAGTTTTAAAAATAAAATGAATGCCTAATGTACCTGAAATTTCCTGATAGCTTTTACAGCACGAACTGAAAGTACTAAGCTGCAACTATATATATATATATATATATATATATATATCCCAACCATTTGGTTTTTCCCCCCCTGCAATATGACCAACATATATCCCAACCATTTGGTTTTTCCCCCCCTGCAATATGACCAACCTCTTAGTTCTTTTATTTTCCCTATAGTTGGGGGGTGGGGAAAGCATGACAGGGGTGAGTATTATATTAAAAAAACAATAGCTCAGATTCGAGTCCTGTGTCTGGTCACTCCCTGGGCTGGTCTACCTTCAGAAAATCATTTCCCCACTCTGGGCTTCATTTTCCCTCGGTGTAGAACAAGAAAGCTGACCTAGATTATCTCAAAGGCTGTGTCGAGTTGTAGAAAACACTGAAACTCTGAAACACAGAACCGCAAACTGAGGCCCCAGAGACCCAAGGTTTGCCCCCATCTCTTAAGGTGGGGTACCCCAAAATAAGATGTGACATGTGATGGTACACAGGCAGCTTTGAGTAAGACAGGACCACATGGCAGGGAGATTGAGCCATCTCAGTTCTCCTACAGCCCTGCCGATTACATCAAAGAGAACTTTCCAGTCGGTGCTAATATGCCGTTAGCACCTCCTAATCGCTTGATACCTCCCTACATACCTCGCAGTGAGAGCAGGCATCGGGGTTTGATCACTTAGCTGGCAACACTATCCAGCCAGGATGTGTTAATATTGTTTTCATCATTGTTTACGTTTACAGCTTTACTTTTATAGCTCCCATCCTACTGAAGGCCTGGGATGGAGGTTTTCTAATGCAGAATTGGGTAAAAATTTGGTTGAATTGATTCAAAGAAAATATGAAGTAAATATAAGTATAAATGATATGTGAATATCATTATCAAGCTGGCATTCAGGTGACAGAAGTTTGGGAAGCCTTGTTTTCTTTTTAAGTTTATTTATTTATTTTGAGAAAGAGAGAGAACAAGAGCATGAGGTACGGAGGAGCAGAGAGAAAGAGAGAGAATCCAAAGCACACTCCCAGGGTGGATCCTGATGCGGGGCTCGAATCCATGAACGCTGCTGCGATCATGATCTGAGCCAAAATCCAGGGTCTGATGCTTCACTGGCTGAGCCACCCAGATGCCCCCGGGAAGCCTTGTTTTTTGTTTTTTGTTTTTTTAAATATTTTTATTTATTTCTAGGAGAGAGAGAGAGACAGCGTGAGCAGGGGAGGGTCAGAGAGAGGGAGACACAGACTCTGAAATGGGCTCCAGGCTCTGAGCTGGCTGTCAGCACAGAGCCCGACGCAGGGCTCGAACCCACGAACCGCGAGATCATGACCTAAGCGAAAGTCGGACACCTAACCGACTAAGCCACCCAGGCGCCCCCTGGAAGCCTTGTTTTTAATAAGGATGCAGGATGCAGAAGGAAAAGAACCTTCACTGCAAGTATAGTGGCCCTTGCACAGCCTCGGCAGAGCCGGGAGGCCAGTGCGGAGTTCCTGGGGCCTCCGGGCGGCTAGTTTTATTTGCAAGCCTGCCCAACTGGTCGGTGAGCTGAGCCTTGGAGGCAACCTCCGACTGGGGTGGCCGCGCTCAGCCCTTCTCTCTCGGCCTCTGTCTCTTGCTAGATGAGTTTAAATCGTTCATGAAGCGGCTCCCCAGCAACCACTTCCTGACCATCGGGAGCATCCATCAGCACTGGGGCAACGACTGGGACCTGCAGAATCGCTACAAGCTCTTGCAGAGCGCCACCGAGGCCCAGAGGCAAAAGATACAGCGCACCGCCCGCAAGCTCTTCGGCCTCAGTGTCCGCTGTCGCCACAATCCCAACCACCAGCTGCCGAGAGAGAGGTAAGCGCGGCCCCCCCGGCCCGCCCCCACCGCCTCTGCAGGCTCAGACCTGGTGCTGGCTTAAGTTCCTTGCTGCCCAGGGAAATGCCATGCAGATGACCATGCACCTGCTGGTGGCAGGCCAGGTGGGCCTGTGTGGTCCACGCCCGCCGTATTCTGGATCCTCTCTGGCTTCTCTGCTGCGGGCTCTGGCTGTCCTGGATTTTCTCACTGTTTCCTGAGTTTGCCCTGAACTTTCCACCTCTGTGTTCTGTCTGATCCACCGGACTGTGGAAGGGAACCCGCAATAGCCCTGACTGCTAAGTGACATTATTCTGGTTGCTTAAAAGGTATTATCTATTTAATTTAAAAATTACTGGACACACGGGAGCGCCTGGGTGGCTCAGTCGGTTCAGCGTCAGACTTCGCCTCGGGTCAGGATCTTGTGGTTTGTGAGTTCGAGCCCCGCGTCGGGCTCTGTGCTGACAGCTCGGAGCCTGGAACCTGCTTCCCATTCTGTGTCTCCCTCTCTCTCTCTCTGCCCCTCCCCGCTCACACTTTGTCTCTCTCTCTCTCTCTCTAAAAAATAAATAAACATTAAAAAAATTAGAAATTACTTAACAAAGCAGATTTTAGCATCCCCATCTTAATGGTGAAGACACTGGGTTAACTAATCAGTCAGCTATATATCGAGGACCTTCAATCAGGGCCTGGAGTCAGTGACAAACAAGGCACAGAGCAGGAAAATTTTAAGGAGGCGCTCCCTGGCTGGGTCTTGTGAATGCAGAGTTCTCACCTGAGAGTGAGAGCCTCCTTAAATACCTGGATGCCTCATTTGTCTCCTTCTGGGCTGATAAGACTGAAGGTCTGGTCTTCACAGATCTTAGGATTTCTTTGCTCCCTCTGGAACTTACTGGGAAGGAGCCAGGATTCAAGTCCCTGTGCACCCTGCTTCAGTTAGCACAGCTATCTGTACCTTTATTTGGTTCATTTCGGGGGGTTTTGCACTCTGCTTTATTCAGAAAAAAGAGATCCACTCTTCAAAAGAGTGAGGCTAAGTCACATTCACTTAACAGATTGGCGGTCAGCCACGTGTCCGTATGGATGAGTGTTACCGATATTGTGCAGAGCAAGGAACCAGCTCAGAGAGGTCGAGTATTTGGTCCAGAACTACGATGTGCATCTGTGGCTCCCAAGTGGTGATTTTGTCCCCAGGGAGCATTTAGAAATGTCTGAAGATATTTTTGGGTATCACAATGGATGTGGAGGTGCCATAGCATAGGGCTGTCCCCACAACAAAGTTATCCTCCTCCAAAGTCAGTGGTCCTGAGGTTTGGAAGTCCTGATGACTTAAGAGGAAGAGACAGGACCCCCCCCCCCCCCCACGCTATGATGCTAAATACTGTGTTCTTCGTTGCCCTGCTGGGCATGCACTCAAAGATTAAAGATCCATGACACTCTCCTAAGCGTTTCCCTTATGCCAACCACCGCCATGCACCTACTCATTTTCTCTCATTTTTTTCAGACTCAGATCAAATGCCTCCTCCACCATGAAGTCTTCCCTGATTGCACCAGGCACTACAGAGGCTCTTTATTCTAAGTCCGCATTACTCTAAATCCCTACCCGTCTTCCCTTCCCCCCCCCCACCCACTATGAAATCTCCTCCTTTGACTCCTATCTGTGCTGATTTCTGATTTTCCCATTCCTTCCACTTCTGAGCCCACTGGTTTGCAGCTTGTGTGTGATCATTACTTGGTGGACCAAATAGAATTTGCCCTGACAGTCGTTCCCTCGCTGCAGTGCTGCGAGTACAGGAACTAAGAAAGGGGTCCCGTCACAAAATGGCGTCCTTGTCATCTGCAGCAGGTGCCCAACATGCCGCCACGAGGGAGTGCCCAGATTCTATCTAGATCCAGCAGGATTTGGTCATGTGACCTGCATCGGCCAGTCACACAGTGCTGTGAATGATGTCTTTCATAGGAGGGGTTCTGTTAGCAGTCACAAAAACCCTTTTATATATATAAATTATATATATATATAAAAAATACATATTTTATATATAAAATCAGCTTGCTAGCACTGCCATAGCAAAGTGCCGCAGCCTGAGTGGTTTAGACAACAGAAATGCATTTCCTCACCGTTCTGGAGCCTGGGAGTCTGAGATTGAGGCATCTGCCAGGTTGGTTCCTTTTCAGTCCTCTGTCCGTGGTGATATGTGGTGTTTCCACTGCACGTCACTGTGTCCTAATCTCTTCTTAAAAGGATGCCAGTCCTTTTAGGTTAGGGCCCCACCTCAATGACCTACTTTTAACTTAATTACCTCTTCGAAGCCCTTTTCTCCAAATAGAGTCACATTCTGAGGTACCAAGGGTGAGGACTTGAACATAGCAATGTGGGGGAGATATAATTCACCCCAGAAAAAGTGGCTTTTGATCTATAGGTGAAGAAGCCCTGCATGCCCGGGATTCGCCACACTGGATGCAAATCTAGTGGCGAACGGTAACATTTACCCATTACCCGATTTTAAACAGATCGATCTGTCAGTTTTGCTGGGGGTCCCCTCACAGAGTGAACTGGAGGGCCCACAGGCCCTATGAGCAATATGGACAGATGCATTTATCAAAGGTGAGAAGGATTTCCAGGGTGTGGGTCACAGAGCACCATCAGTCCTGCCAGGCCTAGGAAGGCTCCGGAGGGCCCTAGGAGAGTAGCCAGACGGGCATTGCAAAAAGGGAAGGAGAGGGGCGCCTGGGTGGCTCAGTCGGTTAAGTGTCCGACTTCGGCTCATGTCATGATTTCATGGTTCATGAGTTGGAGCCCCGCATCGGGCTCTGTGCTGACAGCTCAGAGCCTGGAGCCTGCCTCAGATTCTGTGTCTCCCTCTCTCTCTGTCCCTCCTTCACTCATGCTTTGTCTCTCTCTCTTTCTCAAAAATAAGTTAAAACAAAACAAGGAAGGAAGGAGGGACAAAAATGAGTAGCAGGAAGAACACCAAACAGAATCACGGGGCAAGACTGCGATCCTGCCCCACCATCGGGAATCTGCATGACCTCTGGCAAGTCACGTCCCTGTTGGGAGTGCAGATGTCCATGCCTGTCCATGAGCTGCTCTTCCCTTGCAAGTTGTCTGGATAGAAATGTCCCGCCCCCACCAGGACCTTCAAACAAAGGACTCCCTGTGTGGCCTTCTCTCCTCCTGAGATGAGAAAACCTGCCCTAATCATAACATCCCTCCTCTAACTCATCCGGAGACGATGTCTAGAATTCCACCTTGGCAAGTCAGTCAATTATGTTCATTTAACAAGTATCGAATGCTGGGTGCTGGGGTTGCGGGGTGCAGGGCGCAGAAGCTCGGCTCTGTGTGGATTCCTCTGAAGCCTTCCCAGGAGAGCTGACCCTCCTTGTTGGCTGCGAGCTGCTTCCTGACATCCGAATCGGAGCTTTTAATGAGTGATTCTCACACCAGCAGGCAGGACATCTCCCTGCCACGGAGCAGTGTCAGATGAAGGTGCTAACACAGGGGACCCAGGGCCACCCGAGCCGAGCGAGCTGGAGATTTGCAAATGAGCCATTTGCTGTGCTGCATTTGTCCCTGTGTGCCCGGCTCCTGGGGAGGGGCGTCCACAGGGCAGACGCTGTTGCCACCACAGGTGTTGGAGGGATGTTTGCGTGTGTCGCAGGGGGGTGATGTCGAGGCGGGGTGGGGGACGGAAAGAGTGGGGGGCTTTAATCGCCCATGGACTGGGTCCAAAGCCTGGCTGCATCGCATACTAGCCACGAGGCTCTCCGTAAGGCCCTGCACTTCCCTGGCTACGGGATAATAATGCTTGCCTTCGGGTTAAGTACGAGGACTGATTTTAAAATATCAAAAAACCTGGTCAAGCGCCTAACTCGGCTAAGATTGGAGACAGATGGGGAGAAAGAGAGTGCCATCACTTTATGTATGTATTCTAAAAGCCAGGCACTGTTCAAAGGCCCTGATTTGAATCAGCTCATTTTCTCCTCATTGCAACCTTCTGAAGTAGGTGCTTTCGCTCTCCTGCTATTTCTACTTTACAGGGAAAGGAATTGAGGCCCCGAGAGTTTAATAAGTCACCCAAAGTCCATAAATGTTAATTATCTTATTGTTCCCTCAAAGAGGTGGTTACCTATGAAATTAAGTGCGAAGTCCTAATTGGAGCTAGCTTTACAGCATCCGGGAACCTTGACACTGGTCTGGAAGGCAAAATGGGCAGTCTGGCTATCAAGGGCTCTGGCGACACACTCACCCCAAGACTTAGCGGCTCAGAAGAACACTTTCTTATTAGCCCTTATGATTCTGCAGGTTGACTGGGCACAGCCGGGGGTCTATCAAGTTGGCTGAGGCTGGGGTCATCCGAGGGCTAACGGGACTGGGCGTCCAAGATGACTCACGGCTACGGCTGGCACACTGCTGGCTGTCAGCTGGGAGCTCGGCCGAGGCTGCCAAGCAGACTGCCTACACGTGCCCTCTCCAGGTGGCCTGGGCATCTTGCAGCGCGACACCATCCTGAGACTGGAAGGAGGCTGCAGAACTTCTTACATCTTAGCTCTGGAAGTCAGAGTCGCTTCTACCACATTCTACTGGCTGAAGCCCAGCCCAGATTCAAGGGTGTGAATACTGAGAGGCATGCGTCTTTGGAGGCAGAGGGAATCTTTTTTTGGCACGTAGGTACTACAGGAGAGATTAAGTAGAAATAGAGCTAGACGTGACCATCTTACATGTAGGGCAAATAAAATTAATTACAAAACCATAACAACCTCTTACTGAGCAGCTGTTATAACAGGCAGGAGAGCTGGCTAAGTATGGAGCCTCTGCGGTCAGACTGCCTGGGTTCGAATCCCCAGCTTTGTCGCCTGCTTACGCTGTAACCCTGGGGAAGTCAGCACAGCTCAAAGCTGTGTAAAATGTGGCTAATAATAGTGCCAACCTGCTTGGAGGATTAAATGCTCTAGCCCCATCAAATGCTGACAGCAGTGTCTGGCATGAGAAAACACGTAATACGTGTTAGCTATTTTTCTTATTGTTATTTTTACCCGGAACTGATATTTTGCATGTAAGTTACTTAGCCCGTGGTGATACTCACTAAGTCTAAGTGTTGCTAATGATGAGGATCCATCTACTTCTCATACTATCTCTGCAGAGTGGATGCCATTGGATTTGTTTTATAGATGAGGGAACTGATAAGGCCAAGATGTAATTAACTTGCCCAAGGTCACAGGGCAGGTATGTGACAGGATTGGAATTGTCTTGCTGACTCCATGGGTGGACTTCGTGGTCAAGAGCCTTGGGCAGTCTCTAAGCAGCAGCAGCAGCAGCAAAGAGACGCAGCTGTGCTTGACTGGGGGGCCCCGGTTTGAGGGTATGATGATGCCAAAGGCAGGATTAGCTCCTCAAGGTCATGGGGGTGGTGATGGATCGAGATTAGAATTTTATAGGCTGGAATGTAGTGTGCCAAGGAAATGGCCCCGGTTGTAGAGCCCCGAACCGTCAACTCTGGAGCCCTGGCAGAAACCCAAGCAGACACACCAGACCCATGCCCTGAAAGTAGAGTAGAGGAGGTCAGGGTCAGTGTAGCTCAACTCAGCAGGCATTTCCTGAGAGCTTACTCGGTGCCAGGCTCAGCAAGCACCAAGATGACTAAGACCCACTCACCACAAGGCTCCGTGTTTGTTGGGATGCACGCAGTGATACTAATTCCAGACTACACTTGCCAATGGGGGATTCAGCACCCAACCAAATATCTGCTGGGTCCCCGTCATGTGTTAGGTTATTTTGGGGGTCCCAGGGATACCTGGTGGATATCTGTTAGCCTGTGCAAGAGCTGGATCTAGGGTGGCAGTGCGGTGCTGCGGTTTGGACAGGTGAAGGGAAGCCAGAGACCCAGAAGGAAGGGCTCTGGATGATTTGACTCCCAGGAGATCCTCATGTTGTGCAGCTAAAAAGGGGCAAAGACTGGGAGGTGGAATTTGAGATGGGTCACTACTGTTCTTAGACAAACTGCCACTTTGTGAACCTTGATTTTCTCCTCTGAAAAATAGGTATAATAATGTCTTCCTCCTGCCTCAGAGGGTCTCTGAGATGGTGTGTTTGGAAGCACTTTGTGAAACTCTGAGAGCTCTGCAAAAAGGAACTGTGCAAGTAAGGTGAACCTGAAACATGAAATTCATCAGGAAGAGAACGAGGCCGAGTTTAGGTCCAAGCCCACATGTTAACACTTCTAATTTACCACGTACCAGGGACTGTCCTACACACTTTCACCTCCACTTGGTCATCGCGATGACCCGATCTGGTAGCACTAACTCATCCCATTTCATGAGGAAGGAAGTTAAGGCACAGAGATGTTAACTGACTTGCTAAAAATCACACTGCAGGGAAGAGGCAGGATTCCAACCCTAAGAGTCCTTTCCTATGACCTGTAAGTTCTTACGCATCTCCCCGAGGCATGACGGTCCAGAGTGCTCAGAGCAACCTGCCTACATACAATCTGCATGATAATGGAAATCACCTCACTGCTCCTTGCAAAGAAGTGAAGGGAGGGTGGAGGGATGGAGAGAGAATGGGGGAGGGGAGGAAAGATAGGAAGTTAAGGAGGAAACGGGGGGGGGGGGGGAGGGAAGAAAGCAGCAAAAAAATCAGCTTGGGCAGTGCTGAATTCAACAGGTTCTTTTTTTTTTAATTTTTCTTCATGTTTATTTATTTTGGGGAGAAAGAGACAGAGTGTGAGAGGGGGAGGGGCGCAGAAAGACGGAGACAGAATCCGAAGCAGGCTTCAGACTCTGAGCTGTCAACACAGAGCCACAAACCGTGAGATCATGACCTGAGCCAAAGTCGGGTGCCTAACCGACTGAGCCACTCAGGTGCCCCAGAATTCAGCGGGTTTCTTATGCAATTGCATAAATGTGGGCTGAACACCTCGCCTCCCAGCCCCATGCCAGACCCTGAAAGTCACTTAAATACGCAAGCAGCAGGGCCTTTGTCCTCAAAACATCGTTGTTTAGCATCAGGGTGTGTTTTGAAAAGGACAGTGTTTGAACCAGAAGACCTGAGTTCAGTTCATGGCTCTGCCCTGCATGGGCCAGATTAAGCCCATAATGGGATGTTCCCGAGAGCCCTGGGTGTAAAACCTGTGCCTTGCGTGAGTAGGTGCAGGTTGAGTAGTGAACTGCACCTCACGTTTCCCTAGAGCAGCTATGTTCTTTGTGGGAATTCTGAATTGAATTCTGAAGTAAAGCTCCCTCGGGAAAATAGGGGATTTTGTTTCCTTAAGCCATTTGAAAACAGCCGGACTCAGTTACCTCGAGGTCTTGCCCAACTGTAAGAGAAAGACTACTCACAGAGACAGAGAGAATAATAGTTCAACTCCAAAATATTGGTATAAAGTCAGTAATTGAATCTTAGTCCGTTTTAATGGACTAAGCCTGGACTTCAGACTAAGATCTTTTGCCCCAAATTACAGTGGCCTTTTAACTATGTCTCCCAAGAATCTACTGTAACCACTTTCCAATCTACGTTCCACAAGGCAGTCAGAATTATTACTTAAGCAAATTCCATCTTGTCGCATCCCTGCTTAAAGCCTTTGGTGATGAATCACTGCTCTTAGGAGGAAGAGCAAAATCATTTTTTAAATTTGTTTTTAAAATGTCTTTTTAATTTTTTAATGCTTATTCTTGAGAGAGAAAGAGCCCAAGCAGGAGAGGGGCAGAGAGAGAGGGACACAGAGGATCCAAAGCAGGCTCTGCACTGACAGCAGTGAGCCCAATATTGGGCTCAAACTCACAAACCCTGTGTTCATGATCTGAGCTGAAGTCAGATGTTTAACCAATGGAGCCACTTCGGTGCCCCCTAATTTGTTTTTAAATTTTTATTTTTGAACAGGAGAGTTCAAGCTGGGGAGGAGGAGAGGGAGAGGGAAAGAGAATCCCAAGCAGGCTCTGCGCTGACAGCAGTGAGCATGGTGTGGGGCTCAAACTCAGGAACCATAAAATCATGACCTGAGCCAAAGTCCAAGGCTCAACTGACTGAGTCACACAGGTGCTCCAGGGAAAGCAAAATCTAAAGCTCACCTACAGTTCTGCCATGATCTGGCCACTGCCTGCATCCT
Organism: Hyaena hyaena; assembly: GCF_003009895.1. Classification (NCBI taxonomy): domain Eukaryota; kingdom Metazoa; phylum Chordata; class Mammalia; order Carnivora; family Hyaenidae; genus Hyaena; species Hyaena hyaena. The sequence continues at coordinate 2,718,425 of NW_024080722.1, forward strand.
ACGTCTGTGTTTCATGCCCCTTCTTGGCTGTCGCAGCCACAACCCCACTAATGTTTCAGTTCACTAGATGGACATGCTTCCTTCTGTCCCACAGGGCTTCGCACAGGCTGTTCCTTCTACCTGGAGTGTGATTTCCTTTTCCCTCCACTGCTGTAGCTTCTCTGTGTCCTTCAGAACTCAGCTCCAAAAGCTGTGTTCCTTGCATTGAAAGGGTGTTGGGACCCATTTGCTATGCTTTCTTAACAGCCTTAATTCCCAGATGAAGCCAAACCTCAGTTTACCATAATACCTTTGCTTATATATTCATTAACATCTGTCTGTCTTGTGAGACTGTCAGTTCCAGGTATGTATCTGTACCTATGTTCTTTTTATTATTTTTTAAAAATTTACATCCAAGTTAGTTAGCATATAGTGCAACAATGATTTCAGGAGTAGATTCCTTTAGCCCATTCCCCCTCCCACAACCCCTCCAGTAACCCACTGTTTGTTCTCCATATTTAGGAGTTTCTTATGGTTTGTCCCCTTCCCTGTTTTTATATTATTTTTGCTTCCTTTCCCTTATGTTCATCTGTTTTGTATCTTTTAAGTCCTCAGATGAGTGAAGTCATATGATATTTGTCTTTCTCTGAGGACTAATTTAGCTTAGCATAAGACCCTCTAGTTCCATCCACATAGTTGCAATTGGCAAAATTTCATTCTTTTTGATTACCAAGTAATACTCCAGTGTGTGTGTGTGTGTGTGTGTGTGTGTGTGTGTACATTCTTTATCCATCTTCTTTATCCATTCATACATCTATGGACATTTGGGCTCTTTCCATACTTTAGCTATTGTCGATAGTGCTGCTATAAACATTGGGGTGCATGTGCCCCTTTGAAACAACACATTTGTATCCCTTGGATAAATACCTACTAGTGCACTTGTGGGGATGAGCACCGGGTGTTCTATGGAAACCAACTTGACAATAAGATATCTGTAAAAAAAAAAAAAAAAAAAAAAAAAAAAAAAAAAAAAAAAAAAAAAGAATAAAGAAAACATTGCATATAAAAAATAAAAAAGTATAAGAGAATGAAATTGGCTGAATTCGAAGAATACTTCATGTGAAATAAAAATTATAATTTTGATTTCAGTTGCCAGGGAAAATGCATTAAGTAATAAAAATATTTAACATAAAAAAATACCTACTAGTGCAATTGCTGGGTTGTAGGGTAGAACTATTTTTAATTTTTTGAGGAACCTCCATACTGTTTTCCACAGTGACTGCACCAGTTTGCATTCCCACCAGCAGTGCAGAAGAGACCCTCTTTCTCTGCATCCTTGCCAACATCTGTTGTTGCCTGAGTTGTTAATGTTAGCCGTTCTGACAGGTGTGAGTTGGTGTCTCTTTCTGGTTTGGATTTGTATTTCCTGGATGATGAGTGATGTTGAGCGTTTTTTCATGTGTCAGTTGGCCATCTGGATATCTTCTTTGGAGAAGTGTCTATTCACGTCTTTCACCCATTTCTTCACTGGATTATTTGTTTTTTGGGTGTTGAGATTGATAAGTTCTTCATAGATTTTGGATACTAACCCTTTTTCTGAGATGTCATTTGCAAATATCTTCTCCCATTCCGTAGGTTGCCTTTAAGTTTTGCTGATTGTTTCCTTTGCTGTGCAGAAGCTTTTTATTTTGATGAGTTCCCAATAGTTAATTTTTGCTTTTGTTTCCCTTGCCTCTAGAGAGGTGTTGAGTAAGAAGTTGCTGCAGCCAAGGTCAAAGAGGTTTTTGCCTGCTTTCTCCTCAAGGATTTTGATGGCTTCCTGTCTTACATTTAGGTCTTTCATCCATTTTGAGTTTATTTTTGTGGATGGTGTAAGAAAGTTGTCCACGTTTATTTTTCTGCATGTCACTGTCCAGTTTTCCCAGCACCACTTGCTGAAGAGACTGTCTTTATTCCACTGGATCTTCTTTCCTGCTTTGTCAAAGATATAGTTGGCCATATGTTTGTGGGACTGTTTCTGCGTTCTCTATTCTCAATACTCATTGATCTGAGTGTCTGTTTTTGTGTCATGTACCCATGTTCTTGACCCCTCAAACATCATAACTTCCTAGCATGGTAATCGGCACATAGTAGCTATTAAAAAAAAACACTTTGTTCGATGAATGGACAAATAAGTTATTTTCTATGTGGAATGGGGTCCCAAAGGCATGGTGATGTTATATTTTACAACACTGCCCTAAGTGAAAAAGAGGAGGCTGAAGGAGGTTAAGCGCCTTGTCTGAGGTGACTCAGGGAATTTGTGAATAGACCATGATTAGAACTGAAGTCCTCAATCCAAACAGTACAGTCACCTGGAAACTGCAAATGGGAGATTGTCTTCAACTGACCTGGATCCAAATCCTGAAAGTATTTGTTGTTACATATGTTACTTTGGGAAATGTACCCTCTTGAAGAAAAGAAGAAAAAAGAAACAAAGGGGACAAAAACAGGCACTTCCCGGAGTCTATGAAGTTCAACGGGATGAAGAAAAATCCGTAGCACTGAGTAGGTCCTTCATGTCAGTGTGATTTGGGGTTTCTTTCCTGCATGCCGTCATGCTGATTTTTGTGGAGGTTAGACTGTTGTGAGGCCGAGCAGATCCATGGCACTGTAACTTGAGGGCAGGCAGTGTAATTATTGGCATTTTCCGATGACTCTTGGTCTTTGGTTTATTTTTACTTCTCATATTCACATGGCCTTGACCCAGCAGTCCAGGTCTTTGCCAAGCACAGTGTAATTATGCATTATTGAGATGAAAATCTCTTGGGGGCGTCCACCTCAGGCTCCTGTTCCAGGGCCGTAGCTTCTGAACCCATGTCAGCTTTTAACATATTTCTTGCTCCACATAGTGTTTAATTGGTGTCTATGGAAAGATTCTGGCTACCAAGATAATCGTTATCCCTACTATGATGACCCTCAGTATCCACGCTGGGTTTGATTCTTCTCTCTGAACCCTATAAATACTTGCTTCTGGATTTAATCTCCAGAGACTCCTGCAGTGGGGCACAGGGATAGGACTTCTTATATTTTATTGAACTGAAGTCAGTTTCAGTTTATTAGACTGATAGTCGCTGCTCTGCCACTTATTAGATGTGTGACCTCCAAAAATCTCTATATCTGCCCAAGCCCTCTGTTTCCTCATCTGTACGGTCAGGATAATAAGAATAGCTACCTTATAGAGATGATGACCCAGTCAACTTATACGATATATGTGACAACTCTTCATAACTTACAGGAAAAAAAAGTGCAGATACATTATTAATATAATCAAGAGCACAGGGGTGGCAAACCCTAGATATTTGATGCAGACACGGTTTCTGCCTCCAAGGAATGGATGTTTCCACTAGAAAGACAAAGCATAAGCCCAGCCACATGTAATTATATAGTAGACAGGCAATGGGACTTAAGATGCTTAAGACTTAAGGGACGCCTGGGTGGCTCCATTGGTTAAGCATCTGAATCTTGATTTCAGCTCAGGTTGTGATTTCAGTTTGTGGGCTCAAGTCCCTTGTTGGGCTCTGAGCTGACAGTGTAGAGCCTGCTTGGGATTCAGTCTCTCCCTCTCTCTCTGCCTCTCTCTCTCTCTCTCTCAAAAATAAACAGTTTTTAAAAGCCTAAAAAAAGATACTTAAGACTTTTTACTCTGGAGTCTAACAGGTCAAGAAGAAGGTACATTTACTAACAATGTAAACTTGGCACAGTATTAAGGTTTCTGAGCTTCATTTGTCTAATGGGATGGTGGAGATAAAAATCATGCCTAATGTTGGAAAATCAATAAAAGAACATGTATGTCACATTTTGCGTATAGTAAGATGTCAAAGCACAAGGCTCCTTATCAGACAAAATTAGAGACCAATAGTTTGTCAGGTAATTGGAAAAGTTAGGTAAAAATAGAGAATTCTAAAATGTATATACATGCTGCACATATATAAACACATTTTATTTTAACTTAACATATATAAATGCATATTCCTTGGCCAGCCTTTTGAAGTAGGGCCAGAATCTTTTTTGAGGGTGTTGGTATATTTGATTTGACATTTTACTGGCTTTCTTGCATAAACCATACCCATAATTGCATAACATTTCCAATTCTGGTTTCTCCAAGGTGGAGGAATAGCTTGAAGACTCTTAAGAGAACAATTTATACATTTGTAGATTTTCATGTCCCTTCCGAATCATTTTCAGGTACTTCCCTGTTATTTAAATTGATGGCTTTTTTTTTTTTTTTTGCCAGCAAACATCTTTCTAGAATTTTGTTCATCGAATTCAAATCCATTTCCACAGAAAAAGACAGCTCCTGTTTTAATTGATCTGACTTTTAACTCCATGATATAATAATAGCAAATACAACTGGCAGAAGCAGATGTGGGAACAAGTGTACGTGTGCCTTGGAGGGAATAGACCAACCAGTCGTGAGTACTCAATGTGCCATGAGCATCACGCATTTGTCTGAGGGACGGGAGAAGCGAGTCAGTGTGAGGCGAGTCACTCCCATGGAGGTCAATTACATGAGCTTGTCCTGAGAAAGAAACTCTTATTTCAAAGAATTTGCCACTGTTAGTGGGGCAACTTGTGTAAAGTCATAATAGTGAGAAAAGAAAATGATAATAATTAACGTATATACCAGGCACAGTTTTAGGTGTCTTACATATATTTACTCACTGAATCCGTACAACAAGCCTATGAAATAGATTCTATTAGGGCATCCTTTGTAAAAACAGAATTTGAGTAGCGGTAGAGGTAAGAAAGGAGAGAAATTCGCTTCTATTGGGGAAGACTGGAGAATCCCCTGGCCTCTTTGCCTGGATTGCTCTATTCATCCTTTACTTTTCAGATCAAAACCGCACTTCTTAGTAATGCATGGCCCGCCACACTACACAACTTCACACTGTTCTACAGGATGTCTTCACTGCATCCCACATGGCACATTTGCAATGGCGTGTTTCATCCCAGACTTACCCTTCTTGACCACAGATTCCAAGAGGGCAGTGACCAGTATGTCCCTCCACCTCACAGTGACAGGACAGGTGCCTGGCACCTCATGACGTAGTCCGTGCTTGCCGAACTGAGGTGAGGGAGGGAGCTTTTGAGATCAAAGCTTCAGGGCGATGCAAGATGATAATGCTTTATACTCAGGGTAGAGGATGGTTTTCTCTTCTGGAAAACAAAATAGAAAATAACATATGTCATCTTAATTGTAAGATTAATTTCAGCCAGAAATGGGAAATCAGAAAACAGCGAGCACAGAAATTAACATGAGTGCATGGGCTTTGAACCAGACAGTCTGGTGTTAAATCCTAGTGAGCTGTGCACTCGGTGTCTCTGGCCTGAAGTGCCATCATCTGTAAAATAAGGAAAATAGCAGCACTTTGCCCACCGAGCTATTGTAAAGATTACCCAAGATAATATATGCAGCATTCTTAACGTATAGTAGATGATCGATTAACATTAACTCAGTGTATTTGTCCTAATTGTCATTGCCTAAGATTAGACCCATATGTTGAGATCAAACTGTGGAGAAATCGAATACCTAACTATGGAATTTGTATATTATCATTTCAGTGGTGAGTAGAGAAGTGGGGAAAAATGAGAAGAATGCTATGGTTTAGTAAATCTCTGCTGGCCATTTGAAATATGAGCTAGATAATCAATGGAATTCCTCTCCCGGGTGTAAAAAGATTCAGTATTTCTTCCCTGTGTTGACATGAGCTTTACCACTGATCTCTGGATCATAGCAGTGGCTCTCAAACTGGAGGGGGCATCATGACCACCTAGAGGCTTTCTGAACATAGATTGCTGGGCCCCACCCCCAGGGTTTCTGGTTCAGCAGGTCTTGGATGGTTGCAAATGATACTGATGTTATTGGTCTGGGGTCCACACTAACCTTGGGTTAGAATACTCTTCTCACTGCTATAAATATAACATCACCTTGCTTGGTAGAAACTAAGCAAAATAGAATTCCCCTAAGTGAACCCTATTGGATATTGTGATGTGGGGGGAAAGGAGGTGATGCCTTTGGTTGAAAAAGTTTAGAAAATGTCCAATTAAGAAAAAAAAAAGCTGAAGAGACCTAGGGTCTTGTGTATATATTTTTTTCAATCTTACTTGGCTGTCAAAACATTTTTTCAAACTTTGGCCATTGAACTCCTTTTTCTTTTTCTTTTCTTTTTTTTACAAATAGTTTATTGTCAAGTTGGTTTCCATATAACACCCAGTGCTCATCCCCACAAATGCCCCTCTCTGTGCCCATCCCCCCCTCCCCTCCACATCCATCAGTCCTCAGTTTTTGTCAGCATTCAAGAGTCTCTCATGGTTTGTCTCTTTCCCTTTCCCCCACCATTTCCCCCCTTCTTCTCCCCCATGGTCCTCCGTTAAGTTCCTCCTAATCCTCCTATACGTACAAACATATGATATTTGTCCTTCTCTGCCTGACTTATTTCAATGAGAAAAAATGAAATCTGGCCTTGTGTAGCAACATGGATGGACCTTGAGGGTGTTATGCTGAGCGAAATAAGTCAGGCAGTGAACTCCTTTTTCTTGAACTTTCTCAAGAGATTGGGTCCCTTAGTATATAGTATATTTGGGGGAAAAGAAACCAACAACACCAGATTAAGAGGCAATGGCCCAGATTACTTGGTATGCTACCACAGGTGTCCTTCCTGTCAACAGATCCTTATCCTTCAGCTTCTCTTCTTAGAGTTGAGTTTCTAACACCTTCTGCTTAAACAGATGCTAATGGCTTTGTATCCCAGCAGGTACCTGTCCTGCTGAGAGGTGGTGTGACTCCTAACCAGCAGCAGCCAAAGTAACAGCAGGAAGGTACTCAGTTTCTGGTATAATTAGAGAATAAATTTACCCCATTAGGCTCAGGGACATTCCTAACCTTTAAAAGTAAACTAAGACAAATACCTCTGTACAGCTTATTCTACTTAGCAAAGGGCTTTCACATCTATGATTTGATCTGATCCTTATCCGTAAATAACCTGTCAGGGACCTACAGCAAGGATTAGTCTCCCCACTTACAGGTAAGCAAACTAAGGCTCACAGAAATTAATGGCTGGCCCAGCATTAGGAAATACTTCTGCTGCCATCCTTTGTAGGCATTGGCCTTTATTCTTGCCAAAGAATATGTACATTAATATTTGCACTGAATCTTCATGTACTCATCCGTCCGTTCCTTCATTCAAAGATATTTAGTGAGTGCCTGCTAGGTGCCTGAACTATGCAAAGGAGAATAGTGGACCGGTTGTCAAGACAAGGGGTACCTCACAGAAGGCTTGAAATCCAACATATAAAATAAAATTGGCAGAGGACCGGTCTCACTCCCATGCTTTACCTTAGGAATCGGAGGCTCAAGAAGGTTAAATGACATAAAATTATGAAATCATAAAATGGCATAGCCATCAGGGAACCTAAAGGCTAATTTATTCCCGTCATTTTATTAAAGAGTAAAATGAGACCAAGTCTTGGCCAGAGTAGCTGTATTAGTTTGGTACTGTTGGGTAGCACATTGCCACAAACTTGGAGGCTTAAAGCAATAGACATTTATTGTGCCTCGGTGTCCCTTGGGTCAGGAGTCTAGGCATGGGATAGCTGTATCTTCAGCCTGTACTTCACAGGCAGAAATAAAGATGTGGAGGTCCTGGGGCAGAACCCACTTCTTAGATCATTCAGGTTGTTGGCTGAATTCACTTCATGGTGAATCACGGAGGACTGAAGTCACCAGTCCCTTGCTGTTTGTTGGCCAGGGTTTGCTCTTAGCTCCTGGAGTCCACTCTCTAGTTCCTGTATTCCAACTGCCTCCATCTTTAAAGGAACAAAGGTGCAGTGAGTCCTGCTTGGCTCCCTTTCCACCTACAGCCAGAGAAAGTGTTCTGCTTGTAAAGGGGCACATGTGATTAGATTAGACGCTCCTAGATAATCTGCCTTTTTGTAGGTCAGCTGTGCCAAGGAGCAGAACACAATCACAGGAGAGGCGTCTTATCATTTTCACAGGTCCTAGGGATTAGTGCCGGGAATCTCAGGCGATAAGGGGACATATTTTTCTGCCTAGTACAGTAACATAGGCTGGTAGTAATGGAATAGGGAAGAGGTAACCTAGTTCTCTTTGGGGCTCATGGTATATAAGAGTTTGAATATCTATTGCTATATAACAAGTTGACCCAAACTTTAAAGCACCAGCCATCAGATTAGGCTCAGGACCTATGGGTCAGGTGTTTGTGCCAGAATTGGCAGAGCAATTCTTCTGTTCCGCATAGAGTTGACTTGAAATCACTCATTGGTATTCAGCTGGCAGCAGGGGTGGGCTGGAGGTTCCAAGAAAGCTTCACTCATGTGTCTGGTGCCTGGAAGAGACAGCCAGAGGCTGGGCTCAGCTGCACACCTCTCCCTGCCCAGGGTTTCTCCATGTGACCACTCCAGTTGGTAGGGGGGGGGGGGTAGGGAGGCGGGTCAGGTCACTTGTAGGTGATCTCAGAGCTCCAAGAGGAAGTTTTCCAAAGCTGCAAGTCCCTTGAGATCAGAGTCCATAAACTGGGTGAATTGCTTCTGCCTTCTTGTATTGGTCAAAAAAGAGTGGTAGAATCAGTCCAGATTCAAGAGAAGGGAGCATAGATCTCCTGTTTCTGAGACAGGTGGGTCTGTGAGCCACCTGCCGTACATAGTGGGTTTCGTTTAGTCTTGCAGCGTAGTATATTCTAGTATAGAAGAGAGTGTACTCTTCAGAGACCTTGTGAAGAAACATTTTGTAATACAGAGTTGCCCATTTGTTGACCTTTGTCAATCAAGATGGCTGTTTAGGTGCATATTTTGCTGTTATTGTTCTGTTTTGTTTTCTTGGAAGCTGGTTAAAGGGAGAGAATGTTCCATAATATGATTTCATTATTTGCTGGGTAAATGGGTAGTGTGGGTATTTGAAGTGGGAAGAGGATTCTGCCAGTTGCTGGGTATCCCAGATATGGAATAACTCCAAGTATGTGTTCTAGAATCAGGAAAATAACTATAGGAAATCACCACTGGACCCACTGCGAGTCAGACCAAGCTAAAACTCCATTGATCACCTGACCTCCATAAACACTTATTCTGACTAGTGGACCGCAGTGACATTTTTGTCTTTGGGAATTAGTATCCGTTCAGATCTAGTGTCCAGTAGTCCTTGAAAAGTTTGAATACTCCCTTTTCCCCAATGCATAGTCACCCCAGGTAAAATAGTGCCTTTGGAAGAGGTTGGGGGAAGGTGAACAGTATATGTTTCTGGCTGCGTTTGGGGCTCTTTCTCAAGGGGATAATGATTCTGGCTCTGAGCTTCTAGGTATTACTTGTATGACTTCAAATAAGCCACATAACCTCTCTGGGCTCTGCTTCTCATGGACCAGGACTTGTCTGAGCATCATTCAGCTCCATGATTCTGAAAATCTGTCACTCTAAACCCACAGACAGCTCTCCCTGGAGTAAATTGCTATGTTGATAGTCCCCGACCTACTCATTTTTGTGTGTATATGTATGTATTTGGGAGGAGGGGAAGGTAGCAATTTGGTGACAAAGACCTATTCTGAGTGTGTATTAAATTGTCCTATTAAAGAAGAGGTACAACCCCACAAATAACCTCTGGCTGGCTCAGGGCAGTTCATGGTCAATCATAGAAGTCTACAAAGTGCCCTCCCAACTATGGGGCCACGAAATTTTTACCTACATTGCTTTTCTATTTATGGGGGTAAAAAAGTAGGCAGCCAGTGAAGCAGAACCCCGCTGCAACCCAAGGGTGCACCATCGGGGGGAGGGGCGTGGAGATGAGTGCAGCTGGGTTTCGCTGTGAGTGATGTGCAGAGTTCCTTCTAACCAACACTGCTGGGCGTATCTCCATTCTCATCCCTGTTTGTCATTCTGAATTTGCAGCAAGTAGGGCAGTTTGACTCACTGAGCTGACGTAAGGCAAGCAAATAAGCATCTTCAGACCCTTTCTGTTGTTTTTAGTTTAGTTGTTCTTTTTTTTTTCTTCCCTGGGGCTCAAAAGTGGCTTCCTGTTCAGAATAGAATCTAGAGGCTCAGAGGACTGAGTCAGAAATAGAACGAAGTTCTTACAATATCCGTAGATCGCTCTTTCATATCCTCCAGGGCCAATTCCAATCCACCTCCCCACTTCCAGCCTCCAAGTTGGCCAGCACGTTCACACGCGGGTGAGTTATAATCCCAGCAATATTACAGTCCACTGGTGGTGTGCAAGATAAGTCACGTCTCCTCCCGGAGCCTAGTTTTTCACATTTTTAAAATGAGATTCCTGTTACCCTCCTAACCCAATCCACAACACAGAAACATTGTGAAGATCAAATTAGAGAACCAAACAGAAGAGCTTCAGGGGCCACCGGGGTGGCTCGTTTGGTTAAGTGTCCCACCTTTGATTTTAGCTCAGGTCACAATCTCATGGTTCGTGAGATCAAGTCCCATGTGTGTCTTTGCCCTGAGTGAGGAGCCTGATTAGGATTCTCTCTCTCTCCTTCTTTATCTGTCCTAGCTCTGCTCTCTCTCTCTCTCTCTCTCAATATAAGTAAATAAAATTCAAAAAAATTACAAACAGAAGAGCTTAGGAAAGTTTAAAAGTGATATAAAAATGGGGGCGCCTGGGTGGCTTAGTCGGTTAAGCGTCCGACTTTCGCTTAGGTCATGATCTCGCGGTTCGTGGGTTCGGGCCCCGCGTCGGGCTCTGTGCTGACTGCCAGCTCAGAGCCTGGAGCCTGTTTCAGTCTGTGACTCCCTCTCTCTCTGACCCGCCCCTGCTCACGCTGTCTCTCTCTCTCTCTCCTAGAAATAAATAAAACATTTAAAAAAAAAAAGTGATATAAAAATGTAAAGTACTGCTACCTTGATAGTATAATTCTGCATTGTTGCACTATATGCTAACTAACTTGGATGCAAATTTTAAAAAATTTAAATAAAAATTTAAAAAAAGAATTAATTTATTTCTGGATAAATTTAATTCTGGATGTCTTAAAGGAAATTTTTTAAATAAATGTTTTATTGAAGTATTATAGACACAGAGAAAGTCAAGATATCACTGATGTACATCAAGATGAGTTTTCCCCGAGTGAGTTCACACATGTACTCAGCAGCACCCGATACAAATTAGGGCATCATCAGCACTGCAGAACCCGGCTGGGTCCTCTCCTGGGCACTACCAGCCTGCTTTCTGAAGGAACTACTTCTCATCGCTACACTCACTGCAGCTCAGTTTTGCCCCTTTCCATACCAAATATTTACCTTAGTAGGCACTTCCAGGTTTTCAAGTTCACTGAACCATTTTTTCTCTCCTGCCACTAGCATAGGAGAGTGTCATTTGCTGCATATCCTTGTGCTCATACTTAGTGGTCCCCATCTTTTTTATTTGTATTCTTTATTTGATTTTAGCCATCCAGCTGCAGAAGTATATATCTCATTGCAGCTTTTATTTATTTATTTTTTTCCTGCGCCTAGAGTGGAAAGCCTGATGTGGGGCTCCAACCCACAAACCGGGAGATCATGACCTGAGCCCAAGTCAGAAGTTTAACCGACTAAGCCACCCAGGCGCCACTCTCATTGTAGTTTTAATTGGTATTGTCCTCATGACTAATGAAGTGGAATTTCATGTGCTTCTTGGTCTTTTGAATAGCCTTTATTATGAAATGCCTTTTCCTATCATTTTTCTATTTTCCCTTTTGGTTATCAAATTTCTTCTTTCTGCTTTTTAGTCTCTTTCTTCCCTCCTTCCTTCCTTCCTTCCTTCCTTCCTTCCTTCCTTCCTTCCTTCCTTCCTTCCTTCCTTCCTTCCTGGGACAAATCACATTCATTATACAGTTTAGTGAGTACATTGTGCAGAAAAACAAAAATTGTGATAATTGCATCTACGCTGATTTAAAGAGACCCAGGAAGGAAAGGCAAACCCTAGACAGTATAAAATGGCTTTGACTAGCCCAGCATCCGGCCAGTGTAGGAGTTACCTGTATATTATAAATACAGTCCTTGATTTTTGGCTAGAGGTATTGCAAATGTTCTCTCTAAGGTTGTCTTTTTATTCTTCGAATGCTATCTCTGATGGATATATTTTATCATAATATAGCCCTATTAATCATTTTTTTCCTTTATGGTGAGCTGTTTTAAGCAATCTCTGTCTCTGCAAAAATCATAATAATGCTCCCCTATGTCTTCTTCTAAAAGCCATTCTGTTGATGTTGGTAGTATTGTTATTATTATTTTACTTTTCCCATTTAGATCTGTAATTCATCTGTTTATGTTTGCGGATACATAAGAGATGAAGTGTCAGGAAGATGTTTTGTTGTTGTTGCTGTTTTTATATCAGTATTCAGCTGACCCAGTGACATTTATTGAATTCTGTCCCTGGATTTATAATCTATAATTACTTATTTCAAAGGGACCGTTTTCTGTGTGAGCCAGAGGAACACAATAGTTTGTTTTCATGAGAGACAGTGTGCACCTACAATATGTCAGAAGCTTTATATATAGTATCTTACTTGATTCTCAAATGTACTGTATTCTGTAGTTGAGAAAATGGAAGCTTTGGAAGGACAAGCCATTAGCTGCAGGTTAAATGATGAGTAGCAGAGCAATGATTCAATACCCAATCTTTTTCGGACTCCAAAGCCCATGCCTTGCTCTTTCTTCGAACATCATGGTGACAGCATACATTAAGACTATGGAGGGTGTGGGGCGCCTGGGTGGCTTAGTCGGTTAAGCGTCCGACTTTTGCTTGGGTCATGATCTCGTGGTTAGTGGGTTCGAGCCTCGCGTCGGGCTCTGTGCTGACTGCCAGCTCAGATCCTGGAGCCTGTTTCAGTCTGTGACTCCCTCTCTCTCTGACCCTCCCCTGCTCACGCTGTCTCTCTCTCTCTCTCTCCTAGAAATAAATAAACATTAAAAAAAAAAAAAAAAGACTATGGAGGGTGAGTAACCAGATAGACTAGGGTATTAAACTACAGTCAACTAGTAACTGAGAGAGATATTTTTATCTGGAGCATTTATAAAACACAGTCGGTTGTTCTTTGCCCTCAGTAACAATAACGGTTAATGGTCAGTCATCACTTCTTTTCACTGCAAACTTCCCAGGAGCTTGGTGTATCTGATCCTAGTTCTGAAGACAAAGTGTATGGTATGTGTCACCTTCCCCATTTGACAGATAAGGAAACAGAGAATCAAAGAGGTGAGGTGACTTATCCAAGGTCACATAGCAGGGTCAATATCCAAAGGCAAATGGTGGTGGAGTGGGGTCCAGGATTTTTTTTAACCAGCTGGCTCCCTCACCTGTGATCACTCCACCTCACCGCACCCCTCATTGACATAGATGATCCTTGTTGTACTTCATTACTGTACGGAAGTCCATTAGACCAAATTATTACAAAGGGTTGTGCTTTCTAGCCTTTGGGTCTTGACTAAGACTCATTTCTGTGCCTAGCTACTGTGCGGGCTACTCTTGCAGCCCTCCCCCCAGGAACTGCTTGTGCCTTCAGCCTTTCTTGTCACCCCCAAAGGTGCTTCCAGGTCCTTCCTTCACTTGTCTCCAACACATCCATGCCCCAAAGCAAAATGCCGAATTTGAATATGCAGCTGATGTTGTCTGTCACCTCCTTCCAGACACAGATCTGTGTAATTGCAAAAATTGTTTCATAATCCTTCCCAATTAAGCTCCTGACAACCTAATTTTAGAGACTCCATTGGATTTCTACATGTCTGTGCTCCCCATTCCTCTTTATTCCCTCCACCTCTGACCTCTGCATGTAAGACCGATTATTTATTCCACGACGCCAGAGCTAGAAGGCATCTTCACTGCCCCAAGGGGCTACAGAATTCTCCTTTTGGCCGTTCCTTCCTTATTGCTGTGAGCCCTTCAATAAGGCTCTGACGTCATTTCCAACACTGAGAGAAGCAGGAAACACAGGTTATTAAGACAACGATAGGCAGTCAGCAGCGGGGGTGGGGGTGGGGGTGGGAATGAATGATTAAAAGCTAAATATTTTTCCAGGAAAAATGAGGAACACAGAGTTGGTCTGATGGCCAGCTATAATTCACACTAACATATCCAGAAGCCAAGGCTTCCTTCACTTGAGCCCTGAACATTCTGACACCATTGATGTATTCACCGTTATCAACACTTTGCCTCTAACAGGCACACACACGCGCATGCACACAAGTGCACACACGCATGGTCATATGCAGCACAACCAAAAAAAAAAAAGCAAAAAACCCAAAAACAGTGCAACATCAGAAGCCTAGAAACAACTGTTTCACCTTCCCAGTCTAGTGAACAGTCTACAGAGTATACATTTTGTGGCCTCTCATGGAATTACTCAGACACTCGTTATAATGTCAAAGAAATGCCAAGGAAGAAGCACAGGGCATAAATAAAAGAATAATTCAGAGCTCCAATTTCATTTTTTTTCATTTCCTCTCCACTTTTAAATAAACACTCCTGGTAGGCAAACGGGAATTATGGATCATAGTTTTCTATTTTAGCCCAGATCTCTTTCTCCCCACCCCCTCCTTGGCACTCGATTTGTGTGATCTTCCCTAAAATGCCACTGGCCTGGCACTGCATTCCTGTCTTAGGCAAAACCTCCAATTAAAATCAGCAGGGAGTTTGTTTGAATTAGGAATCCCAGCCTGGGCTCCCCAGCCGGGTGGTTCTGAAAGGGAGGTGTGTGTCTTTGAAGCCACTGATGGGAAGCCCTGGGTGGCATAGCCCTTGTCCTCTACATGACGGGTAACTCCAGCTGTGTCACTGGGACACCTGTCAGGTTGCCAGAAATCCTAGCCGAGGCAAAGACAGGGGCCTGCCGGGAAGCATGGCCCAGAGCCCAGGTCTAGGGTATCAAGGGTAAAGGAAAGTACAGTCGGGATTGGAGGGAATGCTGGGTTTGGCTCCAGAAATCCTGAACTCTGGTCGGCTACATCCATGCTGTGTGACCCTGAGAAAGTCACAGTCCCTCTCTGGCCTTCAGTGTCCTCTCAGTAGAAGGAAAATCACAGAGGAGTCCTAACTCAGGGGGTTGACGTGAGGATAGAGGGATCACAGCCACAATGTAGAAAGCACTCACGAAACACAGATACCTTCACCTGAGCCACAGAGCCTCAGCGTTCAGGTCTGAACGTGAGTGGGATGTGATGAGCTGAACACTTCCCGGTCTTCTTCTTGATGGGTTTCTGCTTCTGTGGTCCAAGCTGCTGCACGTGGCCCTCACAGGGAGCCCACCAATCAGGCTCCAAGGTTTTTGAGCTTTAAATACAAGGATGCAGGCTTCTGCCCTCACCTCCTTCCTCCTCTCCTCCCTCCCTCTCCTCAGCACCCCTCCTCTCCCGGGCAGAATGAATTGAAATCCCATCCAACAGAAAGATGCTGATTTGGACGTAATGGAGTTCATCTTTGGCTGCAAACGGAAGATGCTCTGGATCCCCAGGGACAGAGAAAAAAACCTTTTAAAACGTGGTCCTCGTTGCCTCACAAGGACTGCCTTGCAGCGGGGCTCTGTCAGACCTTTGTGAGACCCTCCCCTCTGGAACCGGCCTATTAAGCCACTCCTCTGTTGCCAGGGTTGAGGCAGGCTGTCACCAGCTAGCCCGGGAAATGGTATTTATAGATCACAGTCCCTTCTACCCCTGGTCCCCAGCCTCTCCCCCAAGCACTTGTCGGTGAGCTCCAATTATCTGTGAATGGTGGAGAGGCATCCTGGCAGGTCCAGAGAAAGCGGGGAATGTGATAATAGGCCCTTCACATACTCTAACTTTCCGTATTTTTCCATGATTTCAATCTATGTCTCTTCTCATTGCCTGTGGCTGCCTTCTTCTTGCCTCACCGTCCTAATTTTACATGATGGTACGCAGCACCGAGCATGGCTTCTCTGGGGCTGGAGAGTGTGGAGTGTGCATGAGGGGTAACTGTGGATCTCCGACGAGGCATCTCGCTCCTTAAGGGCTCAGTATCTCCATCTGTGACTCACTCAGATGTGTGTGGGGAGCCTCTAGCACAGTGCCTGGTGGTATACAGTGAGTGCTCGATAGTTGTAAGCCGCCGATCCCTGTGGCTGATCTGGGGTGCTTCGCTCAGCGGACCATTGTCAAATTTCTGAATGACGACGATTACTACCCAGAGCACTGGCTGCAGATGGAGAAGATGTAGGAAGTGGGTCTTGAGCGAGGTAGAGTCCTCAGTGTTGAAAGCTGCTTAGGTCCAGAGCAAACACACAAAACACTGGAACGAGCTTGTTTTTCTGGATTTGCTCTTCTCCGCAAAAGTAGGTGCTGGAAAGCAAAGAAGTTCAGCGAGCTTGGGAATCAGGGTTCTCACCAGTAACACTGCTCACCCGTCTCGAACACCCAGCCTTCGCTTCTCAGAAAGGGCTAAATTGCCCTCGGAAGGCCTACCCAGCGTCCACATTTCCCGAGCCTTTGGGTTATGACACACGAAGGCCTGCCTGGCTGACCGACTTCCTTTCTGTCCCACCCTCTCTGATTCCATTCCCTCTCAGTGCCCCTCTCCAGTCCCCTGCGTCTACATCGTCCCATCCGTTCCTCCAGGTCAGGCCCCCTGGTCCCCCCTCCTCCAGCAGGGAGGCTGGCTCCTCTCTTACCCAGCCTTCCCCGGGTTCCACCTCCCTCCTCCGGTTCTCTTTCCTCCTGCCCTGGGCCTCGAGCTCCCAGCCCCCCTCCCCCCTGCACGCGGCCCTGCTCTAAGTCCTCTGGCTGTATCATTAATGCCTTCTTTGATACGGCCCACAACCTCATGATTATTCTGAGGTCAGGAGACGCAGGTGCCAGGCAGCTCACTGACGCGCCTGAGAGGGCCTCTGTCCCCAGTCCCTCCTGCTCGACCGGCCTGGAATCCTAATTCGCCACTAGCCCCTTCGCTGTTTACAGCATCACCAGGGACTTTCATCTTTTTATTTCCCCCACCGAGGACTCTGAGGGCTCAGCCACAATGAGGCATTGATTCAAGGGGTGAGGGCTGCGGGGCTGACAAAGGGCCCCAATGATGGGACACGGGAAAGGGGGCGCTCTGCGGGGTTATAGAATGCCTTGCAGATGGGAACAGAGGAGCTCTCAATGGGGTACTGTCCTGTCACTTGGAGAGGGAGTGACAGGGGCAAGTGTGGGCCATGTGAAAGAGGCATTTTGGAATGACGCTCTCGTCAGATGGAACCGTGCAATCAGAGGCGTGTGGCGGGCCCCTGCAGCTCACGAAAATATCAGATGACTCATGGCCAATATTCAGTCAATGTTCTGGTTTGGGAGGTGGGAGCCGCAAAGCTCATTATTATTCCAGCGCCGTTTCCTGAAGGCTGGGCCTGCTGCTGTTCTCCAGGCTGTAATAGGATTGGTCTCGTGCAGCAGACACTGGGGAGGCCTGGAGCTGTGTGGGTGGACGGTATCGGAAACTAATACTGCAGCCCAGAGGGGAGAAGAGAAGTTGGGTTTTGCTTTTTTTTTTTGTTTTTTAGTGGAAAATACGAGAAAAATACTAATTTTGTGCGTTCATTTGTTCAGCAAACCGTCACTCATCCCGCAAACATTTGGGGAGCTGAGCTCAGGGTGAGGTGCTCAGGGAAGGACGGATGTCCCCTCTCCAGCCCTCAAGCCAGGAGGGGACACTTACAGGGAAAGCAGGTGTCTCTGTACAGTGTTCTGAATGAGGCGAGGGAGGTTTTATTGCCAGGGCTGCGTGGTTCTGTGGATGTAAAAGGCAGAGCAGCTTTGAGGAGCGCACTAATTATTCCTCCATTTTTTCTCTCAGCCGATAAGCAACTCGCTTCAAGCAGAGCATTCTGGGAAGCTGTTTCAAGACTATCCATTTTCAAATGTCCTACAGAACAAAATGGCTCCCCTCAGACTCCAGAGAGATAGTGGAATCCCTGAGTGTCTCAATACCTTCAAAGGAATAGCTTATTCTCTGGGATAAGAGTGCTTACTATTATTACCTGTTTAAATAATTGATCTATTCCAGGCTCTGTGCTAAATGCTTTAACTATATTATCTCACTCAATTGCCTAAGATGGGCTCGTTGCCTAAGATGGACTTTATTATTCTCATTTTAGATATGGATACTGGGTCTTAGAGATACAAAGTGACTTGTTCCTGGTTACAGAAGTGAGCTTGGAACTCGGTTCCTCTTGGGCCAGTGCACACGCTTTGTCAACATCAGGTTATACTGTCTCCCTCACGATTCTTGGGCCCGGCGACCACGGCTCTGCAGTGGAAGTGAGACGGTTGATGGACTACTGACATTTCCTTGCACGGGCAGTCTGATGCAAGAGGCTTCTCTTTCCAGTTTCCTAAAATGGGGGTCATGAGCCACTGCCACCACCATCATTGTCACCATCCACATGACCCCAACACACTGCAACCTTAAGAAAGGCTTTCTTGACTCTTGCTTGACATATATTTTAAGGACCAATAGCTATGAGCCAGGAGACTTCTCCACTCATTCACTGTATGACATTGAGTCCATCATTTCCACCTCTAAGCTTCTCTTTGCCGTGTCTATAAAATGGAGCTGAGAGTCCCTTTGCAAGAATAAGAACTAACTTTTATCGAGTCCTTAATACCTAGCAGGTTTAGGGATAAGCCTTCACATAAAAATTCAGGTAATCCTCACCACAGCCCCATGTGGTGGTGATGATTAGGAAGGTGCAGGAAACTGCCCGGCATAGCCTCAGCTCCTAAGTTGAAGAGCCAGGATTTTAATCAATCTCTGACTGACCTCACAGCCCAAGCTATTCTCAGGGTGTTGTTGTGAGGCTCAAGTGAGAAAATGGGAATGAATGTGCCCTGTGCGGGGTAAGAAGTGCCAGACACATGTAAGGGATTATTCGTAGCATGGAAGACAGCCAAGAGATGAGTTGCACAGAAATGAGGAAACATGAGAGGCCGCTAAGCTGACTGCCTTCCGTATTTTTCCTTATTCTTCTGCTGCTTCTTATCTGATCTAGTATCTGTCTCCATCGGAATGTTTCAGTGGCTGGAACCCCAGGGGCGGGCTTGGGTAGCGCTTCTAAAAGTGTTGAGGGGCCGTGGGGAGGGGGACCTAGAGATACACGTTGTGATGGAAGCCCCATTGAATGAGAATTTGGAGCTCGGGGAAAAGGGGGAGAATAACATCTCTCTTACATGTGAGGATCATGTAAGATCACCACTGTGGAAGTGCCAGGTGATCTCTAGAGCAATATAAAATATAATTTGTTTTTGTTTGAAGTCGTCGGCTGTTACATAACCTCCTGGGAGGAATCTGGGAAGAGGGTTGAAAAAGAGATTCAGGTGAAATGTATTAACCCCTAAGTTCTTCCCTATTGCTCATTTTTAAAATCTGTGGTCATTTGGCAGGGGTGTTGGAGTTTAGTTAGACACTCTAATTTCTTGGATCAGACTTCTTTGGGGCTATGGTAAAATGGAATCCTGGAGCTGGAAGGACCCCCAAAGAACACTCACTCCAACCCCTTCACTTCACAGATGAGGACACTGAACATTAGAAGGGTGCAGTGTCACTCAGCGGGTCGGTGGCATTACAAGGCACTATAATGCAGCCCCTTGTAATGTATATTCAGTGCTCTTCTTACTCTAACCGGTCTACCCAGTCCCTTCATCTTTGGCGCACCTGCACTTTGCATACACCCTTGGGTCGCCATGACCAGCCCGCCCCCTGGTGGCTAACGATCTCCGTCTTCCTTCTGTCCCTCCAGGACAATTCAGCAGTGGCTTGCAAGGGTCCAGTCGCTCCTGTACTGCAATGAGAACGGGTTTTGGGGCACCTTCCTGGAGAGCCAGAGGAGCTGCGTGTGCCACGGTAGCACCACGCTGTGCCAGCGGCCCATCCCCTGCATCATAGGAGGGAACAACAGCTGCGCCATGTGCAGCCTGGCCAACATCTCCCTCTGCGGCTCCTGCAACAAGGGCTACAAGCTGTACCGGGGCCGCTGCGAGCCGCAGAACGTGGACTCGGAGCGGAGCGAGCAGTTCATCAGCTTCGAGACCGACCTGGATTTCCAGGACCTGGAGCTGAAGTATCTGCTGCAGAAGATGGACTCGCGCCTCTACGTGCACACCACCTTCATCAGCAACGAGATCCGCCTCGACACCTTCTTCGATCCGCGGTGGCGCAAGCGCATGTCCCTCACGCTCAAGAGCAACAAGAACCGCATGGACTTCATCCACATGGTGATCGGCATGTCCATGCGAATCTGCCAGATGCGCAACAGCAGCCTGGACCCCATGTTCTTTGTGTACGTCAACCCCTTCAGCGGGAGCCACTCGGAGGGCTGGAACATGCCCTTCGGGGAATTTGGCTACCCGCGCTGGGAGAAGATTCGCCTCCAAAACAGCCAGTGCTACAACTGGACTCTCTTGCTGGGCAATCGGTGGAAAACGTTTTTCGAGACGGTCCACATCTACCTACGTAGTCGGACTCGGCTACCCACCCTACTGCGGAACGAGACTGGCCAGGGCCCGGTGGACCTGTCCGATCCTTCCAAGAGGCAGTTCTACATCAAGATCTCCGATGTGCAGGTGTTCGGGTACAGCCTGCGCTTCAACGCCGACCTCCTTCGCAGCGCCGTGCAGCAGGTCAACCAGTCCTACACACAAGGCGGCCAGTTCTATTCCTCTTCGTCCGTGATGCTCCTGCTGTTGGATATTCGGGACCGAATTAACCGCCTGGCCCCTCCTGTGGCCCCGGGGAAACCCCAGCTGGACTTGTTCTCTTGTATGCTCAAGCACCGCCTGAAGCTGACCAACAGCGAGATCATCAGGGTGAACCACGCCTTGGACCTCTACAACACCGAGATCCTCAAACAGTCGGACCAGATGACGGCCAAACTCTGCTGACCTGGGGACTCCTGGCCATGGGCTTTCCCTTTTGTTGTACACACATCACAGAACAAAGCAAAGCAACACAAACACAAATTTGTAAAATGTAATTAATAATTCAAAGAAAAGGAGGAAGAGTCTTCATTCGTTGGAAACGAAAACGTTCTAGCAACTGTATAAAACCGTTGGGCATGTTTGTTATTTCTATACTCTGTCATAAAGAAAGGTCTCAGCCTTTGGAGGAGCTTGGAGGGGTTGCTTCTTAGGCCTCAGGTGCTGTATTGTGGGGGGAGAAGGGGGAGAGCATATGCAATGAATTGCAAAGATCTCTGCTGTGCAGGTGCTAAGATTAAACACTAAAAAGAAAGAGAGATATATGTAATGTACAACCGACACTGCCATTTTTCCTTGTGGGAGGAAATGGACATACATAAAGATATTTCTTGGGTTATGATTTCTTCCCTCTTTATGCCTAATTCCTTGTGGTTTTTTCGACTTCTTCTTGCGCAGGGGCGACAGCGCTATCTTACGCGTAGAGCTTCCCTCATTAGGAATGAACCGAAGTTAATTGAAGTGGGACAACAGGTGGGCTTAGAGGGACAAGCATAAGCCTAATCACAGGGTGTTGAAACAATAAGGAACCTTATACATCAGCTGTCACGCCCCTTGATTTAGTTTGTGAAACAGATGTGGGGAGAAATGGCACGCCCATGGCTACACATGGTCACTGCCTGGAGAAGGATTTGAACTCTGCCTTCTGAGCCCCTTGGCAGCGTTCCTTCTTCTAAATCACTCTGGCCTTGTTTGCGGTTTCTCCTCCAGCTACACTGCCACAGGAAGGGATGTTTTTCAGTCTCAGGTTTTTTTGATAGCTTTTTTTTTTTCTTTTAATGGAGAGACCCCTTTCACCTACTTTCTCCAAAAAAGACATGGTGCAGGATTTCCTAGAAGTGCTTAGCATACTAAAATTTTATTTAAATACAAATCAATAGCCACAATAAACTACAATGGGGTAGGTTCTAACACCGCACTTCTCGTTGCACTCCTCTGCCAGGCACTTCCCCCAAATCTCTAAAAAGTGATCTTTGATTCGCTCAGAACACCACACACACACACACGCACACACACACGCACGCACGCACAAACTAACACGGCCAGTTCTCTGGCGGTTATGAAGGTGAGAAGCCTTATGCTGGGACTTTGGAGCTAAATTGAAAGGAGAAACTCAAGAAAGAAAACTCATTTCAAAGCACTCCTATAGAGGATTTGGGCAGATAGCACTTCTTAGTCTTCAGGATCTCTGCGTTTATCTTTTTGCTGAGGTGGTACTTTCTAGAAGTGACTCTGAGAATCTGAATC
The DNA here is from genome assembly GCF_003009895.1 of Hyaena hyaena. NCBI lineage: Eukaryota > Metazoa > Chordata > Mammalia > Carnivora > Hyaenidae > Hyaena > Hyaena hyaena. Next base: position 2,740,634 of record NW_024080722.1, read on the forward strand.
TTCACTTCGTATTGCCAGAGATACAGGATCAGAAATTTCAGGGTCAGAGGAGAAAATGGAATTCCTCTGGTCTAAATGTTTGCACAGTGTGAATCTCCTCTCTACCCTCTTAGGGAGATCACTGCTGTTCTGACTGGACCATTTCCAGGATAGGAAGCCAATTAACTCTATCTTCCACATTCCTTGGATTTCTAAAAGAGGAATCAATCAAAAGGGAACAATAGTATTCACTCCATTTTGTGTTGTAAAATAGATCTAATTATTAGATAGTTCTTCTATACCTTGGCCCACTTTTACATACCTTCTACTCACTGGTTCTAGTTCTGGAATGTGCATTTCTCTCTCAACTTAATTCTATCTTAGATAAAATAGAAAGGCCTATCTCAGGGGTCACCAGAGTCTGTGATAATATGACTCAACATCATCCCCAATATAGTTTAAAAGGAAAGAAGGAGAGGGCTTCAGTGCATAAGAAGAATTACCGTGTGTGTGGGGGGGGGGCATGGAGAAGGGAGGAGTAAGTCTTTTTATTTTATTTTATTTTATTTTATTTTGTAGTGGTAAACTCCAACTTTAATGTTCCAGTTTTTAGTATGAATTAGCACATATTCTGATACCAACTTTAACACTAACATGCACTTCACAAGAACACGGGGTTTTGGGACCTTAGATTTTGAGGATTCAGGGTTCATTTAGATTGGAAATTCTTTCATGCCAGAAATCCCATAGCAGCTATTCATCAAGCAAAAGATTTTGCAGAAGGTCATCAAATCGTGAAACATCTCTCCAATGCCTATTAGATGAATGGGGCATGTCAGAGAAAGAAAAATTTGTAAAGACATGGTCTATACTTTTGTGCCACTCACAAATTAGTGAAAAAAAGACATATGAACCAAATTTAAAAAATAAACAATAATTACAATACACCATGATGAATGAGTGCTATTGTGGGGTCAGACACACAGAGAAGAGCCCTAAAGAAATTATTTTCTCTGTTAATGTGCTTGGCAAAGGCTTTATATGGGCATATTTATTCTGAGTGTTGAAGTGAATTAGATGTGGGTAAATGGCAAGGAGCAAAGGGCCAAAGGAACAGAGAAGGCAAAACCACAATGGCATAAATGGTATAAATATGCATAGTATATTTGAAGGTCAGTTAACAGCTTTAGAAAGGTATCATTTTAAATGGTAAGCCTAACAAGGGCAGTGAGGATTTTAACTCTGTATGAGAAGTTGAAGTAATCCCACTTTACAGATTGCTAGGCAATCCTCATAGGCATTGTGCTACCAAATCCTTATCACAATGCAGTTAGGGCTTTCCACTTGAGTTCTTCGCCAGACTTTACCATTTTGTATGTGCAGGAAAATCCTCTCCCCTTCACCTTAAAAATACAAACTGCATCACTTCATATTACAAAGAGAATACACAGTGTCCAACGATTGGAAAGGTCAGGGAAATAGAGAAATTTTCAAGGAGCGAGAAAGATGCAGACATCAAAATATTTATTCAAAGGCAAAAGAAAAATACTTTGCTATAAAAGGACACAAAGTTCTGTGGATTTCCCACTGTCTCCTGCATGGCTCTGGCCCTTTGAGCTAACAAGGTTCCTCTCCAGCTGGGAGGAAGAGAACCCTGAAGCCTTCAAGTGAGATTTTAATTCAATTAGTGTCTTACCAATTTGATGCAGCAACCAAGGACCTGTGGTGTCTGATTAATATGCTGATGCTAAGGCAAAAGAGTGGATAGAATGCCCATTTGGATAAGGCCTGGCAGCAAAGCGTGGCATTTCCATGGAAACCACAGAAAGCCATTAATTAGCTATCAAGTAAAATCATTGGAAAATTCTGGACCCTGGCATATCTGCCCCCTTCAAAGAGGAGGGCAAGAAGAGGTCATACTAACAGCAAGGCTCTCTTCAGTGATTAAAATCATGTTTGCACAGAGACTACATAGCATGAAGTGGAAGAAAGATTGGAAGTAAAACACATGGACACAATGAAAGAAAAGAGGCTTTGGGATTATTCAAGTCTTAAGAATATAATTTTAAATGTAAGGTGTCTTGTTGGGTTTTCTATGCTGGTAAAATTTTCTCAATGACAAATATTTTCTCCTGTTCTCTGTTCTGTGGAAAGAAAGTGAGAATAATATGGATCTACTATGTAGTGAGAAGTGATCTGGGGAAGAGACCATAAAGTTAAAAGTGGGGCATGATTAACCCCTAAAATAATAGCTATAGGTTGTATAATGTTCAAATTAATAAGGATGAATAAAAATTAAAAATAAGGCAGAAAAGGAGAAAAAAGGATTATTAAAACAGACACATAGACATAATAACAAAACAATAGTCAGATAATCACAATAAATATAATTGGACAAAACTGACAAGGAAAAAGACAGAGGTGGTCAGGCTACATGTTATATGTTAAAATAATAAAGGGAAAGAAAGTTTGATAATTAAAGATATGCTAGACAAATATTAACTAAAAAGAAGCCGATGCAGCATTGTTAATAACAGTTGAAAGAGACTAAGGCAAAATACATCTTTAGTGTTAAAGATGGTAAATTTAGTAGAGAAAGTGAGACAAAAGTGGACTCATAGAACCATAGACTCTAAATACTAAAGGGTTCATTAAAGATCTGTAACACTTCAACCTTCAAAGATGAAGAATTATACCTAACGTTATTCTACAAGTTTTTCAATACTGGCCATGATTACAGTTCCCTCTCCACTATCACTAAGTGAAAGGTTGTCTAGCATAGTCTTTGCAATATAAGAATCAAGAATTAGCCTGATGACATTTAAACTAATAGGATATACAAACTCACACAGTTTTGTTCTCTCTTGATAGATATACATATATGTAATATATACTATATTGTATACTATATTGCATTATATTACATTATAATATATATTTTTTCTTAAGTCACTACCATCTTATATGTGAGCATTTTTCCAATTGAGGATCAACCAAAATCCTTGTATTGTATAATGAACTCAGGTTGAGTAGAGATCATTCTCTTCCTGAAAACTGAATGTTATCAATGGCTCCAACCCCGTCAACCCTAAGAACCCAGAAGGAGCTCTCCTTTCTCAATATCCCTTCTCTCTCCCAATCATTATCAGAGCCTACAGTTACAAAAATAAGGTCGTCTGTTGCTTTTCAATATCAGATCTAATTGTAAGCATTCTCAGTCAATGCATATCGTAAATTTTCTGTCTATTTCAGTTGAGAATCCTCCTTCCCTCTCAACAAAATCACAAATCAAGATGGATGCAAGGAATGGAATGTGTAGATTTGAATTAAGGGGCAGAAAATCACCTCAAAAGTCACATAGTTAATTTGGGGGAATTACACATCTCTGATAAATGTGAAAGCTCTGGGCTCTTTCCCAATAAAAATGTACCATCAAATACACTTTTGAATAATGTTTCATAGATCCTTTGATGACCTTTCTTGGACATTCTGGAAGATTACAAACCTTCAGTAAGTACCTTGGGTCTAGGCTAAATTTCCTATTTTACAAAATTTAATCTTCAACCTTCAGAGATGAGGAGTCATAGTTAAGGTTATTCTACAGGTTTGGAACACTTAGCATGATTTTAGTTCCTTTTTCACTATTTCAAGTGTATGTTGGTCTAGGATCACAAATCAAGTTAATGTAGCTCATACAGCAGAATCCTGCCCTCCAGGAGGACATAGAGATAAACATCTTGATGAAAATGGCAGTTATGGTCACTTTAATAAAACCCAATATATACTAAATCCCAAATGTATTAAGTAGGCATATTCACTTTAAGTACTAAATAAAAGAAAGAGGCCTCTAAACCCTTACGAGTATGGTTAAAGGGTGTGCAGGATGCTCTGATACATATTGCATCATTAGAGGATAAAGAGTCTAGTTCATTGAACCTAGTACAACTGTACATGAAGTTTGAAGGAGAGGGTGCTTGTCTTAGTCAATTCTGTCTGCTGTAATAAAATATACCATAAGCTGGGTGGTTTAGACAGCAAACATTTCCCACAGATCTGGAAGTCCAAGATCAAGGCACTGATAGGTTTGGTGTCTGGTGAGAATCTACTTCCTGATACACAGAAGGCTGTCATCCTACTGTGCTTTAATATGACAGAAGAGGCAAGGGTCTCTCTGGGGTCTATTTTATAGGGGCTCAAGTCTCATTTATGAGACCTTCACTCCCATGACCTATCACCTCCCTACCTTCTATCACCAACACCTTGGAACTCAGAATTTTACACAGGAATTTTTGAGGGGGACACAAAAATTCAGTCCATAACAGAGTTTAATCAGTAAAAAGGGGGTAGGGTGAATAACAACAATAAAATATCCATTAAATAGCTTGAATAAATAAATGAGTTTCACGAATCACATTGAGTTGCTCTCTAAGTATCTGACCTCCATTCCTGAACTTCCTTGGTTGGCAGGTGTTCCCAAAACTGTACTGGCCCCACCCCGGGACCAATATTTCCCTAAGAGTGAACAAGGAGCCTCTCCACAATCAAGGTCTCACAGTGTCGATAAACCTTCTAAATGGAGCCATTTACTCCATGAAGAAAACGACTTTGATAAAAAATGTAAATGGAAGCTTCAGAGCTGATGATAGGAGAAAGGATGGAAATAAAAGCTGCAGGTCTAAAGTTTAGTGTTGATGTCATCCAGATGGTTGTATTCTGTCAAGTGACCCCCGCAAGCCTGAACCAGGGACCAGCAGCAATTGGTCTGACCTTGCCCCAGGCCTGTGCAAGTGAGGAAATTGTAATGTTCTTATAAATTAGAGGATGATTATAAACACTGTCAAGGGATTGTTAATTATATGGTGTTAATTGTATAACACATAATTATAAATTAATAATAATATCACCTAATCTTTTATTAGTGCACAACAGGATGTTGAGCTTAAACCCTAGGAGCTGGGTTTTCCTGAATTATTAGGCACCTATAGAACGAAGATTAGAACTCAAATTTCCCAATTCTCAGATTACTGATTAACCATTACACTCAACATTATTCCTGACATGAGAAAATCGCTGGCATCAGGTGCTGTGGCTGAGAACACAGACATAGAAGACAGGAAGAAGAAGGCAGTGATTAGAACTCAGCCACTTACTACCTATGTGACCTGCCTCAGATATTCAACCTCTCTGTGCTTCAACTTCTGCAAAAATCAGGTCCTTTCTAATAAAGTTGTTCTGAGAATTAAGTACATTTAAAGAGCCTAGAAGGATCATTGGCATATAGGAAGCCTATTTGTTACATAAGTGACATAAATAAAAATATAATTTAGATATATATGCAAATGGATCGTCTTTATAATAGCTAGAATCAATTGAGCTGATTTTACTAGCCAGGCACTATAGTAAGATTTGATGCAAACAATCTCATTTGCCTTCACTGCAACTCAATGAGGTGGATCTAATTTTCACTTCAGTTTACACATGAAGAAACTGAGTCTCCAATGGATGAGATACCGTGTCTGTGGTCACACTGCTAGTAGTGGAATTATGATTTATCGGTGTCCGCAAAGAGGCCTCCTAATTATTCCACTTCATGTGTCCCATAAGTGAAAATAAGTGGTCTAAAGTATCTTTAAGAATAACCCAGGGGCGCCTGGGTGGCTTAGTCGGTTAAGCGTCCGACTTTCGCTTAGGTCATGATCTCACGGTTCGTGGGTTCGAGCCCCGCGTCAGGCTCTGTGCTGACTGCCGGCCCAGAGCCTGGAGCCTGTTTCAGTCTGTGACTCCCTCTCTTACCCTCCCCTGCTCACGCTGTCTCTCTCTCTCCTAGAAATAAATAAAACATTAAAAAAATTTAAAAAAAAAAAAAAGAATAACCCAGACCTTGTGTGGAGGGTCCTCAAAAAGTTAAAAATAGAACTACCTTACAACCCTGCAATTGCACTGGTAAGTATTTACCCAAAGGATACAAAAATACAGATTTGAAGGGGCATGTGCACCCCAATGTTTATAGCAGCATTATCAACAATACCCAAACTATGGGGAAAAAAGCCCAATGTCCATCAACTGATGAATGGATAAAGAAGATGTGGTATATAGATTTCATATATGTATATATGGAATATTACTCAACCACAAAAAAGAAGGAAACCTTGCCATTTGCAACAATGTGGATAGAGCTACACAGTATTATGCTAAGTGAAATAAGTCAGTCAGAGAAAGACAAATACTGTATGATTTCACTCATATGTGGAATTTAAGAAATAAAACAGATGAACATCGGGGAAGGGGAATAAAAGAGAGAGGGAAACAAACCTTTTTTGAATGTTTATTTTTGAGAGAGAGGGAAGGAAAGAGAGAGAAAACAGGGGAGGGGAAGAGAGAGAGGGATACAGAGGATCTGAAGTGGGTTCCATGCTGACAGCAGAGAGCTCAACACAGAGCTCGGACTCAGGAAATGTGAAATCATGACCTAATCCTAAACCTAAGTCAGATGCTTAACCAACTGGGCCACCTAGACACCCTCATTAATGGCTCTTAACTATATAGAAAAAACTGAGGATTGATGGAGGGAGATGGGCGGGGGGATGGGCTAGGTGGGTAATGGGCATTATTAAGGAGGGCACTTGTGATGAGCACTGCATGTCATATGTAAGTGATGAATCACTGAATTCTACTTCTTAAACCAATTTTACCATACCATATATGTTATCTAGAATTTAAAATAAAAGCTTGAGAGGAACCTGGGTGGCTCAGTCAGTTGAGCATCTGACTTTGGCTCAGGTCATGATCTCATGATTCGTGGGTTCAAGCCCCACATCGGGCTCTGTGCTGACAGCTCAGATCCTGGAGCCTGCTTGGGATTCTGTGTCTCCTCTCTGTCCCTCCCCTGCTCACACTCTGTGTCTCTCTCAAAGATAAATAAACATCAAAAAATAAAAAATAAAAACTTGAAAAGAAAAATAAAAGAATAACCCAGACCTTAAAAGGCACCTGGTGCCACTCCTTTAATACAGAACCACTCAATTCCTCTGTGAGCCAGAGTCAAGGGTGTGTATCCAGATAGTGTTAAATGTTCTGACTCCTAGAATCACAGAGCTTCAGCAGCCTCCCAGGAGGAATGGGCTGTCTAGGACAGACCTTCTATTTGGAAGGGCAAGATCTGGCTCAGAGCCCTAGATGCATTTCCTACTTCTTCTCAAACACCTTAGAGATGCTCACTGGCTGCAGGTACAGCCACCACCTCTTTGGTCAAAGCACTTTTGACTTGTGCGTTGTTCTTCTCTGGAAAAGCGCAGCGGTGAGGGACTGGAATGAAGAGGTGGTGAGCAGGAGATGGAAACCATAGTCTGTTCCCCACAGCTGTCAGAAGAAGAGGAGGTCCTTTGAGCTCCAACTGGGCCAATTTCCACATTCCAACATAGTGGGTGGAAATGGAACCGGTCAGATGCCAGTCTCCTGGCTCCTGAAAACCCACCCCAGGCCCATCCACTGTAGACTCAACAAAGCTGGAGGGGAGCTCCGGGATGAATGGGAAGATGAGGGTGACTTCTATGAACAGTGGGTAGAGCTTCCTGTGGCCATGCTACTTGCTCAAAATATTTGCATCTCCCCATCCCAGTATTGTCACCTTTGGCCATAACATGCAAATCAACTTTCTTACAGTGGCACAAAGGCTTTATTGACATGAAGGCATGATGGATAAACCATATTAACCATACTGTGGTTAGGTATTTAAAATGTTTAAAAACAAAAACACTTTTACAAGTATTTTCTCAAGCAATGTTTATGGAAAAGAGGATATGCATGCCTAGGTCACCTTCTAATCTTGTAAGGTCAGCCAGATCTTAGGAAATGGGATTCAGCACACATTTAGTGAGAAAGAAAAGAAGGCGTGTAATGTTTACTGAGCCTCTACGACCTCCCAGGTATTTACCATGTATCTAATTCAATCCTCACGAATCCCTGAGAGAGTTGCTATTATTTACATCACATACGTGAGAAAAATAGGGCACCACAAAAGTCTGGTGACCTCAGTTTTGCAATTTATACATTTAGCACCAGGTTCAAGGGTAAGATGGAATAGTTAGCAGCATGAGATCTAAGGCCTGAAGAGGCTCAGATGTTGGTTCTCTTTACAGACTCTGTGACCTTGGAAAGTTACTTTAAACTCTATGTGCCTCAGTTTCTTCATCTGTCACATGGGGAGTATGCTAACTTCCACTTCATCAGGTTGCTGTGAGAATGTTTTCTTCTGCCAAATTTCCACCTCTTACCTGAGTTAGTGCAGAACTGCCCAGAACTCCCTGGTACAACGTAAGCACTCAGTAAAAGTTAGCTTCTGTTGTTCCTTGAGGCCAGGCATGGCTCAAGACTGTTGCTTGAAATTAGGGCCCCTCTATGTCCCTTGACTTCTTCCTGTTGCTTATGTCACTCCTCTGGAATTGTCTACCGCCCAGAAACTGGGCAAAAGACTTAGATGAATCCTTGTCTTCCAAAAGTTCACAGGCACTATAGAAACACACATATTTAAAACCCAAAATAGGCAGGATGCAATTGGAGAAGAAATCACTTCTAAACTATAAAAATAGAATCTTGGTCAAGGAGAATAGAAAACTGGACTGGTAAGAGAAGTAATGAAGACAAAAAGCTCCAACTGACTGTTCCCAGCTTTGTCCCTGACAAAGCCTGGTACAGCCTCACCCCATTTCCAGGCAAGCAAAGACGTTGCTTAGCAACCCAACCAGGAACAGTAGAGTGAGATCTGGGCTGGCACTGCAGTCCTGAACAGGACCAAACTTTCACTTTAAACCCCACCTACAGCACAAGCAACACCTGCAAATTGAAAGCACTTGGGAGGAGAGTCTTCTGAGAGGTTAGGTTGAGCAGAAGGCAGTCACAGGGGATAATACTCAGTCTAAATTACTGGGAAAATATAGAGTGATCTTTTTTTTTTCTTTCTTTCAAATGGTGCAGAAATTCGATATGCTAAGAAAGATTTGCCAAGCCAAGGACTTGGTGAGTCTGCTTCACTGAATGTTGATGTGGCAATTAGGCCAGCAGGACATGCCCAGCTCCTAGCTCATGTAGGCCACCTCACCCACCTCTTGATTACCACCTACAAATTCAATCTCAAAGTAAGATCCGGAGAAAATGTTGTCCTTACTCAGTAGAGATTGAAGATGTTAGAGTTCAACTCTATATTCATTCCCTCAACAGATATTTTTTTGAAGCTTGAAGGTTGGAGAGAAAGACAGGCACTAATTTTTAAGTGTGATACATGTTAAGGAGGGAGAGTGTAAGATGCAGTGGGAATATACAGCATGGACCCCTAACCTAGAACGGACAGAGAAGGGGGAAGATCAGGAAAAGCACCAGAAGATGTGATATTTAATAAGAGTCATGAATGATAAGTCAGAGTTGAACAAGGAGAGGAAGAGAAATGTGTTCCATATGAAGTAACAGTTCATGCAATGGTTCAGTTCAGTGAGAGAGAAGAAAGGGGGGAGAGAAACAGATAGAAAAGATAGGGAGGGGAGGAGGGGAGAAGATGGGAAGAGAGAGAAAAGAATGAATTGGGGGTGAGGAGGAGGAGGAGGTTGAGCAGAATATATGAGTATTATGTAGTTATATAATGAAGAGTCCTACAATTCATGACAATTCTGGAATTTATCCTAAGAGCAACTGGCAGCCATTGCAGAATTCTGAGCATGTGATCAAATGTACTGGCATAGAATCAGCCCTTCTGCTATTCCACTCTATACTTGTATCACAGTGCGTGGGTCCCTGGCCTAGTCTCTTGAGCTCCTGGTGTGGTCTCCTGCCTAGTTTTCTAAAGTGAAGAGATCCTACATTTTTTTTTTTTTTTTGGTCCATATTGCCACCCTTGCCCTAATATATGGAGTCTTGCTCTTAAACCTGAGCTCATTTACCTCCTCTCCTTCTGATTTTGCCTAGTTTAGGACTCTCAGTCACAGGGTTTGCCCTTCCTCCCCCTCCCCCATATACTATTATGATTGCCCAGGTGCTGGTTAATTGGACTATCTCTCTATCACCAACTATTGTTTTCTTCCTCCTTCCAACACAAGGTAAAATCCACTAAGTGGCCATCTTCCGATTAACCTGCAGCAACTGTGTCTGAACCAACCAACTACTCCCCTGGAATTGGTCCACTGCATAGAATAGTGTCTCATATCAAGTTCTGGTCATCCTAGTAATGATGCAAGAAATCCATTGACTCCACTAGCCTCTTTAAAATAGGGGTTAAGGGCCAAAACTCTGGAGTCAACTTCTCTTCAGGGGGCACCCTGGCCAATATCAAGACTTATCTGTGTGATCTTTGGCAAGTTAGTTCATCTCTTTGAGCCTGGTTTCATCACCCTTACATGAGATATTCACACCCACCTCATGGAGCTGTTATGAAGATTGAAAGAGACTATGGAGAGAAAAAAAATAACCTAGAATAGCACCTCACACTTAGTGGGAAGAAAAGAAATATTCTTCTTCACTATTCCTCTGAAAGTGCATTATCTACTTACATTTCTGGTTTTGATCCTTACAATGACTTCCTAAGATTGAAGGATTAAGAGAGATTATGCATATAAAGCACCAGGTAAATAATAAACACAAGATAAATATTAGCCATTATTATTAATTATCATTAATGAAGCAGAGTAACCTATGAGAGATTAACTGTGTCTTATTTTCTGGAATACAGGCTCATGTAAATGAGCAAGAAGTAACCACCTCATAACTGTCCTTTTTATGTATTCACACATACCACCCACAGGGGGCAGCATGTGTCCTTTAAGGGCTTTTTTCAATCCTTGAAAAGCACCAGTATAGTATTTTCATTGGTTTCAAAGGCCATCCTACAAACCACTCCACCGAGGGAGGTTAGCAGAATCAATGCACTGCATGACTCCATGGGTCCCCTTGTCACCTTAGTCCAGAAGAATGGCATCTTGTGCAGTAGTTGAAAGTGCTAATGACTTTTATGTGCTGAATTGTGTCCCCCCCGAATTCATATGTCAAAATTCTAAACCCCTGGTGCCTCAGAATGTGACAGTATTTGGAAATAGAAACTTTAAGGAGGTAAGTTAAAAATGAGACTCGTAGGGTGGGCTCCAATCCAATCTGATTGGTGTCTTTGTAAGAACAAGAAATTAGGACGCCCAAAGAGACACCAGTGAAATGTTGACACAGAGGAAAGAACTTGTGAGGACACAGCAAGAAACTGGACATGTGTAGACCAAGGAAAGAGACCTCAGAAGAAACCAAATCCACCAACACCTTGATCTTTGGTTTCTAGAGTCCAAAACTGTGAGAATTTCTGTTGTTTAAGCTACTAGTCTGTGGCAGCCCCAGCAAGCTAGTACAGTGCCCATCAGAAGGCTCATGTGACTGTGGAGGCAGGTGGAGAGAGACAGGTACTTGAATCAGAAGAGAGAACTAGTTCAATGAAACGCTACAGTGAACTTGGATATCCTGAGAACAAGGCTGCACCTTGCTTCCCCATGGGGGACTGGATCTTTGATGCAGTTGCTGACCTAGATGCCATGGAGAATGGACACACAGTGTGTGGCCTGAGGGAAGTACCCAGGATACCTTGTGAAGACCTAGAGCTCTTCTGAGTGACTTCAGTATGGACCTCTGTGTAATAAGTAAACAGAATTCCTCACACAGCATCTCCCGATGATAGCTGCAAAGTAGTGGTCAGTAGAAACCAGAGACCAGGCCTCTGCCTCATCTTCCTGGGACAATATGTGTGTAGACTGAATGCAGTATTCAAAAGAGAATTGGAGGGGGGCACCTGGGTGTCTAAGTCCGTTGAGCATCCGACTTCGGCTCAGGTCCTGATCTCACGGTTCGTGGGTTCGAGCCCCGCATCAGGCTCTGTGCTGACAGCTAGCTCAGGGCCTGGAGTCTGCTTCGGATTCTGTGTGTGTCTCTCTCTCTGACCCTCCCCTGCTCATGCTGTCTCTATCTCTCAAAAATAAATAAAATATTTTTAAACAAAAAAAAAAGAATTGGAGGGAACTTCATTAATGAGGGTGGTGGTGGTCATCCTGGTAATCAGGATGCTAACAACTCAAATATGTAACTTAAAAAGAAGGAAACATTTCTAACATTTGTATGTTGTGGAATAACCTAATATCCATTATATATGAGGAGGCAGAACAGCTATGAAGTCACAGTATTAGCATAAGGGGCATGTTTATCTTGATTTCTCTTGCATCCTTGGTACTAGCACAGCGCCTGGCACCAAGGATATGCTCCTTAAGTATTTGGTGAATGAAAGCAATGTGTTTTTACTCTCCCCGTGTGCTACTTACTTTCTTTCAGAGATGCACAAAGACCCAGAGTAGTAAAAGCAACCTAGCCAATGTAACATAGTGATTGTGCATCATTGGTAGACACACGGTGTCCTAATCAGTTTGGGCTTCTAAACCAGAATATCTTAAAATCAGTCGCTTAAATAGCATTTATTTCTCATAGTTCTAGAGGCCAAGAAGTCCAAGATCAAGGTGCCATTCAGTTCCTGGTGAAGGCTTTCTTGCTTTACAGAGGGCTTTTATTTTTAATGTTGATTTACTTATTTTGAGAGAGAAAGAGAGAGAGGGTGTGTGTGTGTGTGTGTGTGTGTGTGTGTGTGCGCACGCACAAGTGGAAGAAGGGCAAAGAGAGGGAGAAACTGAGAATCCCAAGCAGGCTCTGTGCTGTCAGTCCTACTCAGGAATCCTCACAAACCATGAGATCATGACCTGAGCTGAAATCAAGTGTCAGACATTTGACTGAACCACCCAGGTGCCCCTATAGAGGGCTTCTTGTTGGATTTTCATGTGGAAGAAAGTGACAGCTCTAGACTCTTCCTGTTTTTCTAAGGACACTAATCACTTGGGGGCTTCATTTCATGACCTCATGTAAACCTAATTACCTTTCAAAGGCCTCATCTCTAAATATCACCACTACATTGAGTTATGCAGGGTTTCAAGATCCGAATTGGAGTCGGGGGGCACATAAACATTCAGTCCATAACACAAGGAAAGAATAAAAATATCCGACTTCCATTCCAGTGCTCTGCTCAAAGCCTATGTAGTTGGTTAACATTCTTTCTCCAGAAGAATCTGGTTCAGGATTCTGCCTGGGCCAAGCCAATGGATGGGCAGAATGATCTAGTGTGACAAATCCTCGTTCCCTCTGTCCCCTTGTGAAGGGAATTTGCCGTCTTCTGTGATCATCAAGCTGCAATGTCAATCTGAATGTTTGTTAATGACACTGCCCTCAATCTGTCATGTTACAAGGAACCCTTCACAGCAGCTAGGATTCGCTGCCATATAACGGCTTCATTGTACATGGAAGTCTCTAATAAGCTGATTAAAAATATTTTTGAAGCCTTGAAGTGCACTTTTCAGACATCTGATAAGAAACAGTAAATGGAAACGTCATGCCGAGTGTAGAAAGTAGGAATCCTGTAGAATTAGAAGATGCTCATACTTTGAGTCATGGCACATTTCTCATGGCATAATGATATCCCCACTTAAATCTTTCTTTGTTTCTTTTCTCCTCCTTTTTTATTTTTAAAATTAAACAGTTTATTGAAATTAAGAAAACAACAACACGAATAAAAAAAAACTTCACCTATTTCTTTCATCCCCAACTTCCTACCTCAGGCAAACACCAATCTGTTCTCTGTGTCTGAGTTTGGTTTTTGGTTGCTGTTTTCTTCTGGTTTTGTTTGTGTATGTGTTTAAGATTCTATGTATCAGGGAGATTATTCATTATCAGTCTTTCTCTGTCTGACTGATTTCACTTAGTGTGATGCTCTCAAGGTCCATCCATATTGTTACAAATGGCAAGATTTCATTCATTTTTAATGACTGAAAAATATCCTAGGGAGTGTGTGTGTGTGTGTGTGTGTGTGTGTATGTCACAGTTTCTTAATTCATTCATCTGTTGATGGACACTTAGGTTGTTTCCATATCTTGGCTATGGTGAATAATTCCTTAATGAACATGGGGTACATATGTCTTTTTGAGTAAGTGGTTTTTTTCTTTAGATAAATACCCAGAAGTGGAATCGATGAATCATATGATAGTTCCATTTTTAACTTTTTGAGGAATCTCAGTCCAGTTTTCTGTAGTGGCTGAATCAATTTGTATTCCCATCAACAGTGTACAGAGTCTTTTTTTTCCATACCCTTGTCATCACTTGCAATTTCTTGTCTTCTTGATACTAGCCATTCTAATAGGTGTGAAGCGATATTTTATTGTGATTTTGATTTGCATTTCCCTAACGATTAGTGGTGTTGAGCACCTTTTAATGTACCTGATGTCTACCGGCAGGGCTTCTTTGGAAAAATACTCATTCAGATCTTCTACCCATTTTGTAATAAGATTATTTGCTTTTTGGTATTGAGTTGTATGAATTCTTTATATGTGTTGAATATAAGCCCTTTATCAGATATATGATTTGCAAATATTTTATCCCATTTTAGGAGGTTGCCTTTTCATTTTGTTAATCATTTCCTTCGTTGTGTGGAAGCTTTTTAGTATGATGTACTCCAACTTTTTAAAAAAATTTTGTTGCTTTAACTTTGGGTGACACATTAAAAAATTCTTCTCTGTGACCCATGTCAAGGAGCTTACCACCTGTGTTTTCTTCTAGAAGTTTTATGGATGATTTCAGGTCTTACAAGTCTTTAATCCGTTTTGAGTTAATTTTTGTGTATGGTATAAGAGTGTGGTTTTATTCTTTTGCATGTGATTACCCAGTTTTCCCAACACTATTTTTTAAGAGAGTGCTTTTTTCCCCATTGTATATTCTTGGTTCTTTTGTTGTAAATTAATCTAAATTAATCTGAGTTCATTTCTGGGCTCTCTTTTCCGTTCCATTGATCTATGGGTTAGTTATTATGCCAATATCATATTATTTTAATTATTATAACTTTGCAATATTGTTTGAAGTCAGGGACTGTGATACATTCAGCTTTGTTCTTTCTCAAGATTGCTTTGGCTATTTCGGGTTTAGTTGTGCTTTTGTACAAATTTTAGGATTATTTGTTCTATTTCTTTGAAAAATACCATGATATGGATGACACTGAATCTGTACCTTGCTTTGGATAATAGGGACAATTTTAAAATATTGGTTCTTCTAATCCATGAGCACAGAATATCTTTCCATTTATTTGTTTCTTCTTTAATTTCTTTCATTAGTATCTTATAGTTTTCTATATACAGATCTTTTACCTCCTTGGTTAAATTTATTCCTAGGTATTTTATTGTTTTTGATGCAATTGTAAATAAAACTGTTCTCTTCATTTCTCCTTCTGATAGTTCATTAATAGTATATAGAAAAACAACAGATTTTTTGCATATTGATTTTGTATCCTATAACTACTAAATTTATTTTCTAACTCTAACAGCTATTTGATGGGATCTTTAGGGCTTTCTCTATATAATATTATCTGCAAATAGGCTTAGTTTTACTTCTTTTCCAATTTGAATGATTTTTATTTCTTTTTCTTGCCTAACTACTCTGGCTATGACTTCCAATGTTATGTTAAATAAAAGTGGCAAAAGGATGAATGTTCCTGATCTTAGAGGAAAGGCTTTCAGTTTTTCACTATTGTGATGTTAGCTGTGGGCTTGTTATATATGGTCTTTATTATGTTGACATATTTTTCCTCTATACTCACTTTGTTGACAGCTTTTGTCATACATGAATGTTGAATTTTATTAAATGACTTTTCTGTATCTATTGAGATCATCATATTATTTTTATCCTGCATTTTGTTACTGTAGTATATCACATTGGCTGATTTGTGGTATGGATCATCTTTGCATCTTTGGAATAAATCTCACTTGATCCCTCATTTCTTTTAATGCCAGTTCAGCACATGAGGGATAAAGTCATAGGTAGACAGTAGGCCTCCCAATACTGGACTGACTTCTGACTATGCCTCATGAAGCAGGACCACTTCATTACCTATATGCCTGGCACTGAACTGAAGGTCACATTTCTAATTCTCTAAAAGACTTTGAAAGGGGCGCCTGGGTGGCTCAGTCGGTTGGGCGGCTGACTTCGGCTCAGGTCAAGATCTCACAGTTCGTGGGTTTGAGCCACACGTCGGGCTCTGTGCTAACAGCTAGCTCAGAGCCTGGAGCCTGTTTTAGATTCTGTGTCTCCCTCTCTCTCTGACCCTCCCCTGCTCATGCTGCCTCTCTCTCTCTCTCTGAAATAATAAAACATTAAAAAAAAAAAGACTTTGAAAGAAAGTCAGGCATAGTCATCCTCATTTTACAAAAGAAGAAAACGAGTCTCAGAAAATGTCTTTGGCTTTGGGGCTTTGGAAGAGCAGAATTCACATTAGCTCTGTTTGATACCTGTGCTCAAGTTATTAAAATCATTCATTTCTTCTTTTGTCTAGCAAATCTTGAGTGCCTACTATGTGCTTTGTACTGTATTTAAATGCCTTGCTGCCTCAAAAGGAAATGGTGGGTCCTCCCCAGTCAGAAAGTTCTCATAATATTCTTTAGTGTATCTGTCTTCTATGTGAAAGATAGACCTCATTTTTTTGGGTACTTTACCATCATATTAAGAAACCTAACATTATAGATGAGTACAGGGCTGTGGGATTGACCATTATGCAAGCAAGGATTAACTTAGCAGACCTTGGTTGCTCAAACCATTAACATTCTTTTAAAAAAGCCTGTCTTTAAGACTGGCTGTTGGCCAACTCCTAGGAGAAAAGATCTCAAATTTTGGAATTCTACCTTATAAGAGTGTTCATATATACCTAGGGACCTTGAGCCATGTTGTACCAACTGGACCAGATAGTTCATGCTAACAAATGTGATTTACTGTGAATGCCCATTTTTGCTCTATGGATATGAAGTCAGGGTAGCTGAGGTCAGTTGTATAGACACTGCATGCCCACATAACTTACCCCAATTAAAACCTTGGACACAAAACTTGAGTGACCTTCCCTGGGTGGCAACACTTCCCATGTGTTGTCACACATCATTACTGAGAGAATTAAATGCATCTGTGCAAGTCCACAGGGAGCAGACTACTAGAAACTTGCATTTGGTTTCTCTTGGACCTCACTCTACTTACTTTTTCCCTTTGCTGACTTTAATCTGTGTTCTTTTCCTGTAATAAGCTCTAACAGTAA
Organism: Hyaena hyaena; assembly: GCF_003009895.1. Classification (NCBI taxonomy): domain Eukaryota; kingdom Metazoa; phylum Chordata; class Mammalia; order Carnivora; family Hyaenidae; genus Hyaena; species Hyaena hyaena. Next base: position 2,757,786 of record NW_024080722.1, read on the forward strand.
GTGTAACGATTTCTGAATCCTGTTTGTTTTTCTACTGAATCATGGAGACTCAGAGTGGTCTTGGGCATCCCAGAAAAAGCCATCCACTTCTCCACCCATCATCTTCTTTATTCCTTATCACACTTCAGAGGGCACATGTATTGGCATATCCATTGCATGAATGAGGGATGCTAGGCTTCGTAAGGACAAGTGCCTTCCTTGACAATGTTTTAGGGGGACCAATGTCACCTGCATTCTAAACCAGCAGAGATTCAGAGTGATTAAGCAGTTGAAAAATCTAAATATCACCATCATGTGGATAAAGGAGAGGCTCAGGTGTGCACCACAGTGGGCTCCCTGATACCACACCCCAGAAATACAAGTGTTTCCACCCAAACACAGAGAGCACTGGAAAACCAGAGGTTTCTCTCCTTGAAACTAAAGCTTCCATCCCAAGCGTATGGTCTGTTGGGGAGAAGATCATTGAACTCCTTTACAAGTAGACAGATTTCAGAGAAGAAAGGGCACTTGCTCTTCTTAACAACTGTTGGAACACACTCTACTTCCATATGAAGGAAAGGTAAGGAGGTAAAGACAGGCTTGGAGCATGCCTCTGATTAATGGATGTCCTTGTGTCTGGAATCAGTGACAGGAGAAAGTTACTTGCATGTTACAAAAAGTAAGTGGTCTCAGGATGAGAATTCCTAGTGGTCATAGAGCCCAGGACACATCCCCTGACATCATTCTACATTGACTTCATGGCAAACACTGTGTCCCTTATTGTTGACTTAACAACTCTCAAAGTCTCAACAGTGTAAGGCACTGCAGATATTTAAAATGCAAAAAGTCTTAAGTAACCTTCACTGAACTTAATTAACATCATCTATTTAAGGAAAACAACTCCCCTCCCTTCAGACCCAGGACTGTTTCCCAAAGCCTGTACCTGATACTTAAGATAAGCATAAACCTTTGTGTACAAATTGCTTCCCATCATATCAGAATGCCACCAGTTATTCAGACCTGGCTGTGTCTCCACTTCCTGGGCCTATTTTACCTTTCCCTCTTTTGATGGACTGGTAAAGTGGTTTCATTGCTTCACCTGTTCATGTAATGAACATTTGTTAGGCATTAGGTATGTATTAGACGCTGTTCTATTTTCTGAGGATCTGTCAACAATGAAGTCTTTGCCTCCAAGGATTTACTTCCAGTTTTAGGAACTGGGGCATACTCACAAAGAGTGCAAATGTGTGTCTCTAGAGCCAAGACAGGAGTTTTTGCAGGATAAAGTAAGGCATTGATGAGGAAGTGGTCCATTTCCAGGTCACTCACCTCCTATGTGGACTGCAAAAACACTTGCTCTTCTGCCTTCCCATCACCTCCTCTTCCTCTCTCTGGCCTTCATTTGCCTCTTTTTGCTCCACTCCCCAATTATTCCCAACACTCACTTGTGATCTGGCTACTGTCTGATCCCTCACCAACAATGATGTCTTGGACCAGTTGCTCCACTGACCACTGGCTGGTACTTAATGTGTACCAAATTCTAGTGCCATTCCAGTTAGTGTTCGGTCTGCCTTGCAGCCTCCCTTAGCATCTTTTGCTGCAAGGCTCTTGCTGACAGAGCCCAAATTGTACCTCCAGAGACCCAGAGCCTGTGGGGCACTTCCTATGGCAAGCCTGTGCCCTGGAATTGCTTATCCATGCTGAAACACAATCCGCTCACCTCCTGGTTATGAGTCAAGATTTAAAACCTTAATGGTGTCTCATCGATTTCTTAAGGTCTGCTCAGAGCTGGTGTTCTGCTGTTGCATATTTTAATTGTTACCGTTTTGTTCTTGCATCCCGAGGTGATTTTACCAGGAGGAACACATGCTTAAAGAAGCTGAATTAAATACAGGCAAATCGCATTAATTCAGACTCCACTAATTCAGGCCAGACTAAAATATAACTGTGTTATCTAGAAGTAAAAAGATTTTCTAAATAAATTAGCAGAGGAAATAAGACTGCAGGGTGAGACGTTTCACCTGTTTAAAGGCAGTCTTCCCAAATACCTCCGAGGGATTCCAGAAGGGCCATCAACAATAAACAATTTCTTTTGTGTTTGCTCGTTAAAGCTAAATACTCGTTCTTCAAAGAATAATTTCCTACTTGGTGAACATTTTCTTTCATTTGTTAATCTGTAAATTTAAGCCTTATATATCTTTCTAACATATTCACCAAATATATCCCCCCATAATGCTAAATATATTACAAACATAACGTACCTACACATAAACATATGTGTGAATGCATTAAAAATACAATGAAAGCATCTTAAAATGAAAGAACATATTTATGGCTGGGAGGATTAAAGGTGTTTTTTTATTTTCGACTTCATACTCAGAAATATTTTCTGTATTAACTCTTATTTTTATCATCAACATAAAAAATGTAAATCAATATTTTCTAATATTTACCAGATCTTTCCCCCCAAACAGTTTATATGGAATAGAGCTAAATCATAGCCAGCATCCTTGAATAAAAAGACTTGGTGGGGAGGGTTAGAAGCTGGCTTACATAAGGCCAAAATTTATCTTTGTGTCACCCATGTTGGAAGTGACTTGGTCCTGAAATCAGTTTAGAATATGGAGAGAGCCAAGACTGCTTCTTGTTTTGTATCAGAAATCATCTATTATTCTGTGGGCGGGATTGTGGTAGGGGTAGAAGGTAATGCCGCCTTTGTGTGTGTTCTCCAGGAGCTCAAAGGTGTCACGGTCAAACAGAGGCAGTTCACAGACAGCACAGTAGACCACGTGACTTCTCAATGCTGTACAAGCCGTAACCTAACTATCTCCAATAACACTCCCCCAACTGCTACTCGGTACCACCACAGTTATTGCGGGTGTATTGAAGATCTCATTTGTGCCTGGTAATTTTCCAGGCATTTTCTAGGCAGAATTTACTTTTTTTTTTTTTTGGCTACAAATAATCACAGACGGATGCTCAGGGATATCAAAAGCGCTCAGGTCCCCATAGCTGATACATGATAGAGGTAATGTTCAAACCCAGCCAGACAGTGCAAAGCCCCTTGCCCTGAGCCCCATGTGGCACTGTCTGCCACAAACCTGTGTACCAGACTGCATTCTGGCTGTCTCAAATATCTGTCTATCCAGGGACTAAGGACTCTAAGGAGTCCTTAGTGTTTGCTGGTCATTCTTGAAATTCAATCTTTGATTCCTGAGATAAACATGGATTTGGATTGACCAGATAATGCTCTTTGAGCCTGACATATATTTTTAGGCTCAGAGAAAGTGCATTGTATAGAATGAATACTGGATTAGTGGTTAGACATTTTGAATTTTGAGCTCAGCTTCTGCTACTGATTAAATGTATGACCTTGGGCTTTGTACTTAACCTCTCTAAACCTCAGTTTTCTATAAAATGATCAACATGGATAGCTGAGGAGGAGAATAAGTGAGAAAAAGTGTTTTCTAATACCTCAGAAACTTTTCTTTTTATTAATATAATTTTTTTGTTAAATTATTTTTTAATTTAAATTTTAGATAGTTTCCATACAGTGCAATATTGGTTTCAGGAATAGAATTTAGTGACTCATCCAGGCTCTGTGCTAACAGCTCAGAGCCTGGGGCCTGCTTTGGATTCTGTGTTTCCCTCTCTTTCTGCCCACTCCTACTCCCTCTACCTCTCTCTCAAAAATAAATAAACATTAAAAAAAGAATTCAGTGATTCATCACTTACATACAACACCCAGTGCTCGTTACAAGTGCCCTTTTTAAAATCTTTTTTAATTTTTTTAATGTTTATTTATTTTTGAGAGAGAGAGGGAGAGAGAGCACGCGCACATGTGCATGAGTGGGGGAGGGGCAGAGGGAGAGAGAGAGAGACAGAATCTGAAGCAGGCTCCAGGCTCTGAGCTGTCAGCAGAGTCTGATGTGGGGCTCAAATTCACAAACCGGAGATCATGACCTGAGCTGAAGTCGGATGCTTAACTGGCTGAGACACCCAGGTGCCCCACAAGTGCCTTTCTTAATACCCATCACCCACCCCACTTAGCCTATCCTCTCACCCACCTCCCTCCATCAATCCTCAGTTTGTTCTCTGTAGTTGAGAATCTCTTGTGGTTTGTTTCCCTCTCTTCTCTCCACCCACTTCCCACATGTTCATCTATTTTGTTTCTTAAATTCCATGTATGAGTGAAATCATATGGCATTTGTCTTTCTCTAATTGACTTATTTCACTTAGCATAATGCATTCTAACTCCATCCATGTCATTGCAAATGGCAACATTTCATTCTTTTTGATGGCTGAGTAATATAATTCCTAGTGAGTAGCATCTTGCCCTCCGTGATCCTCACAGCTCTAAGCATGCAACGCAGATGGTGCACATGAGGTTTTATTTAATACAGACTTTGGTAGGCCTTTCTGGAAGAGTGCCATTTTAAACAAGGCATAGTCCTATTAGAGTCCAGGCCCCAATGAGGCAGGTGTTAGTAATTTTTTTCTCTCTCTCCTGCCCTAACTTTCCAAAGCCCAAAACTGAGCTCAGATATTTAATACTGATAGAATGATACCTTGATGAACAACCACTTAGAAAGATTACACTAACTATAATGATCCCAAAATTTCAGCATCATAACAATGCAATTCTATTTATCTCTCATATGATACTCCAATGTGGCTTAGGTGGTTCTGCTCAGAGGCTCCCCTCTAGGTGGTAACTTGAAAATCTGGACTCCCTTCTTCCTGTAATGTATCTATCCTAAAGATGTGGCCTCTGCAGGTCTCTGTGGAAAAAGAAAGAGAGGACTTGCACGTGGCTGAAGATTTTAGGAGCCGGGCCCGGCTATGCTGTGTATCTCTTTAGCCCATCTTGTATTGCCCAGAATGAGCCACATGGTTCCAGCCTACTCAAAGTCTTACTGTGCACCCAGGAAGAGGAAATGGAGTCTGAAAACACTGTGGCTTTTCTGGAGGCAGAGCGGAAATGCAGCCTCAGTATGCCCAGAGTCTGTCCTTACTGTATGGAAATATCAGAATTGTGAACCCATAGACCCTTGGGAACCAGCTTTATCAACTAGAGTACAGTGTTTATGTGCGATTTCTTTGCCTTTTGTCTTACACACAATATTCATTTCAAAGTGACTTAGGTCGGCATTTCCCTCCACTGCCCCCCCTCCCCCACCAACATTGAGGGTGCTTCGTACATTTGTGATATAGTTACAGTCTCTTACCACAGAGTACATTCCTTGCTGGGACACCCCCCCCCCCACCTAAATTATTTTTCAATTTGCATATATTACACTTTGCTCTTTGTGCTATAAAGTTCCATGGATGTTCCTAATGCAAAATGTCATGTATCAACCATTACAGTATAATACAGAATAGACCCACCTTTCGAAAAATCCCGTGTGCTTTACCCACTCAACGCTCCCTCTTTCAGTCTCCCCCTAGTTCACTCTATAGTGTTGCCTTTTCCAGAATGGCATATACTTGAGGTCATACAGTATGTAGCCTTTAGAGACTGGATTTTTCATTTAGCAGTATGTGTTTAAGGGTAATTTGTGTCTCTGATGGCTTAATAGCTTATTTCCTTTTTTAACAAAAAAATAATTGTAGTATAATATACAGTATTTTATTAGTTCCAGGTGTATAATACAGTGATTCAACAATTCTATTCATGACTCAGTGCACATCATATTCAGTGTCCTCTTAATCCCCTTCACCCATTTCACCCAATCCCCCCTTCTCATATAGCTTATTTCTTTTAAATGCTCCATTTTGTAGTGCCTGGGTTGCTCAGTTGGGTAAGCATCCAATTCTTGGTTTGGGCTCAGGTTGTGATCTCATGGTTCATGGGTTCAAGCCCCATGTCAGGCTCCACACTTATAAGCATGAAGCCTGCTTGTGATTCTGTCTCTCCCTCTCTCTTTATGCCCCTCCCTCACTCTCTCTCTCTCTCAAAATAAATAAATAAACTTTAAAGATAAATGCTCCATTTTATTGATATACCACAATTTGTTTATGCACTCTCCTATTGATCTGTCACACTGACCTATTGATTTGTTGCACTGACCTATTGAAGGACATCTGAAATGTTTGGTGATTATAATACAGCTGCTGTAAACATTCACGTACAGATTTTAAATGGACATGTGTCTTCAAATCACTTGAGAAAAAAACCTAGGTGTGCAAATATTCAATGCCATGGTAAGACTATATTTGATTTGTCAGAAACTGCCAAACTGTCTTCCAAAGTGGCTTTTTCCATTGGTATTCTTAGCAGCAACACAAGAAAGTTCCTGCTGCTGCATATTCTTACCAGCATTTGGTATTGCCAGCTTTTTGTAGCAGCTATTCTAAAAGGTGTGTAGTGGGTAGGGATCCTTTCATGGCTTCAACTATTCAGGGGTCACAAGGAAAATAGCCAGCCATGGTTCAGCAGATCCTCATGGAATACATAGTATTTGCTCTAGGTACAGGTGTTGGGGGTAGCTGGAAGGCGATGATGTAGGGAGAGATGATTTTCCCCATGATAACTGGATGAGCAATTAGAGTTGCTCAGAAGAAATAACTAGAAGCCTGAAAGATCATCTGGTGGAAAACTCTGCCCTGACTCCATTCCCAAGGCACTGTAACCATGCCTTTGCAGTGGTCTCATCTGAGCTCATCTCTTGCATCTCCCCTTCTCATCCACCTCTTTGAAACATAGGTTTGCTGCTAGATCATCTCTGTAATCTTTCACGTGGCACAATTAGCCGCGTAAAGATAAACAGATCTAACTCATTACCAAGAGAAGCATAATCATAGAGGGATTCCAGGGAAACATAAGAGACTTATTCTTGTAGAAACAGACACATCGATCACTAAGGAGAGGAATGACCCCACGGAGGAGGATATAACAAATAATTAGATTGTAACAAATAAAAATAATAAACAAATAATCACAACTTCATTATAGAAACTAAATTATCATGAGAAGTACAAAAGAGAGAGTCAAGACTTCACTGAACACCAATGTGTGTAGGTTTAGAAAAATAATATAAAATAACATGAAAAAGCATAAAGACTAATAGTGACCAGAAATATGTAGTTACACATTCTAGAGGAGAGAAAACATATGGATGATGAATGTTTCTGAAAATGAGAACCAAATTAGACCCAAAAAACACACCGATATCCTTATAATATGACAGAAAATGTACTGAATTAAAGAAACACCTGTCTGTACCAAGTGAAAGGGTACAATTGGCCTTGGGAAAGTTGATTAACAAAGCCAGATATGAGACAAATGAGAGACATAGCCATATAGGTTCTTAAATTTCAAAGATAAAGAATGACTCCTGAAGGCACAGACAGGATCCCCTACAGAGAAGGGAATGAGGAACACCTTGGCTTTTGTTTCTGTGAGGCAACATTCACCGCTGGCAGACAGCGAAGCAATGCATACAAGCAATGTCTACTCTGGTCCAAGGGGCAGGAAATGTGACCCAAGAATTTTATACCATGCCAAATTGGTGTTCAAGCATAAATGCACCCAAAAGCCATTTTTATACATGGTGGAACTCAGAGGAAATGTCACCCATGAGCCTTTCTTGAAAAAAAAGGCATGGTTATAAAATCTAGTCAACCAAGAAATGAGGCAAAATAAAATGCATAGAAAGGAAGAACTATGGAAGAAAAGTTCTTATTCACTCACTTTATTTTAATGTAGAACGAAGTTTAAAGAACTGTGAGAATCTGGGTTGCAGTGGAAAATATAGCTGCTCTAATCCATGAAAATATATATGAACAGGAAACTAACAAAAAATTGAAGTGGAAACACAGGAGGTGTACAGACATGTGTCTGTGTGTCCATACATGGGAGCTAATTTTTCTTATATCCCACCATGGTGGGAGGATTCTAAAAATATTACTTCTACTTGTTAAGTGGAGGAAAACATATTTAGGCATATTATTACTACCTATAAATATAACCAATAGGGTCTTTTAAAAAATCTTTCCAAGGAATTTTCCAACTTCTCAGAGGAAATGAGAAATACAAAAGGGATCAAAGAAGAGCATGTGAAAAGCAAAACATAGAAAATTTAATGGGCACAAAACTAAGAAACTAACATCAGATAAAATGATAGAACCGAAATAAAACCCACACATACTATTTAGTTACAATGGGACAAACCCACAGATTATTCAAGAAGATCACAGTATTGATTCATAAAGCAACATGACGTTAGAAGCAGTTTGAAAAAGTGCCTTTGCGAGATCACAGTACTGAATGAAGACATATTATCCAAGGAAAAACATACCAGAGATTAAGTTGCGAGCATAAAATAAAATCAAAACCATGGGGGAGAAAGAACAAAGTAAGGCAAAGAAGGGGGTTTTCTTATGATATGTCAATGGGGATCTCAAAATCAAGACTTTTTATGTCTCTAATACCACAGCATTGATACTAACGAAAAAAATGTAGAAAATGTCAAAATTACATAAAACAACATTGACAGACCTTTTTAACTGAAGTCTTAGCTTAAGAACGACACTTCAAGTAGAAGAAAAGAGATGAAGAATTACCTAAATAACTTAACCAATGAGGGAGATGTTAATTTATATCAGAGGATAGTAAACACCTACTATTTACAAGTACCCATTGAACACTTATGTATTTCAATCCTTGTATTTCTTTACCATTAAAACTTTAGATCACAGGTAGAAATTGGAAGTCATTTTATTATTAAAAACTAAGAGAAATGAAAAGAAAACCTCAGAGAAATGACTTAAATTATTAGAAATAAGATAATATATAAGACAATTGGTCTGAATTGCTAGTAAAATTCAATAATACTTATAATTATGTTATATTAATATAAATTTAATGTAAGAAAATATCTGTTATAAAAGTAATGATAAAGACTAATTTCCTAGAAATAAACTTAACAAGACAGATACAAGGGCAACATGAAAAAATTATATAAAACTATAAAACTTTACTCATTACCATAAAAGAAGACTATACTAAAAAAAAAAAACGACATCCCTTATTCTTGTATTAGAAGATCTAAATGGTTTAAAAAGATCATATTTTCTGATCACAATAAAATTATAATGGGTTGGTAGAGAAAGGGACAAAATCAGAATCCTCATCGATTCCACCCTCCTCTTTGAATGACCTCTAGAACAAAGAAAAAAGCACAGCTAAATGTGCTGAATATCTGAAAAATAGCAATAATGAAAATACCATACATAAGGCCTTATGTAATAAAGTGATAATTATGCTCAGGGAACTATTCATAGATGTATACACATTGCTATATTGAAAAAGCATGAGAATAAACGAATTAATTATCCAACTAAAAAGGTTAGGAAATGCAACATAAAATAAAAGGAAGGAAAAAGGTGGGAATTAATAAGTAAAAATCAAATTTAATGACTTTGAAAACATAAACACAGTAGAATAAATAAAATGAAAGTCAGCCGTTTGCACAAAAAATTAGACCATCCATTATCTACTACATTAAAAACATTTTTTTATATTTATTTTTGAGAGAGAGAGACAGACAGAGATAGAGACAGAGTACAATTGGGGGAGGGTGGAGAGAGAGGGAGACAGAATCCAAAGCAGGCTGCAGGCTCCAAACTGTCAGCACAGAGCTGGTTGCAGGGCTCAGGGCTCACGACCTGAGCCAAAGTCAGACACTTAACCGACTGAGCCACCCAGGTGCCCCCATTAACTCTCTACTTTAAAGAGTGTATGTGTGTTTATGTTGAGCAGAGAGGAAGTGACTGGAAAAAGACAATATTGATTCCCAAACCAGATAATTAGGATGAAATGGAAAAAAGACAGATATATCCCATCTCTGAATATTGATTTAAAAACCCTAAATTCTTAGCAATTAGAGTCCATCTTCACATGAATTAACACATTAATACATTATAACCAAGTTGATTTTTTTTTCACCTAGGAAGGAAAGAATTATTCAAGATTAAGTATGAATTAACAGTATTCAATATTTTACTAAATCAGGGAGAACACTCAGCATGTGGTTATCTCAATAAACACCAAAAGAGAAAAATGATCAGATTTGCCAATACCTGATTTTTTTTGGTGGTTAATAAAGTATGAAATAGATGGATACTTCCTTGCCCTTACATCAAACCAAATGTTGATATTTTGAAATAATGGAAGATGTTTCATTATGATAAAGAACAAGAAAGGGACATACCATGTCATCTATTATTTAATATTACTCTGGATGTATTAGCCATTGGACTCAGAAAGGAAGATAAGACACATAAAAGGAAAAAATAGAAAAAAAATCATTACATGTAATCACTATATATCATTAAAAACAGAGAAATGACTTAAATTATTAGGAGTTAAGATAATAAGATAATTGTTTAAAATTGTTAATAAAAATTCAATAATGCTCATATATTATATTAAAATAAATTTAACATATGAAAATATCTCATTTATAAAAATAATAGTAAGGATTAATTTCCTAGAAATAAATATAAGATATGTATAAGGTACATATAAAAAAACATAACTGTAAAACTCTACTGATAACTGTAAAAGACTACCATAGTAAATAAAAAGACATGCTTTATTCTTATACAAGAAAGTACAAATGGCTTAAAAAGTCGATTATATTAATCTAAATATTCACGGTAACCCCAACAAATATATTAATATAATATTTCACCTTAGAACTTGAATATGTAATTCCAAAATCCATCTGGAAAATAAGCACGAGGAAACTTCAAGAACCATTTTGAACAAGAGAACACGAGAGAGGCCAAGTCCCATCAGATATTAAAATGCATTACAAGGAAATAGTAGTAAAAGCTATGTGCCACTGTAGTAAGAAAATACTAACAAATTAAAGCAACATCATAAAAAATTTTGAAATGGGCCCAAATGCACATTGAACAAATGGATTATTACAGAGTTTCAAATGTGAGGGAAAGATGGTTTATTGAATAGATTTTTTTTTTTTTGGACAACAGGCTAGCCATTTAGAGGGAGTAGCACAGTGGAAGCTAAATCCCCATCTTTTTTTTCACACCAAAATAAATTCTAGATGGAGCAAAGATCCAAGATGAAGTGGAAAATATAACAAGAAAAATATCAAAGAAAGTCTTGAGTTGGGATGGTCTTCATAAACTTGGCCTAAAGCCACAAACTACCAAACTATAGACTATTAACTACATATACATAAATACTTTGTGTAACATTTAGAACCATAGCCAAAATAAAAACATAAGTCATGAGAATTTTATATGCAACACAGAGAAAATGTTAATCCCCTTAATATTTAAGGAACTATTACCAATCAGTAAGAAAAAATAACTATTGTCCAATGAGAAACTGGAAAGGGCATAAAAAGGTAGTTCACAGAAAATTCCATTTATGCACAGACACAAATAGCCAGTGAACATGTATAAAAGATGGCCAAAATTTCTCATAATTAAAGGAAAACAAATTAAAATAATAATAAATAGACACCATTTTTATTTAGCACTTTGCCGAAGATCAAAATGTGTTAGCAATTAAGTATAAGGGGAAAAAGACGTTATTGTGTATTGCTGATATATATATATATGTATATATATATCAGCAGCATATATTTATTTCCATGTATATAGCCATATATTGCTGATATATAATATATAAATTGCAGATATAGATATAGATATATATCAGCAAATATATATCTCTATATATATGTGTGTGTGTGTGAGAATGGAGAGAGAAAGAGAGAAAGAGAGTCAATTTGGCCACTTCAATTAAAATAAAATATGGAGGAGGCCACTTGTGGGGATGAGCACTGGGTGTTATATGGAAACCAACCTGACAATAAACTATTTGTAATAAAATAAAATAAAATAAAATAATAATAAAATAAAATATGTACAGGTCCTTTTACCCAACAATTTAATTTAAATTTAACAACTTAATTTCTAATAATTTATCCTATAGACATTGTTGGTCATATTTATGTAAGAATTTTTCTAATGTTCATAAAAGGTTAATCAAATTAATTAGTTACCATTGACAATATTCCTTATTATACCTTTTATCTCACTGACTTATTCATTCCATAACTGAAAGCCTGTATCTCCTATTCTCCTTTACCCATTCCCTCCTACTCCCCGTCCCTCTGGAAACCATCAGTTTGTTCTCTGTATTTAAGGGTCTGTTTCTGCTTTTTGTTTATTCATTCATTTTGTTTTTTACAGTCTACAAAAAGATTGAGGATTTTCTTATGTGCAATTACAGAAAGATCTTTAATCCACATTTAGAGAAAATTAAGATCAATGTTCAAAACAGGGTATAGTATGACCTCATCTGTTTTTAACAAATTAAATAAAGGATATATACATATGTTTGCATGTGCTTTCAACATTTATGGAAAGGTTCATACACACATATAAGCAATCCACAGTGGGGTTCTTTGGTGTGTAAATGTGAAGCTGACTTTTCAGGGAGACTCTTTTTTTTATTATTTTATTATTTAAATTATTTATATTTTTACCATATGCATGCATTTCTTTCATAATAAAAGTTTAACAATAGACAAAAGGGTCATTTTTTCTATGAACAAGTAAGAGCTGGATAACCATACTATTTGTAACAAATATTTTATACCTTAGTGAATCAGTTTTCAAATACTTACAATGTATTGAACAGTTAACTCCTGAACAATATAGGGGTGGGACCTCCAAACCCTACACAATAGAAAATCCACATATAACTTTTGACTCCCCCAAAACTTTACTAATAGACTACTGTTAACCAGAAGATTTACCAACAACATCAACAGTCAATAAACACACATGTTATCTGTATTTTATGCTGTATTCTTACAATAGCATGAGCTCAAGGGTAGCCTGAGTGGCTCAGTCGGTTTTAAGCTCTGGTCATGATCTCATGATCTGTGAGTTCAAGTGCTACATTGGGCTCTATGCTGACAGTTCAGAGCCTGGAGCCTGATTCAGATTCTGTGTCTCCCTGTCTTTCTGCCCCTCCCCCACTTGTGCTCTGTGTGTGTCTCTCTCTCTCGAAAATAAGTAAACCTTAAGAAAATTATTTAAAAAAAAATAGAGTAAGCTCGAGAAAAAAATGTTTTTAAGACAATTGCAAGGAAGAAAAAATACATTTAAAGTAATATGCCATATTTATTGGGAAAAAATCCACATGTAAGTGGACCCATGTTGTTCAAGCTGTATTTTGACTCAAATAACTAATAGATGAATTATAAAATATTACATAGTGGTTAAAAGATTAATCCACAGAAGCATGCCGGTATTGTTTGGGGTTCTCCCTCTTCCACTAAAATACACACAATCTGTATTCATTTATTCAACAAAGCAACTATGTTCTAGGCAAATTACTCACTTTCCATAAAACTTGATTTAATAGTAAGGTGAAGATGGTAATAATAATATTGATAATAATAGTGATCATTAAATTAATATCCACCTCATCTATTATACTTATTAAATAAGCAAATGGCCATAAAGCTTTTAGCATAGTTCTTGATATAGGAATTACTTAAAATGTATTAGCTATAATCAAAAAGAACAGGAAAAAATGCCAGTCACCCTCTCACTCCAGGATTATCTATGAAGACATTACAGAGACAGACAGACAGACAGACAGACACACACACACACACACACAGAAGGAGAGAGAGAGAGCAAGATTCACATAAAGATGCAGACATATCTATTATCTTTGTAATGCAAAGTGGGATTCATGTTATTAAATACAGAAACTTGTTTTTACTTGTCAACAATACATTGTCAATATCTTCTATATCAATAAATACACTTCCACCCACACTGCCTTCTCTTAGTTCAAGTTTCCTTAGTTTTCTTGCCTGAGTTTTTGTAAGAATCCCCAACCTATCTCACTGCCTCCATTCTTTCCCACACTCTTGTTTCTTAACTTCACAAACTCTTTAAGCATTCTATATTGCCCACAAGGTCGGACTCTACCATCTGGCACACCAGGTTTGTGGGATCTAATCCTTGTCTATATGTATGGCTTCATCTCCCATCACTTTTCTCCATGAACTTCATGCTCTTGTCACATCTTTCGTAGCAAAGTTAAGTACCATAGCACATGCCTTTCCAGAAGGCAGTGTGACAGAATACACACATGGGAAGTACATAAACTTTGGATCCAGGCCAACCTACATGTTTCCAATTATTTATTTTATTTTATTTTATTTTATCTATTTTATTTTATTTTACTTTATTTTTTTTATCATGACAAGTGCCCTCTTTAATCCTCATCCCGTATTTCACTCATCCCCACACCCACATCTCCTCTGGTACCATCAGTTTGTTCTTTATAGTTAAGAGTCTATTTCTTGGTTTTTCTTTCTCTCTTTTATTTTTCCTTTGCTTATTTGTTTTGTTTCTTAAATTCCACATATAAATGAAATCATACAGTATTTGTCTTTCTCTGACTGATTTACTTTGCTCGGCATACTTTCTAGCTCTTCCCATGTCATTGCAAATGGTAAGATTTCATTCTCTTTTATGTCTGAGTAATATTCCATCGTGTGTGTGTGTGTGTGTGTGTGTGTATACATCACATCTTCTTTATCCATTCATCTATTGATGGATACTCGGGCTGCTTCCGTAGTTTGGCTGTTATAAATAATGCCTTAATAAATGTAGGGCTGTATGTATTCATATGAATTGGTGCTTTTGTATTTTTTGAGTAAATACTTAGTAATTTGATTGCTAGATAATAGGGTAATTCTATTTTTTGAACCAATATACAATATAATCTTGGTTCCAACATCTACTGTAGTGTGGCCATAGGACATTCACCTGACCATATTTGCTAACAAAATTTGCTTTGGATGAGAGAAACTTTTCTTGTCTAAACATCAGAATAATCACTGGGTTTACAAGCCAGAGCACAGCAATAATTAACAAAAAGTACAGTATTCCCCACATAGTAATAATTAACTAAATGTTCATTCCCTTAGAAGAGCTGCAGTCTTTCTCACATCTGGACTTCTCTTTTTATTTCCACGATAAACACCTCAGTCCCCTTGTTAACTCTTACCTCGATTATTATAATAGCCTCTAAGTCATCTTGAAATCACCGTCTTGTGCTTCCTTTATTCTTTCTTTCAGAGTCATCAGACTATGCATTTCTCTGACCATGTTGCTCTGCTGTTCAAAAATCTTCAGTGGTCTCCACCACCTCCAGACTAAGCCCCTACATCCTTCCAATACTCTTCCAGCCCTCTGGAGTCACACCTACCTTTGCCTGGGCTCCGGCACTGTCCAGGGAATATAGTTCCTGTTTTTAATGGCATAGCAGTGATATGCCAGCCACTGTGTCTGGCCCCTTACATCTGTTTCTCCTCATCATTATGGTCATTTTAGGACATATGATATAATAAGTTAAATGATTTTCTCAAGGC
Organism: Hyaena hyaena; assembly: GCF_003009895.1. Lineage (NCBI taxonomy): Eukaryota > Metazoa > Chordata > Mammalia > Carnivora > Hyaenidae > Hyaena > Hyaena hyaena. The sequence goes on from NW_024080722.1 coordinate 2,773,211, forward strand.
AATTTACCAAGTGAAGAAACAAAAAAAATCTTAAATACAGATGTAGATAGATACAGATACAGATACAGATACAGATACAGATATAGATATAGATAGATATATAGATATAGATAATCTGTCTGGCTCTAAAACTTCCATGCCATTTTTTGGAACATAGACCTGCGTTGAAATACACACCATATATTGTTTTGTTCTGCCAAATAGCATATGATATATTTGTTAATTTGTTAGGCTGGTTCATGAGGTTCACATGAGAGAAAGTTAAGAGACAAAGTATAAATGAACCAGAGTGCCAGGGGCTTGGAATACATATGGCACAGTTTGGACTCACTCCTACAGCAAGGGAGAGATTGGCACTAAATAATTACAACAGGGAAGCAAACAAGCTGAAGAGATAACCATTGGGAAGCTGATTTACCAAAGGAGGTGGTGGCTAAGGCAGAGAGGAGATGTCTGAGTGAAAAGATACTTAGAAGGTTGTCTATTTAACAAGTTTAGATTGCCTCTTGAGCAAACTCCATGCAACTCAGTGAAGTTCATTACAGCCTCCAATGTAACTGTTAAAACCAAAGTGAAATTAGTGGTTACTATTGCCCACAGGCCTAAGTTTATTCTGTCACCATTAGTGGGAATACAAGGCTTTCCAACAAGGAAAATGATCATTTTGCTTTGCTGAATTATTATATCAGTTTAAAAGATGCCAAGGTACAGCACTCACGTGGGTATATGAGAACCAGGCTTCCCATTGTAAAGGGATCAATATCTGTTCTACCAGCAGTGGCTACAAAGCACCTTTTAAAACTAATAATTGTGGAAGAGCTGAATCTTTCATAATAAAATCTTTAAAACCTGTATAAAATCCCTCCACAAAGCCATTTTCCTGGGGAGACCTATAATTATCGAAAGGCAAGATGGGCGCACTGTCCCATTTCACATAAACATGGATGGTACAAGCCTCGGCCAGGAAAGCTGAGAGTAGAGAAATAAAACCCAGATGAGAAAATGAACCAGGGTCAATTTTTCTTCCCAATGTACTTCATTGTATACAAATGATAAAGCATAAACAGCCTCTGATTTCCCACCAGGCTCTGATGCTCTTTTTTTTTTTTTTTTTCTAAAAAGACTCTGCCTTACATTGAATCTCAAGTTCTATCATTCAAATATACATACCACATTCACCCTTGGCAAATTCTATTGCAGTTAACCCTATTTTCATGTGACTGCTTCTTATTTTTCTTGAATTTTAAATTCAGGCATTTAGTTAGTATTCAGAATCTTCTTTTTTCTTTGATCTCTCTTAAAAAACCAGCGTGGCGGGGGTAATTATACCCCTCAAATCTCTGCTCAATATACTAGAGTGTACTTTGTTGTTCACAAAAGCAAAGAAAAAAAAGAATGTGGTTGAGCTCAAGTTCATCCTAACACCCTCTTAAGCAACACTCCTACTTTTAGCAACCTTTTCCAAGGCTTCATTTCCACGGGACTTGGGCAAGACTGGTTGTTCATTCATACCACAGGGACAGGAGAAGAAACAAAGGGCCAAAAAGTCAAAATTCTATGTGGCCTGGACAATCTGCTTCATCATCTGGTTCTGTTTCCATTTCTCTGAAATGAAGGAGTGGGATCAGAACTTGGAGATCAAATCATTTTAATCTCTTGTTACAACTTTGTTCAATCAATAGTGACTGCTTCAAGTACTTCCTGGATTCAGAGCGGACTCTAAGCTCAGGGGGAAAGAGTATCAAGGCTGATTAGTGATGTCTACCAAAGGCACAAGATGTAGAAATGACAACATGAATGCCATCTTTTTTTTTTTTTTTACATACTTGGGGTATGTATGATGCTTTTAGTTCCTGTATGATTCCTATTCTCTGTTAGAGAAGAAGAGAAAATTTTCTTGGACTAAGCATGTAGATGTAAGAGTTGTGAGAAGGTGAACTCAATATTCCAGGATGAGATGACTAAAGGGATTTAAAAATTGAAGATAATCTAGAGGCAAATCATTGAATATGAGACAGGAGAACCAGAGAGATGAAGGTGGAGATAAATATTACATGCAGGCAAATAAATGGGCTGAAAACGGAGATTAGACATGTTGTCTACAGTTGGTTTCTCCCTGCTGTGATGCTTGAGAGACAGCTATGTATAAAGGATCAGGAGTAGGGGGAGGCAGAAGCCCAACCTCTTGATGTCATTAAATAAAGAACTCTATAATTCTATCACCCTAACAAATAGGAGACATTTCATGACATTCCTCAATACAGGAATATGACATCAAACCAAGGGCAATCCCCTCCAACACTGCCCCCAGGACAGATGGAAATATTTGAAGACATTTTTTATTGACATGAGCGGGATGTGAGGCAGTGCTACTGGCATGTTAAGGTAGAGGCCAAGATGGTGTAAACTTCCTCCAAGGCATAGAATAACCCTGTATAGCAAAGGATTGTCCAGCCCAAGAATGTCAAGGTTGAGAACTCTGACAAAGCCCTACATGTGCTCTCTTGTGCTAAAGACTCCAGCGTTGACCAAACATATTTGATCTCCTCTTCTTTAACCCACATCTAGGCTGTGTTTCTTTTCTTTTTTTTTTTTCTTTTTTTAATGTTTTATTTATTTCTGAGAGAGACACAGACAGCATCAGCAGAGGAGGGTCAGAGAGAGGGGAAGACACAGAATCTGATGCAGGCTCCAGGCTCTGAGCTAGCTGTCAGCACAGAGCCCCACATGGGGCTCAAACCCACAAACCATGAGATCATGACCTGAGCCAAAGTGGGATGCTTAACCGACTGAGCCGCCCAGGTGCCCCCACTCTCTTCAACTTCTGATTCTCTACATTGGATTGTACTGTACAGGAAAAATAACGTTAAGCTTTTATTTCATCAAGCCATTGAAAGTTGATGACTACGTGTTACAGGAATTAACCTACTTTGAGTAATACATCTGAAATATGACCACTTGAACTGTGTGCTATTCCCTAGCATGAACAACAAATCAGCATTTTTCAGCCTTTGTCTGTCTGTCTCTCTCTCATTTGTTGTACATGGATACATGCTTTATTAACTTCTCCTTTATGGCCTCTGTTCTAAGTCTAAGCTTCCCTGTTCTTAGGAACTCTTTTTTCCCATCCCTTTCCCCCATGTCTAAAGCTATTGACAGTCTACATTAGTAGCTATCATATCACAAAAGCAGAAGCAAAGGGATAAGTGCCTCCCCTTTAAATATCAGAATTTCTGGGATTCAGGAAGCATCATGACTCCGTAACAGATTACAAGGTTCTTGAATTACCTTAAATTCAGAAGAAAGAAAACTTAAGAAGCACTGTGCTATTCTCTGTGGGTCATAGAAATGTGTTATGTATATGATTGTCTTCAAAGAATTCATATTCTGGTAAAATAAATTAAAAAAACATAGAGAGCTATGATAAATACATTATAAGTATAAATAAATTCCTCTAGAAGTTCAAGAGAGAATACCATATATAATTAGAGACTTCAGAAAATAATAAATTGAAGCAGTGTCCTTTCATATGGGTTTCAGGAATAGGTAGGTTTTGACAAATGAGCATGGGGTGAGTCATGAGGCTATTGAAATGCCAGTTACACTAGGGGGCAGCAGGAAGTCTAATTGGCCAGAGTCTAGAGCAGCACCATCCAATAGAAATATAATGAGCCACAAATGAAAGCCAGGTGCAAGTTTTTTCAAAGAGCCACATTACAAAAGTAAAAAAGAAAGACAGTAAATCAATTTTAATAGTATATTTTAACTCTATATATCCAATACACTATTATTTCAATATATCGTAAATAAAAATATTTACGATATATTGTAAATTTTCACATTTTTTTTCATTGTACATCTGTGAATCCTGGAGTGTCTTTCACATTTATAGTACATTTCAATTTGGATTTGGATGTACCTAGTGGTTATTATATTGGACAATGCAGGACTAGAAACCATGTAGGTAGAAGGCCGGGACTTTGTTCTTGAAATCACCCACGTTGCCCAGAGTACAATCATATGCACAATGGTACTCAGTGCAGTCTGTTGGGAAGAATTGTTTCAGTAAGTGCTTCCACGGAAAACACAGGTGTATGAAGCTTCAGAGACAGGCTTTTCTGCCGTGATATAAAAGAATATGATGTACTATGGAAGAAAGTCTTAATTAGTTACCCCCCCACCATCCCCTTTCCTGAATGTCAGTCTCTAATATTCGACTTGGACATTCTAATGCCTAGTTTTCTGTCTTCTTAGCTGCATGAGATATATTGCAGCAAAGTCACAAACAGCACCCTGGGATAGGAGGTCTTAACATTCTCAGATTTGCTACCAATGTCACCAACTCTAGGCCCTGAATGATGGGTGGGTCTTCTGGAGTAAATCCAGTTGCCTAACGGTTGTTTTGGATAACTTCAGAACTTTTGGAAATTCTGTATTAATTTTTATTAAAATCAATGTCTGAATTTTATTTTTCTAGTTTTCAGTTTGAGCTCTGCCATACATATTTTTTATTTTTATTTTTATTTTTATTTTTTATTTTTATTTTTATTTTTTATTTTTGAACCCAGTGCTTGTCCAATCACCCTCATCTTCTCAAATTGTCTGCAACTCCTTGTTCAGGGGCTCACTGCTTGCTTGATTCCAAAAACCTTCAAAATGATCCCCTGACTTAAGTTTCACCTCCCTTCATCCATTCTCCCCACTGTTGCTTGAGTGATGTTTCCAAAAATAAATTGGAGGGTGCTCTCTCTAAAAATATCACCATTACTTTGAGACCTTCTACAGAAGACCTCTGTCAGGGGGCATTTTTGGCTCTTAATGAGATTTTGTTTTATTTAGCCATGAACACTATTTAATAAGAATGATAAAAAATAAGATTTGACACTTTGAGGTACCCTTTTGAGTTCATCTTAAAACCGCTTCCTAGAACCTCCTCCCTTTCCCCTTTATGTGAATCTGAAACAGAGTCCAAGCTTCTTGCATTCACGACTTACAGTGAACTGATCTCAGATTACTTTTTACAGACTTATATCACACGAGACTTCTTTGGTGACATGCTTACTCTACTTACTATTCCCAAATGGGAAGGAGTAACAGCCAAAAGAAAAAAAAAATCAGTAATTACTATGCACCATGTACTGGACTTCAAATGCAAGATTTATTTAATTCTTAATATGACCTGATGTGGAACTGGGGCTAAGACCTTGCTTATAGGGTCATAAAACTGGTGCATCTCAGGATGGGATCCCAACTCAGCACTATCAGGTTCTATAGCTCAAGCAGTGAAGCACTCACCTGTGTTTTGACATTTCTGTAATGGACTCACGGCCTTCCCATCACCCAAGTCTTCAGGTAGCAATACCTTTCTCATCCCAGCAAGTCCAGACCAAATGCTGCCTGCTTCATCTATGAGGCCTTCCCTGACATGTCCTGATAAATCATTCCTATTCTTTCAATCCTACAGAGGGATTTAGCAAATACTTCACTAACACTGTCTTTGACATTGGTTGCTGTCTAAAAGTATTTGGCCTACTGGCTCTAAGTGAGTCACTGTTTCCTTGCATTTCAATTTCCTTTTTGTTTTTCTTCAATTGAAGACTAATAGAACTTACTTCATAGCATTATTGTGAAAAAAAAAATGCCAGTGGGAAAATACATGAGGAGTCCTTATTAGAAGGCCCAGAACAGGTGAAATGATCAATACTGGTTAGCAGGTAAGCCTATTACTAACCTCACCATTATTGTCACTGAGTATAAAGGAATTTGCATTAGACATTTATATACCCCTAATTCCTAATATCATATCACACCTTTTATCCAGCAAGGGTTCCATAAGAGTCTGGAGAACTGATTCATAGTTCACTGCTATTTTTTCCATCCCTTTTAGACTTTAGCTCTATAGGGCTTCTAATAACTATCAGTGTTCTACTTCTTTGACCTCACAGAGATCTTTATGTTTTAAAATTATTTTAAAATGTCTCTGTATGCTTATTTTGAATATGCTAGCTCCAATTTATTGTTTGTTTGTTTCTTTCTTTCTTTTCCTACTCCTCTGCTCTGCTTCTGTTCTAAGGACTGAAAATGAAGTAAGGAATAAGAGAGGTTAGTTTCCATTTATGTGTAGTCTTACTTTCTAGTGGAAAAAAAACAAAACACAAGGGCACAAGTAAATGCTCTGAAGAAAATAAAACACTGCAAGGTAATGGAGAATTCAAATTAATTAGGGATGGGGTCAATGGCTATTTTAATCAAGTAGAAGGATTTTCCAATGAGACCTGTATGATAGAAGAAATCAAAGAGACATATAAGAGTGTTTCCAGGTAAAATAGCGTGTAATAGGTCCTGATTTGGGGATAGTCTTGGACTTTACCACAAATACTAAAAGGAGGCTCTTGCAGAGAGTGTTAGAAAATGAAGCCCATGAGGTAGCGGGATGCCAGTTCACATACAGTCATGTTAGAGACTAAAGGGTGGAATTTTTTCAAAGACTCTAGGGTTTCCATTGGAGATTTCAATACACAGTGATGTGATTCAATTTACATTTTAAAGGGATATCCTGGCTTAAGTATAGTGAGAAGAGGGCAGGAGGAGAAGAGAGGAAGTTGGAAGTACAGCTGGAAGCCATTGAAGAATTCCAGGTGATTGTGATGGTTTGAATTATGGCAAGACATGTCTGCACTATATAATATATATATATATGTATATAATATGTATATAATATATATATTCTTCTCATATTTGTAAAAGTAGAGAGATCAGTTTATAAACATTCTATGGTTCTCTCTCTTTTTTTCTCCTGGACTTTTTCTTCCTTCCCTCCTGCCTCTTCTTCCTTCCTTCCTTCCTTCCTTCCTTCCTTCCTTCCTTCCTTCCTTCCTTCCATCTTTCCTTTATTTTTGTTTTTTCCTCTCTCACTCTCTTCCTACTGTAGGAGTTGGAAAACGTTTTCTATAAAGACCAGATAGTAAATATTTTCAGTCTTGAAGGCATAAATTACTATTACGAGTAGTTCACCTCTGCCCTTGTGATGCCGAAGCATCCTTAGACAATATGTAAATGAATGGGAGTGGGTGCATTCTCATAAAACCTTGTAACAAGAACAGGTGGAAGTTGGATTTAACTCATGAACTATAGTTTTTGGCCCCTGCCCTAGAATCTTATGAAGCCAAATATCATACCTCTAACTCTGTTTACCAGCAATTAAGTCAGTAAGTATCTCTAACAGACCATGACCATTTCTTCCTATTTTTCCTCCATCTCCTCATTGCTATTTTTGTTACTATATTTCTCTCTTAGCACACATAACAGCATTACAATGTTCTTATTGTTATCTAATGTCTAAGCCATGTTCAATATTTCCCACTGTATCAAAAATGTGTGTGTTTTACAAGTTATTTTCTCCAAATCAGAATCCAAACAAGATCTGCACATTGAATTAGGCAGACATGTCTCTTAAATCTACTTTGATCTATAACAGTCTTCTCTACCTCTTTATATAAAATAATTGAAATGGTTTTCTTTGAAGTATAATTTATGCAAATCCTAAGCATACAGCTCAATAAATTTCATATACCCATATAAGAACCTCACAAGATTATGGGCCAGATAACTTTGAACTGCATGACATTTCATTCCCTGCAACAGACCACCACTCTGTCTTTTGTAGTACAGATTGGTTTTGACTGGATTACTTATAAAATAAAACTCTTCCATCTTTTATATAAAATTGGCATAAATTTTAAACTAGGGTTTTTTGTCACATAGATATTACCACATTCTGTAGTTGTCTGATTGTATATTCATGGTGTCATCGTACATGTTCCTCTATCCTCTGTATTTCCTAAGATTTGAAAGCTATGTTTAGAGATTTGATTACATTCAGGTACGTAGATGGTGACTGGGACTTCCTGTTGCATCCCAGGGACACATGGTCTAGTGGTCACTTTTCAGTGACATTAAGACTGATTGATGCATTAGAGTACCATTGATCTGACTCATTCTCTATGAAGTTCCTCCTTTAAGTTCTTACGTAATAGTTTTAACAGCCATAAATATGTAATGCCTTGATCTGCATTGTTTCATTAGAATATAGGATATTTTGGAGGACAGTTAGACTTGATGTTAGATGGCACCAGAAAGTAGAAGTGAAGATTCCTAAGCTGAGCCACTAGGCAAATGTTGACCCCATTAATTGATTAGGGGATGACAAGGGTTTGATGAGGGAAAAAATCAAGATTTTGATTTTGGAGGATTACATTTGAACATCTACTAGTATTCAAGTTTGTTTATGGAGTTTAATAGATGAGTCTCAAGCTAGAAATAGTTTATGACTGAATACCTACATTTGGGAGTCTTTAGTGGTCTTTGAAGCCTTGAGATAAAATGCAATCCCCAAGGAAAGTATACAAATAGAGACCCCAAATAGAGACCTGCTGGCAACTGCTCTATCATTTATGAATTTTTTTTTGTTTTATTTTAGAGAAAGAGAGAAAGTGGTGAGGGGAGGGACAGAGCAGGGGAGAGAGAGAGACAGAGAGAGAGAGAAAGAATCTTAAGCAGGCTCTGTGCTAATTGTGGAGCCTGACATAGGGCTCAATCTCATGACCCTGGGATCATGACCTCAGCTGAAATCAAGAGTTGGATGCTCAACCGACTGAGCCACCTAAACACCCCAAAAGTTTTAAATATTCAATGTGAAATATCACCTTAAAACACTAGACTATTCTTGTGATGTTACAGCTACAAGAGCTGACGTGTAAGATGCCAAAAAAAAAAAAAAAAAGCAACATTTGGATTAGGTGGAGAGTTTGAAGTCAGAATAATACTACTGGGTGGGTTAGTGGTTGAAGTCAGAATAATCCTACTGGGTGGTTTAGCGACTGTAGGACCCTGAGCAGCATGCTGTTGCTCTAGGCTCCAGCCTCCTAGTAGAATAACACTGTTCAAACCTAGTAAAGTAACAAGTGCTCATTCATTTGGAACATTCCCAGTTGTATTTTAGGATCCAGTCTAATTCTCTTATCTTAGAGAAGCTTTCTATAACTTTCTCAAACCGCCTTGTTGTGAATTGTGCTCCCCTGGCGTCTTGGTTCACCCTTCATCATAATTCTTTATTGTGAATCATTTCTCCTTTATACTGAAATTACCTTCAGGGCTTGATCAATGCCTAATATGTTCTTGAAAAACCAAGGACCTAGTGCTTTGTCTGGCACAAAGGAGGCACTCAGTAAATAGTGAGGGAAGGCAGAAAGGAAGAAGTAACAAATCGAAAAAGGATTAGGAAGAAGGAAGAACTGAGGAAGGAAGGAAGGAAGGAACGAAGGAAGGAAGGGAAGAAGGAAAGAAGGAAGAATAGGGGAACCTCTCTTACTAGATGAAGTTTCTTAAGGTGAGAGGCATTTTCATATTCATTTCTGTATCTCTAGCTCTTAGCACAGAGTAATAGTGAAAATAACTGTATTACCCAACCCCCCAAATTATTGCAGGGCCATTATTATTTGCCAATATTTTATTTTATTTTACACAGTATTTACAGAAACTTTAAAACTTGGGTACTTTTTCTAAACATCTTTCAGATGAATAAAACGAAACTCAAAGAGGTGAATTCACATGCTCCTGGTTATTAATTAAAAGTGCTAGAAATAGAATTTCTTTCTTGTAAGTGTCCAAAATACCTTCATTGGATAACAACTGTAAAATATTTGTCCAACGAATGAAAGAAGTTACAACTCAAGTAACTGGAACATGAAAACTGGTTCATAACTGTTAGCTAATGTCATCCTTAATTTTCTATTCATTCCCAAGTAAGGCCTCCCATATTACCAGCCTATATAGGTCTTGCAATTGTTCATACTTATGTACTTATCATATCTTGCTCACAGAATAGTTCATACATTTCACTGTTGCTTTTAGAATCAATGGTATGCACCTGTGCACTGGGACAGTACCTAAAAACACTGTTACATCTGTCACTGTTTCAGCTCTAACGCAAGCAAACAGTAGGTGCTCCCTAAGTGTTTCTGAATGATTGGGTGGCTGTTAATTGAGAGGCAACTTCGTGCAGAAGAGGGAACAAGAGATTGACTCGTGAAGGTTCTAGTCCTCATTCAATTACCAGCTGCACACAGGAAGGGGGACACTTAATCTCTCCATGCTCTCCCTTCCGATCTATAAAATTGGGATGATAGTCTGTCCCCATAATTCTCAGAGGTATAGTGGGTTTCAAATAGGATAATGCAAACCACAAATTGCAGCGCAGATACAAGGTTTTATTATCCCAGTTATATTATATCCCTCTCTGTCTACTTGCCGCATATTACCACCTTCTCATTTAGGTGAACACTCAATATTCACCAAATGATTTTCCCTAAATCAATAATATAAACAAAGGAAACAAGATCTAGTAGAAGAGGCTCAGGAAATTGACTCTCAGGGTGTGTGTGCAGTATTGTCTTGGAAAGGTGGGTTGATATAATATGCCACTAACTCTCTAAGTCAGAGAAGAATTTACCAGAAAGCTTGCAAGTAAATGCATTTTCTACAATTCACTCTAGCACAGCAATTCTCGGGAGATAACACCATTAATACTCCATTTCAAATTAAAAAACATATGCTTTTTCCTCTCTTAAAAAAAAAAAGCCAGGGAACATGGCCCATTTTCTTTCCTTTACAAAAACAAAAGCTTTTAAAATGATAAAAATTGCCTCTGCTTGATAAAACAGCCATCTGCATCTGATTTAGTTAAGTGTTATTCTTGTATCTTTTTATATTATTATTATTGCTGGTTGGAGAAAACTGCATAAATACAAAGAGAGGTCTTTGCAAAGGTCACACAATTTCTACTTCAATTATCCTTAAAACTTTGCCTCACCTTCCAGCTGACCCTAAAATTGAATCTTAACCCTTAATGGAAAGATTTGAAATAAAGCTTAAGGAAACACTTCTAATTATTTATGTATAATATCTTGTCTTTCCCCTCCCCACTTTTATGATATTGGTGGAGAAAGGATATTAAGAAACTTTAGAATGAAGAATAGCTTTTGCATTTGGCATTTATATGACCCTCTGTTATTGTAATCATTTTTATTAGTTATTTCTCATGTCGGTTCTGAGAGAAAGATTGGATAAGCTTAGTATTCAGAGTGGGTGAGTCCCCGTATGCTGTTAACTCCAGTATGATGGTCATAAACACCAAATGGCATGCCATATGAAACAGGCACAGGGCGGGTTTCCCAAATATGCAATTAAGATAACTCGAGATGGCATCGTCTATACAAATGCCACAGCAGTTTCAGAATTAATCTCATAGAGATGGTTCCTTTGAGTTTAGGGCAAAGGAAGCACTAGAGAAGGCTTGTTGATAATGCTCTTAAATGGGCTGTGCTGATATTAGCAGCTGAAGTCTGAAGATAATGCAGCTGGGAGAGAGGGGCTGGGTACAGTTTTGGTGATCCATATTGATGCTTGGATTGAATGAGAAAACAGTGACTATTGTGATATCAGATGAAGAGTTAGAAGATCAAAAGACATGGACTTCAGTCCCCTTGCTCTACAACCTACAAACTTCGTGACGTGAATCTTGTTTCTTACATCTTTGATGATCCTTTTGGTCACCCCCAAAAAATGATAATGGCCTCTCAGAATAATGCTGGAGTTGAAAGCAGAATTGCCAAAAATTGGGCAAACTGGACACAGAGTTAACAGAGAGCCTTCTAAGCAGCAGGAGTAGCCTGGGCAAGAACAGTGGGGCACAGTCCCAATGTGTAAAATGCAGAGGCTCATTTGGTGGAATCTGGTAGGCCTGACAGAGGGCAATGAGCTTGAAACAGACCAGATCACAGAAGGATGGGGATACTGTGCCAGCGACTTTGCCACAAAGAACTGAAAAATCATGACTTGATTTCTTTTTATTATAGTTTTTTATTGGTTTGTTTGTTCATTTTTGGGAGCGGAGAAATGAAATGTTTAGGGGAAAAATTAATCCAATTAAGTAAAATGCATTGAAGGGAGAAGAGAAAAAGCAGAGAGACCAGTTGGGAGACTTTTGAAAAATGTGGTTCAACCATCGTAATTGCAAAAGAAATGGAAGACAGTGGAGAACTACGGGGGATGGGGCTAGAATTCTGCATGCAGCTCTTGTCTGCACGACAGATATACACAGGCGGTATGTGTTATCTGTTATAATTTCCTCTGCTGTGCTGTCCTTTGCAATTTGGAGATGACCCCTCTGATGGTGATTACTGTGTTGTGTGCAGCTGTGGCTGAAGAAAGTGACTTGAGGGAGCAGGATTTATCACATGAGTCAGAAGGCAGTCTTGTGGGGATGAGTCTGTAAGGCAGATTCAGACTTTCACCTAATAACCCCCCTTTCCTTTCAGAGCCCCCCACCCTCTCCTTGCTTCCTGTGTCCAGTATCCCTGGCTTTGTGAATGATAGAATACTAGAAGTTTCGAGTTCCAATGGATGGGCTCATTAATGGAGAATGACAGGGATATTGGCAAACGTTGGACTAAAACGAAATGAGTTTATAGTGGCAGAGGACTGGGTTCAAATTGTGTTTCTATGCTACACTCACTGCATGAATGCAAGAGTTTCTGACCTTAGGCAAGCATAAAATATCTCTTGGCTTCAGTTTCCTCACTTGTAAAATTGATATGCACAAGCATAAATTACTCGTATTATTGTGAATTAAATAATATAATGCAAAATGAGCATTCAGCACAATGCCTGCTTACAGAATGGAAGCCAACCAAATGTTAACTATTCCAGGAGTGTGGTGAACTTGGCTTACTACCACACTTCAGATTTTTCTCCCTCTCATTTCTCTGTCCCTCTCTCTCTCTTTGTGTCTCTGTGTCTATCTCTACCTTTGTCTCTGTCTCTCAGCTATAGTGACATCCACTACCCTGAAGCAGGTTGTTCTCCCCAGATAGCACCTTTCCAATTTGGCTATTGAAGAGGTACCATACTAGAGAGCTGCATAGTTAATATTAGGCAAAATTAGGAAGACAGATGACATGTAGCCATTGCAGACTCTAATTTGTGACTTTAGAAGCAAACATCAGAAACGAGTTAGATTGTGCATGGGTGTACCATGAGAAAGATCTTTTAAGTGAACCATTTATTTTAAAATAAAACATACAGCTTTTCTATTTCTCAAAGGAACAAAATCTGTGAAAAGAGGGATGGTTAATTATGGCTGACATTGTGGTTGATTTTCAAACATTCTAGTCAATTGGACTAAGTCAGTGGTTCTCAGCCTGGAAGCAACTTCATCTCCAAGGGAACATATAGCAATGTGTGGAGATATTTTTGTTTGTCACCACTGGGGAGGGATGCCACTGACATGTGGTGACCCAGCGACGCTGCTCCTTCCATACACAGGATAGCATCTTTAGGACAAGGAATTATCTGGCCCTAGAATGTCAATAGTGCAATGGTTGAGAAACTTTGGTCTAAGCCAATCTTGGTAACTCTTCCCTTTTTGCCATTGATGGTTTCAGGAATCCAGCCAAAGCCTGTGAGTGTATCACATCCTTTTGGTGCTTATTATTCATCTTGGGGTCAACATACCTACTATATTGGCTAAAGGGAAGAATATATTTCAAGGTTAGGAATTTGTCTTCCCACTAGATGTAAATAAGGAGGCACAATACTCCATTTTCTGCTGGCCACAATCTTGTGAACTTTCAAAGAATGAGTCTGAGGATAAAGTGTATCTTCTGAAGACAGCATAAAAGAGAGAAGGAAATAACTCAGGTTCTTGAAGACGTTGAATCTATTCACCCTCAAATCTACCTCAGTTCTTGAATTTCATGCCATGGAATAATAAATACTATTTTTGTAGATGTCAGTTTATATCAGAGCTTTTCTTTTTTTCACCTGCAAACATGATTATACAAGATAAAACTATGAACAAGTGATCTCACACTTTTCCAGGAGTTCTACCTTCTTTTATGGATTCTCTTGCTTGGAATTCAATAAGTTTCCAAGCAATATATTTCTCCAATTTAATATCCTGGCCTACCAGTATTAGACAGCTCTCCTTTCTTCAAATTTCATAATAGAGCTTAGACCTATTAGGATTAAACATACAAAAAAATTAATGCCAAATAAGAAATAAAGGAAAATAAACACAGGAGGAAAAAAAGTGATATTTTCTTTAAGTTTATTTAGTCTGAGAGAGAGCAAGAAAGAGAGCAAGCATGTGATTGAGGGGAAGGCCAGAGAGAGAAAGAGAGAGAATCCCAAGCAGGCTCCTCACTGTTAGCACACACAGGGCTTGAGTCCATGAATCATGAGATCATGACCTGAGTCGAAATTAAGACTCAGATGCTTAACTGATTGAGCTACCCGTGTACCCCAACAAAGTGATATTTTCAGATGAAAGTTGTTATAAAGTCTCTGATCCCAAAGGCTGTCACAATTCAACTCAATTAAAAAGTATTAAGTGTCTATTAAGAGAAACTGAGAACTCTGCTAGGGGCTAAGGGTACATTGATTAGAAAAGGAAGAATTCTTTTTTCATGAAGAGGTCATAGTCGCACGTAGGGGGACAGATGAGTAAGGAGTTAATGAGAGTATGGAAGGATGGGTCTGGTAATAGTATATGGAATAAGGAAGAAAGACAGCCCAGAGGAAGGAATGATTTAGCAGGTCACTTTCCTGGTTTCTCCCTTTATCTCCTGATCTATTTTTAAGTGTGCAATTCCAGCATACAATTCACCTCATAGAATTAGATAAGCCACCTTGACCTCTCCATGATCAAGAATACCAAAGATAAATTTTCATCATGCCTCCCATCTATAACTCATTCTTTTTCTTGCTTTCTGGTTTGAGAAACATGGTAGACAATGACCCCTTGAATGACTGTACCTTTCAGGAAAGAACTCTAATACCACAACCCCCTAGGTGAGGAAGGATGAGTAGAGCAACCATGCTTTACCTTCATTACATTCAGTGCAAAACAACAGATGATATGCAGTGTAAGAAAATATGATCAAGATAACAAAAATTATACAAACACAGATGCAAGAGAGTCACACCCTCATAGACACACACTAGGGGCACGTGGTAGAAATGCAAAGAGACATCAACAAAAAAATATATTTCTTAGGAAGAATCAATAAAAGTTAATGACATGAGAAATGAAAAAGAGGGTGGAGAAAAATGGAATCTAGTATTTGAATCGCAGATAACTTGGAGAGTAACTGTGTGTTAAGAGTGGGTGGGGAGCAAAGTAAGGAGGAGTCGGTTGAAGAGAGTAATGACTAATTTGTTCTGATCACATTACCTTCAAAAATCTACTAGGATTGTGGCTTACTTTGGAAGTATTGTCACATTTCAGGACTAATTAGAAGAAGAACATATGAGACCAGACATAAGGAGGGGAACTTAAGAAAAAAGAAAGAAAAAACAAGTCTTTTCCAAACTCTATCAACCAGTGGTCAAAGATATGGTGAGTTAATATGTTTCTCCTGTTTCCCCCCCCACCTACCAATTCTGTCAAGCATAAAAAATAGACCAATTTGTCACTGTGTCTGCATAATGTCAGGATAAGAGTATACTGTTCCCTTCCCTTAGCAGAGGTCACTCGAAAGAGTGTCTCCAAGATTGTCTGAAGGAAAACAAATGAGCAAGCCCAGAAATTGGAGGCGAGGTGCTCTGCTGTGGCGGGGGAAATGCTGAGATGATGACTTTTGGAAAATTGCATCGGGTTTATCCAACACAGGACTGTTTTAATCACTGCACCGGGGGACCTGCTTCAAGGACGGATGGATAATGCATGTTTCAGAGAGGCTGATAGGGAGATAGTGCGGATCCTCAAACGTCTTGAACAGGCCATTAAGTGAGCAAACGTCCTTGCACATCTGCTTGGGGGTATGGGACTCAGAATTTTAAAGGAAACTTCAAGGTTCCCCGATGGGCTCAAAGGAGCACTTAGGGAGGCAGATTCCAGCAAGACTCTGGAGAGAGAAAGAAGGCATGTTCTGCAAAGTCAAGCCCAGTCAAGGCATACTAGTACCCCTCACTCCCCACCCCACCCACTGGGAGTAACTGGAAGATGGATGACTGATATGCAGATGAACAGATACTCTGACACAAACAATGACCTTGCTATATTCTCATCTCCAAACCTTCCAAATCTTTCTTATGGAACTGAGGTGCCAAGAGTTTAGGGAGACACAATGGGATGGGGTGAATTTAATGCAGTGGGGAGAAGCTTTGGTGTTAAATTATCCAGGTTCATATCCCAGCTTTGTTCTGAATTACTTGTGCAGCCTTGGGCAAGTCACTTAATTGCTCTAGGTCTGGGTTTTGTCCTGCAAAGTAGGGAATAAGAGTTCCTATCTGATGACACTTGCAAATCTATGACATTACACAAATATCAGCTTCTGTGATTGTTATTATATGTATATATATATATATATATATAACATAGTATATATATAATATATATTATATCAAATACAACATATAGTATATATATTAGTGAAAGGGTTGTTCTTGTAACCATAGAAATGTCATAATGTCATATCACCTTCTTAGGTCTTGGTTTCCTTTGTTAAATGAGATAGCACTTTGATTAATGATATGCACAATAGTAACAACAGAACAATATTTAAGGAGCTTTCACTAAATGCCAAAATGATTCTAAACGCTATATATGTATTTACTCAAAAATTAGCTTATGTTGTATGTACCACTGTCTCCATTTGGAGGTTGAGAGAAATGACACCTATAGAGAGCAAGCTTCTCATTCCAAGCTGCACCACTGAGCAGCTGGGATGTGATTTCATACACTGTGGGTTGTTTTGCTTTGTTTTGTTTTTAGAGAGCAAGCGAGAGGGGTGTTTGGTTGGCTAGTCGGTTGAGCATCCAGTTTCGGCTCGGGTTGTGATCTCATGATTCCTGGATTCGAGCCCTGCGTTAGGTTTGCTGCTGTCAACCTGTCAGCAGGGAGCCCTCTTCAGATCCTCTGTATTCCTCTCTCTCTGCCCCTTCCCCGCTCTCTCTCTCTCTCTCCCTCTCAAAAAATAAATAAAACATTAAAAAAATTTAGAGAGAGAGAGAGAGCACAAGTGTGGAGTAGAGAAGCAAAAGGACACGGGGATAATCTTAAGCAGGCTCCATGCTCAGGGTGGAGCCTGACACGGGGCTAATTTTGGGGCTCAATGCCATGACTCTGGAGTCATGACCTGAACTAAAATCAGGAGTTGGACACTCAACAGACTGAGCCACCCAGGCGCCCCTGATTCCAGATATTGTAACTTCAGGGCATCTTCTCTAACTCCTCCAGCACCTTGCCTGATATCATGTGGCACCAGAAGAAAATGGAGCCTGGAAACAGGCTCTTTGCAGGTCTGTTTCTTGGTGCTAGGGATATATCTTACCTTCCAAAAAATAAAAAAGCCTTATAAATATCTTGTGGAGAGAAGCCCCTGATGCCATTGGCAGCTTCTCTTGACATTTTTATCTGCAAGGCTAGAAGGGAAATTGCTTCAATTTGAGGTAAAGAAAACAGCGTTTTTAGAGAAACTTCTGAGAAGGGAGCCATAGAGCCATAGATGGTATCAAAGGTGGAAGGGACAAGAGAGCGCATCCCAATCATTTCTCTCCATTTCAATATGGTGAAACTAAGATACAAAGGTGGGGAGAGTCTAACCCAAGCCCACACAGTAAGATAGGAGCAGAATAGGGGCTAGGACCCTGCTGATTCCCAGGCTCATGCTCTCTCTCATGCTACATGCTCAGTTGGCATTGGACACAGAACTCAGTATGGCATTGAGCCCTGCTGTGATTTTTTTTAATGTGCATGGGATTAAAACATGATGATCAAAATACTAACATATTTTCATTTACAGATTGGAAAAGCTGACTTTAAATAAGGTGGAACACCTGTATTGAAGCTAACACTTGGCTAATTGCTTAGTCCAAGGTTGGGGACGCAGCAGGTACTTGATCAATACTGCTTGAGTTAGACTGAATGGCCTGGATAGCAGACATATGACTCTTACGTTCATCTCCTAATTGTCTCTTCCATGTCAAATCCTCAGCCAAGTCAATGCTTTAAGGACACAATTTGATGTCCCCATTATTTGTGAATCAGCAGATGGATCATATCCCATTTGATGTGCATCTTGGAATCAAAAAGACTCTTCCTATGCTGTCGTTGAAAGAAGGGTTAGCACAATTCCTGGCTTATAGCAACTCCCCATAAACATTAGCTATCAGCATTGTTGCTCAGAGAGCTCATAACGGTCTCTGGGGATAAATGATGATGAATGAAGAATGCCTATTTTCTCCAGGAAGCCCCCAAATAAGGAGGAAATTGTCATATTAACACATAATTATGACTTTACAATTATTAATGACGAAATCACATGGACTTGTTAAAAACAGGAAGGGGGTAGTTGGTTAATTACTGTGGAAGCGAGTTCAAAGTAGAGCTCACAAAGAGGAAATGCTAAAAATACGGTTTTGATAGGGGAGTAGGAGCAAGGAAAGTTACCCCAGTAAGAACAAACCACAAAGAGAAAGCATAGGGCTTGGATAATTTAGGTACCTCATGAAAACATCAGTTATAGAACAGAAGTATGTGCATGTGTCCGTGAAGGAGAGGTGTTGAGCAGAGATGAGTTTCCGCACTAGGAAGGGGCTGATTCAGGGAGATTATTTATGACAAAATCGGACCTTAGCTTATAGACTGAATGCAACTGGGAGCCTTCATTGGGTTTCAAATGAGACAGTAGCACGGTCAAATTTGTATTTTAGAAAGACGATGCTACCAGCAGCATAGTTATTAGAAAGGAAGGCAGAAGTTGCAAAGGAGAGGGAAGTATTGTGAGGCCATTGGAGAGAGCATAGACATGACCCAGCAATCTCACTTGTGGGTTATATCCAAAGGAAATGAAAATAAAATATTGAAAGGATATCTGGCTGCCATGTTTATTGCATTATTCACAATAGCCACGATATAGAAAAACCTAAATGTCCCTCAACAGATGAATGGATAATGAAGATATGATACATATATATACACACATATATATACATAATATGTATATATAAAACTGTATGATATATATAATATATATATGAATATATATCATATGGAATATTCCATCATAATGGAGTGTTATCCAGTCATGGGAAAGAAGGAAATCATGCCATTTGCAACAACATGGATGGAATTTGAGGGTGTGATGATAAGTGAAATAAGCCAGATAGAGAAAGATCAATACTGCATGGTATCAGTTACACATAGAATCTAGAAAAAAAGTAAAATTCCAGAAACAGTAGAATGTACTAGAAAGTTGTTGCCAGGGACTGGAAGTGGGAGAAATAGAGAGAGGTTGGTAAAAGGGTACAGGTATAAGATGAATGAGGTCTGAATATCTAATGTATAACGTATAACTACAGTGGGTAATTGTATTGCATATTGAAATTTGCTGTGTGGAATTTAAATGTGCTCACACACAAAGAGGGTAGATATGTGAGGTGATGGGTGTGCTAATAGATGGGGGAGATCCTTCAGAATGCATAGGTATATCAAATCGCCACAATGTACATTTAATTATCTTACAATTTTGTCAATTATACCTCAAGAAAGCTGAAAAAAAAAGTAATGTCTTTAGAACAGATTTAGAAAAATATGTAATTTAAGTTTAGCAGTTTATCTTGTGCTTACTTAAATCTTGTGGATATTGTCTTGAACATTTAAGTATTGAAATCAAAAGACAATAAAGAATAGGGAATATTTTTAAAAATTAAAAAAAAAAAAAGAAATAACACACACAAGAGATAATAGAGGCCTGAACAAATTGGTGGAAGAGGGGAGAGACAGACAGAAACTTAGGAAACGCACCTGACAGGACTTGGTGGGAGATTAGATGGAGGAGACAAGGGGCGTGAGCGAGAACTCCCCTTCCTTTGCTTGTGGATGAAATGTGTATCCCAGCAGCCTCCTGACCTCTATTCTGGCGTCCCCTTCCTTCCAGCATGGCTATGCCATAGCCCCTCCTTTGTAGGGGCCAGAACTTGTAAAAGCAGATTGCTCTCTTCCCAGAGCCAGATATGAATGTGGATCCTGGCAAAAATCTTCCTCCTCCACCTCTCAAACCTGTGGTGTTTATCACTTGAGCTATTTGTCTTTGCCGAGCGAACATGACCATCTGTTACTATAACCCAACTATGAAAAAGAGAGGCTTTTATTTTTCCCCATGTCATTTTGTACTGCTTGGGTGACACCTCAAGGAAGAAAAAAAGGCAGAAAGCAACAACAAATGGCATCAGTGATGAAAAGGGTGAGTCGAAGCTTCCATTCCTCACACATTTTTGCAACTCCCCACATAAAAGGACCCACAAAATGTGTGGTAATATCAGTGCAGATAGTCATCCAGCTGTCTGTGTGTATTGTGTCCCTCACAAGTGAATTTTTAAAAATTCTTTTCCTTTTTTTTTTTAATCTCCTCAGCTGGCAACAAATGGTATAAAAGCAGGCTCCAAGGTCAATAACTTTTCTGAGTCTCTCTTTAACACACACAGTACCTTAGCCCAGATTACTTAACTTGTCAACTCAACCTCTCTATAGTACAAACTCAACCTACTTTTCCCTCAAAAGCTTCTACTTTTCCTCCTCAGGTATTGAAAGCCAGTACCAAATGCAATTACCGCTAATTCTCAGGACAAGGTGTGCTCTTTTCTAGATCTATTTTCTTAGTGCAGAATATCCCTTTCCTGCGCCCCCTCTTAACTCTCAGCTCTAGCCTCACTGACCTCGTTTCCATTCCATAAGGGAACCACGTTCCCTCTCTCTTCGGGACCTTTCCTCTACCTCACTTCCCCCCACCCCTTAACCCAGTTAATGCAGATGTCAGCCCAGGTATCACTTCATGGAGGAAGTAAGCCTTCCCCAATCATCCTTCACCATCCTCACCGAATTATATCCACTCACACTGTACTTTTCTTATTACATAACAGTTACAGTTATTTGTAATAATACATATACATAATCATTCATTTAATAGCTATGTCTTCCATAGACTATAAGCTCCACAATGCCCAATATACTATACAATAGTATCAAGCCAGCTACACAGTAGGATTTCAATGACTACATACTGAATAAATGAAACATACTGAAAAAATGAAATGAGAAATTAACGTATTAATAAATGAAGGTAAAAAAATCTTATTCACTCCTGGGGCACCTGGGTGGCTCAGTCAGTTAAGGGTCTGATTTCATCTTAGACCATGACATCACAGTTCCTGAGTGTGAGCCCTGCATCGGGCTCTCTGCTGTCAGCACAGAGCCTGCTTCATATCTTCTGTCCACCTTTCTCTCTCTGCCCTTCCACTGCTCACACACACTCTCTCTCTCAAAAATAAATAAACATTAAAAGAATCTTATTCACTCCTCAAGGACTATCTCTAATGCCATCTCCCCTATACAGCTTTATCTTATACTTCCTGATACCTGCAATCTTAAAAGTGCTGAAAGTGATTTCTCAGTCATTTAGACATTTAAAACATATTTGTTGTGGCTCCTTTGTGAAATGTTTGAGAGATGGCTGCTATTGCAATAGGGATGCTATTTTTGACTTTCTGATTAATGGCAGAATCTAAAGCAAAAGCTTCCCTTAAAAAATGGGCTTCTCTTTTATTTTCTGGGGTTAGGCAAAGATAAGGCTTCTGAAAGCTTTTCTGGCCTCATCCATTAAGTAGAGCCTTCTAAAGCACCTCTGAGGTATGTTCGGACTTTGTGTACCTATTTAAGTGCTTCATTTAAAGATAAGGAATCTGTGATCCCTAGAAGTCATCAGCAACTTCATGGCCAAATTTGCGCAAGAGCCCAAGTCTCCTGACTTCTAGTCTAATAGTTTCTTTAATCTCTGTTTATTGTCATATAAAAACAAACAGATATGGCCAAGAGAGGGGGAAAAAGGACAGCTTATGTATTGCCCTCAATTGCAGCACATTCCTAAAATGGGACAGACATAGACATTATTTATCCTGGATGGTGGATTCCAAGTTTAATAAAGCAAACCTTCTTGCCAAAAACTGGCAGGATGATTCTCTATAAAGTTGCGAAGAATCACTAAATTAGCCACATCCATCACACATTGACATGTTCCTGGGATGACACAACACCACGAACAAGAGGCCCTTAATTTAGATGTCATTAATAACCAAAGCAGATATTACAAAGCAAAATACTCATGAAAAGACCTTCACAATTTTAGAGCTTGAACTTGCCTTGGAATCAGTACATATTTTACTTTAATATATGTGTGCAGGAGAGATGGTAATTGAGGCTGTCTTAGGTTCAATCCATTTTAGCAAGACGGCATGGTTTGTTGGGAAGATATCTACTCTGACACTAATTTGCTTTGTAAACTTGGACAAGTCAACTCTCTTCTCATTTTACCATTCGTAAAATAAACTCTTGGATTTTAGCTTAATGGATAGTTTCTCCATAAATAACCCAAAGTCTTTGCAGTTCACTTGAGCACACAGTTAAGTCCTACAAGGTGAATGGCACTGTAGTTGGTGGTTTAGACACAGGTGAGCAAAGCCTAATTCCTTGCTTCAAGGTGTTCAGCACCTGAAGAACAGGGCTGATCTATAAATAGCCACCTTAAATGAGAGTAATAGAAAACAAGGGAAACTAGAAGTCATGCCAGGAAACAGAAAGAACTTTTAACTGTGGGTAGAAAGGAGTCATTTAAATGGCTGAAAGAATACGATGTACAACTCTTTGCTAATAAACTCAAAAATATCTAGAAAATTATTCTCTAAATAAATATGAATTATCAAGGTTGATGGAAGCATATGTTGAATGTCTGAAATGCATAGTGATCATGAGTGAAATGTACAAATCATCCAAGTAATGTAGAGACAGAGCAGAGCTCAGAATTTTTAATGGAAAGATTTTGAAATCTTTAAGAAACACAGTTCCTATGTAACTTCTATACTTCCTAACTACATAAAAAAGGAGGGATGCTTTTTAATATATTTTACTAACTTGTAATAAAAACGATACTTATTCCAAAATGTGAGAAATAAAGTATGTAATTTTATCTACACTTAGAAATGGAAAACAGCATGAAGAAAATGCTATTCAATCATGACCAAATGGGCGACCTAGGTGGACCTCAGCGGTTGAGGGTCAGACTCTTGATTCAGCTTAGGTCATGATCTCATGGTTTATGAGCTCTAGCCCTGTGTCAGGCTCCACGCTGCCTGGGATTGTCTCTCTATGTCTGTCTGTCTGTCTGTCTGTCTGTCTCTCTCTCGGAATAAATAAACTTAAAAAAATAAATCAAGACCATGACTTCCAGTAATAGCCATATGATGAGGACAGGTGATTTCTTAGACAAATAATAATGATAACAACTAGACAAAGTTAATAAAAACCACCATTTGGAGACACTACAAAATAGTACAGAGCAGTTCAGAATTGGGGAAGAGGTTCTACTTAAAGATTGTGATGGAGCCAAAAAAGAACTGTGGTTCCAGGGCTTTCTTACATACCAGTGCTGCGCAACCCACACAGAGCTCCAATAGCAGAGAAATGGAAGCCCTCTTGGTTGGAGGTGTTAGAGGCATGAATAGGAACTGTTTGAGGAACCAGAAAATTTAGGGATAAACCTTAACTCATGAAAACCACAGAGAGAGTAGGCCCCTAAAAATCAGCCCCAAACTTTGGGGCTACATGTCTAAAAAGCCAATAACTTGAAGCCAAAAAAACCTGAAAAAAAAAAAGATATGAGTTGCTGCAACCACAGGGAGAGAGAACAGCCAAAGTAACTGTGGATTTGAACTGATAATACTCAGAAGAGCATGACAGATTCCACAACCGCTATAACTAAATTTCCAACCAAAAAATGCAAAAAAAACAAAAAGTATGAGCAATATGTAAGAAAACAAACAAATCCATAAAACCCACTCAATGGAAACTGACTCTGAGTCAGTATTTAACTGCTGGAGTAGAGCAGGCAAAATCATCATCATGACTAATATAAATACAAAGATTTAAAGGGAAATAAGTTTGGGGCTTCTGGGTGGCTGAGTCTGTTAAGTGTCTGACTTTGGCTCAGGTCATGATCTTGTGGTCCATGGGTGTGACTCCTGCGTCAGGGTCTGTGCTGACAGCTCAGAGCCTGGAGCCTGCTTCTAATTCTGTGTCTCCCTTTGTCTCTGCCCCTCTCTTGCTCATGATCTGTCTCTCTCTCTCTCAAAAATAAATAAACATTAATTTTTTAAAAAAGGGAAATAAGTTTGAAGAATTAAAAGGAAATATGGTATTAATGAGTGAACAGAGAAATAAAAGATATGAAAAGGAATTTTTTAAAAATCTAGATCTGAAAAGTAGAACAACTAAGATGAAAAAATAAATCATTAGATGGGTTCAAAAATAGATTTGAGATGGCAGAAGAAAGAATCAGTAAATGTGAAGAAAGATCAATAGAAAGTTTCCAATCAAAATAACAGAGAAGAGAAACATGGAAAAAAAAATATAAAAAGCCTCAGAGACCTATGGTCAGTCTTGAGCAGTCCAACAAATGAACTCCCAGAATGAGAAGACAGAATGGGGCAGAAAAATAGCAGAAGGTATAATGGTCAAATTTCCCCCCAATTGTAGAAGAAAACACATTAATTTACAGATCCAGGAATCTCAACATCCCCCAAGAAGTATACAGATGAAAAAAATGAAACAAAATGAAACATACAAGTATATCACAGTAAAAATACTAAAAGCCAAAAAAGAAAAATTGAAAGCAGCAAAAATAAAAACAACACATTACAAGCAGAGACATAATGATGATTAACAGCTGAATTATCATCAGAAACAATAAAAGCCAAAAGATATTGGATTTAAATATGTAAGGTGTTGAAAGAAAAAAAAGGTGTTATAAAGACACATTCAGATAAACAAAAACCAACAGAATGCATTGCTATCAGACACAATTTAAGGAAATGTTAAAGGAAATCTTTCAGGTTGAAAAGAAATTATATCAGATAGTGACTTGTATGTATAGGAAGGAATGAAGAACACTGGAAATGGTGAAAAAAATATATATATATTTTTCTTATTATGACAGTTTAAGTCATCCAAGAATTAGATACCTAGATGGGTTTAGATGTGATAGATTATTTTAAGGAAATATTCATGAAGAATTAGTAAGGAGAGAACTTGAGTAGGCAGAGAGCCTTCAGCCTGTAGTGCAGGTCCAGCATCTGTGAATAAAGAGAACAAAAGGTGGATGTAAATGTAACATAATAATTACATTAACAAAAGATGGATTGACAAAGCTCAGCCCACAGTACATTTCAGAGAAAATTTCAGCCAGGCTGCCTGTCAGAGTAATCCCACCTTGGGCAGGAATGCACCAGCACTAATACTTCTAATATTCCTAGCTTGCTCAGTCACTGGTTATGAGCAGCCTGGGGAAGGCATTACCTCAGTGTTCATGGGAACAGCACCTGGAGGTGTCAGTTAACTATGACCCCCTCAGCATGTAGTCTTAAAGGAGATCAAATCAACACATCTCCACAGTCATCATACTTGATTCCTTTAAAGATTTTTGGCTATTTAAGGCAAAAATTGTATCAAAAGCATTGTTGAGTGTAACATAATAATAGATATAGATGTAGATATATGTATAGAGAGCTACAGATAGGTGTTATAGGTAATATATGTATAGGGAGAGGTATTATAGGTAATACAGGTATTATCTCTGTCTACTGATTTACATGACAACATATGTGGCAAAATAATACAAAGGATAGAAGGAGGTAATCAGAAATTTACTGTGGCCAGAATCATTCTTTTTATTTTAGCCAGAAGAAATCCAGTGTTAATTTTAAGTAGATTGTGATCATTTAAATAGACATATTATAATTCCTAGATCAAGAAATAATAATGAAAGGAAATGTAGTCAAAAATTCAATTGTGGATTTCAAATGGTATACTTGAAAATATCTGCTTAACAAAAACGGTTGAAGAATAAAACAAGGAATACTGGAAAACAAATAATAAAATTGTTAAACCTAATTCCAACTATTTTAATAATTACATTAAGTGTAAATGAATCAAATATTCCAAACAAAATCTAAATTGTCAAATTCAATACAAATTTCAGATTCAACTGTATGCTGCCTTCAAGAGATACTGTTTAAATACAAAGACACAATTAAGTGGAAATTAAATTTACAGAAATAGGAATCATGCACGCATTAAGTATAAGAAATGTATAGTAGTTATACTACTATCAAAGTAGACATTAAAACAAATATATTTCTAGAGAAAAGGAGAGATACCTTATAATAATGAAAGGATGACTACAATAAAAAATAAAAATATGTTATTTACACATGTTTAACAACAAGGCTACAAAGTGTGTGAAGCAAAATCTGGAAGGAGAAATAGACAAATATTATATCTGAGATTTCAATACTTGTCTCTTATTAAGTGATAGAACAAACAGAAAGAAATTCACCAATATGGAAGATATTACTACTGAACTAACATTACTAATTAATTGAACTAACTTGATGTTTCTAGAATATTCAATACCCAAACAAGAGATGACACTTTCTTCAAGCATACATGGAACATGCACCAACACAAGTCATTGTTTAGACCATAGAAGTCTCAATAAATTTAAAATAATAAATTTATACAAAACAGGTTTTTTAAGCATAATTATATTTGAGATCAACAACAGAAAAAATCTGGAAGTTACATATTTGTAAATTTAAATAACACATTTCTAAGCAACCAATGGATGAAACAAGAAATTACACAAAATTTAAAAAATATTTTGAATTCAAATATACATGAAAACATAACATATCAAAAGACATATGGCTATTTAAAGCAAACATTATATCATAAGCATTGTTGAGTATATCATAGCTGTGTAAGTTATAGGTACAGATGTAGATATAGGCATAGATAGATATAGATAGGTATTGCAGTAATATAATATCAATAATGATAACATATCAAAAATCAGTGCTTATAGGGAAGTTTAGATCCTTAAATTATTCATTAATTTAGAGGAAAAGTCTAAAAACATTTATCTAATCTTCTTTTTGAGGAGGTTAAAGGAACAGAAGAAAAGTAAGCTTAAGGTAAGTAGAAATAAAGAAATAACAGAGGTAATCAAATGTTTAAAAATTGAACAAGTAATAGAGTAAATCACTGCAGCCAAAAGCTGGTTTGTTTTTGGGTTTTGTTTTGTTTTTGGAAGTCTACAGAGTTGAAAAACTTCTGGCTTGACTGATCAAGAAAAAAGAGAGAATTCCCTAATTACCAATATCAGGAATAAAAGAAGGCATCATTTAGACACCACAAACGTTGAAAAATAAGAAGTGAATAATATGGACTACTTTAAGCTAATAAATTTGATAATATAAATAAAATGGTCAAATATCTTGAAAGGCAAATCACATACAAAGAGAATTCCGCTCAGCCTATGATGCAGTAGCTTGTGTGTAAGACCAGTCTCCCACAAAGAACAAAATAGAAAAAGAAGGAGGAGGAGAAGGAGAAGTAGGAGAAGAAAATTTTAAATAATGTTTAAAAAAACACAAGACAACTAAGTACTGAGGGAAATGAGACTGAAATTCCAAAAATCAGAGTGAAGAGAATCATGAAGAGGGTAGCTCACATACAGCACCCACCCACATTATTCTTCAGGGCATTGGCTAATTATTGGCACGTGGAGCCAGATGCCCATTCCTGAGTGGTAAAGTATTCAGCAGAACTGTTGGTGGACTCATAAATCTAAGAAGAAGAAGAAAAATGCCTTTGTGACTGCCAATGCAGCCAAGACCTAGGGAGCCAAAATTCTAATGAAAGGAACAGTTCACAGAAATGAGTATAATTGTTGGTTTCTCCTTGAGGAATTTACTAAATTCTTCAACTGTAGAGGTCAGGTGAACAGTAAGCAGGGCATAAAACTTTTGAGTATAAAATAGTTTTCTTTAAGCCTTTCAGAGATGACCAGATAAAAATTGGAGATGAGAACCCACAAAAAGTTCTAGGCTATGGGCTGGGGGACCTATTAAATATCCAAGGACCTCATTTGGGCCCCCATGGAAACCTTGAATTAAGGAGTGTGCTTAACCAGAGGTAGATGAAACTTTGTAAGACCTGCAACTCTGCTTCACATCAACCTTGTTTCTGGTCAGATTATGGTGATCACCATCAGTCTATTTTCTACCAAAGACAGGGTAAACATCTCTGGAGGAAAATAAGATAGTAGCGTTTGATTAAAAGTTATCTGGCATGTTAAGAAAGGTGACCAAAGGAAAGACTAAAACAGAAAGATACCCACTAGTGACTCAGTTTTCAAAGGTATCAGAAATACAATAAAAAAGAGTTACTTTAAAAAAAAGTTTATTTATTTATTTTGAGAGAGAGAAAGAGTATGAGTGAGTGTGAGTCGGGGAGGGGCAAAAACAGGGAGAGAGTATCCCAAGCAGGCTCTGCACTGACAGCATGGAGCTCCACACAGAGCTCTAACTCATCAATGAGGAGATCATGACCTGAGCTGAAACCAAGAGTCGGACGCTTAACTGACTGAGCCACCCAGGTGCTCCCAAAAGAGCTACTTTTTGAGGAAGTCCCTTAAGTATATACAGATGGAAAAGCATAGTAAAATGCATTATTTCAGACTTATGTATATGGAGTCTGAATTTACAGAAAACCTAAGTAAATAGAGACATATATAAGTTTCGTGCACAATAGATTCAATGTATTTCCCATGCTGACCCATAAGTTCACTGCAATCCCAATCAGAATCCCAGAAGTCAATTTTTTTTTAGAAATTGACAAGCTATCTCTAAAAATGTATGTGAAAGTACAGGGGACCTAGAATAATTAAAACAATTTTTGAAAGTAAAGAAAAAAGTTAACAACTTTTACACTACCTGATTTCAGGTAGTGTATGTAACAGACTTACTGTATGGCTTCAAATAATCAAGGCAGTGTGATATTAACAAAATAATAGACTTATAGGCCAAGGAACAGTAGAAGGGATTTAGAAACAGGCTTCTGTTTTTATATACTTAATTGATTTTAGAGAAAGTTTTCAAGGTGATTCAATGGAGACAGAATATGTTCAATAAATGCTAGCATAAAAATAGATAAAGGACCCTTCAATTCAATAAGACAAAGAACAAATTTAAAAATAAACAGGTGTTTCATAATAGAAGATCTACAAATAGCTAAAAGGAACATGAAAAGACTCTCGTTAACATAAAGGCAACGCATGTGTTTCTTTAAAACCCAAAACCGAGTAAAATGAATTTGTGATGTGGATGCCAGGCTAGTGCTTACCTTGGGGACTGGTAACAAGTATGTGAGGGCACAATGGGGCCTCTGATGTGCTGATTAATTTCTTGGTCTGGGTGTGGGTTACACATATCTGCTCACTTATGGTTCACATACATATGTATGTTATACCACAATATCAAGTCTACTAAACAGATTCAAAGACTGGTTTTATAAAGTTAATAAAGTTATTTTAAAGTTTATCTCCAAGAGTAAGTCATGTGAGAATAGGCAGAAAATACTTTGAAAATGAATAAAGAAAAAGTATTTCTATGAATTTCAGGCTGTAGGTCTGGGGTCTGGACAACTTGAATTTTAATCTCAGTTCTACTAGATAATAAATAAATGTGTTTTGGTTTCCTTAGCTGAAACAGGTATATCTCAGTTTCACAGAGCTGTTTGAAAGAATAAATCAGATATGTTTTGTAAAAGTATTAAGCATTGCATGCTGAAATACATTAGTCATGATCAATAAATAGTAGCTATTAAAATAATAGTGTTAATAATAATAACAACATAAAAATAATATTCATATCATCCAAAATAACTTAAAAATAGAATAGTGGTAGAGGAACAGGTTGATGGATTATTTTTAAATGTTCATAAACTGATCTGAGCATATATATGAATCAATATATAACACTGGTAGCATTTCAAATCAATGGGGATTGGATGAATTGTATCATAAATCATTTTCAAATTCAAAGGCAGACAGCAAAAAGAGATAAAATTTTTGTGAGGCATACATGACAGACAAAGGATGATATATAAAATCAATGAAAAAAAGAGATAAAACATTGCAGTTGAAAGTGAATCAGAGGACCCAATTAAGAAAATCACAAAAGAAACATATATATACATGAGTTTAGTATGCAAAGAAAATATATTATACCTCACAAAGGGATTATATTAAGACAATAATACTTTTTGTTTATTCAATTGCTATTAAATATCATATATTTATATTACCTTTGTGGAGAAATGGACATATATTGCTTTTGGGAATACCAGTTAATAGGATGTTTTTGAAAGACAATTTAGAAATGTGTATCAAAAGGCTTAAACTTGTACATCCTCATTGATTGAGAAATTACTCCTGTTGAATTTATCAAACAGAAATAATCATGATCACGCTCAAAGATTTGGCTATAAAGAGAGAAATTACCTTGTTTGTAATAAAAAATTTTAGACATAACTGTAGTTCCAGTAATAGAAAATTATTTTATTCATCCAATGAAAAACTTTTCAGCATTGACAATGTTAGGAAATAATTCTAAAGACAGAAGATAATTTTTACAATATACCTTTTGATTTCAAAAAGCCAATTCTAAAACAATATGGATAGTAGGATTATATTTTTGCAAAATAAACACTTACATATGTTTGGAGAAAAGACTAGAGGCACAGTCTACCAAAACGTTAACAATAGTTGCATCAGAGTGACAAAATTATGAATTATTTTAATTTTTTCATTCTGTATTTATATTTTCTTAAGATCTTACAAGGTGCATATCTTACTTTACAATAAAAAGGAGAATGATAATATTTCAATGCAATCTGTGTAAAGATAACAGTACTCATAAAATACTCTAGTATTAAAAAGAAGGGGGTTACAAATTCTCTTTGCAGGGATGAAGTTTATCTTCGAATTTTGCAGTTAAAAAAAACGGACAATAGGTATATAAAAATTGTGGAGACTCTTCAAGCAGACAAGAGAGACAGTATAGAAAAAGGACGAGGGGAGTTAAGCCTTTTTGCAGAGAATGGACATACATTAAAAGTTGAGAGTTGCTATAGCTCTACTTTTTAGTTGGTCTGTGTTAGAGGCATAGTTGGAGCCATAAGCAGAAGTCAGGTCATGCTAGGTCAGTCCATTATGTCATGCAAGGAGCCTGAATGAACTTCCAACAGATGGAAAACCACTAAATTAGCAGAGAGCATGATCAGATCTGGGTTTCAGAAGTGTCCCTCTGGCAACACTGTCGGGGAAGAATGGCATTGCTTGAAAGCAAATGGAGATCAGATACTTAAGATGCCTTTGTAATGGTCCACGCACTGGTGACAGCTTGCAAAAAGGCAGTTATTAAGGCTGGCCAGAGAGAGTTGAGTGTGAGAGAAATTTAGGGTGTGGGAGTAACAAGACTTGGTGACTCTCAAGATGCAGAAATGAAACTGAGGAAAACATCAAGGAAGCCCCAATATGTTATTTTGAATATAAGATGTACAGATGAAGTAATGTTTTCCTTGTTCTGCCTATAGGCTTTCTACTTACTAGACATATATGGAGTACACACACTCACATGATTAATTTAAAACACTGACACATCTTTAAAGTTAACCAAACCAAACCAAAACAAGCGATAGAAAAGCTAATGGCAAATAAGAGAGTGAGCAACAAGAAGAGCTGAGAAACCCAAAATTAACAACAAAAATAGAAAAGAGGTCAAGCTTGTTTTGGTACCAAGAGAAAAATATTAGGGACTCTAAGACTGAACTCATTAAGAAATAGCAGTGTTTAGGGGCACCTGGGTGGCTCAGTTGGTTAAGTGTCTGACTCTTGACTTTGGCTCAGGTCATGATCTCACAATTTGTGGAATCAAGCCCTACATCAGGCTCTGTGCTAATAGTGCAGAGCCTGCTTGGGATTCTCTCTCCTTCCCTCTCTGCCTCTCCCATACTTGCCCTCTCTCTCTCTCAAAAATAAATAAGTAAGCTTGAAAAAAAAAAAAAGAATAGTGTTTACTTTTGTGCTATATTTTCTGGTTTTCATATGGAACCAAATTGTTTTCCTAAAAAAAAAAAAAAAAGTATTAAGAGTACTACTTTTCCATATTGGAGAATGCAACTTGATTTCTTCCATTCTTTATTTCGTTTGTATTTCAAGTTCATTTCATGATTGTTGCTGCTTGCTAAAAGCATAACGATGGCATTATATAAGCTTTCACTGTAATCGTGACTTTTTTCTGGTGTGCTGGTGTGGAGAAATACGTGTGGGCAGGAAGGTACCTTGGGTGGAGCAGAATGTACCACTTTGCTAGTCACGACAGCTTTTCTTGGTGCCTATAGCACCCACTCTTATCACAGCTCCTAATGCAACATATAGGAAGTAGTGGCTCTTATCTCTTTCTCCCCCCTTTGATGAGGCAGGGGCTTTGTTTAGGTAGGTAGGTGGAGAAATGGAGAAATGGAGGGAGAGAGATGAGTAGATAGATGTATGAATTCATTCATTCAATAAATGTTTAGTTAGTGCTCAGTATGTGTCAGAGAGAAACATGGTCCAATTCCTAATATGATGAATACACATGTCCCAGTCATCCACACAGGTGTCTAACACAGGCCATGACAATCATCAGGAGCTCAAAAATACACAATCATCTAGATGTTATCTGTATTTTGGCCTTGATCATTTGTCATCTATGGGAACCTGTACATGTTGCTTTACCTGTGAGCCTTCCATTTTCACGTGCAAAAGTTGTACAAGCTGAGGGTGGATAAAGGGAGTGGGGTGTATCGGTGCAGAGTTCTCTCTAAAGTGAATGAATGTGGGAGGCAGCATGTCCCATATCTCCAGCCTGATTGTCACATGGCCTGCAGAGTTGTCAAGTATGTGGATCAGATAATGACAGTGAGGAAGACTTGAGGTGGACGTGTTTCTTATTCATGGGGGAAGCCAAATGCTGGTGATTAAGCTCACGGACTGTGGAGTGATCTAACTCAAAATTCTGATGCTGAAAGTTCTTTCCCCAATTGTCATTCAACTTTGGTCAAATTACTTAGTTTCTTTCTTCCTTTCTAACATGGAGGTCGCAGTAACTACCATTTACTGAGTCTCTACTAAATTCTGGGTCCTATGATGTAAATTCATCCAATCTTCAAACTGTCTCTGCAGAAGAGATAATGCCCTAATCTCCACTTGACATAAGAAAACTGAGACACAGAGTGGCCAAGTAACTTGCCCAAAGTCACACAGTTAATAAATGGTAAGCAGGCAGGTGCCAGTACTGAGCCCCTAAACACCATATTGCCCTGCTTCTCTCTGTAAGTAAGATGATGCAGTAACATAACGCTAAGGCATAAATATGAAAAAGTGCTATGGGAATTGTTTAGGCTAAGAAGCAGTAGTCATGAGTTGCTGGCACAAGAAAAACATCATTATTATAATGATAACTACCATTCCCGAGTATATATAATAGAGAAGGCAGTAACTAGGGTGCTTTATATACTTCATTTCATTAAATCTTCACACATGCCTTGCCAGGTAGTTATTACTATTCTCCTTTATGAGTGAGGAAAGTGAGAAGTTAAATAACCTGTCGAATGTCCCACTTGTTAGTAAATGGCAGGGCCAGAATTTAGACCTGCCTAACAGACCCAGGCACCTACCTCGATACCCCAGTTTCTATCCACAGGTGAACGACCAGTGGCAGGAAAGGAAAGGCATGTGAGGCTCTTACTCCAAGGTTACACGAGGCAGAAATGGTGGATAATAAAGCTAAAGTGTAAGCTAGTGCAGGTGCAATATGCAAACTAAGATTTTTCCTTGAAGACAATGGTGAGCCATTAATATGTAAGCAAGAGTATGACCAGAAATCACCCCATGAAGATGTCTTGCAAACCTCCGTCTCTGTTGTTGCTGGCATTTTAACTGCACCCCCCCCCCAAATGCATTCCTTAAATGCTGGCAAAAGGTGTTCCCTGAGTACACAGTCTCTAGTACTTCCATCTTCCCCAGAATTTTTACAGGGTTTACTGACAGCTTCTCAGTGAATAGTTAGTGGTATTTATGTTTTATTGCCTATTACCTGTCTTTTCACCTAGGTTGCAATTTC
The DNA here is from genome assembly GCF_003009895.1 of Hyaena hyaena. Taxonomy (NCBI): domain Eukaryota; kingdom Metazoa; phylum Chordata; class Mammalia; order Carnivora; family Hyaenidae; genus Hyaena; species Hyaena hyaena. The sequence goes on from NW_024080722.1 coordinate 2,807,387, forward strand.
CTAGAACACAGGCATCGTGTCTAAGGTTTCTGAGTGGTAAGTGCCTGTCTTCATGATTGCACAGAGTTAGTACCTTAAAAGTGCTAACTATTGGCGATATAATAGATCTGGCATCATTTTAAAAAGACTGCCTCCTCTCTAAAGGAACAAGCTACAAGAGAAAGTTTCCCTTAGTCAAGAGTCAGAGAAGATCTGAACACATCTCAAGGTAATCGACGGTGACCAAACTGGGAGAAATTCCCCTCTAACTTGAACCCATTTTTCTCATCTGTCCAAAAGAACCAACACTTCCTCCGAGGACTACATGTTAAAAAGGAAGGGAAAACACCAGACAGCATATGCTAAGCAAGTGGTAGGGCTGTGCTAATGGTCTGAAGATGGAAGCATGATGTAGTTTCGGAATCAGAACATCTTATATTTAAATCCACGTTCCATTGGGATGCAGGCTACTTGTTAGAGGCTGAATTGTGTTCCCTTAAAATTCATATGTTGAACCCCTAACTCCTCATACCTCAGAATGTGACTGTCTTTGGAGATGTGGCCTTTATGGAGGTAATTAAGGTAACAGGGGTAATTAAGGCCTACCCATCTGAATTGATAATGGGTAGGCCTTAATTCAATATGATTGGTGTCCTTATGGAGGAGATTAGAACACAGATGCACACAGAGGGAAGATGATGTGAAGCCACAGGGAGAAGACTACCATGTGCAAGTCAAGAACAGAGCCATAAAAGAAACCAACTCAGGGGTGCCTGGGTGGCTCAGTTGGTTGAGTATCTGACTCTTGATTTTGGCTGAGGTCAAGATCTCATGGTTCATGGGATCGAGCCCCACATCAGGCTCAGCAATGATGGCATGGATCCTTCCTGGGATTCTCTCTCTCCCTCTTTCTCTGACCCTCCCTGCTCTCTCTCTTTCTATACATACATACATACATACATACATACATACATACATAAGAAACTGACCCTGTCAACACCTGTCTTCAACTTCCAGCTTCCAGGAACTTAAGAAAATAGATTTCTATTATTTAAGCCATCCAGTCTGTGGAACTTTGCTATGACAGCCATAGCTGATTGATACACTCTTTAACTTCTTGGAGACTCAGTTTGCTGTTGTATAAAAAGGGATACCCATCCCTATCTTCAGGGAAGTGTTGCAAGGCTTAGACATGACTTGTGTAAGGCGGGTGTGGGAACTCTATGAACGATGTCTGGAAGTTGTCATGATAACCATAGTAATTCCAAGTGGGCTGGTGATAGGAAAAATATTGTTGATCTAGCCCACAGGGCTATTGAGGGAATCAATTGAGGGGATGATAATTTTGATGTGAAATATAAATTTCAACCTCTGGAATCAAAGTGCCTGAATGTGAACCCTGGCTTCACCACTGACAATGCACGTGATCTTGACTATTCTAAATCTCCCCAGGTCTCGCTTCCCAACCCATTAAACATAACTATTATCCTACTTCACTGAGTTGTTATAAATGGCTAATGCCATGGGATACTTATTACTACATGTCAGGACCTGTCCTAAGCCTTGTATTAACTTATTTAATATGCACACATGTTTGGGGATGTGGTAATTTGGTTATCCCTATTTTTATAAAGTAAGGAATCTATGGCATAGAGTGGAAAACTCTTCAAGTTACAGAGTTAGCAAAAGGTGTAGTCAGGATTCAAACTTGGACGGAAAAACAGAAATGAAAGACAGAGTAGGAAGGTAGCTCATTAAACATTATCCGTTTGAGTTTATTGTTTCTTCCTATGCTTTGTTGCCGGGTTTCTCTTCAATCTGAAGGAAGCGTGGGTCACATTCCTACCGGGACTGGAATCTTAATCAGAGAGTGTTTCCAGACCTGCCTGCTTCTGACACAATATCCTGGCTTAAGCACTTTTGAAGGCTCTCCTTCAATTCCCTGGTCCCCTGGGTATACATTAGTGCTCTCTGACTTCTGAGCACATGGTTCTGGCCTCTTTTGGGAGAGTGGGGCCATGTGACCAGGTCATCTATCGCAGGATGGACAAAAATGATGTATGTCACTATTAGGTTCAGAGCATTGAACTGCTAGTGTGAGACTCTTCTGAACTCAGTTTCCCCTTGACATGATGACCAGCAGTGGTTGTGAGGTGGCCTGCTCTGTCACCTGGATTCTTGAATGACAATAATGGCCACAACATACTTCTGACTCACAATAGACATGGGGCTTAAGTGGGAAATAAATTCTTGTTGATTAAGCCACTGAGATTTCATCCTTGATTGCTACTACAATGTAACAGTCCACCTTAACTGATGCATCCATCCCATTTATTCATTTTAATGCCCTGCCTCTTCCTCCTGGGAATCTTCTCTGCTTGATCATACTCTCATCCCCTTAAGTCTTCTATCTCCCCCTCAGTTACTTCCTCTTTCTTTCTACCTTCAATTCTGTCTTTCTGTCATGTACAATTCCTTTCTGTAGTCTTTCTTCAGTGGGGGTGTCTCCCTGGGGAAACATAAGTATAATTGAATTTAGGGACAGGATCATTCTGTCTGCCCTCCTTCTGCTTCAAACTAGGCTCAGAATGTGGAACCCACCCTAGGTTCTGCTCATGAAATACAGCCAATAAAGCCTGATTTCTGAGGACCTAGACACAGTCGGGGTAACTGCAGCCAAATCAAGCACTTCAGAACTCATCTTTCCAATGATAAGGCTGTGTCCAGCCATGACTGCATGGAGTATGTCCACTTAACAAGGACAAGAGAAGCTGATTTGTCCCTAAAGGGCTTTGAAATTCACTGCACTAGCATGAAATGGGTCAATAAAAACAAGAAATGAAATTGAGGTCAGAGACTTTCTCTGGAGAGATAGTAAATAGCAGCTGAGGCATCCTCCGTGCCCCTGTCCCCATGGTGCTGCTGCAGATTCATCGGCAAGGTGCTGATTAATAGCCAGAGGAAATGTCACTGCTGCATGGTGTCCTGGGGACCATGGTCTGCTTTTCCCAGAAGGAAATAGGGAGCTGTGAGGAAACTCTGCAAGCCTGGCTGCAGCCATAACAGGCAAGATTGTTTGCTTCAATTGCTAGTTCTATATTTGTAGCTGAAATCCCAGGGCTATGTTCATTGATTATAATTGGGGATTTGGCCAGGGTGTAAGCATTTTAAGGGCAGGGATTAGATCTTGTTCAAGATTATACTTCAGTACCTTGCATGCTCCATGCCATACAATAAATGCTTATGATTTTTGATGAATGATTCAGTGGATATATGTATGTCTTAGTCTATTTGGACTGGTATAACTAAAACACTGGGTGGTTTATAAATAAATTAATTAATCATAATTAGTGAGGCTGGAAAATCCATGGTCATGGCATTAACAGATTTGGTGTCTGGTGAGAACCTGCTCCCTAGATGGCTGTTCTTCCTGGTGTAACTTCACATGGCAGGGGGGCAAAGGAGCTCTGCTGGTCCCATTTTATGAGAGCATGGACCTCACTCATGAGGGCTCTGTCTTCCTGTCTTAATCACTTCCCAAAGGCCCCCACCTCCTAATATGAACCTTGGGGAGTTCGTATTTTAACATATGAATTTGGGGGGGATGCAAATGGATATAAAGTATAAGTTGTTCATTGGCTGTGTCCTCTATTAAATTATATATATTCTGTCATGTGTACACATGTATCCTCCCGCATTTGCCACAGGGTCCTGCTCAGAGTACCCCAAATAAGTGTTTGCACAACTGATGGTCTAGCCATCTTTTACATTAGGAGAGGCCAACGTTGCTGGGATTGAGAAGAGGCCACTCATACAATTAATTAAACACTTACTGAGTGCTGACTATGTGACTGTCCCTGCTAGCAACAAGGTTGAGGACACCAATGAAGCAAGACTCTGCTCTCCTCTCACCTTAGTGAAGAAGATAGGGTTTCCCACTAAGGATCTCAAGGGCAGTAAGTAAATAAAGTATGGGGGCAAATTAAAAAGAGAAAAAATCTTCCCCAAAGACTGAAGGGGAGGAAGATATGGGCTCTGAGAGTGATGACCCTCAACGGGAGGGCTCGGGAGATGACAGGAGTTTGCTGTGTGGATCTGTCAGAGGAAGGATGTTCCAGACAGAGTTTATATCCATTTTAACACCTGACCTTTCTGATAACCCTGGACATATAAACAGCACAGGGACTGTGGGTCATCCCGAAAATCTTTCTCAAAACTTGGGCTTCCTGAATCTTAACAAGATATACTCTTCAATATGGTCTGTTCCATCTTTCAAAGCTCTATCAAGCCTCATCCCCTCTGGGAAGCCTTCAGATTAATCTAGCAAAGATTTCTACCCTGTGGGCTCAGAATCTATCAGCTCTGTCTCAAGCAAGCTGTGTGATCTCAGGGAAGTCACCTTCATTTTTTTTCATCTGCTAAATTAGGGTTTCAAGAATACCCTTCCCTCGAAATCATAGGATAATTAATGACACAGCACCTGGTAGTTCATCAACCTTTCAGTTCCTTGTTTTTTGTTTTTCTCATCTATGAAATGTTGTGATAATAAAATGAGCCAACAAAGGTAAAACACTTAGAACAGTGAGTGGCACACATGAAGCCTAGATGAGTGTTAACTATTATAATTCCTACTACATTACATGTCCATTTCTTAACAGATGCCGCTTGGTATTAATTACAATAATAGTACATGGGAGCCCTTTTTATTACTCTGAACCTTCTTCCCACACTGACTTGATCATTAAAGAATTGGTGGGCTGAGATCAGAGATCCTGTCTGGAAATTCTAATTCCTGGCCCATTCTTTTGGTGATGGCACCAGCCAGCATGCTCCTTAGTTAAGAATCGAGGCTGGTAAACCATCCAAGCTTCAGGCACTCAGCTTCTCTGAGCCTCCTGCCCTCCTCCTGGCTAGAGGACACTGTGGGTGTTATCTGCTTTTTTCCTAGCAATGCTGGCAACACAGGTTCTTATGCTGCTAAAAAAAACAAAAAACAAAAAACAAAAAACGAAAAACAAAACCGCAGCTCAAGATTCAAGGTGAACCAGATGGACTGATTTTTAACTTGGACAAAAGATGAGAGGGAAAGAAAATAGTATTTAGTGGCTTCTGCTTGGGGTTGAGGTGGGTGGGAGATGTAAGATTTTATTTTAAATACTAAAAGATATTTTTTAATCCACTGGAGTTTCTAACTGGGTTGGTCAACAGTTAGTAATGTAGATTCACCAGCAATGCCTTCTTGATGGGAGAGGGTAAGAAGCTCCTCAATTTGAGATACAGTCCCTCTGGCATTAAGGGCTGACCCATCTTCCAAGTTGACTTTTATCTCTGGGGTTCTTCCCTGGTGATTCTTCGTCCTTGATGGTTACAGAAATTTAACATTCAAAACCATTTAGGACCCTGTCTTCTAGAGGATTCTGTGAATCGTAACTTCTGAACTAAAACTGTATGTAACATTTCTCCAGCAATAATGATGGGAAGCGTAGGTGCAGGGCTTTGCTCTAATCTTTGTGGTTTATAGTGGACATACAGAGTATTTTTATAATTAGGAATGCAGAGACCTAAGAAATGAAAATATTGCAAGAAAATGTTGCAGGGCTTGGTATATTTAGTGAATAAAAAAGTCAAGAAGTCTAAAGCCATGCACCATGGAAATAATCTTGATAACTTTCTTTTTAAATTTATTTTTAATTTTTTTCTTTTTAACATTTGTGTATTTTTGAGAGACAAAGAGCAGAGCACGAGTCAGGGAAGACACAGGATCCAAAGCAGGCTCCAGGCTCTGAGCTATCCGCACAGAGCCCAATGTAGGGTGTGAACCCACAAAAGGTAAGATCACAACCTGAGCCGAAGTTGGACATTTAACCGACTGAGCCACCCTGGCACCCCTAATCTTGATAACTTTCTCATGTTGAGAATCAATATCTATTGCATATTTTAGCCAGATAATGGGCTAGATACTTTCCAATACAGCACTCTGTATAATCTGCATCAGCAGCATGGTGACAAAGGAAGCAATAAGAGGCTCAAACGGACCAGTAAGTTTGCCTAAGACCACACAACTAGGAAATGAAGAAGGAAGGACCAGACCAAGTCTCCAACATCAATGTCCTGTATACTAGAGCAAAGTCTATCTTTCCATCCAGGGACAACTAGAATTTGGATTCAGAGTACGGTGGAGTGGAGTCTGTCCAGATGGAGTCCCCCCAGTCTGCAGTATCAGTGTCCTACGGGAACTTGCTAGAAATGCAAATGCTCTGGCCCACCCGGACACACCGAATCAATAACCCTGGGGGTAGAACCGAGTCATCTGGGTTTTTCAGCAAGTCCTCCTCCTGAGTCTAATGGCTACTGTTGTTTCAGTAACATTGGTGAGAGCCTCAGAAAGGCAAAGTAAATTGCCTACGAACCTAGAACAGAACTAGGTTTTGAAATGAGGTTCGTCTTCCCTTAAACTTGTAATGTTGCATGAGGTGTTTTCTAGTGTAGAATAAATTCTTTAGTATCTGAGCTTTAGTTTTCTTAGCTGCCAAATAAAAACAGTGGCCAAAGATGAAGAGTCTGGAAATCGATAGCATCTCTCCTATTTACTAGTCATGTGGCATAGGCAATTTATTCATCTCTTTGTGCTATAGTTCCTCATCTGCTAACTGCCTCTTCAGGCTGTTGTGGCAATCAATGAGAAACTGCCTGCTAAGTACTTTTGCACAGTGTCTGGCACAGAAAAGAAGCTCAGTAAAATGTGAGTCTGTTCATGGACATTAATAGCTCATCTTCTTTCTCGCTAAATAAAATGGACAATATCCTTACCCAGTGCCTGGAGCATAGTAGGTGCACAGTCAATGCTCAGTTCTTTTGGTTCTTTCTAATGGAGGCTTCCTGTATTCTCCTTGACAGGCTAAGTACCTCCCCAAGTGGTGTTTCAGCTCCTGGATTTTCTCCCTGCAGCCAACTCCCTTAATGTCAAGCAGTGAAAGTGGATCCCGAGGAAATAAATTCCAAAGTTATTGTAATAGGAAGAGTTAGCTTCAGTCAACTTTAACATTAAACTCTTAATAAGAGAGTCTGCCCTGTAAGGGAGTCGTCTTGCAGCCCTTTCTCCTAAGAACTCAGGTTATTAACTATGATCCCCTGGAGATGTACCAGCCCCCCACCCTCACCCCCACCCCCATACACCCTTTCAGGGCAATCCCTGTTTTTCTCTAAGGAAGCCCTGGAGAGTCTCTGCATCCTATTTGGTAAAAATAGTGGTTTAATAAGATGCTTAATTATTTTTGAACCAACAACGATATTTTGCTGAATACCATAATTGCGTTTTCCATTTTGCTAGAAAATCAAATGCTGAGAATCACGTGAACTTGTCGCATCAGTGCACAGCCTGGACAACTGACAGACCCAACATCAAATGCTGTGGCTTCTTTTGCCATCACCTGTAATTCCCCAACTCTGAGCAACAGGCTTTGAGGACTCTGGACCCAGCTCCAGAGGAAACACTCCATATATATGTGTAACTTAATTGGCAATGTAGATGGGGACAGTCAGTAAGGCTGGCACACAGGAATTGTATACGAAGATTTTACAGTTACTAATGTATAATCTTGTAACAAAACTGCACCATTGCCTCTGGTAAGTCTTAATTTATTTATGTCTGAAATGAGGAAAAATAATAATGCCTACATTGGTGGTATTGGAGAGGTTTAAAAGATACCACTATAGATAATGGCTGCTCCTAGTAGGTATGCAATAAAACAGAGTCTTCCCTTTGGTCCCAGGAGACAGCCTAGAAAAACTGATTTCAGCATTTAAGAACAAACAGAGGAAAACAAAGAAAAGTGGGAGAACAATGCCCCCAGACTTTGCTTACAGGAAGACTCCAAATAATTAAAGCAAAGTCATGCTGGTGCTTCGCTCATCTGTGCTTATCACAGTTCCTTGGCACACTTCTGCATTGCCTATACCTTTGTCCCCTACCTGCGGCAGATAGCGCCGATGACAAATTGCTGTTTCCATGAATCACAGGGCTGTTAATCCCCACCGTGTCTCCTTAAAACACATCCCTGCACATCGCACGATGCTGTGCTTTCTTTACAAATCTTTTAGTTGCCTAGTTACTGGGCTAATATTGATAATACCTGCTGCATTGCGTACCCAGCTCTACTCTGCAGTAAGGAGGGTCCCCAAAGCACCCCATGGGCATGCTTCTGTCCCCAAATTGCTCCATGGGAGTTTTTCAGAAGACAGGCTCCAGTTTTCTCTGTTCTCAATACCTCATACACATTACGATGTAGCCCATTAGGGGTGCCTGGGTGGCCCAGTAGGTTAACCACCTGACCTTGGTTGCCGCTTAGGTCATGTTCTCAAGCCCCACGCATTGGGCTTCATGATGACAGTATAGAGCCTGCTTGGGATTCTCTCTCTCTCCTTCTCTCTGCTCCTCCCTTGCTTGTGTGTTCTCTCTCTCTCTCTTTCAAAATAAATAAGTCACTTAAAAATTTTTAAGACATGGTCCATTAGAAGCACCAAAGAAGTTTGGATGACATGGATATGTCCCAAATTTGGGACCAGGAAGTTCATAATCTTGAAGTCTCACAGAGTCTTTATTTTTTTGAAATATTTTATGTTTCCATACTAAAAACAAGCCTGCTCATTATTTAAAAACTGAAAACCATTAAAATTAAGAAAAGAAGAAAACATCATATATCTACATATATGTAGATAGACATCTTTCCATCTAGATATAAATATAGGTATAATAGCACCTAAAGATCATCACTATGAATGCAATGACATGTTTCTCCCAATGGTTTTTCTATTCATACCCATTTTTGAAATTTTGGAGTTTATAATACTTATTTATACTTCTATATTCTGAACCTTTTAAGCTATCCTCACGTTCTCCTGATAGATTCTCTCTACAAACATAATTTAAATGACTGCATACCATTCCTCTGAGTAGAGGCATCATCTTCCTTAACGATTCCTCTAATGTTGTCCTTATAGTGTTTTTAGTTTTTAATTTTAAATTTCTTCTTATCATAAGTAATTCTATGATGAGCTATATTCTGTGGGCCATAAAGCTGCCATTCTAGTGGAAGGAAACAGATCATAAATAAGAAATGTAATAAATAAATGAAATAGTAAATAAGGGATAAAGGGGACAGAGAGCAACAAAGGGACAGTTGCTGTTTTAAATACAGTGGTCAGGGTAGACCTCACTAAGACTGAAGACTATCACAAGATGAGGAAGTCAGACACACCAAGATCTGGTAGAAGATCTTTTCAGGAAGAAAAAAGAATGGAGACTGCAAAGGCTTTGAGGTAGAAGAATTAACAAGCAGAGACAAAGATAATTTAGTGTCATTGTACAGGGTCACGCAGTCTGTGGCAGAACAGACCCAGGTTTCTAAGATTCCATCTAAAGTGACAACGTTTCCAAACCTGGAAGCATCAGATGATAGAGTGACCAGGCAGCCTTAACATTGCCCTCAGTCTAACGAAACTTTCGGCAGGTTTCTCCCTGGACATGACCTCCCTTTTTCCTAGAGCTTCAGAAAACTTCCAGTCTTAAATTCTTTCTCTGTCCCTTTGAGATGTAAATCTTCTCCCAGACTGTTGCAAATTTTACAACCCAGAAACGCCTTTCTCAAGGGCCTGGGAGCCATCCCTTTAAAAACTGGACTCATCTGAGGAGAGAGTGCCCCTACTTCCCAGTCTCTGGGAGTGTAAGAGCCTAACTCCAATGGGTACAAACACAGCAAACACAGATGGCTTAATCACACTGATCTGGCCCCCCTCCCCAAATCATCCCCCAGCACTTTTCCATGAGTGCACCCCATTTCTTAAGCTCCTGACTTGACTTACAGCAGAGTTTCATTCTACCTAGTCTCCTCATGATAGTAGTCTTGAATGAGGTCTTCCTTGCTTATCTGGTGCAATTTTTCTTTGATAACAGGGGTAGGCTGGCATTTCCCTCAGTGTATCATTCGAACTCTTGCCCTCAGAATGCCTACAGGTGTTCATCTGGATGGTCCTAACATGCTCTAACTTACTGAGGACTATCTCCCAATTCCACAGCTGCATAGGCCCAAATCCAAGAAGGCGTTTCTCACCCATCTTCTCTTTCCTCACACCCCACCTCCCATCCTTCAGCAGATCCTGTTGGCTCTACTTCCATAACATCTTCCAAATCTAGATGCCTCACTCCACTCTCATCTCCATTATTGGTAATGCCAACATTATCATCTCTCACTTGGAATACTGCAATGACTTCTTCATCAGTCCTCTACTTGTTGACCCCTCATTGTTTATTCTCCATAGAATAAACAGGCAGAGAGATCTTTTGAAAGTCAAATTGTGGCCTACCTCTACTCAGGAGCTTCCAGTTGTTTTCCATAAATTCCTAAGTCTTTCAGGACTCCCCAAGGACCTGCCTACTTCTCTGACTCAACACTATGCTCTTAGGATCTCCTTCACCCCATCCCAGCCATTTTGGCCAATAACGTACCCATCCTGAGGTTGCTACAGTGCAGACTCTCTGTATAGATTCCAGTGTCACTGTTCAGCTACCTGTTGACATATGCTTTTTGCAACCATTTCTGATTACTGCATCCAAAACGGTACATTTTGTCATTCTCTATCACTGCAGCTTTCTATCCTAGTACATACCTACCAGGACCAGACATTATGCATTTCTTTTATTATTGCCTCATTCCCTCTCCTCACTAGAAGGTAAGTTCCATTTTGTTCATTGCTACATTTTTGGAGCCTCACAAGTGAGCAATAAGTGTTGGGAGAATGAAGGAATAAGTAAAAGACTCTGAGGTGTCTGGTAGTTAAAAAAAATTGTTCAACTTTCTAACCCACTATTTCTCCCATCCAAGTACTAACCAGGCCCGACCCTGTCTAACCCACTATTTCTAAATTTACTTATCCAGCAAATCTTTTTCCGTGCAACACTTTTCAATATGGAACAAAATCAAAAGCATAGATAGTGGCAGATTAAAGGTGACTGGAAGACCTTTGATCTTGCTCTCATCAAGCATGATCTAAGTTGTCTCTGCTTGAATTTGAGTAGTCCCTACGATTGCTCTTTATGGTAGAATGTGGCAGAAGGGGTGCCATGCCAGAGTCTTACACACCAGATTATAAGAAACTGGCATCATCTGCCTCCTGCCCCTTGGAAAACTCTCTTAGAGCCCTGAAGTGCCATATACAAAGTGTGATCAGCCTGACAACGCCATGCTGGAAAGGTGTGCACACATAGATGCTCTAGTCAACAGTCTCAGCAGAGCACAGCCTTCTAGCCAAGCCCCCAAGGCACCAGACAAATGAAAGTAGGTATCCTGCACTCTTCAGACCAGCCTATCTGCCAGGTAAACACTGCTGTCTCCACTGAGACAGAAGAGAAGGATCCGCTATGGAGCCCAGTCCAATTTCCTCACCACCAACTCTCGAGATGTACTAAAATGATTAAAGTTTTAAAAACAAGAAACCAATCTACATTTGGGTATTTTCTCTATGCAGCCATAGATTACTGGAATACTGACACAATCCATTCTTTTCATCTTTTCTGGGATGGGAAAACAAAGACTTAGAGAGAGGAAAGTCACTTTGCTAAGAACTCTTAGTGGATTCATAGCAGAACTGGGGTCAGAACCCCTTCTCTGACTCTAGTCCAGTGTTCTTGTCACGAGCAAAGGGTTTTAGGAGTTTCTTTGGATCCCTTCCTCCTTCTCTCACATGGGCTGTCCCTCTCAGTTTAATTTTTTTAATGTTATTTATTTTTGAGGAGTGGGGGAGGGGCAGAGAGAGAGGGAGACACAGAATCTGAAGCAGGCTCCAGGCTCTGAGGTGTCAGCACAGAGCTAGACATGGGGCTCAAACTTCCAGACTGCAAGATCTTGACCTGAGCTGAAGTTGACACCCAACCGACTGAGCCACCCAGGAGCCCCTGTCCCCTTCAGTTTAAACCAACATTTATTAAATACACTGTGGGTGTTGAACCAGACCTAGGAACATGTACACACTCATTTCATTCAGTCCTTCTAGTCAGAGGAGTTCTTTAGGAACCAGCCAGTGCGGACCAGCAAAGAGGAATGTCATCAAAGCTATAAAATGAGAGGCAAGTCCAGCCAGAGTGTAAATTGACCAGAATATATTTCATTCTCCTGGCTGTGAGGCCTCACACTTTTGAATGAATATGTGCTTAACTATTTATAATTGACCTTTGCACAAAGGAACATGAAATTTTTATAGCCCAAAGCTTCATTTATTAACTTTACTGGAGTGTAAAATATTTCTGTTTGCCATAAATTTATACCAGGACAAACAATATATATGCTAATTAGTAGTCATGTCGTTGTCTGCACGCTGTTGTGTTGGCTGGTCATTTCCAACAGGCAAAATAACAGAATTCAATTGACAGATGACAATTGAATGGCTTGATACTTGCTGTTCAAACAGTGAAGTCTGGAGTGGTGAATTAATGGTGTTCATTATAATGAGTCCATTTCCTTTTCATTTCCTTTATAAATTAGTCCAGGTAACACGCTGAGTCCCTTCAAGAATGGTTCCCGGGAACCTGCTGAGATACACCTGCAAAACCCACAACTCAGCAGAATCCCTCCGGCTCTCATCCTATGGTTTTCATGTTCCTTCAGGAGTTTCAAAAACTCAGTGATGTTTCAGGCGTGGAAGGAGCCTTAGAGATCATCTCTACTGGTTTCACAGAGCAGGGGACTGAGACTGAGAGTGGTTAAGCATATTGCCCAGGGTCACATAGAAAGGCAGCGTTGGAGTCAGAGCTCAGGAGTAGGTCTCAGTAGAAAATAAAGCTAGGAAAGCCTTGAGCAATCATCAAAGTGCCCTACCCATTTAAGAGGTGGTAAAATAGGGGCGCCTGGGTGGCTTAGTCGGTTGAGCGTCTGACTTTCGCTTGGGTCATGATCTCGCGGTTCGTGGGTTCGAGCCCCGCGTCGGGCTCTGTGCTGACGGCCAGCTCAGAGCCTGGAGCCTGTTTCAGTCTGTGACTCCCTCTCTCTCTGACCCTCCCCTGCTCGCGCTGTTTCTCTCTCTCCTAGAAATAAATAAAAAAAAATATTAAAAAAAAAAAAAAGAGGTGGTAAAATAAAGGATTGAGGAGGACAAGTTCAAATGCTATAGACCCCATGGAGCCTAAATAGAATTTGAGGCTTCACTCTACTCATTCATGTGTACATCAATTTAAGAGATGTTTACCGAGTACCTACTATGTGCTAGGTGCCGGAGGTGAAATGGTTATCCAAATACACATAGCCTCTTCCCTCACAGAGTCTAAAATACGGGGCAAGAATATATATTAATCAAACTGTCACACAAGCATATACTAGCAAAATGTGATGGGCACTATGGATGTTATAAGGGTAGGATATGGTCTAGTCTAAGGGGTTAGATATCATATAAGGATTGAGACTGAATGAATAGAGATTGATAGGTGAAGTGTGTTGAGGAGGTGGGTAAAGCATAATTCTAGACAGAGGGAATGGCATGTACACAAGGCCTCAGGTACAAAGAAGCTTGGTCAAGTACAGTAATTAAACAAAGGTTGCGATAGATGTGTGCCCAGAATGAGGAGGGATGAGTCTGGCAAGGTGGTCCCAGTTTTGATCATATTGAACTTTGTGGGTTTTAGTTCTTTATCCTAAGACATAGGGAGAGCAAATCAACACTTAAAGGGAGGTGGAAATAACAAGCAAAAATAGAACAGTTTGTTTCCATTGTAGCATATGTTATATTGAATTTCAATGTTGCTCTCATGGTTGGTCCTTAACTGTAACCATTGCTTGAACCATATCTATTTCTATCTTATATTTACAGCACCTAGTTCAGTTCTTGGTATGTAAAGGAAATTTGGAATACTGCCTGCTGCATAAAGACTCAATTTTCCCATCATCACCTACAAAATATTGGCAAAGAAGGGCTAACTGTTTTGTCTTTAGATCACATGGATTATTCCTTCTCTTCGCCATCATGATATAAGTGTGAAGATGCAAAATATCCCAAAGCCATATTCCCTCTTCGTCTTTGCTGACAACAGATAAGCCATTTTACTTCTCAGAACAAAGTTGTAGCTAAATATTTCCCTGGTTATACATAATCTAAAGCCTGATGAAATTTTCTAGGAAAACTTTTGTTCCTCAATAAAAGGGAAAAATGAAACTGGTATGTGTCCCCAGCCTTCTTCTTGCCTTGATTTCAAATGTAATGTCTGGAACTACAGCAACCATCTTGTGACTAGAAGGTGACAAGGAAATGGCAAACAGAACTATTAATACACAGACCCCAGTCTACACACTGTCAAGCTGTCAAAACAAGCCCTCACTCTGGATCCATATTTGACTAGAGAAAATAAATTTGTATTAGTTTTAGCCACTCTGGTTAGGCTTTCCGGTACTTGCAGGCAATCATGGTTCTAGCTGATAGAAAGCTCTAATATATCGCCTATCACAAAATAGAAACTCAGTAACTATCCACTGTCTTCCCAATTGAGTCCACTCCCTTTTCCACCAAGATGGTTTTCTTATGCATTTCTCCACTTTTTCTCTCTTCATTTGGTTTATCGTGTGTATTCAAATACTGGAGATAGAGATGATAGAGATAGAGACAGGGATAGATATGAGAGAGGGAGAAAGAGAAAGAGAGAATGAGGTGAAAGAGGTTACCCTGGAAAGCTTAAAATCCTGCTAGAAGATATGAGAGTCACACAGGTAAAATAGTAACACCATATGCAGACCTGTTGAGAAACAGGCACAAGGTCTATGTTCCAAATCCCATCTTGCCATTTAGCAACAGCTGAATTTTGGAAAGTTATATCACTATTTGGGATCTCTATCTACATTGCAAAATAAGGAGGGTTAGATAACCTCAAATGCAGTCCTTCTCAAAAGATATTCCACAAACTACCACATCTAAGTCCCTGATGAGGCTTGTAAAATGTAGATCCCTGGGTCTGGACTTAGAGTCTCTGGGACTGAAGATGAATGATGGGCATCTCTAAGGATTCTCTGCAGTTAAAGCACTAAAGTTTGGGACCAATTGTCAAGCTCTATTCTTGATCTAGCATTCTCTGATTTACTTGGAATGAAGTACAAACTCTATATTTTAGATTGTGCGGTTAAGGCAGAAAACTGATGCTTTAAAGCATTGTTTTAATTGACTTCAGATGATTAAGAGCTACGGTCCCAGTGCAGCTGGAGATTCCAGCTTCTCCCAAACAAGAACCAAAGTTTACTGACAACTGCTGAATTAGATTACAGGAACCTCCATGGCGTTTGCTGCTGGAGCTGTTCACAGTGTTGTCAAAACACCCTCTGTGCACATGCATCTGTGTGGATGTATGTTTGAACACATGCATGCCTGTGTGTACATATACACATGGCCACATATGGATGCGCACATGGGCACGCACATGTGCTGGAGCACAGACTAATGTTTGTGCACAGGGATCAAGTATGCATCGCCGTATACAGCTACATGTGCTTACAGATATACACATTTCCACACACTTGTACTTACAGTCATGTGAGCTCACATATATGTATATAAGTGTACCATTCTTTACACCATTTGTTACTGATTGAAAATTGAGTTGTGAATAGAAACAGTGAAATTCTTTGTTCAATAGTCCCTGAGGTGTGGGAAAATAGAAGACACTATTGGACAATTTGCAGAGGTTAGACTTAGGATATTAATTTCATTTAGTTTCTTGAAATATCTTCTTAAAAAGGGTTTTTTGGGGTTGTGGTTGTTTATAATGATACAGAGGAGAGAATGCTGGGCTTCTTGTTCCAGCACTATGCTAAAACACAGGACGGTCTTGGGCAAGTCATGTGATCTCCATGGGCCTCAGTTTCCCATTCTTCTTCTATAGTCTTAGAGTTCCTTGTTCAAACCTGAATGACAACACTTACACTTTGTGTCTATTTTCCTTAGAATATTAATGTCCCTTTGATAATAGGAACTACATCTTACTCAGCTCAGTTTTCCCAATGTCTGAGAGAGCCTAGCATGTTATAATGGTGATGGTGATGATGATGATGATGATGATGGTGATGATGTCAATGGTGCTGTTGATGATGATGGTGATGGGGATGATGGTGGGGATGATGGCGATGGGGATGATTGTGACAATAATGGTGATGGTGAAGATGGAGATGATTGTGACAATGACAACAATGAATGTGATAATGCTGATGACAAATGAAACTAGTATTTATTGAACAGCACTTTTAAGCGCTTTACATGCACCACGTAATTTTTGCCACAAACCTTGAAGCAAATACAAATGACCCTTAAACAATAGGAGTTTGAATTGCACACATCCACTCATAAATGTTTTAAACACACATTTAATCCCAGTGTAACTAAAATACAATGTTATATTAGTTTGAGGTGTATAATATAGTGCTTCATCAATCCTATACACTACTCAGTGTTCTTCATAATAAGTATACTTTTTTTTTTTTTCAGAGAGAGAGCAAGCATGCATGAGTGTGCAGGTAAACAGGGGAGGGGCCGAGGAGAAAGACAGACAGACAGACAGACAGAGAATCTTAAGCATGCTCCATGCTCAGCATGGAGCCCAATACAGAGCTTGATCCCATGGACCTTGGATCATGACCTGAGCTGAAATCAAGAGCCGGACAATCAACTGACTGAGCCACTCAGGTGCCCCATGGTAAGTATACTAGTGTACTCTTAATCCTCTTAACCTATTTCACCCATCCCACCACCCATTTCTCCTCTGGTAACCATCAATTTATTGTCTATTGTTAAGAGTCTGGTTTTTTTGTTTGTCTCTTTTTTCCTTTGTTCATTTGTTTTATTTTTAAATTCCACATATAAGTGAAATCATATGGTATTTGTCTTTCTCTGATGTATTTCACTTAGCATTATGTCCTCCAGATCCATCCATGTTGTTGCAAATAGCAAGATTTCATTCTTTTTAATGGCTGAGTAATATTGCATTGTGCGTGTGTGTGTGTGCGTGTGTGTATGTGTGTGTGTGTGCGTGCATACTACTTATTTATCTATTCAGTTATTGAAGGACACTTGATTTGCTTCCATAATTTGGCTATTGTAGTTAATGCTGTGATAAACATAGCAGTGCATATATCAATGTTATGTAGCCTTTACATAAAACCCAATAGTGGAATTACTGGATCATACAGTAATTCTATCTGTAACTTTTCAAGGAATCTCTATACTGTTTTCCACAGTGGCTGCACCAGTTTTCATTCCCAAAAACAGTGCACAAGGGCTCCTTTTTTTCCACATCTTCATCAACATTTGCCATTTCCTGTGTTTTTGATTTTCGTCATTCCAATAGATGTGACATGATATCTCATTGCGGTTTTCATTCACACTTCCCTAATGACTGGTAATGTGAAGCGTCTTTTCATGTGTCTGTTTTCCATCTGTATTTCTTCTTTGGAGAAATACCCATTCATGTCTTCTGCCTGCTTTTTAGTTGGATGATGATGATGACGATGATGATGATTTGGTGTTGAGTTGTAGAAGTTCTTTATACCTTTCAGATACTGACCTTTTATTGGATATGTCGCTTGCAAAATATCATCTCCCATTTAGTAGGTTGTCTTTTAGTTTGTTGATTGTATGATTTTTTTTATAAATACAGTATAGTACTATAAATGTATTTTCTCTTCCTTATGATTTTCTTAATAACTTTTTCTTTATTTTATTACTAGAATACAGTATATAATACATAGAACATACAAAATTGGTGTTAACTGACTCTTTATGTTATTAGTAAGGCTTCTGGTCACAGGGGACTCAAAAGTTATCCATGGATTTTCAGCTGCCTGGAATGTTGACGCTTCCCACCCCTGCGTTGTTCAAGAGTCAGCTACAGTACCATTCTCCGTATTTTAGAAGATTTTGGCTCAGAGAAATCAATTAACATGTTCAGGAGTACCAGGCTAGGAACTATAATAACTTGAGTTCATATCCAAGTCTCGCTGACTCTGAGAGGTCATATGGACCACAGTGTGGTACTGCTTAGTAAAGAGTTATTAAATGATGCATGATAAGAATGATATTTAGTAGAATGAAATGTTTCCTTGGATTCCCAAAGAGCCTCTTCTACAGAGAACAAATTCTGGTTTTCAATCACATAGGAGAGGCACATTTTAAAGTTGAAAGGGATCACAAAGGTCCCCAGATACACAGAGAGGTAAAGTGACCTGTTCACGGTCGCATGATTATAGTTACTGTGGCAATAATAAAGACAGAATACTGTGTTCTTCATTCCCAGTCCAAGTGTGTTTTCTACTATTTCAGAGGGCTTTGTATCCTTTCCTCTTTTTATACAAAAAGAAAAAAAGACTTCAAGGTTACCTTATGGTATCTATAACAATGAAGAAAATCAATGGAAGTTTCCTCCACACAAACATGAGTTGCAATTATCATTGTTATTATTATAATTATGCTGTTTGTGCCTCTTCTCCCTGTTAGTTTCCAGAATCAGTGGACAGACACCTGGACAGGATAATTAAATATGCTGAAGTGCTTGTCATGACTCAACATGAATCCAGGAGACAGAGCTTTCATGGACCAATCACCTCATTCCCCCAAAGTGCTCCCTCTCATAATTAAAAATTAAACCGTTTTCCAATGAAATAATTTTGTTCATTCTTCTTGCTCCCGCTCCAGTGCCTGTGGCACCAGCTAAATTTCGAATTAAATAATTCAGCTGCAATACATTTAAAATAGATCACGTTTAGTGCTACACTTCCGATTGGCTGCAAAACCAGGCCAATTGAACAAGATTCTCATGGATGTCACCCGCCAAGGGTGTACAAGGAGTGGGATTCCGTTAATGAGGAATGACGACCTTTCCCTATTTTCTTATTCTTGGGCTCTGGCACAGTGAAACTTTCTCCCCCTTTAAACTATTTTGTCTCATTTTAATCCCTTTGTTCTCATTTTTCTTCCCTTTGATCAAATCTAAAGCTTCTTTTAGAAACCAAATTCCTCCATTTTGCTTTTCCAGCCATCAGTTCTCAGCTTGCTTTCAACATCTGTTTATTTGCTAAGGCAATAGAGACAGATTATGACTCTCTCTGTGCCGAGCAAGGAGGAAGTAGAAGGCAGGATGGATTAAGGGACTGTGCTGAGTCAAATACTCTCTCCTCCTGGGGCTGCCAGTTTTCATCTGGCTCAGGCTGCTAGAATCTCAGAATCATTATTTCATTTGACAGATAATACTGTAACAATAGCCTGCCCTGCTAATGGTCCTCACCTGGGGAGCCAGCATGGCAGCCAGAGGTGCAGTGGCAAAAAAACAAAAAAACAAAAAACAAAACAAAACAAAACAAAAAACCCTGATGGGGAGGAGGGATGGGTTTGATGTGCAGGTGGGTGATCTTGAAGGAGCCACTTAATCACTCTGGACCTCAGTTTCCTCAACTGTACCCTACTCTGCCTAGACGTCATAGTTTTATCTATTCTCAGGCTCACAAGTAAAAGGGAAATCTGAACCACAAATGACTTCCAGAGAAGGTCAACCAGGATTATGAGTTAATGAGGCTGGGCGACGAGAGATATCAATTGCTAGGAAGGGGGAGGGATGATGCTCTTCTCTACAACTCAAGTATCTGCCAAGGGAGGGAAATCTTATCCCATTCCCAGAAAATGGGAAAGAGACTTAACTGTTTCTCTCTGGTTTCACTTCCCCTCTTCCCCAGAGGATGAGTATTCACTTACATGATTGCTGTTTGAGAGAAAAAAACTGGCTTTGCTCATCTAATCCCCTTCTGAGCTACCTCTTTTAGAGCTGCTCCCTGTTCACAGGACCCACACATCTGCCATTTCCCAGTGGATAGTTTATAGAGGAAGTCTCTGCCTGGATTGGGGTCAGGACAAGAGGAGTGCTCAGTGAGCCACTGCTGCATACAACGGGTGGGTAAATTTAATTCAGAGGTGAGATAAAATAAAGCCCTTAATGACTGCTGACCTGATTTACCTTCCACATAAGATTTTGTCCGTAACAAACCTGGAATGTTTTCTTTTCATTGGTGTGTTTCTTGAATCTTATTTCTTAATAAGTTCTGATTGTTGTAAAGGAAAAATAGTGTTGTTTATTAATGTTCTAAAACTTTTTTTTTTCTTCCTGCCAGGGGCTGAGGAAAGATATGAAATGCTATAAGGTAGAAGGGACAGGTTAGTTCCTTAAACCTCTACAGAGCAACTTAGGACCAACAGAAGCTGTTATAGAGAACCTGAAATAAAGTGGGGAACTCTCCCAAGGTAGCCAACTCTTCATCATAATGGGTAACTAAACCATGGTGCTATCAAGCACTAGTCTGTACTGTTAGCTCTCAGTGGTTTACTTTGATGGAGAAATGGAATGGGCATGGAGGAGGGCACTTGTTGGGATGAGCACTGGTTGTTATAGGGAAACCAACTTGACAATAAACTATATTTTTTTTAAAAAAGGAATGAGGGGCACCTGGGTGGCTCAGTCGGTTGAGCGTCCAACTTCGGCTCAGGTCATGATCTCACAGTTTGTGAGATCTGCAGCTCAGAGCTTGGAGCCTGTTTCGGATTCTGTGTCTCCCTCTTTCTTTGACCCTCCCCTGCTCACGCTGTCTCTCTCTCAAAAATGAATAAAAACATTAAAAATTTTTTAAAAAACGAAATGGAAGATAAGATTGTGGAGGGGTGTTTGGGTATATCCATGGGTCCTGCTTCCCCTGTGTAAGTCTGTCACTTTCTTCTACAAGGGCTTCCACAGTGGTGAATGCCAGGATAGCTGTAGTCTTGAATAATTAATGACCGCATTTGTCATTTGCAGAAATGTGTTTATATAGGGAGAACTCAAGTTTACAACATGGCACTAAGGAACTAGTAACTATCTCTTCTTCCTGTCAATGCACTCAGTGGGGGCATATGTACACACTTGCACACACACATGCACACTCATGGATACACAAGGCACACATGCATACATGTACATACAAATACAAGAATAAAAGTAAATGGAAATCTATAAAAAAAAAAAAAAAGAACTGTGGAGTCTAGGTCTGGAGACATTGCCAAGTTATGATGCTTATGAGTCAGGCCTGCCAGCCAGAAGTGTAGGTATACACAGAGACAAAAAATCGGGAACTCCACTGTGTGGTGTGGCTGCCAGAAACTTGGAAGCCACCATGGTTAGAGACTTGGGGAGGAGACCATCCATCATCACATGTTATCACAAAGTGACTGGTGTTTTGTCAACCTACTTTCAGAAACTTATGCTTCATCCTGGATGCTACTCACTGGTAAGTTCCAAAAGGACTATCTTTCTTGTTCATATCTGACTCTCACTGGACTGGATTTGGAGTGGGGGAGACTTCCAGCCTTACAGGAATGGAGGGGGTGAAGCTTGGGTTGGTCACTGAGAAGAGTCCCTTCTTCGCTCCTGATTTTACTCTGTTCTTAGATGTCACAATGGTCACCAACATGTGAGCATTAATGTCATCATGCACTTTACATGTTCTTGGTTTTTTCTTTGTGTGTGTGCATGTGTGTGTGTGTGTGTGTGTGTGTGTGTGTTTAAGTTAAATATTAATTAACAGTCAAGAAAGCATGGGATCCACAGTCAGTGGTGAAGGGATGAGAGCAGGCTGGTGGCAAAGGAATTCATTCACAGATTCCGCATGTGAGGTATTGAAACAGGCATGTTTTTGTTTGCAGGGTTCTAGCTGGGCCTGGGAGGGGGGAAAAAGTACGAAGTAATTTGGGGAGAAGTCAAAATAGAAACTGTCCTTTCTTGAATAAGACCCCTTAATTTCCCACTAACCCAATGCACACGATAGTGGGAAAAAGTCCTAGATTCCATGGCTGAAGACCCGAGTGTGAGAAAGAGCTTTATCACCTCCTAGTTCTGTGCCTCTGGGTAAGTAGCTTAATCCCCTGTACCTTAGCTTCCCTCATCCATTAACTGGGGAAAGTCAGTGTAGTAGCCCTTCCCTCACATGAGAGTGGTCACAATTGCAAAAACTAATAAATATTAAAATACTATAACATTTAATATGTAAGAGTCCATGTTTCCCTACCTAGGGTTTTGTGCGATTTCTGAGGTTAAATAAATTGAATGACATGAATGTATTAAAGACCCTGATAAGCCCTGCTGTAAGTAAACAAAGAGGTTATATGAAGAAACAAAAACCTTGTTTAGTTTTGAAACTTAGTAGTTTCCCAGTCTAACTTTAACCTTGAACTCAGTCTCCTGGAAGCCCCATTTAGTGTCCCATTTCACACGTTTTGAGGGATGGGGGGTCATACAAAGAGCTTCTATTTGGGCAGATAGTTGAGCATAGGCTGGCCATGGGATCAGCCTCCAAGTCAAGGAATGCACCGAAGATCATAAAGTGCCACCCCCTCTCCACCCCCAAATATTTAGCGTAACAATTCTGCCACAGTCTGGTCATGGTTTGTCTCAGTGAGCCATTAAAAACATCATGACATCACCCCCAGAAGTTGGAGTTCAGTGGGGATTTGGACAAGCTCCTTTCCTTATGGGGACTTCAATTCCCTCATTGTCCTATGAGGCAAATGTCCCAGATCACTGTGAATTACATAGACCATCAGCATCAGAATTACTTGGGCTTAAAAACTGATTCCTGAGGGGCGACTGGGTGTCTCAGTCAGTTAAAAGTCTGACTTCGGCTTAGGTCATGATCTCACGGTTAGTGGGTTTGAGCCCCGCATTGGGCTCTGTGCGGACAGCTCAGAGCCTGGAGCCTGCTTCAGATTCTGTGTCTCCCTCTCTCTCTAACCCTCCCGTGCTCACACTGTCTCTCTCTCTCTCTCTCTCTCTCCCAGAAATAAATAAAACATTAAAAAAAATTAAAAAACAAAAAGCAGAACAACAAAAACAGATTCCTGAGCTGCAGACCTGGGACAGAAGCAGAACATGAGTGTTATCAGCTGTTTCTCCTGTGGGGGATTTAATTCCCACTGCAGTTTAAAAGCAGCGCTTGAGGGGAGCCTGGGTGGCTCAGTTAGTTAAGCGCCCAACTTCAGCTCACGTCATGACCTTACCATTTGTGCGTTCGAGCCCTGAGTCCAGCTCTGTGCTGATAGCTCAGAGCCTGGAGCCTGCTTCAGATTCTGTGTCTCATTCTCCCTCTGCCCCTCCCCTACTTGTGCTCTGTCTCTCAAAAATAAATAAATATATATTTTAAAAAATAAAAAAAAAATAAGAGCAGTGGTTGAGAAAAGTCTCAGAGCCATACCAACCAAAGCCATCCCTGACTCTCTTGACATCCACATTCTTGAAGTGGCCAAAGAGAAAAACAGAGAGCAGGAACCCTGAACAAAAAGCAGCCTCTCTCCACTGGGAAAACCACCTACGACAAGGCTCCTTACATGAGCAGCTCTCCAAGCCCCATGTTTAAGGCAAAGCAGAACCAGCCTGTTAGCAAAGCTTTCCACTGTAACTCTAGAGAAGCCCCATGCATGCATACACGGATCCCTCTCTGAATTGGCCCATCTGAAGCCAGAACCATTGGAGTGAAACATAAAATATCACAGCATTGATTTAATGGCCTTTAAAAGTCCCTCCTGAGCAGCTGGGGAGCTCCTTGTCTGTATCCCTATGCACCACTGTGCTCGTAAAACTGTCACCATTAATAGCTGCCCAACATCCTGATAGTATTTGGGTCACACATCAAGGGGAGGGCTGCGGTTTCTGAAGAGGTCTGGAATGTGGCTGTGGCGGCCTTAATCCTTCCTCATCCACTTCTTTCCAAACCCTCAGTGTGGGTGTGGCATCTAGCTTCTACTAAACACCTCACTGGATGTAAAGGTACCACCTCTTTTAATTTGGAATGATCATTCTCTAAGCTGCCTGGAGCCAGGATCTGAATTTATTCCAAATGTTTCCTTCTTCTCCTGGGCCCTGGTATTAAGTAACCTATCCACATCTCTGTATTTCTTGGAATTTGTGTTTCATGGTTATCATTGTAGACTAGTGCCATCCAATGAAAACATAACACAAGCCACAAAGGTGAACTCCATATGATAATTTTACATTTTCTAGTAGCCACATTCCAAAAGGCTTAAAAACGGTGAAATTAACTTTTAAGATACTTAATAATATATTTGATTTAATCTAATATATTCAAAATATTATCATTTTTACATAGAATCAACATAAAAATTATCAATGCAACATTTTACAAAACTTTTTGGATCAAGTCATTGGGCTCCAATGTGTATTTTCTACTTATAACATATCTCATGCTGAATTAGCCACATTTCAAGTATTTACCAATCATGTGTGGCTACCATATTGGATGGTGAAGTTCCAGACCAAAAAGTGAGACTGGCTAATGAGTCCCTTATCCATATACTTATGTGTTGTGAGCACTAACTATGGAAGATATGGATCTAGGCACTTGGCTACAGAGATAAGTCATATGACATCTCTGTTCTCCTGGAACTGGTAATTAATTGGGGGTAATAGGCAATAAGCAAGTAGAAGAACAAATGGACAGAATAATTTCAGACAGCCCAAAAGAGGATAGAGAAGAAGGGGGAAAAAATAGGTTGATGTGATAAACAGTAACTCAGAGAGAGGGGAGAGCTGGGTTAGATCCAGTTATAAAAGGAGAAGCTCAGAACAGAGTCTGAATGACAAGAATTCATATCTTTACTTTTTATGATAATAACCAGCACATATCATCTTAGGACCTAGGTGGTACAAAGTGCTATATGGAATAGTTAATTGAATTACTGGTGCATGGTGTGTGAATAAGAATTTGACTGTAGTGAATATTGGCCTATAGACTTACACAAGCAGGAAGCACATTCCCAGGAACTTGAAATGTGTATACACAGTACCTGCTCAATAGATATTTAGTGGTTGGAAACATGAATAAAGAACAGCACCCTTCATGAAGCTTGGTCTTGAGATTGAAAGGTGTAGCGGAAGGCTAAAGATGTTAATTCTGTTTCTTGTTAGTATGTTTGCCTTTTGGGTTGTGAGGTCCAGCCTGGTTGCTATACAAGACTGTGCTCATCTCTATCCCTGCAGATCAGCTGATGACAGTTGATCTACTCAGTGGTTTTAAGAAAGGAGAATTTTTTGGGTCTATCCTTCCTAAGGCATGCAGCTAGAATAGGCTCAGAAAAAATGTGCTTTTAAGCAGCAAGATAATTTGTGAAAAGGCCAGTCCTTTCTTACACAAGAAATTTGCCAAGGTATGCAGAAATGATATAAAATTAAAAATGTAAGATCAGCCATTGTATTTGAAATCAGTAAGAGTTGGTGTGAGTTTTGCTGTTTTCGTTTTTTGAAGAATTATAGTATTTTATAAACTCTGAGGAGAACTTGCTTCAAGAGATCAATATTTTCACAACAATAAAAGATGATTCAGGAGAAGGGTCACCCAACAGAGTTTATTTTTATTACAGTCAAATCTTGTTCATTAAAGAAAAAGATACTTTTAGGACTTTTATTTACTGTGTTTATTCATTTTTAGTACTTTTCTTTACCTTCCTCTTTCCTCTGTGACTCTGATCTAACAACTATAGTTCTATCAATAATAATAGCTAACACATATTAGCACTAACCGAATGCCAAGCATTTTGCTATCTACTTTAAATGAATGATCTCATTTGATACTCAGAAAGTCCTACTATTTTGGGAAAATCATTATCTTAACTTCACAGGGTTAGAAGGTGAATGAGGCTTGTAAATTTAAAATATTTGCCCAAGATCACAGAAGAGTAAGTAGTCCTCAAATTTTTGGCTTCAGGACCCATTTACATATTCTTAATAATTAGTGAGGACCCTGTATTAACAACTTTCCCAAAAGTCAGTAGGGCACATTTGTGCAGTCCTTTTTTAGGTGCTCTAGTCTGTTCTATTGATCTATGTATCTATTCTTGTGCCAATACCACACTATCTTAATTGATGTAGCTTATTACAGTCAGTCTGAAGAGCAGGTAGATGGATTCCTACTATTTTCTTCTTCTTTTTTTTTCTTCAGAATTTAAGAATAATCTTGTCTACATCTACAAAATAACCTTGGGGCAATTTTTATAGAAATTGAGTTAAAATTTTCTATTAATTTATGGGAAATAGCATCTTTATGGAGTTCATCCCAATTCATGAATGTCTCATGTCTCTCCATTTGTTTAGATCTTTTTTGATTTCTTCTTTCTATATTATGTAGCATTCAGCAATCAAGTCCTATACATGTGTTTTTATGCTTATATCTCTTTTTTCAGTAATTGGAAATGGTAGCATATTATTAATTTTGGTATCTACATGTTCATTGTTAGTATAAGGAAATATAATTTATTTTTTAAAAGTTATCTTATGTTCTGTGACAACTTACTGAGCTCACTCATTAATTCTAGGGTCTTCTTCCTCTTCTTCTTTTCACATTCCTTGGGATTTTCTATGTAGACAATGTCATCTTCAATAGGGAAATTTTTATTTATTCTTTTCTAAGGTGTATGCTTTTTACTTTATTTTCTTGATTTATTGCACAGACTAGGATTTCCAATACTATGTTGAATACAAGTGGTGAGAGTAGATATGTTTACCATGCTACCAATCTTCAGACAAAAAGATTCAGTCATTTACTATTAAGTGTAATGTTTGCTATAGCTTATTTTTTTAAATAAATACTTTTATCATGTTGAGAAAGTTCTCTGTTCTCATTTTCTAAGAGTTTTTTTTTATCAAGAAAAATGAATTAATTGATATGATCATGTAATATTTTTCTTTCACTTGTAAGTGGTGGATTACAATTCTGAGATCAACTCTTCCATTTCAGCCCTAACTGTTCCAACACTCGCTGATGTACTACAACTTAATTCTGGCACTAAGCCTTTAGATTTAGCATAGACCCCCCACAAGAATCTATAGACTGCCTTTACTTTAGGTGTGAGCCACAAGTTCATGGCATCCCCAGGCTTCTCACATTTCTGGCTTACTGGCTACAAATTCCAGGATTCTCATGACCCCTTCAAGTTTAATATTTTGCTAGAACAATGCACAGAACTTAAAGTGCTATTATCCTTTTAATACGGCTTTATTATAGAGGATACAGCTTAGGAACCGCAAAGTAGAGACAGAGAGGGTGAGGTCTGGAAGAGTCTGAAACACAGGGCGTCCATGCCCTCTCGCTGTGGAATCAGAGCACATCACCCTTCCAGAACATCGATGTGGGCGCCAACAAGAAAGCCCCTCTGAGCTCCGAGTCCAGAATTTTCATCATCCTAATATGGGATACTATTATCAAAGCTAAGACACCATGAACAACCATTGTCAGTTAACAACCACTAGCTCTTAACAACTCTTAATTATTAACAATAAGCATTGGTTATATGTGTGTATGAATATATACACACACTCATACCATATGACATGTAATTGCCATTCATTAAATATTATTCAATTAATGTTCACTTGCTTCTCACGTTCTTACCAGAATAGAAGAGCTGTGTCTTACTCATTTTATCACCATGATGGTAATGATAATAGCCACCATTTATTGATTCCCTCCCATGTGCCAGATCGATTACATATATTTCATCTTCATAAAAGCCCCATGAAATAAATATTATAATCTTTAACTACCAAGGAGGGAGACAAGTCTCAGAGAGGTGAAGTTACATATTCCAAAATCACATAGCCAGTAATTAAAACAATTTTCTCTGCTTTTAATGTTGCACTTGTTTCACTGCCTCTTTTAAAATACATTCTACATGGCTCCTGCATCCACAGGTCTAGGTTGAGTAGCTTGATTGCTCTCTGTTAAGCTGGATAAGCTAGCAGAACAGAGGTTGGTTTAGATGCTGAAAAGACTTTTGTAGATAGAGAATCCTCTTTTCTCCCTTAACCTGTTAGACCAGGGGAAGAGGGGCATCTCTAGGTGCCGAAGTGAACACTTATCTTGCCTGTTAATCAGCCTTCCATTTTTTATCTTGCCCCTCTGAGGGCCATCTTGTCCTCCTGAGCCTCATAAGCATTGATCCTTCAGCTTAAGCCCTGAGAGATAACTGCCATATCGATAAAATCCCTACTGTAATTTTTCCCCCTTAGTTATCAAAGAGTAGGCTATCAAGATGAGAGATACAATGAAGGCCAGAATCCACAGGACTGGGTGCCTGATCAGAGGGTAAGGAAGACACTGAGAAAAATGGAAGAGCCTACGGTGATTGTGGGTGGTTTTGTCTATGAGAGACTGGGGCCAAAAGCTGTAATTAATACTAATAGTGATGATGCTACACATAACTAGATAGATGATAGATAGATGGACAGATAGATAGATTACATTTATTCAGAGCTTGCTATATATCTGGCCTTATTTTGAGAGCTTTAACATATTAACGAATTTAATTCTTACCCCTAATCTTTTCAGAAAATTATTACTGTCCTCATTTTACAGATGTGTAAACTGTACCAGAGGAAGGAAAACTACCAGCCTGGGGTAGAGGATTAGAGGGGGAAACTGATCAAGAGGCTGGTTTTGCGTTTGAGTTCCAAGGAGTGTTAGATATCCATTAGGAGTTCCCTAGTCCACTTGCACCTGCTCAATTTCAATGACTGATGAAGGTATTGAAGGGGAGGAAAACTTTTCCTTCTTCCCTTCTAGGTTCTTTAGCTGGCCTAACAACTAAACTGACATAAAACAGATAAACAGGAGAAAAAAAATAATTTCATATATATGGTAACCCATAAAAATAGGAGACTCAAAGAAATGAGTGAGGTGGGCAGCTCTCATACCTTTTAGCTAAGGAAAGCAAAAATTTGTGAAGAATTGATAAGACCAAAGGATTTGGGCTTGGAGAAATATATTAGTGAAGAAAAAAACAAGGTTTTTTACACTGACTTCTCAGTCCTGAACTCTCTGTGTCTGGTAAGGAGGATGCCTTCTCCCCTCCTGGGACAAGAGAGCACCTTTCACATGGGAGAGAGACTTCCTGCTTTTAGAGGGACAGAGGAGATCACAGTGTCCTCTGGCACAGGCTGTTTCTTAAGTAACTTTCATTCAAAATAATCAATAAAGCCAAGTGGCATAGTTTGGAGTGCTATATTCTGCTCCCCCTCAGTGTGAACTGATAAACTTGTATCTGTTCTAATATTACCTTGCACATCAACCTCCTGATCTGAGAGTTTCCTGAACTGAAAACAGGATTAACAATTAACCTATGGCTCTCAGAGGACCAAATGAGGTGAAGTATGTCAAACACCTGGCCCATCACAGATTCCTGCCCAAAGGCACATGTCCCTCCTGCTTCCTCTCTTCCCCCGCCCACCCATCGCTCCTTCTGCATCAGTAGCTGTGACGAGCAAATAAATAGTAATTATGAAAGTATTGTACAAAAACAAGGTTACTTATTTACAAACATTTTTAAATTCCAAATTTCTTTTAAAAGATATATTTTTTAATTCCCCGAAAAAAGCAAAAAGGAAGATCGGAAAACTTAACTCCCTGAAATGGCTGAGGCCACTACCTTAAATACCATTTTTAGCTAAAGACAAAAGAAGATAGGAGGGTTGGGAAGTCAGATAGGGGAGGTCACCAGGAAAAGCACAGTAAACAAAGGTAATGTTATTATGCAGATTTAAGTCCCTGGCTTCTTCACTGATAAGAGTTTCCACAGATTGTCATCTCCCATTTTCTGTACAGCAATGGGAACGGAGACACCCTTACAAGCAGAGACTTCCCTCATTAATGTAAATGTCTCTTACAAAAGGGTAACTTCCTTTCCATTTTTAGAGCTTCACCTGAGTCTGCTGTTTCCTAAAAATAACCAGCTTAAAATCATTCCAGTGCCAAAGAGGCATGGCTCAAGATGGCAAAATTTGCCCCCTTCATTTCATTTCTTTCTTTTCTTTTAATTGTAAATATGAGGTTACTACTGTCCTGCTAGTAATCTTTGTATACGATTGCAATCATTCTTTCAGGAGAAATTCTCAGAAGTCCAATTGCTGAGCTTAAAGGATCTGTGCTTTCTTGTGAAGAGCACGGGGTGGTGTACGAACATGTTATATGCACTGTACCCCAGAAACAGGTACTGCACTGTACGGTAACTACACTGGAATTAAAATTTTAAAAATAAATTAAAATAGGGAAACTTAAATAAACAAAGAGAGGGTCTGTGCTTTAACACCTGCATATCCCTTCAGTCCATACCATAACCTCTGAAGATTCCCTGACCTCTAAATGCGCCATGACCTTTAAAGGTCACTCCTCCTGACTCTTACACATTTAAGACTCAAGGTTTCCAATCCAGAGCTGTTTTCTGAGCTTCTCTTCACAATATTTCCAAGTCCCCAAACCCCACTCCGGTCAGCAGGCCCTAGGGAACCACCAAAAAAGTGGTTTTAAACCATTTACAGGAATGGAGATGTTGCCGAATGACATGTCCTTTCAGGGACAGGCAAGGGACTCTCTAACTGTGGGGCCACAGGAAGAGGAAAAGGGGCGGGGGGAAGACTAGCTTTTGCTAAGGAAGGGCTGGTACAGACACACACACACACACACACACAGACTCATACACACTCACACACGCACAAACACATGCACACAGGAGTGATCTCTAAGCCATTTTTTTCCTTTCTTGAGCAGTAACAAAAAAGAAAAAGGAGGATGCGTGCATTCCTTGGGGGATTTGTGGAGGGGTGAACAAAGTGTCCCCCAAACCTAGTTGAAGATGTAAATAAGCCAGAATCCTTGAGGTTTGCTTTGTTTATATATATTTTTTATTTATTTATTTTATTTTATTATTTTTTTTAATATTTTTTATTTATTTCTAGGAGAGAGAGAGAGACAGCGTGAGCAGGGGAGAGTCAGAGAGAGAGGGAGTCACAGACTGAAACAGGCTCCAGGCTCTGAGCTGGCAGTCAGCACAGAGCCCGACGCGGGGCTCGAACCCACGAACCGCGAGATCATGACCTGAGCGAAAGTCGGACGCTTAACCGACTAAGCCACCCAGGCGCCCCTATATATTTTTTTTAAATGTTTTATTTTTTTAAAATTTATTTCTGAGAGAGAGAGAAAGAGACAGAGACAGAGACAGAGAGAGAGAGACAGAGCGTGAGCAGGGGAAGGTCAGAGAGAGGAAGACACAGAATCAGAAACAGGCTCCAGGCTCTAACTGTCTGTCAGCACAGAGCCCAATGCAGGGCTTGAACCCACGAACTGTGAGATCATGACCTGAGCCGAAACTGGACGCGTAGCCAACGGAGCCACCCAGGCACCCCTCCTAGAGGTTTTAAGAGGCTTTCTGCTTGCTGTCTTTAGGGGCCAGGTTGCTGTAACCCCTGAGGGGAGAGGGGCTGGCCCGCACACTGACTGCTCCACTTCCATCTCAAATCCTTGGGGGTTTAGTCTAAAGACAACAGGAGGCAGCACACATTAACACCTCTGCACCGTTCCTGCTCTTTCCAGCTGTGTTCAAGCAAGGGTCTGGGCACCTGTCTCAACTCCTCCCTCAGCCTCTATGACTTCACTTCTCAATGACCCGGGGAAGCGGCAAAGTTCAGCTAGCTTCCCCCTCCCCCGAGTCCTCCTGGTCACTCTTCTTGAATCTTTCAAGTACATCAGGTAGGGGAAGCAGCAGCACACAGGGGGTGAGGTGCGGCCACCTTCCCTGGGGCTCCCGCACACTGAATTCCGGGCCTCTGGCTAATTGCCTTCAAGTAGCTAAATTTAAACCATCCTTGATTCTTTCGTAGTCTCCCTACTCTTACTCTGCTCCAATTCTTCGTCCCTCTTCATCCTCTCTCCCAAACAAAGCGTATATTTTTAACGTGCGCTCTCTGATTATGCAACTTTATGGGTCATCCCATTCTTTTCGGTTTTGGGAGGGCCTCTGTGATTTCTCTTACTTCCTTGTTTAAAACAGAGCATTACCACCAATCACAAGATAAAAACCAAACATCTTAATATGGCATAAAACCCTCTTTCCTGTGGTCTTTGCTCTTCTAGCCTCACCTTCCCTTCTGCCCCCACCCCTTCATTCTGAACATCTTTCAGTTCTTGAAATGTATTATTTATTCCTTGCAGACATGTGTGCAGTCCCATTTATTGGTGCTGCCTTTTACTCCCCTTCCCCTGCAGCTTTTACTTGGTTCACCTCACCCATTTGTCAGGTCTTATTATTGACCTTTCTTCTGTGTTAACTCCTGCCCACAGTCAGATTAATTGTACGTTGCCCAAGCGGACCACAAGAACTCATGAGGGTAGGGACATGCCTATCTTTTACAATGTTGTCTGCCTAGTACAGTTCCTAAGGCAGAGATTACTAATTGTTTGCCAATATCTATTCTCCCTTATTTAATTCAAGAGATCCTAAATTTTCCTACAGCAATGTGACCACTGAACTGTAGGCTGTATATCATAGCCTCCCTTGTAGCCTGTTATGGCCAAGGAATTAAATTGCAGCATCATTATGTGAGGAGAAATAATGCATGCCATATAAAAGAAATGGTTGTAGACAAGACTGTCCCTGTCCCCTTCCCCAAAGTCTGGAAGAGGATGAGAACTGGAGAGTTACATCAGACCTAGAAGTGAAAGATATCTTTTGAGGATAGCAGAACTTCCCTGTAAGTCTTAGACAGCGTGATTCTAGAAAAATAAACTTTCAGTTTGGTGAGGCCATCGTATTTTTGGATCTTTTGGTTGTGGTTTGGATCATAATTTCAGTAGGTAGGTAGTTAATAAATATTTTTTACTTTAATGAATGGATGGGTGGATGACCAACTAAACTTTTCTATTTTTGTTCTGATGTCTATTTCTTATCACAGAGTTGATGGTACTTTTCTATATCACAGAGTATATCTTAGTGATATCTCTCTGCTGAGAGAAAGGGCACCTTCATCTTCTTTGGAGACTTTGTAAACCAGTCAGGAATAGTCACAAGCAAAGTCAGGGAACTAAGGAAAAGAACCAGTCTGTAATAAAGATGATGCCCTCTAATACAGACTAGATCTGTTTAAAGGGGCACCAAAGGGGGAATGATAGGGAAAATCTGTTGTAAGATGGCTGACGACTAATAAGAACACACCTGTCCCTGATTAATGAGGAATATGGAAGAAACAGGCTATAAATTGTTCCCTCTGCTAATGCTCTGGGATCAGACTTCAGGAGAACGATCTCCTCTGGGACCACTGGTGTAAAATAAATCTCCTGCCTTCCAAGATCTCCGAGTGCCGCTTGGTTCTTCCGCGGAGTGATCCAGACCAGATTTCTGGAACATTTGTTTACTCTTTATCTTAAAGAGTTCTCCCTGGTCCACAAAGCATACAAGATCACAGAGATTTGAACAGAGATGATAGGAAGGAAGGAAGGAGGGAGGGAGAAAGGAAGGAAGGGAGGAAAGGAAAGAGAGAAAGAGAAAGAGAAAGAGAAAAAGAAAGAAAGAGAGAGAGAGAGAAAGAAAGAGAGAGAGAGAGAGAAAAGAGAGAGAAAGAAAGAAAGAGAAAAACACAAATGGAGAGAGACAGAGAAACTGAGAGAGACAGGGAAGAGAAATATGAAAA
Organism: Hyaena hyaena; assembly: GCF_003009895.1. NCBI lineage: Eukaryota > Metazoa > Chordata > Mammalia > Carnivora > Hyaenidae > Hyaena > Hyaena hyaena. The sequence continues at coordinate 2,840,919 of NW_024080722.1, forward strand.
ATGAACAACCAGCAGTGGATCATTTAAACCTTCAAATAATGGGGAGCTTGTGTTAAGTACTATCTATCTACATGCCAGGTAGTGATCTAGGCCCTTTATGTGCATCAATTCATTTCCTACCCACCACCATTTTATGAATACGGGCCATTATTGTTCCCCTTTTACAGATGGAGACACTGTGGACCATAAAGAGTAAAGGGCTTGTCTGAAGTTACACAAACTTTTGATGCCTAGTTACAAACCCAGATAGTCTGACTTAAGAGCCTCCATTCTGGATTATTGTATCATAGAGCCATCTGGAGAATACAAGTCCCCAAAGCCCAGGATATCCATGCTGAAGAAATGCTAGAAATCATCAAACCCACTTTCTTTTACAAATGAGAAAAGTGAGACCCAGTGAAAGAAAATGACTTGTTTAAAGAGACACAGATAGAAAGAGGTTTCCTATTGGCAAGAACAGCAAACAGCGTCAGGAATGGTAATTTCCATCCTTTGGTACATGGAAAACACAAAGGAAAGATTATTCTGATGCAGGAATGATACATGTCCTGCATGGACGGGGAGTGAACTCCAGAATACACGTGTACTGGGGTAGGTATTTGCCCCCCATTCTTCATTCCCAGTTAGTCATACTTTGTCATGCCATTTGGCAGTGCCCTCATGCTGTGCACATAGTCCTAATTATTGATAACAGGCCCAGTCATGTGATTTGTTTGGTCAGCAGAATGCTAACAGCATAATGTGAATAGAAATAGAAGTGTGCTTGCACACATCAGCTTGTTCACTTGCACTCCTATGATTTTCCATGGTAAATATATATCTCAGTAGATGCTGACTCAAGGAGACGGTGGAGACACATGGAACAGACCAAAATCAACCTGAATCCTCGGAGCATACCCATTAGGTCTGCGGACGGAAGTCAGAGCTGTCCCAGCAAACCCACAGACTCCTGGGTGAGAAAAGGGATGCTTGCGATTATCAGCCACTGAGATTCTGGGTGGTTTGTTATTACATCGTTATTATGGCAATAGCTAACTAGCACACTATGATTCATCTTTACCACATGTGCCTTCTATTAGACTAGTCCACAATCATTCCCCATTTTCTTTGTATCCGTTTACTTGCCACAGTTTCTGGAGTTGGGACATTTGAAGGCACAAGTAACATCCAATATGCTTTTATGAACGTGTTGAAATCTGGAGGGAGGAGGAAAGCAGAGACTGAGAGCCAGTTTGGAGCAACTTCTCCATTAGAAAGGATGTGAACTTCTATGAAGACTGTAGGACAAATAGCTGATCTCCTGTAGGACCCCCAAACATGGTACGTAATCATGCAGCCTATACAAGTGGCAGAGTAGGACTCAATCCTTATAATCATTCGTGTAGTAATGCTGTTTGAATATACACTGATACTTCTTATCATTCTGCATGCTTGGCTCACTGATAGCATTATTTGTGTTAAGGTTGTCTCCACTGGCAACTGAACTAAGCAAGAGCTTGGATTTATTTCTTTTAGATCCAGGTTAAACTTTTGGTGCTATCATATGGGGTTAGGACCAGAAATCTAGGAATGTAAGACTTCTGTAGAGTTAATCACCTCTGATTCTACGGGGTCCCAAGGAGTTCCCAGATAAACGAGTCATGGTAACAGGACAAGACTAGATTATTAATAACTGTCCCCACATCTGGTGCTGCAGGGCACTGCTCTAGGTAATGATTTGGGTGGTGCCCCTGACGATGGTTTCAAGTCTACAAGGAGCCTTTTTCTTCTTCGATGGCACACTGTTCCCGACAATGTAAACATGTAAATTTTATGATTTCCTGTAGCTTTTCAAAGGGAATTAAACTCAAAGGGAATTAAACGGGGGGGTGGGGTGGGCAATGACATTACTACACATAAGAAGCAGCACGTGGCTCAGTTTACAGATTTCACACAGGGAATAGAAGGACAAGCACAAATGAAGAGACTGTCCTTCATGGCCCTCTTAGTCTCTGTCTAAGTCCATAAGAAGTATGGGACCCAGCACTTAAAGGCATGGTAATCTTGCCTCCAAGGGAAATGTGGTCTCTGCTTCTGCCACTCAGATAACTTTCTGCCTTGCTGGGTGCCCCAGACACAGTTGGCATGGACAGAAGGATCTGAAGCATTGCTTCTTCTACATTATGTATCACCAACCTCATCATAGATCTTTTTTGGGTCCAAGCTGAGTAAAGATGCTTACGAGTGTTTGCTGAATAAATAAAGACTTGTGCTAGAGACAATGGCGGCCAGCAGAAGCTGAGTAATAATTCACAAACTAAAGAATTGCACAATCCATCAGGAAGAATCATCAATGCACAGAAACCAGTTGATCAATACATATTTATTGTGGTCTATGTGCTAGGACTTGGGGATAGAAAGGCAAGGGAGTCAGAAGATCTGTCCTCTATGAACTCATGGTCTGGGAGATGACACAGTCAACTGCATGGCTAATTCTGGCAAAAGCCATGTTAAAGCTCACAGGGGACATTGTGGGATCACAGAATTAGACTAACCTCTGAGCAGGAGAGCAAGAACTTCCTAGGAGCTGAAAGCCAAGCTGAGCTTGAAGAGTGAGCTAAGGTGAGACAGGAAGACATAGGCAGAGGGATAGCAAGACAAATCATGAAGGTCTACAAAGTCCTGGCATGTCTGAAGAATGAAAGTTCTGTATGCTTGGAATATGGATTATATATGTGCATGTTGGTGCTCTGGTCTGTCCAATAAATTCGGACAGTCAGAAAGTGACAAATGATGTTTAACTAAATTCAGTGGAAGTTCAGATGAGTAGTAGGTCTGCATGGAATAGCAGAGTGGAAAAGACATTCTTTGTGGATTGAGGCAGTGATAAATATAATTACAACCCAAATAAACCATAGCTACTACTCCTGAACCTTGAATGTGTGGTAAATGCTTTGCCTACATATTTCATTGTATGCTCACACCATGTCTTTGGAGTACCTACACTTTCCACTTTTTATAGATGAAGAGAATGAAGCTCAGACAGGTTTTGAATGGGCTTATCCAAATCACACAGTTGGTAAGGGACACAGCAGCGACTCTAGCCCATGTCTGTGTGCTCCCAAAACAGACACTCTTAACTTCCAACTCATATAATTGTGAAATGCACTTTAATGATAGGGAAAATATAGTGAGGCAGAGATGGGGTTGTACATTTTATATAAAGACTGCAGCATTGGCCACCCCCAGAGTTCTGAGGTGCTGGGCTCCATTAGGGAGCCTGAGAAGCTACAAAGATTATAAAATGGATCCCCAGGTGTCTGCACTTACCTCCCTAATGCATTCTTCCAGAAGAACCTGCTGTCATCTATTCCCGGAGACAGGTATTCACCCTGAAGTTGTAAAGAGCAATTTATAAAAAAAAAAAAGTGCACCAAAAAAGTAAAACCTAGTACTTGAAGCTAATGGCTGGACAAACTGGGACAGAGAATAGTTTACTATTATTATTTAATTTTCCAAAAAAAGAGTGCACAGTTTCATCCTATTTATCATAAAAGTCACTGATATAATAAAAGCATCTCATCATATCAGCCGTCACTTCTACAAATAGAGCATTGACGCTTTAGATATTAACATGTGTTATAAATGTCATTGATATATTAAGACTTTTCAGACTGTCTATCTAAAAATAGAGGAAGATCCAGAGGGAGAGAGGAGAAAGACACAGAACTGGCTAATTCCATCAGAAAAAGGGGAACCTATCCTTGTACAATTGGATCTTCTATTTGTGACCGATGCAAGTAGACACCTGAAGCTGATTTATGGTTTATATTCTACTCACCAGCTGACTGGATGTAGGGAGGAGAGAGTGGCAGGAAGCTAGGGAGGAAGGAAGGGGGAAAGAGAAACAAAAATATGTGGATTTAAGGGATTTTAATATCAGAAAAGACTCAAATGACCCCCTCAATCCATATTACTTTGCATGTGGGGAAACCAAGTCTTGAAGTGGCTATACAATTCTGTGCACACCAGTGTGGCTTAGGTGTTAGACAAGAAAAGCTTCAGAAATATGGGCTCTAAATCAGATATTAAAGGAGACCTTTGACTTTCTTTTTTTTTTTTTTTCTTTATCCCTAAAGAAAAGTGGAAAGTTCTGTGAGTGGGGGAAATAGGCATGGGCAAGACGTGGGCATAGGAGTCAGAAAGAAAGGAGGAGGGGAGGAGGAACAATGTTTAATACCTGCTATTTGATAGGAAAGCTACATGTATTATCCAGTGTGATATGTGTGACAGCCCTGGAAAGGTGGGCAATTAGACTCATTTTGTTCATGAAGCCCAGGTTAGTTATGTCATGTGTTCATGGATGAATAAGTAAATTGCCTTTACTTACCCATGTCCCCTGGAATGCCAGGCTCATTCTCAGCCACACAGTCCAAGGACAGAGTTCCTATCCTACATTTTAACTTAAGCTTTCACCTTGGCATCTTTGTGCTAGGGGTTGATAGCACAATCACTTGAGCCAAGCAAATCCCAGCAAAGAATGGTTGCCTCGAGGTCACAGGGATGCTGGGTATGAGTTCCCTTTTCTCTCCCTGGCCTCAACCTTGACAATGCTTCCTTTCCTTCTTTTCCTTGAGCAACACTGTAGGGCAAGGCCAATTCCTGTCCTACATTATACCCAGGGCTGCCTAATTCAATTAAAATAATAGGAACCAGTTATTGTACAACAAAGTCCTGTGTTAATGAACTGTACAAATAACTAAAAGTCTAGTTTTTAAAGCCTTGAATTCGATTCATCATCACAGATGGTACAGAATGGGCCATGGGGGGCATGTCATGCGGGGTGACAAAGGGCATGTGGGAAGAGGGAAGAAAAGAGAAGAGGTTTTGTAGGACTCAAAAATAAATATTACAAAAATGATAGTTGTAGTTTGCTAATGCATATTAGTGCTGTTGATGTTTCTGTTTTATTTTTAGGGCTGTCTTAAACTTCTCTGGAACCCTATAGCCATAGAGAAAGCAAAGGAGGCTGATTCAGCTCCTTCTTCTCTCCCTAACCTCTGCTCTTGATGCTCTTCCCTTTTCCCCCCTCCTTCACTTTCCCCTACTTTTTCTCACTCCTCTGGTCACTGACATTGTAAACACCACACCCTCCCACCCCGCACCAGGATAATGGCTTATAATAACCCCCATGGCATTTTGCATCTGCTTTTTAATTTTTCAAAATACAAATTATTTTATGTTAAAGACAAGATTTAAAGTCAAAATGAATGAAATGAAATGAAATGGAAAGCTACGAAATAGAAAGTAAATGTTCCTCGATGACCTCACCCCCAGGGACACCACCATTTACATACAGTGTGGTTGGGAGGCAGCTGTTAGCTAGTGGTACTGCCCTGGCTTTCTTTTTCTTGGGTTTGTATCTCCACTCTGCCACTTCTGACCTGTGTGACTGTGGGCAAGTGACGCTACTTCTCTAGGTCTCATTTTCTTCAAGAGAAATTAGGACTGGATGTCATGACCTATCTCTTGGAATGGCTTAAGAGGACCTAATGAGATGATGTACATCAGCCCAATGGCTGACCCACACAGACAACTCCCTAGCTACTCTAGCTCATTCTTCCAGCTTTGGTTGTTCTAGCTCTTGGCCAAATGTGTACAAATAATTGGTTAATTCTGCATACTGTATGCAGAAAAAATTTTTCCCTTTAAAATATTATGTGGGCCTTGGGACGCCCAGGTGGTTTGATTGGTTAAACATTTGACTCTTGATTTCAGCTCAGGTCATCATCTCATGGTTTTGAGATTGAGCTTCTCATGGCTGTTCATTCCACAAAGGTGCATCTGTACCCTCTGTGTCTTCAAAGATAACCCAGTACAGTTCTGTATGTGGAGACCTCATGTGTGATGGAGAAATGAGATGCAGATATTATAGAGACATTGAGGCATTGAGCATCGCAAAAAAAAAAAATTAAGTTGTCTCCCAGTTTTGGTAGAAAACCATTGGAATTGGCTATTATTACTGCTCTCTATATATCTCTCGGGTTTGGGATACTCTCAAGACATTTTTTGAAAAAGATAATTTGGCCCCAGCATCCCCTGGGGCCTGAGGATGACCTTGGTCTTAGGAAAGGCTAATGGGTTTATCTTTTTTTTTTTTTTTTTTTAATCTGCATCCTGTCTCCTTGGCACTACTCATTGCAACCACAGCCAAAGGGTGCTAGGAGAAATCTCAGATTTTCTGCTTCTCAGCACTCAACTCCCCTGTGCTTAGGGAAATATTTCCTTGCAACTTTTCTGTTCCAAAATATCATAGGCAAAAACCACTGAGACCCATGTCTGCATCAGGACTGAGAAGAAAGCCAGAGAAAACAATACATGGGGAGAGGAAAGAAAGAGCTGACATTTTCTCCTAGGCTGAATAATGTATTTGAATGTTTCATTTTGGTGTAGATTGAAAGGGGATTAAGGGGGAAAGAGGTGAGGGGGGAAGGAATGAGATAGAGGGACGTGTGAGACCCAAGAGATGGGCATTGTGGTCCAGAAAGTAATTTCTCAGCTGGGCTTAGTTCTAAAGTTCACTACTGAATTATGTGTTGGGCGTTAAGAGACTGTCCCTCATGCCCTTGGAACACCTGTAATGGAATGTGCTGGGCGAGCAATGATTCCTCTACTTCAGGACATTCTGTAACCTGTTCAAGTCCCTCTTGTGTTATGTTTCTTTGTTTCCTTTTTTAACTTAATTCCCCATCTCTTTTTTCTCATAGTTATTTATAAGTTATAGAATAGAGGCTAAGTAAATGTTTGCTCACAGCCATATGAACATTCTCTTCCTGCAACAGAAATGATAGCAAGGGGTGCCTGGGTGGCTCCATTGGTTAAGCGCCTGACTCTTGATTTCAACTCAGGACATGATCTCACAGTTCGTGAGTTTGAGCCCTGCATCTGTCTCTGTGCTGACCCCACAGAGCCTGCTTGGGATTTTCTCTCTTCCTCTGCCTTTCTCTCTCTAAAAAATAAACATTAAAAAAAAAAGAAATGATATAAAAAAATAGGACTAGAGCAACTACACACTGAAAATGTTCAGACAATGTATGAACTTTGTGGAATAAAATATCCCAAATGATTGTTCTTAAAAGAGTGTGAAGAAAGTCCACCTACATCTAGACTGATTCTCTCATACCTTGTGAAAATATATATGATGAAAATGTCATATATATGATGAAATGTTCTTTTGAAAAAAAAGTCCCAAGCTGGATACAAATTAGTCAAGGCCTCTGTAAGCTTCTTTAAAAGCTTATAGTAGTTAAATAAAAATATGAACTTACCAGTTAAATTTTAATAGGACTCCAAGTAAGTGCAAAAAGTAAATGTAAAGTAGATGAAAATTTATATTAACATTTGGCACAATTGCTTAAAGACTTGGAAGGAGAAAAATGCAATGGCAACTGAATAAAACAAAGAAAATAAAGACGTCATATCAGCTTCTCATAAAATTTAGCACATAGAAGATGCATACTTCACATACGCAGTAAGGAGAGAGGGAAGAAAATCAGAGAGGAAGGAAGAAGAGAAGTCATGAATGAAGGAAAGGAAAAGAATGATGGACAATGGAGGGGAAGGAAGAAGGCAGAACAAATAATTGCCATTATTTTCTGATATTATATAGGATGAGAAAGCATTTCAAAGGAGCAAGCATTCAGTGTGAGTGGGTGCTGGGGGTCGGGGAAATCTCTCTGGGGAGTCTGAAGGGAAATTACTAGATAAGTTATAAGATCCTGGCCATATTAACAGCTCAAAGTGCAGGGAGTATTTTGGTTGCTTCAGGACTTCAGTGCCTGGTAAGTGACAGGCTTTACTATCAGTAAACTAGTTCCTTCCCCAGCTCTTTTAGTTGGTAAATATACAGACTTGGACCAGTTATTGAACTGTGCCTCAGTTCCCTCAGATGTACAGTGGTGATTATAATACCTAGGGCCATGGATAGAATGTAATGATATAATATGTGCAGAGAGTTTAGGACAGTGTCTGCAGATGAAGTGCCCCTTGTTGCCATACTTATCAGTGTTAGTTACTACAATTACCCTTTTGGAAAACAATGGCTCAGTAGAAAGAAACCTACGTGTAAATATTCCCTTTGTCCCAGGCATCCCCCTCTTAGAAATGGATCTCTATAAAATAATTCAACAAAAGGATAAAGCTAAGAGCTGATCACTATAGCATTAGCTGTAATTGCCAAAAAAAGGAACAACTTAAATGTCCATCAATAGGGGAATAATTTATATTAAATTATGATGTATCAACATAATAGGGTATTATGCAACCATTACAATGATAATTATGACAATGCAGCACCATGAACGAATGCTTCCAATTTAATGTTAAGTGAAAAAAATACCAAATGATATGTACAGTACTATAGAAGCTTTGAAAAAATATGCATGCATATTGGCAAATACTAGCATCTTATATGCAAACATTGAAATAATTATGTGCGGGTGTACACTTAAAGATTTGTTTTTCCTTTTTACAAATTGTTTTTTAATATTGCTTTGAAACCATCTATTGAATAATAAAAACATGCAGCAGGAGATGACTAAATAGAGAAGCACACTTGCTATAACTCACATCAGTGAGTTAGTGATAAAAAAAAGAAAAGAATTGCTTAGAGACATGCATACAAGGGCTTTGGGACATTTATGTGGGGAAAATTTATAAATAATCAGTAAATAGCTAACACTTATAAATTTTTATGTGCCAGGTACTATTGCCCGTGAGCTTAATACAGTTTATACATTGAGTTTTTCACAATAATACTATTTTACAGATTAGAAAAGTAAGGCACAGTGTGGTTAAGGAGCTGGTCAGAAGTCTCAAAGCTACTAAATAGTGGAACGGGGTTTGAATCTACATAGTCTTATCCCTAAATCCATGCTCCTAATCATCACATACACTGCCTTCAGCCAGTGGCTTTGTTGGGGTGTGACCAATGCACTTACACTACACAGAGACCTCCCCTGACTCGGGAAGATTCCATGGGTGGAGTTTAATGTTCTGGTAGTGCTGTCTTGGAAGTCTTCATGATCTTATCTTGGAATTTCTGTTTTGTAAGTGAAGTTGGATGGGACGATGGAGCACGTTCAGAGGGTGGAGAGCCACAGCTTACACGTAGTCCCACCTCCCTGAGATGTGATCTTAGAATGAGCTTTCTACCCATGGTGTCCTGGGCATTGTCTAGACTCCACCTCTCCACCCAGACTTCTTGGCTGCTGCCACCTGTCATCAAGCTGGTGACCAGATCACACTGACAGACCAAAAAGACCATGTTTCACCATTGTCTCCTGTCCCCAGTGGGGGCCTGCATGAAGTCACAGGGCAGGCTGGAGTCAGGCATGTGTCCAGTGGAATCTTGGGATGGGGCAAGGTAGTGGTATCTTGCCACGGCCTGGCATCACCACGATGCATTCACCAGGCAACATAGCAGTGACTCCTAACTGACCCATGATCCAGGTATTTAACAGACCTCCATTGTCAGTGAGAGATTGGTAATCTCTTAGAGTGCTGCCTCCAGGGCATGCACTGGGGCAATGGACCTGTGGGAAGTAGAGACTGACTTTCCCACCCTTGACCAATACCCAACAGTGTATTTTGCCCTTGTCCCTGCAAATTATGTTGCTTATCTTATGCTCTACTATGCTTTTATTTAAAAAAAAAACAAAAAACAAAAAACAAAAAACAAAAAACAACAAAAAAAAAACCGATAAACACAAATGCAGTTAAAAATGGAGTCTCCTACCTTTGGCCTACCACAAATCAGAGGATACAACAGAGGGGAGAATCACAGAAATGTTTCTGCCAGTGGTCTGAGATCCTATGTTCTGTACAGCTTTATTCAGATGACAGGACTTCATCCAGGGGTAGAAGTTATATTATCTTGGCTCTCCCAAAAACCAGGAGTCGTAAGTCAGCTTCTGGCAGATGCTGTGTCATCAAGGAAGGACAGGCTACTCTATGGTTAACACACATGTTTGTCACCATTTCCCTTGGATTGGAATCCAGGTAAGTCATAATTATGTCCCCTGTGTGCTCTTCCATTAGTCACTTTACTTATTCAAAAAAGGAAGGACATCATGTTTTCTCAAGTTGTTCTGAGAAATAAATAGGGTAATGTCCATAAAATTATTATCAGCATAGTACCTGGCACAGAGGAAGCACTTGGCAAATTTTACTTATTATCCAGAGCTGAGGCTTATATAGCACCCTAACCATTGAAATGAGAACTTTATGCTTCAGATACCTTACAGGAGAGGGGACAATTAAAGATGACATTTGGGGCATGTGAGAGGCTCAGCTGGCTAAGTGTCTAGCTTTTGATTTCAGCTCAAGTCATGATCTCACTGTTTGAAGCACTTGAGCTCTGCATTGGGCTCTGCACTGACAGTGTGGAGCCTCCTTGGGATTCTCCTTTGCCCCCTCTCTCTCTCTGCCCCTCCCCTGCTTGTATTCTGTGTCTCTCTCTCTCAAAATAAATAAGTCAACATAAATTTTTTTTTTAAAAAGATGAGATTCTGCTGAGAAAGTTTAAGAACAAGATATTTTAATCTTCCATGAGTTAAGCACACCTGAACAGCAGGTACTTACAGGTAGAACCTATGTGTGTATGTGTATGTATATATATATATGTTTTCCTCCCTCAGAAACACGCTTTGAATGTGCTCATGCACTGTGCATGCATGTGAAGTCTTGGTTCAATTCTCAAAATTGTGAAATATCACATGGGAGAGACAACTTTGGTTCAACAAATCAGAGCAGGTGCTATCAGCTTTCCCCTTGTATATGAAAAAAAAAAAAGTATTTCCATGTGGAGTTTCACATTGTTAGAATTTCAAATAGGTTATTAGATACACAGAAACTCACACTATTGGGGGGCTTTTTAAAAGCTCTCTTTTAATAAATTAGTTAATCATGTGTTAGAATGTGAGGAAGAAATCAATATTGTTGACAATTTTTAATGTGATAAAAATCATTGTATAGACTTTTAAATGTTTATTTTTATTTTTTGAGAGAGAGAGAGAGAGAGAGCAGGGGAGGATCAAAGAGAGAGGGAGATACAGAATCCAAAGACAGGCTCCAGGTTCTGTGCTAGCTGTCAGCACAGAGTCTGAAGCGGGGCTTGAACCCACGAACCATGAGATCATGAGCAGAGCCGAAGTTGGACACTTAACCGACTGAGCCACCCAGGCACTCCTGTATAGACTTTTAAACTAACTTTACCAAGGCATAATTCACAACAATATGACCACTACCTCAATCAAAAGATAGATCATTTCCATCATCCCCAAAAGTTCTACTCTGTTCCTTTTCAGTCAATTCCCCACCCACTGCTCCAGGCAACTGTTAATCTGACTTCTATTACAATAGATTATTTTATCTATTTTTAAACTTTAGGTAAGTGGAATCACACAGAACATACTCTTGTGTCAGGCTTCATTTGCTCAGCATATTGTTTTTGAGATTCAGTGACTGTATTAGTCAGAGCTGTCCAGAGAAATTGTGTGTGTGTGTGTGTGTGTGTGTGTGCGTGTCTACATATTGTAGCAGGATTCTCATGCAGAGAAAAGGGACACTGAGGCTTTTCTGTTCAGAAAGCAACTTTATTTGTTGTGCCAGCACAGGCTCAATGGGTTCATACCTGAAAAACTGAGCCCTGAGCGCAGGGGGCTATAAGCTTTCTGTACAATTTTCACTCCTTTGTCTCCCATATATGGTAGCACAGTCTGAATGGGTGGTCTATGTTACAGAGTTGTAAGCAATGTCGTGCATGCATACATTGCCAGGTTGCCTTCCCTGTCTTGAGGTTTTCACCAGTCCTTAAGGAGGGTCTCTACCACACACACACACATACACACACACACCTAGTATTATATAGTGTAGTACAGTATAATATAGAATAGTGTACAGTAATTAGTATATGTAGCATACATATATAGTATCTACATAAAGAGACTTTTAATAAGGTATTGGCTCACAGAACTTTGTAGGCTTTAAGTCCAAACTACTATCTATAAGCTGGAAATCCAGGAAAGCTAGTCATGTAGTCAAAGGCTGAGGGTCAGAGACGGATATCCCAGCTCCAGTAGTTAGGCAGAAAGCAAACACAACATATCTCCAACATATCTCTGCTTTTCGTTATATTCAGGTCCTCAGCAGATTGAATGAAGCTCATCCACATCCATCGCACATCCAAGCAGTCTGCTTGGGGTGTCTGGGTGGCTGAGTCAGTTAAGCATCCAACTTCTGCTCAGGTCATGGTCTCACAGCTCATGAGTTCAAACCCATGAGTGGGTGGCTGAGTCAGTTGAGCATCCAACTTCAACTCAGGTCATGAACCCATGGCTCATGAGTTCGAGCCCTGCATCAGGCTGTGAGCTGACAGCTCAGAGCCTGAAGCTTGCTTTAGATTCTGTGTCTCCCCTCCCTCTCTCTCTGCCCCTCCCTTGCTCTTACTGTCTCTCTTCAAAAATAAACAAACTCTCTTCAAAAATAAACAAACATTTTAAAAAGTTGTTTAAAAAAGAGCAATCTGCTTTACTCAGTCTACCAATTCAAATGCTAATCTCATCTGGGACATCCTCACAGACACACCCAAATGTAATGGTAACCAGATAGCTGGGCCCTAATCAAGCTGACACAAGAAATTAACCATCACACAGATGTTATGCATGTATTGGTAGTTTGTTTGTATTGCTGATTAGTGTCACATACTATGGGTCTACCATATTTGTTGATCCAGTCACCAGTTGTTGGACATTATTACAGCTTTTGGAATAAACTGGAATAAATAAACTTTATTTTAAATAAAGCTGTACAAACATTCCTGTATAAGTCGCTTTTTTTTTTAAACCATTATTTTCTCTTTTTGGATGGGCAGGGGGTGGATAAAGAGATATTTTCATTTCTATCAGGGGAATTTGGGATCATAGGGTAAGTAGGTATTTTTATTTTTATAAGCTACTCCCCAGCTGTTTGTCAAAAATGGTGCCATTTTGCACTTCCACCAATAACGTTTGTTAGTTTACCTTAAAAATAACAACTGACAGTTATTTTACCCCCAAAAGATGGGTTTATTCAGGAATAAAAGAGAATTGCAGTCAGGGACAATGAAGCTGTAGCAAAACCATAGGCACGTCAGGGAACAAAGGAAAGGCACACTTTTTAAAGGAGAAAAGGGCAGTCCAGAAGGCTGTTATAAACTAAAAGCCCATTGGAGTAAACTGGAAGTTTGAAGTGTGGTGGCTTTTCATTGGCTGAGCTGTTGCTCTGTGGTGGGGATAAGGAAAGCATCTCTTCCTCTGGCTGGACAAGTAGTATCCAACCACAATATCAAGTCTCTGTAAGGTCAAGTCCATCTCTTCCTGCTGGGTCTGCAAGTGACAGGAGTGATAGAGGGTGAGAGCACCTCCTACTGAAAATTCTCGACTCTGTTCTGGTGAGGCTACTAATTTTCACATGTTCAATAAATATTTGTTAAATAATTTCTTAATTAATCACTTTATTAGTAATGAATAATGGAATCAGAGTACTTCAACTTTCCATGAAATAATTCTACAAGTTTCTCTGTGAGAAATTGTTTCTTTTTTTTTTTAATAGAGTAACAAGAGGGGTCATTGTACACATTAAATTGATCACCAAACTGCTTTCAGAAATATGAAGTCTTCAGATTTATGATTGTTGTGAAAATAAATTTCAGCACAATGCTATATACGTAGAGTTTAAAATACCATAAATCTGATGAAAAAGATTCAAAGTGAGCAATACAGGTAGTATGTTATTAAGCAAGAGAAGCTATTTATATTCCAACCACAAATAACAGAGTTTTGATATATACTGCTTCCCTTTTCTGTCATATGATAGTAGGTTCTTGTCCTATATTATGGAAAAGTGCACAGCCTTACCAAGCTGACACCCCACAAACCATTCCCCTCCCCCAGGTGGCATATATGACACTCCTCAGGCACTCCTGGCTGCCCAAGAACAAAGGAAAGGGCAGAAAACAAATGGTTAAACTGATACAGAGTCTCTCTCAGTTTATAAATCTTATCAATAGTGTAATCTCCAGGAACTCCCTAGGGTCTTAATGATAATGTTTGCTAGACTGAAAAACAACTTTAGCCTGACAATAGCCAGGTCTCCAGTGATCAGTGAGTCTTCTTTAGCATATGAAAATCCCTTTAGGAAACTTCCTCTTGAGGTTACCTCCCCCAACTGCAAAGTAATAACCAGTCACTCTTCACAACCCAGTGCAGCTGTTTCTGCCCCTAGGTCCTATCCGGGTGCTTTAATGAAATCATCTTTTTTTTTTTTTGCACCTAAGAGGTCTCAGGAGTTCTTTCTTGGTCATTGGCTCCAGACCTCATCACTCCAAAACCCCATCAGGGGTGAGCTGTGTTCCTTTGAGCTGCTCTCAAAAAAAAATCACAGACTAGATAGCTTATAAACAAGAGGAACTAGTCAGGTGAGGGCACTCCAGGCCTCAGGCTTCTTGGATTCTCACAGGGTGGAGGGTGCAAGGGAGCTCCTTGGAGTCACTTTTATAAAAGCACTAACATCATTCATGAAGGCTCTACCCTTATGACCTAATCACCTCCCAAAGGCCTCACCTACTTAATACCATCACCTTTGGGAGTTAAATTTTGGGGGGAGGGAACAGAAATATTCAGACTATAGCTACCCCACCTTGTAGCTGTGTTCACAGTGTCCATGAAAAGAAGAAAAACAACAGTAACAACAACAACAAAAAGCAAATAGGGAATGATTACAGAATTGCAACCAGTGCCGACTAAAATTCCAAAATCTGTCTCCATAGTATCCTGGCATAGACCCAAGGAGGCAGTAAGCCCTCGGAAAATGAACCGAATTTATCTCCACACCTTCCATGTCCAAAAGCACTGCGAGGGCTCCCTAGGTGATCTGTGGGCACATGGCAAATAGAACCAAACTGATCTTTCTGTCCTTCAGGTCATCCTGAGCTCAGATCATAGCGATATGCAAACACTCACGTTTGTGTAGCACTTCACAGGCCCAAAACACTTTGTTATTTATGTTCTGACTTGATTGAACGATTCTTTTTCAAAGTCTGTAAAACAGGAACTCATTATCTCCACTTCCATATGAAGAATCAAGCTCAGGGGCTTTAATGAGCTTTCCTGAGGCCACACTGATGATGTCACTGCTGTGACTTTGGTCTTCTTCCATTCCCCCCCCCCCCACACGCCCCACGCTCCAGTGCTCCACGAGTGACCATCCTGCTACGGATAGATTTTGTGCGCTCAGAAATACTTCTGTTTTTGCTCAGTAGTAGAGGTTTCATGATCTGAATCCTAATGTCACTCTTTTTCATGTTTCTTTTTGCCTTTCTGGAGGTAGCCTGAGGTTGCCGGTGGAGGTGTGAATTGAACTTACAATTCCTGATGACAAAATTCTCCGGGCCAAGCACAGGACTGTGTTTATACATAATAATCTCATCAGGGGGTTATGGGGCCTAATTAATTACTGTTTGTAAAGCAGCCTGCGATATGAAGATGAAAGGTTTTATCAGAGTGCACACTATTGGTGTAGTCTAGGCATGGTGTGCAGAGAACTAACAAATATGACATACAGCCAGTGAGGCAGACGAATCAGTGGGGGGGCTTAATTAGCACAACACCTGCACACACCTGAGGTGGCTGGGAGGCACGGGTTCCAATCCCAGCAGAGAAACCCCAATGTGTTCACCCTCTGGCTGTGGTCCGGGAAAGGGACTACAACCATCATCGGCCTCAGTGGTGGATTGGCTTTGGCCTTGGAGGCAGACTACATATGTCCTTCATTTTGAGGGTCTGTGTTTCTAGCAGACAGATCAATGGGGTGATAGTTCACTGGCCACCTCCATGTGGAAGGCCACACTGGCTCTGTCTTTTACATTTTGAGAGGAATTTTTATTCCTTGGGAAAAAATATGTAAGTTGTTGTTTGGAATTATGGTTGAGTTCACCAGCTGGATGTCACATCTGGGCTCCAATACCCTCTATTTGCTAGTTGGATAAACTTGGCCTGGTTACTTAATATCTTGAGCTCTTGTTTTCCTCATCTGGAAAATGGTTTGTTGTTAGTAGGTGGTTTAAATGAGCACTTACTAAGTCCTGTGCACTGTGACTCTACAAATAAGAGCTCTAAACATTCAGAACAAAGACCTTATACAGAACCTCCTAACCCTTTATTTAGGAAATGAGGAGCCCCAGAGAGAGAACTGGTGGAGGCAGCAAGTCTAAAAATGAGGTGAGCACAATTCTCAATCTATGCCTCAATCCCCATGCTATATAAACACCAGGGTGCCTTGAGAGGAAGTGAGCTCCCCAATGCTGTAATATTCACAATGAACTTGAATTATTTTATTTTATTATATTGTCTGTCTATCTATCTATCTATCTATCTATCTATCTATCTATCTATCTATCTATGAGTCAGCCCTGAAATGTATCAGGCCAGAGATACTAGGGCTCAGAACGCACCCTATTCCATCAATGTGGAATCTTGGGATCTGTCAGAGCTTTAGTTTCCTCTTCTATAAGAACTGGGATCTTATCCGGTTAAGTACTGAATGCTTGTGCTCCTCCCCACTGTCCTCCACCATATACATATGTTGAAGCCCTTACACCCCAGTGTGATGATACTAGAAGGTGAGATTTGAGAGGTAATTAAGTTTAGATGAGGTCATGCCTCATGATGGGATTCTTATGAGAAGAGAAAGAGACTGGGACTTGATCTCTCCATCATGTGAGGACATAGTAAGAAAACAGCCATCTGCAAGCCAGGAAGAGGGCCTTTCCTAAAATAGGGCCATGCAGGCATTGTGATCTCAGACTTCCAGCCTTCAAAACAGCAGGTTTTTTTTTTAATGTTTTATTTATTTCTGAGACAGCGAGAGACAGCATGAGCAGGGGAGGGTCAGAGAGAGAGGGAGATACAGAATCCAAAACAGGCTCCAGGCTCTGAGCTGGCAGTCAGCACAGAGCCTGCCGTGGGGCTTGAACCCACAAACCGCGAGATCATGACCCGAGCCGAAGTCGGATGCTTAACCAACTGAGCCACCCAGGCGCCCCAAAACTGTGCAGTTGTGAATAAAAAACAGTTTAAATTCCTGTTATTTAAGCCACCCAGCATATAGTGTTTTGTTATAGCAGCCTAAGTTGACTAAGATCTATTTATATCTCTATGTATATCTCTACATATCTACACGTAGATATCTATAGATGATATAGATATAATACATATTGATATAATTTTAAGGCTCAAATAAGGTCAAACACCTAACCTAATGCTGACAAGGGATATTCAATAAACACCAGTTCTTATCTCCTCTTTTGTTTTACCGTAAGCGTCAGTAATTTAGCTTTAGCTCTTTGTTGGCTGTTAGTTCCTTCTTGGTTCTTGGACAACAGAGTTGGATGCTTGACAACTGTTCCAGAGGCTAAGGTATTTGGGGATAAGGAGGGAAACCTCTCAATGAAAAAATGTATTTCTATGTGCAGTTCCATTATTGCTATTATTTACCTGCACTCAGAGCAACTGCTGGGGAGTCAAAAGCCCCAGCAGGTTAGCAGAGTATGATTTACTGGCATCTTCCCTACAGCAGGAGCTAGACAGAGCTCTCATTTGCCAAACATTGCCTGTATTCCCTGGAACAAAATTGCAAGAGACTGCAGCTTCTTCTTTTGGGCGAGCTGAAACAGCAGGAGGGGGTTAATATATTTCACGATGATTTATAAAATATGCTTTGCTACTTATGAATATGGATATGATTTCTGCAAATAAAAGGTCACATGGCTCTCAATTGGGGGAACAATATTTAAGAATGCAATGCCATGAGGGCCTAAGGTGAGGAAAGAAGTTCAAGAGGAAAGGCGTCCAAAGGGTCCAAGAGGACGTACACATTGGCAAAAATAGATAAAGATCAAGAAGAAGGCAGGGGCAGAGGCTGCCCTGATGCCAGAGAGATACTGGGCAGGGGGAGTTCAAGATGTAAACCAAGAGGGGTCAGAGGAGGTGAGAAAGGTAAAGTGGAAGCTCAAAACAGTTAGGGAAGAGAAGAAAGGAGAAACGGGTCAAGGCCACCTTGAAGTATTAACGTCTTCAGAGAGAATGGGGAAAAAAAAAACCTTAATAATGGAAAAAAGTTGTGAAATTCTTTCCTGTGGCATTTAAAGTAATAAATATGCATAACTCTTAGGGGCTGTATGGTGTGTGGTATATGGAAACATGGCTATTTTCCTGGTATTCAATTAAAGAATACCCAGTAGAATATAGTCAGGCATCCTATAGGACTGATCTCATGACCAAGGTTAAAGAATTTCTCAAGTGCTTGGAAGTTTGATTTATGTTGTAAGACTTGATACTTGGATTGAGTGTTAGGTATCAACCGAATTTTCCAGATGGTTTGATTGGCCCATTTAGACACTGACATAACATATGGGAACTGAAAAAAAAAAAAAAAAAAGAGATGGTGGGGACCTACTATGGCCAGGCCCTTTTAATACCTATCGAACCCATATTTCCCAAAGAATGTATATTTGTGTCATTTGATTTTCCACACAAAAGAAGGGGGCGTGATTTGGTAGTATATATCATGTTATTATAACCTATTTGTACACATTCTGATAATGGGACCTCAAATCACTCCTTTCTTACTGTGAACCTCTGTAGGTAATATAGAAAGTAGTTTATCTGAGGCTCCAGGGTTCGAGCATCATATCCATCTGACTATAGTAATTACTGGTTAGTTCAGAGATGGATAAAGGACCTAATTCTGTGTCTACAGAATAAAAACATTGAACAATAATCAGAACTTAACAACAAACAGAGACTCAGTTTTGATGACCACATTGGCTCTTCTGAATATAGTCTTTCTGGAGACTTTTTAGTTAAAGAGCAAATGCATTGTCTCTCTGTCTCTGTCTTTGTCTCTCCCTCTATTTTGAGTTGGTGTCCATCACTTGTAACAAGGGCTCCAGTGACTACAGATTCCATGACCAGTATTTTTGAAAGACATTGAATTCTACATATCATTTCTGGAGATTTATAATGCATATTGACAATAAAAGTCTTATAAAGTTTTACCTTATATAAATCTGCTTAATTGTGTTTAATCTAGCAATCTGCAAATACATTTGGTCATGCCAGGTTTTTATTTTTTCCTAAAATATCTGTTTGTGTGCTCTCTCAATAACATTGCACAGAATGTTCTTGAGGATCTGCTGGTCCAAATAAATTTTCATAAGGATCTTATGGGTTAAATATTTAGTTAAAAAATTAAAATTAAATTATTCCCCTTTTCGTATAAGTAAGCAAAGACTTACACAATCCAAGTCTTGGAGTCAATGACAAAGCTGGCAGGTGGGTTAGGAACCCAAGTCTACCAACTGTAAAGATGTTCATGCAGATCCTTCAGACTGAAGGGAGCCCAAGAAAAAAAAGTACAAAATCAGAGCCCACACCTTTTTTATATATAGTTTCTAGAAATTCATCAAAGAGCATTTGCCAAGATTTCTGTACAACAACTACCAAATATTTGACTCCTATGGAAGCTAAACTCTATGGACTCATGGAAGTCTCCTTTTATTTCATTTTCATCAGACATATTCTGGAAAACTCTGGCAAAGTTCTGACATCTGCCTTCCAGAAGCTTAAGCTCTAACTTTTTCAACATCACTCAGCAAACAGGTAAAGAAGTTGGGATTTTAATCCAGATGTCTGAAAAGAATACATGAACTTTTAACAACTCTGGTCTATTTCCTCTTTGCAAGTGAGAGATGAAATTTGTGAGTCTAACTTCTGTCCAATGACACATACAAGAGGTATTCATGGAAGATGGTCAACATGTGCTGAGGAAGACTTCAGAGAAGGCAGTGCTCAGGTTAGGCTGGAAACAATCAGCAATAAATTTAAAGGGAGGTGGCTAGTGAGTTGTGTTTTAAGAAATAGGTGTTATTTTGACAGATGGAGAGGGTCAGGGAGGAACATTTCAGAGCCTCTGAGATCATCTGCATATACTGTTTTATTTATCTTGGGCAACGAACATACCGACATCACATTTGGAACCTATCAGGTAATTGGTAAGTACTTTGTCCTAAAAGAATGGCATAAACCCATATTTAGATATGCTCTTCACAGGGCTTCTCAATCAACCTATTCTTGCCCCAAGGTCTTCTACAATTCTAGAGGAGAGGAAATGTACTGATGTGTAAAAATTATTTTTAAAAACCCATTTTGAATGTTCCCTGTGAGAAAAAGGGATGAGTCCGGGAGGAGGGTCTTCTGAAAGATGAGCATCTCCCAAACTGTCTAGTTAATGACTCCCATCTCTGAGTTTTATTTAGCTTAGCAAACAAATACTTAAATGAATTGCAGAGAATTGAGATTTTCACAGGCATAGGTGATCATATTAACAGTATATATGAATCAGCTATACTGTACAGCTGATATCCATTTATTATCTCAATAAATCTCATGACACATATGCCACCATCATCCCCCATTTTCCAGATAAGTAAATTAATCTTCAGGGATTTATTACCATATCCAAATCCAGAGGACTTGTTTTGAATTTCTATGCTTTATTTCCTTCCAAATGCCTCTTCTTCCCCATATGCTGCTGCAGCTGATTGGCACAGAGACTTGCAGCTACCCAGTGAGTCACAAAGTTTCCAGCCAAAGTTTATGCTGAGTAATGTGAAACAAATCTTCCCTATTATTTCAAATGACACTGGAGGAAGATAGGAAGTAGGAATTAATGAAAAGTCAGGCTTATAGGATTAAAAAAAGTAGACTTGTACTAAATACAGGTACATCCTATGACCATTTAAAGAGTATATAGAAACAAAGTCAATAACTTGAATTGGCTTGACAGGTTGCTATCTTAGCCAGGTCCATGAAAGATCTCCTTTAATAATGACCTAAAAATATTTTCTAATTATCGTATAGACTTGGTGAAGCTGTACCTTCCTTGGGTGTTAGCTTCCATAGTCAATGCTTAAGGCAAAAACTGTGTGTGATCTAAATTGCCCTTGAAAATCCCTCAAATAATAACACTAAGTAGAGAGTACTTAATATGTGCCCAGCACTTTGTATATAAGTACCGTCAGCCCTCAGCAGAACCCTATGAGGAAGCCCAATTATCATTCCCATCGTATAGAAGAGAAAATTGTCGCCGAGAGATCGAATCATTTGTCAGTGTCCTTTTGTTATTAAGTGATGCTTCTGGGAGTTAGAACTAACTTACCAAAGTGGCTCCAGAAACTGCCCTTAACCACTACACCCTACTGCTCCTTATCCATAAAATATCCTTCCTGGTTTCAGTAGCTGACTTGATTTAGGGGTTGTGGCATATAATCACTTCTTTAAGCACCAGAAGCATGCTCATGCTGCCAAGATACTCACACTACGATGGGGCAGCAGCAGACTGAATTTCCCTCCCTAGTGTGAGAGCAGCTGATGCCCCTCGAGTATGCACACATCGAGTGGACTGCTGGACATGCTTTCCCAAATTAAATTAATATTTAGATTTCTCCCTCTGCCGCTCTCTGTCTTGCTTTCTCACAAGGTTGACATTTGAGTAAATTTAGTGCATTTAGGTTTACACCTGTTTCTGCCGCACGTCACCTGTGCTAGACGTCCCTCCAAGTCGATTGTGTTGAGGATCCAACTCCACTCTAGTTTGTGAATTATTCTCCTCTTGGTGGAGGCTAAGGATAAGTTGATTCCAAAATTCTTCTTAAAGCCTTCCATTTACACCCCCCACCCCCCACCCAGGTTTAAACACTGGGGCTTTGTCTGTGAATATGCTTAGCTTCCCCATAGACACACTTGAGCTCCTGACCCATTCACTGCTAAGTGCAAATTACTGAAGTGTGAATTAGTGAGTTAACTTTACTTGTATCTCCTGAATCAGTTCTTCAAGCACCTGCAGCACCCATTGTACTAGGGGTAGGGGCAGCTAGGGATAAAATGGCTCCATACAATAGTCCTTGCCCTTAAGGACTGGCAGGATTTGTAAACAAGCATTAATTAATGGATAACAAAATGCATACATTTTATGATACTGAACTTGATATGCATAATGCAGATAAGCTGTCAGAAAAGGAAAGCAATGCCAACTAAATCTTGCAGGAAATACTCTTTTGAGAGGGGTAAGAAATGGAGCAAAGTAAAAATCCACTTTTTTTTCTGAATATCTACAGTAATAATAATAGTAGTAGTAATGGTAATAAATTTCACTGAGCACCTATATACTCTAGACTCTCTCCCAGCTGCATTATGTACATAACCCCTGAGAGTCATGATGATGCTGCAGTTTTGGTGTTATAATCCAATTTTATAGATGTCTATGCTGAATTTAACAGTATCACTGCTGGGATGGGCAAACCCAAGCAATGCTTCCTCCCTCTGACTTCTATAGCCTCTGCTGACTCAGTTGACATTGTGCTGGTTCAAAAGATGATGTTTGGGTTTTTTTTAATGTTTATTTTTGAGAGAGAGAGAGAGAGAGAGAATCCCAAGCAGGCTCTGCGCTGTCAGCTCAGAGTCCGACAAGGGGCTTGATCGCATGAATTGAACTATGAGAGCATGACCTAAGCCGAAATCAAGATAGGATGCTTAACTGACTAAGCCACCAGGTGCCCCCAAAAGATGATGTTATCAAAGGAATTATCTCCTTTGTCTCTTCTAGATATCATTTGAAATAGGTAGGGAAAGTATTATCAGCTCCATTTTGTAGATGAGAAAGGAGACAGTGAGAAAGGATATATGAATTGCCCCGACTCATATTCATTCCTTCAAAACTATTTTGTACCATGGATTGTGCAAGAAGGTAGAACCATGTGGTCAGCAAATGTATGATTCCTGCACTCTCAGAGCTCAGAATTTTATGATTCATTTATGATGTCACCACAGAAATACAAAAATAATGGCAAGCTGGGGTCTGCCACACACATGTACAGTATGAGGATTAACACACTCTGAGAAACTGAGGCAGATGCTCCTGGTGGACAGACCTGGGAACTGGTAACCATGAAGGAGTACAGGGTTAATTAGTTGGAAGTGGGCCAAAGTATGTAGAGTAGGAGATGCTTGCTTGAGACATTCCACGGATGGACTGAAGCAGACAGAACAGGGCCCCCGAACAGACGGAGGGTCAGTGTTGCTGGTGTTCAGAGGACACTACTGCAGAGGCAAAACAGAGAGAGCCACCTCGTGTAAGGTCCTAAGAACTGAGTGAAGGCCTTGGTTTGTTCCCCGTAGAGGAGCAGGGAGACTGACGAGTTTGAGGCAGAGGAGTAACTTCTGCATTTTAAAAAGTTCACTCTGGTGCAGAGTGGAGGAGGTACTGAACAAGAGCTGGTGTGGACAAAGGGAGGCCAGGAAGGAGGCACTTTCAGGAGTGGGGAGTCGTTGAGGGGAGAGGAGAGGGAAGGCTGGCAAGGAAGTGGTGAGAGGAGGAGGTAATGGCCTGAGCTAGGATGGAAAAGAAGCCAGTGGGCTTGATAGATTTTTGAAATAAAATTAACATGGTTTGGAAACTGATTGACTAGGGGGTTGAGGAGAAGCTAAAGAAATGGCAGAGTTGGTCACCTGGGGTCCAAGTCTAGGGCTACACACAATGTGACAAGGCCCGCTGCCAGGGACTTGTTCTTAATTTAGATCTTAACTATATCTGGGCATGAGCAGGGAGTATCGGGACTAAGAATACAGAAACTGGTTAAGAAATGAGGCCACTTCCCACGTTCCTCTGTGGTATTTGGGATGCTGGACTTGTGGGAATCCATGGGGGGAGTCATGCATAGGGTGTGTGTGTGTGTGTGTGTGTGTGTGTGTGTCTATGGGGGAAAGAGAGAGGAGGAGAAAAACAGAGTTAACTTTTCTCTCCTGCCCCAGTTTCTCTGAGCTGCTCTGTCTTTTGTGCTCTTTGCCAAGAGGAAAGAAAACAGATTGTTCTTGCTCAGAGCATTCAGCTGACTCAACTGGTGCCAAACCAAAAAAAGCCCTAAGAACATAATAATAATTGCTCATGTGTACACAGCACTTTACAGTTTACAAAGGACTCCATATTACACTCATAAAACTGTAAACGCTGTGAGGCAAGCAACCCACTATTAATTTTACTTCAATTTTAAATGCACAAAAGTGTTCTCAGAGGTTAAATGACTGGCTTAAGCCTTATAGCATACTAGCATCATCCATATCTGACTTTACTCTGAGTTCGAGTTCACCTGTCACTGGCTAAATCAGGCCGAGTTAAGAGTGAAGGGGCTGCCAATGACATAGAGGACTGCACAGAGTCCCTCGCCATTCCCAAAGCCTTTTCATACTGGGCATCTTACTCTCAGCACCAAAATGGAACTCAAGTTATCATCCACATATCAGATGAGAAAACAGAGGATCACAAGTGCCCAAGGTCAAGTCCAAGTTCAAATACCCAGTAAGTGGTAGAGTTGGGAATTTAACCCAATTCTTCTATTGCCCTTTGCCTTCTCCCAGGACTACTGTTAAGGCTAAGGGGTGTGGATGCCAGATGCAGAGGGAGAGAGATAGAGAGGGGGAGAGAGAGAGAGAGTGAGAGAGGGGGAGAGAGAGAGAGAGAGAGAGAAAGAGAGAGAGAGAGAGATTTAGAGAATTCAAATACAATGTGTGTTGAGGATGCTCTCCTGTACAAACTTCCAGTTCAGGTTACAGCTCTCCAGCGAAGGAGGCCAGGTCGGCAGCAGAGGGGAGGGGCTGGGTGAAGAGCAGCTGTCGTTGCGATCTCCTAATTGGAAATAATTGGGATTCTGTCTCAAACCACAGAGCCCTGATTTAGCCAACTCAGCCTCAACCAGGAAGCATCTGTTGCCATCTCCAATGGCAACAGTTCAATCTCCACTCCAGAACACCATTCTTCCCTGCCAACTGGCAGGCGGTTACCACTCAGAGCCTGCAGGCTTCTCCATCCAGCCCTAAGGCCCCGGGAAGAATCAAGTTAGGTCAGCTTCCCAAGTTAGGATAAGGGGAAGAGGTGCAGAAGGGAGTAGCACTGTACTAAAGACTTTGGGTGAAGGGAGCTGGAGTTTCTGAGGATATGCCAGGCATTCAGCTAGGAGATCCATATTATCTCTTAACCCAATGGAACCAGGGATAATGCCATTAGAGGAAAGAATAGACTCAGAGAGGTTATACTGCTAGTGAGTGGTGCAGCGGGGATTGGATCTCCTGTCTCTGGTGCTAGGACTATGCCCTATTTCCACTCCTCTTCATATTTTATCACCTCTGTTGTTTTAAGACTCTCTACTGAATTCCTGATGTTATGTCCGTCTCTCTCTCTCAAGGCAAAGATCAAGAGCTTCCTCCTTTTTAATGCCCTCCCCTTGCCCTCAGGTGAAAGTATAGGCAGAGAGTAGAATCCCCCAAAACTAAGGAAGTCAGGAGGAGACTGGAAAAGAAACCCATAGTTGTTGAGCCGCAAATGTTGGCTGTTTGGATATCACCTTGCTTTGGGGATTCTGGATACTGACTTCTGTTTATTATGTTAATGAATCCTCTGTGATTCTCCATTGCTTATGCATAATTAAGATGGCCTTTAAAAAAATATCTCCTGCTAGAGTTTGGGAAAATGGAAGTGTTTGTTTGGATTGGTAATAACTAATAACAGAAAACATGGCAACTGCTTCTAAAAGAGTTGCAAGGGATGAGACGTCTGATGGTACAAGGAAGATACTGAAAGAGAATCCAAGGTATGGGGGGTTGGGTGGGGTAAGACAGAACATTGTTCTGTTCTCTTCCAGTCACCCTATTATGAAGTGTTTCCAGGGCCATGTTTCAGGAAGAACATTGACAACAGGATTAGAACCAAACAAGAGTTCCTGGACAGAAAAAGGGCTGAAATGCTACAATACAGGGGTTGTTAAAATGAATGAACTCTGGGCCTCATTTTTCTCATTTTATTTAATTATTTATTTATTATAAATTTTGTTTTTAATTTTTTAAAATATGTGTTTATTTTTGAGACAGACAGAGCATGAGAGGGATAGGGGCAGAAAGAGAGGGAGACACAGAATCTGAAGCAGGCTTCAGGCTCTGAGCTGTCAGCACAGAGCCCAACGTGGGGCTCGAACCCATGAACTGTGAGATCATGACCTGAGCCGAAGTCAGACACTTAACTGACTGAGTGACCCTGGTGCCCCTCTCATTTTAGAAAATGAACAGATTCAGTGCAATTAGTGTTTTCTCAGTTTTACTTCTTTGCTATTTGTTTGTTTGATGAGCATTCTATAGAGCAGATGATGGGTCACTTTGAGGATCCAGGCATCAAATATGTACAGATTGTCTGCCATGTGCCCGGTGCAACTACAGACGCTTGGATGGCATGGATACACATAGGCCTTGGTTTCATGGAGCTTACATTCTGGTCATAGGAGACGCATAAGCAAGTTAACCCACTTACAGAGCAAATAATTTCAGATTGTGATAGGGTTATCACAAAAACAAAACAGGATGATGAGGGTCATGTGATAAACAACGCTTGAGAAAGTTAATAATTTGGTGCAAAGAAGGTGGTATTTAAGTTAAGATCTGAATGACAAGAAGGAAACAGGCAGACATGGGTCTGTAGAAGGACGTTCCAAGTGGAGGCAACATCTGGTGCAAATTTCCTGATGCAGCAATCAGTTCAGTGTGATTTTAGAACAGAAAGAAGGCTGGGGTAGCTGTGGTTCAGTGAGTTGAGGGGGAGAGCTAGGCTCAGAGATGAGGCTAGCCTCAAAGATGAGGCTAGAGGGTAAACAGGGTCAGGTCATGTAGGGCCTGGTAACAAGAATGGACTTTATTCCAAGTGCTATGGAAAGAAGCCTTCGGGGGTCTTCTGTAAAGGAGAGACATGATCTTTATGCTACGATAAACCTGAACCCTATCCATAATACAACGTACACAATCACAAAATCAGTTATTGTTTTGGAGGATCCCAGCTCTCCCTAGATTCCATCCACGTTCCTTCTCGATTTCCCTGAATTCCAAGGCTCCTTCTAGCTTTTAAGTGGCATGGGTATATTTGAATGAATTAGGACTGCTCAACTAAATGGTGATACTTAATAACAGTCTTCAATAATAGAAAGAATGCTGAACAAAAGCGAGTTTGACTTTGTCAAAGGAGATGCGCCAGTTTGAACTACGGGGCCCAGATTCTCACCTCTCCTGCTTCCTCCCTCCCATCCCAGTGGCATTATTGTGTTGAGAGTTTACAGCTGGGTAGGAAGAAAAATGCCCTAATAAGGATCAATGTTATTAGTGACAGGGAGGGAAGGCATAGCTCCGTCTATTCAAGTCCTAACATTCTTACCATCTCTTCCATGAAACCTTTCCAAATATATGTGTAATACTATTTATTTGCAAATATGTTTTATTTCTTCAATTTTAACATAAGCTCCTAAAGTGCTAAATCCCTTCCGGGTTTATATTTAGATGGGAGTCTCGCCTTTCCCACTGGCCTGAAAATATCTCAAAGGTGGGGGACTGTATTTTCTTGTTTTTTTATGCCCAACACAGTGCCTCTTTTATGTGCCAAATTGCGTCCCCCCCTAAAAGTCATGTGGGAGTCTTAATCCCCAGTATCTCAGAATGTGATTGCATTTAGAGAGAGGGCGTTTAAAGAGGCAATTAAGGTAAAACAAGATATATGGATGTCTCTGATAGAATGTCTCTGATACAACTGATGAAGACATTAGGGCACAGAGGAGCGTGTGCCTGGAGGAAAGATCATTTAGGACACAGTGAGAAGGTGGTCACCTGCAACCCAAGGCGCGAGGCCTCAGAAAACACCAACACTGCTGACACCTTGATTTTGGGTTTCCAGATTTCATAACTGTGAGAAGCTTTGAGACCCATGTGTCTAAGCCATCCAGTCTGTGAGAGTTTTGTTACAGCAGCCATAGCAGACTACTAGAGGCTGCCAGCGTATGTATGATTTTGCTCCCTCCCCTACTGAATTGTGAGAACATCTAAGGCAGCAGCTGTTCACCTTTGTGCCCAAGGTCCCTAGCACGAGGCTTTGCACCAGGTGAATGAATCTAAACATTAATAAAAATGGCAGACCCAGAGGGTTTAAGTGATTTCCCAAGTTCCCTCTGTACCAGCCCAAAAGCTGACCCTTCTTGTTTTTGATTTGGAGAAGTCACAAAGAGATGGTCATCAGAGTCAGATTCAAGGTAACAAGACTGCGGGTTTAGGAAGCACTGAGAATAGCTATCACGAGAAGCCAGAGTCCCTTCAAATGGATAAGTGGTTAGGAAACAACACCCAGGCTCACATGTGCTGAAATGTGCCTGCCGGAAGGTGACAGCTCCTTCCCTGGGATGGCCTATGGGGACAGTTCTGCCCCTCTCTCCACACCAGGTTGGCCACTCTCCACCCAGTGCCTGGCTTTCTTCCAGGGCAAAAAGAGTTGTTCATCTGATTGGTTAAGTCTGGGTCACTCATTGAGCCACAATTAATAGTAGACAGGCTTACTGTGCCTTAGAAAGCTGGGGCTAGATATTAACATCTTTTTGCATGCCCTTTAGCTCTTCAAGAGGCAGAAATCAAAGTTACACCAGAGTCCCACTGGGAACCGGCCATGTCTTTCTCCTCCAAGCAGGCTTGAGTGTGGCAGCTCAAGTTAGATTTGAGTAGCAGGAGGATGTCTCCTTGAGCTCTGAAGCCACACATCACCTCCATCCCAGCTTTGGATCAGAGAGCTCTGCCCTGTGTTACTAGAGACTGGCACATGTACTCAAAATGAGTGGGGAGTTTGATTCTTGAGTGAACACTGTCCCTGTTTATCTTCAAAACATAGGAGGGCAAACAGGGGTGAGTTTTGGCCTCAGTCTGTATAAATCTTCTCTTTCATTCCTCTATCACCTTGTGGTCCCCAAACCTCCCACAGTTGCCCAGACTCTGGGATTTTTGCAGAGACAGTTGGGCTGCACGTCTGTGGGTGGTTTAAGATCCTGTGAATTACGCAGATCCTGGCTCCCATAATCATCAATTATTCTGGTCCTTCATGTGGGCCTGCGTGGGCTGCATCTTATGATTTCTGGTTCTCGCCCTGTAGGGACTCTTATCAGCCTGACCTTTTGAGTCACTTCGTCACTGAATTGCTTTTTCTTAATTTGCAATACCTCCCTTCTGGCTTTTTCTTCCTGACACCCATTTTGACTAGCACACTGGTTCCTAACTTGCACAGATACATTCTCAGTTCCCTTTCTCCCTCTCAAGTGTGAAGTTTATCACCTGAAAAAAAAAAATAAAAAATCAAGTGTGACTTTTCCCCCTTTCGTTTCCTAATCATTTTAAAGCACTGATTTATCTCCCGAAATAATGGGGACAGTACCATGTTCTAAAAGGATAATGAAAAAAGAAAAACTTCCCTTGCTTTAAGCTTTGAATTCAGTTTTCCTTTTAAAATAAAAAACAAGACACACACACACACACACACACACACACACACACACATATATATTTTATATAAAGGATAGTGTTCATAATAGAAAAATTAGTTACTGGAGGTGAAACAAAAGAAAATAAAATATATACATGTAGTTCTGGATATAGATGCAATTTTATTCCACAGTCTACTTGCAGAAATAACCCCCTGAGGTCAGCCGCTCTGAAGCATTCTGTTCCCATTCTAATAAAGTTCCTGTGGCATTTATGCAGGGACGTGCTGCCAGGTAATTCTACTGCTGCTGCTTCATTTCTATAGTTCCCTGAGCCAGAATAATGTCAACTTATCTAAAAGCTGGAACCTGGGGAAAGCAGTGTTGTTATGTACCCCTCCTTCTAGAATTATTGAGAAGATAGCCACTGAAACCGTAGGGTCCTATGCAGGTCCTATGAAATGTAGCAGGTCTCCTTCCTGTGTATGTCTGGGGAAATCATTCTGTCTGGCCAGTAGGGTGGCATGCGTTCTGGCCCATGCCTGACTTCTCTCACCAATACAAGTGTTTGCCAAGTCATGGGATTAAACATCTGCATCTGTATTTAATTATAATTGTCGTCCTTTACCTGTTTGTTGAAATATGCAAATATCAAACAATAACAAAATACATTAAGATAGTATTTATCTCCCAAGACCCTCTAATTGCATCTAACAGTGGGATCTATATTTAGAACTTGTTGATAAGTTCACTTCCTTAACTAATGCATTGTGTACTCCAATAACATTTTAATTTATAAATATTTGGGGCTTTTCTAGATATCTTAAAGTTATTGATTTCAGGGATGCCTAGGTGGCTCAGTCAGTTAAGCAGCCAACTTTGGCTCGGGTCAGATCTTGCGGTTCGTGAGTTCGAGCCCTGTGTCAGGCTCTGTGCTGACAGCTGGGAGCCTGGAACCTGCCTCAGATTCTGTGTCTCCCTCTCTCTCTGCCCCTCCTCCACTTGTCAAGCTCTGTCTCAAAAATAAATAAATGTTAAAAAAGTTATTTATTTCTAATATAATTCCATTTGATGAGAGGCCATACTCTGTAAGATATCTATTTTTTTTAATTTTGAGACCCATTTAATAGTCTAGCATATAGTCTATCTTGGTGAACATTCTATATATACTAGAAGTTTGTACACTCTATAGTTTCTGGGTATAGTGTGGGATAATTGTCATTATTATCAGTGTGGTTGATAGTGTTACCCATAGCTATATCCTTTTTTAAAATTTTTTTAAAATGTTTTTTTAATCGATTGTTTCCCTGGCTATAACTGACAGAATGGGAAAAGATAGTTGCAAATGACATGTCAGATAAAGGGCTAGTATCCAAAATCTATAAGGAACTCATCAAACTCCACACCCAAAAACCAAATAATCCAGTGAAGAAATGGGCAGAAGACATGAACAGACACTTCTCCCAAGAGGACATCCAGATGGCCAACAGGCACATGAAACGATGCTCAGCATCCCTCAGCATCAGGGAAATACAAATCAAAACCACACTGAGATACCACCTCACACCAGTCAGAGTGGCTAAAATGAACAAATCAGGAGACTCTAGATGCTGGCAAGGATGTGGAGAAACGGGCACCTTTCTACACTGCTGGTGGGGAAGTAAGCTGGTGCAACCCCTCTGGAAAACAGTATGGAGGTTCCTCAAAAAATTAACGATAGAACTCCCCTATGACCCAGCAATATCACTGCTATGAATTTACCCAAGGGATACAGGAGTGCTGAAGCATAGGGGCACACGTACCCCAATGTTCATTGTAGCACTCTCAACAATAGCCAAAACATGGAAAGAACCTAAGTGTCCATCAACGGACGAATGGATCAAGAAGATGTGGTTTATCTATACAATGGAATACTGCATGGCAATGAGAAACAATGAAATCTGGCCATTTGTAGCAAAGTAGATGGAACTTGAGGGTGTTATGTTGAGTGAGATAAGTCAGGCAGAGAAGGACGAATACCATATGTTTGCACATATAGGTGGATTAGGAGGAAGTTAATGGAGGACAAAGCAGGAGAATGGGAAAAATAGTTGGGGAGAGGGAGAGAGACAAACCATTAGAGACTCTTGAATGCTGAGAACACACTGAGGGCTGAGGAGGGGTGGGGGAGGGAGGAAGAGGGGTGATGGGCATGGAGGAGGGCACTTGTTGGGATGAGCACTGGGTATTATATGTAAACCAGCTTGACAATAAACTATAAAAAAATTCAAAAAAAATTTTTTTTTAATTTCTGAGAGAGAGAGAGAGAGAGTGAGTGAGCAGGGGAGGGTCAGAGAGAAAGGGAGATACAGAATCTGAAGCTGGCTCCAGGCTCTGAGCTAGTCTTCAGCACAGAGCCCGACTCGGGGCTCAAACTCATGAACCGTATGATCATGATTTGAGCTGAAGTTGGATGCTCAACCAACTGAGCCACCCAGGTGCCCCACTCATAGCTGTATCCTTACTGACTTTTTGTTATCTATCATTTATTGAAGAACAGTGTTGAAATCTTCAATTATGATTGAGGATTTATCTGTCTTTAATCAGTTTGCTTCCTGATTTTAAGATCTTCAGTCATAATTGTAGATTTATATATTTTCCCCTTAATTCTGCTAGTTTTGCCTTATGTATTCTGAAGCTCTGTTATTAGGCATGTATACCTTTATGATCACTAAGCCTTCATAATGAATTGGCCATATCAATTATTACTCTTAATCTTTGGCTATACTCCTTGCTATCAGATGGAAACTACCTGAGTAATAACTGTTTCAGTTAAGGATCACCAATGGATACTAAAATCAGAAGGTAAGAGCTTACTGAGAGACAGGATACTCACATGGTGCATGCTCTCAAAGAATTTTCCAATAAGATAGTTAATGACAAATGCAAAAATGATAACATTAAGGGAGAAAATTGGACACCACCTTGACTGAATGATCAAAGCTAATCACCAGAAACAGGACAAACAGACACCGTTTCTTCCTAATAGTTTGCAGAGAAAAGGGCACAGTATCATTACCAAGCAAGCTACTTCTGCCAAAAATGTATAACCTGAGCCTGATCATGGGGAAAGAGCAGACTGACCCAAACTGAGGAGCATTCTACCAAAGAAGACTTGAGATTTTTTTAAAACCTGAAGGTCATGAAGGTCAGAGGCTGAGGAGTCATCCTATGTGAAAGGAAAGGAAAGGTATGTAAGAATTAGGTTCAACATTTAATCCCGGATTAAATTTTGAACTGGAAGAAAACTTACACTTGCTAAAAAACCAAATAAACAAAATGGAAACAAAAACAATGAACCTCAGCAGGATGGTTGACAAATATGAAACAGGATCTGTAAATTAGATAATAATATGGTAGCAATATTGATTTCCTGATTTTTATCATTGTATTCCTGTTTATGTAAAGGAGTGTCCTGATTTGGGGGAAACACACATGAAATATTAAAGCGTACATGAGATTTTATGTATGTAACATATTCCCAAGGGACACAGGAAAAAAATGAAAACCCTGCAGGCTTGGATGTGTGTGCGTACACATCTTCATGCAGGGAAGGAAAGGGAGAGGGAAGAGCAGCAAGAGGAAAAAGAGATGCAGGGTGAGTGATAGTGAGAAAAGTGGAGGTTAACGTGTGGAGATTCTGGGTGCAAAGTATATAAAGATTCTTAAACTTACTTCACAATTTCTCTACACATCTGGAGTAATTTTAAAATTAAAGTGCTCCTTATCTTTTTTTTAAAATTTTTTAAATTTATTTATTTTTTGAGAGAGAGAGACACAGAGCACGAGTGGGGAAGGGGCAAAGAGAGGGAGACACAGAATCTGAAGCAGGCTCCAGGCTCTGAGCTGTCAGCATGGAGCGCGACTCAGGGCTCGAACCCATAACCCATGACCTGAGCTGAAGTTGGCTGCTCAACCAACTGAGCCAACCAGGTGCCCCAAGTGCTCCTTATCTTGAACTTGTTTTGTCTGGTATTAATACAGTCATGTCATCTTAATGTGTGCATGGTATTTTTGTTGCAGCTTTTAACTTTCACACTACCTGTGAGTTCATATTTAAGGTATTCCCTGATGCATTGTGTCTTGCATTTTTATCTTAACCTTTTAATTGTCATGTTGAGTTCATCTAGATTTAATATTATTATTCATACAGTTGGATTTCCATCTTCCGTTTTCTTATTACTTTTCTATTTGTCCTTTACTGCCTTCATTTGGGTTAATCAAATATTTTCTAGCATTTAAGTTTAATTCCTCTATTGGTTTTTCAGCTATATCTCTTCACTTTTTTTCCCCCAGTAGTGATTGCCTTAAGGGTTCCAATATGTACCCTTAAGTTATTATACTCTTCTTAGTTAATGTCACTATTTCCAGTAAAGTAAAAGATCGTTGCAACAGTAGAGTACTGTTTAACATCTTATTTTTTTATGGTGTCATATATCTTATATGTGTGCAATGTGTATGCAACATTATAATTTTTGCTTTAAGTAATCATATGCATTTAAATATATTAAGAAAACTTTAAAACTTGTCTTTTCTGTTTACCCTTATGCTTACCACTACCTCTTTCTATAAATCTGTCAATTTCCTTTAGCAGGAGGAACTTCCTTCCATATTTCTTGGAATTCCAGCTTCAGGAGACAAATTATCTCAATTTTTTAAAAAATCCAAGATATCTTAATTTTGCCTTCATTTTTCATGGATATTTTCACTTGCTATGAAATTTTAGGTTGACTTTCCTATTCCCTTTCCCAGCACTTTAAAGATGTCGTGTGGTCATCTTTCATTCTCCATTGATTCTGATGAGAAATCACCTATCATTTACATGTATTTTTTACTATATTTGATGTGGCATTTTCTTTGAACTCATTCAATACATTTTTTAAATGTTTGATGGTTTGACTATAATGTTCCCAGATGTCATTTTCTTTGCTTTTATCCTTTTGGGGGAATTTTTCTCATTTCCCTTTTGGATGTTCTTGGGTTAGTGTCTCTATACCTTCCACCAAATTTGGAGGAAATTCTACCATTATTTCTTCAATTATGTTTCTGTACCATCATCTCTTATTTATACTCAAATTATATGGATGTCGTAGTGCTTGATACTGTCCTGCAAGTCACTAAAGGTTTGCAATTTTTTTTCAGTCTTTGTATTTTTTCTGTGCTTCATTGTGGCTAATTTCTATTATTATATCTTCAAGTTCACTCATCTCTTTTGTGACTGTTTCCAATTTGCTATTCCACCAAATCAGTGAATTTTTAATTTTAGATATTATATTTTTTGTTTCTAGCTGCTAGAGATTCACTCATTATAACTTCACTCCTTTAAATCCTTATATATTTATGATAGTTGCCTTAAATTCCTTTTTTTTTTTTTTTTTTTTTGCTAATTTCAATAGCTGGGTTATATCATGGCCAGTTTCCAGGTTTGGGGCCACATTTTCCAGCTTTTTCATGTAGCTAGTAATATTTTTACTATTATTAAATACTGAACAACATAGATACTATACTACTGAGGTTCTATTTTGGTAACCTCCTTTAGAGAATGTTAAGTTGGATTGTTTCTTTTCCAGAAAGGCAATTGATTTGTTATAGAAAAATTCCATTAGCAGCATCTCTGTGAATTTGCCACTCAGCATTTTTTTGAGAACCGCTTGCAATCATTAGTTAGTTTATTACCTCCTTAAGAAGTCCAGCTCTAACAAAATCTCCAACAGGTATGACTATTAAAAATCTCAGTTCCTGGGGCACCTAGGTGGCTCCGTTGGTTAGGCATCCAACTTATGGACTCAGCTCAGGTCATGATCTCATGGTTTATGAGTTTGAGCCCTTTGTGGGGCTCAGTGCAGAGCCTTCTTGTGATTCTCTCTCTCCCCCTCTCTGCCCCTCCCTGCCTCAAAATAAATAAGTAAGCTGGAAAAAAAAAGAGAAAAAATGTCAGTTTCTTTGTCTTTAACCATAATGTGCTGTCTTTAGAATTTCACCCAAAAGCCACAGAAGTAATAAGTCTGTTGCTGTTCCAAATGACAGTCAATGTTTTCTGGTAGAAGTTTTCATAATTTTCATCAGATTCTCAAAGGTCTCAGTGTTTTAAGTACTTTATAGTATGTGATTATTGGAATCATTTCCCTTCTCTGGATTGCTTGAGCTATAAACAGAGCTTTAGAGGAAAGACTCTGGAACCATACTGTTTGGAGCCCTACTGCATTCTCTTGGACAAATTACTTAAACTCTCTCTGTGCCTTAGTTTCCTCACCTATAGAATAAGGATAAGAACATGAGTTATCTACCTATTAGACTGTTGTAAAGATCAAATCAATTGGTAAATGTAAAAATAATTAACAGTTCCTGACATACAGTAAGTGATGATTTGTTACTGTTATAGAATCAAAATTTCCTTTGCCTTTTGGTATATCAACACAAGTGGGCTGCCTACAATTTACCTCAACAGAAACTTTTCTTAAATATATGTTTCTGTTGAAAATGAGCAGATAATCCATATTTTAAGGTGAAATCTGGGGCAGTAATTGAGATGGGAGAATGATGTGGGGTAGGGAGCAGATGGGGCAGGACCAGAAAGTCTCACTATAATGAGTGAGAATGCAAAGGTCAAAACAAAGTTTGGCCTTCAGTGGGCCCCAACCTGGCTGCATCACAACATTTGTGGAGTGTTTAAAAATTTTCCATTTCTGAAACCCATTTCAGACCTACTAAATTAGAATCACTGGGGTAGGTCCTGAGAATTTTCATTTCATAAGCTCCCTAATAACCCCACTCCATCCCTGAGTCAATTCTCAAACATCTTGGTGGCATAGGTTCATGAAACGCCATTTAGGACACTGGACAGATTACTTTCAAGGACAATACTGCCATAAGCATAAATGATGCTAAGTAAGGCAGTGGTTAGCAGCTCCCTTATTTTACTGACGGGTACATGGAAAATGAAAAGGAGAAGTGGCTTGACTCTACTCACTCTGATAAAAATGAAAATGTCAGACCATACGCTACTGGCTTCACAGCTGGTGTTTTCTCTGACACACTTATGAAATGGTTGTTATCAGTCAACCTAGAGATGGGGCCTCTATCATCTGCTAAAGAGACTTCTGAGAAATAATCAACCTTCATTTTGTCTTTAGGAGAGTCAACATCATCTCAGTTTACCTCTCTTTAAAACTGGTACAGTCCTGACCTTAAAGAAGGAGAATGCTGTGAAGTTTAATTAATGTTGGACGCCCTCAGATGCCTCCAGACGAAAGGCACCATATCAATGGATGGTATTACTACTATTAGAATTTACCAGTTGCAGGCCTCTGGTTATCTTCTGGGCTGTATGTTATGATGCATTTGAAAGAACAAGAAAGAAAAGCAAGGATATCAGCTGCTACTTGGAAATCCAACCTGACCTTAGACTTGCTCATTCCTGAGCATCAAACCCATCTCAGATCCCAGGGGAGATTCGGAGCTTCTACAGCCCCCAGAGAAAGCCTGATGAGAAGATATGGGATAAAGAGGAGTGCACTCTGACTTCAGAGGTAAATGATGATGAGCTTGGACCCTGGGCCTCCAGCTTACTAACTATAGGAAACTTTCTGCCAACTCTCAGTGTAATGGAGATAATGCCTCATTTGGATACAGTTGTGCAGAGGAGTAAATGAGTAGGCTACTTTACACACAGCACATGAGACTGCGTAAAAGCTGCAGAATGATGGATTCTAGAGAAAAACTGAGGCAAATATCTAGAAGAGAGAAGTGACAAGAGAGAATAGCATACTAGATCATATCCATTCTGTAAAGATTATACAGTTATACTGAAGCAATCAAGAACATAATGTTTAGTTAA
Organism: Hyaena hyaena; assembly: GCF_003009895.1. NCBI lineage: Eukaryota > Metazoa > Chordata > Mammalia > Carnivora > Hyaenidae > Hyaena > Hyaena hyaena. Next base: position 2,878,247 of record NW_024080722.1, read on the forward strand.
TGCTATTTTAAGATGAAATAAAGGCAGGTGGATGTTCATGGACTTATAGCAACACCCTGTTCTGTTCTGAGAGCAACACCCTGATAAGCAACCTCAACTGTCTTCATTTCACAGATGTGTAACTGAAGCTCACAGACTTGAGGTCACACAAGTCATCAGTGTAGAGAGGCACTGGGACCAGTATTCTCTGTTACATGACACCAGGCCTTCATATCCACATGGTGGACAGAATGTGTGTGATTAATGGTCATGTGTTTTGTTTTGTTCTTAATCCCAACCTGTGGTTTTGTTTGATGAAGTTAACTTTTGAGAATCTTAAGAAATAACACTGTCATTTTAACATCTCACTGTTAATATTATTCTTTTCTTTTACTGTCACAACTCTGCTAGGGAAATAGGAGAGTGGGCATCATTATTTCCATTTTACTGACATGGATAGTGAGGCCCAGAGAACATTAAGACCAAGAGAGGAACCAATGAACATAATTTATACAGAGATCCAATGCAGCTTAGACGTTTACATGCATTCTGCTTCCTTATTGTATTCCTAATCATATAATCTGAAGGCAGCATTCCCGAAATGTTGTGCGTGAGGCAGGGCAGTGATGTGAAAACAATCTCTTTTTTATCCCCTAAGGGTGGAAGCAGTTAACCTTCCACCTAAACTGAAAGAGGTTCTGGCAGATAAACACTTTCTCTCAAAACAGTAAAGGGAGCTCCCAAGTGGGCTATTTTATACTCGAGTTATTCAACCCTCCATTCCTCTGGTCCCCTGTTCTGTCCCTGAGCAGCAGTAGCATAATATCTGCTGGGGCGAATAACAGCCTCCCTCACTGTGCCCCTTCAGAATCAGGAACGGCCAAGGGGTCCTGAGAGGGCTGGATCCTGTAGGGTAGGCACAGCTGAGCCTGAGTCATGGTGAGCTTCACGGAGGTCTAGGATTTTATTCTGCTTTCCTCCATCCTGATTAATTTCATAGCTAATGACTCTATGGACTTGGTGATGTATGATGCTCTGTCGAGGACAAAAAAAATGAACTTTTACTAATAGAACATCTTCATGCAGTGAAAGGTTTTGCAAACGAATGTAACTCACACAGAATTATGTTGGCAGGGAAGTCCCAAGGAAAAATCTTCTAAAGACCTGAGAGCAGAAAAAGGGAGACCTACTGTAGAAGACAGGAAGGGAGATTTTTTTTAAAGGCACAGAATGAAGACAATGGCAGGCATATGTTTATTTAGAGAAATAAAGAGAGACACAGAGAGAAGCAGACTCAGCTTAAGAACAAGGCTCAAGGACAAATGACTGAAAGGCAGAGATGTAGACAAAGTTACACACATATATATAAGGACACTTTTCGTTAATTTAGTAAGTGGACTCAGAGGTAGTCAATAATATTTTGCAAACATTTTAAAGGCTTATCTCAAATAATGATATCTACTTGACATCTGCTTATTGAACAAATATATATATTGAGCACCTTCTCTGTGTAAGATACAGTGCTAGAAACCTGGAGATATGAGAAGCAAAACACATGCAAAATCTACTTGCTAAAGTCTAATTAGAAATATATTCATTAAACAAAGAAGAATAGAAGTAAATATCCAATTTTAATACTACAGTGATGGATAGATCCATGGGTGTAGACAGGCATGTTTAACAACTAAATGACATCAAGGTGTGATATAAATAGCCAGGAATAACAGAACCATAAAATCTATTTTTCTCTTTATACAATTTTAAGGCTTAGAGAAGTGGAGGGGTTTGACCAAGCTCATGTAGTAAACTGTATCTAGACCTGATACCTATTACATTAAATGAGACTTAAATTACACATTTTAATTTAGAAGCTAAACAATTATGGAATAGTTCAAACATGCAGAAAAGTATAATTGGGTACAATGGCCATTCATGTGCCTACCACTGACTATCATATTTTGTAAGTCTAAGTTTGTACCACCTAAAAAGAAAAAAGGTAAACTGAGGGTCTTCTATGTCAGCTACCTTAGCTGCATTACCTTTTGATTTTCTTGACACTCTCAGGATGCAAAGGTCAGACCATTTTTACAGATGAAATCACTGAGATTCAAAAGATTAGGTAACTTTCTCAAGTGTGGAAAGCTTATAGATGGTAGAGTCAAAAATTTCCACCCAGGTCTATTGAATCCCATGATCTTTCTGATAGGCTGCACGATCAAGGACAAAAGGCAGAGAAAGAACCAAGCTTTTTCGACACTCTGACATTTGGAAATAGGACACCAGAATACTTTACTTTCTCTTCTATCCCCTCCCCTTCTTCTTCTTTTTATTGGCTAGGTGAGTAGGAGATTTATTTTTGTTCCTTAGGGATTATTCACATGTTCACTCCCACTTCATCTCAGGTCTAAGAAACATTGGCAGGAAAAGTGGCACACCTGTTCCTCCTTTTCCACATCTTCCTTTCCCATTCACATCAGCATCTGATGCTGCCATACTTTGTTAACTCATTGCCATGATCTTTAACCGAGGGCAATATGCTGCTAACTCCCAGCTGTTGCTATGGTGACCATGATGTCATAAAATGACACAACCTGTTCCGGTGAGGGTGATGATGAATTCTTTTTAATCTAAGATATTAAACTTCACAAAAAATATAGAATGCTACATGTGAAAGTAGAAAGGAAACCGAGTTATTCAGAAACCCAACATTAGAGCATATTTTTCTTCTTAGTAATCAAGTTGGACTCGACAGCCTCCATATGGTCTTTTCCTGCTCTAAGATTTTATAATTAAGGGAAAAGATGAATAATTCCTTCTCTCAGAAACAAGCAGCATCATTGGCCTAAGGTTGAGAGGACCATGATTTAAATAGGACTCTAAATTGACGAGCAGAGTGGTCTTCCAGAAAAATGATTAAGATCTGGGCTTACTTCAGTTGAGCATTTGTGAATCTTTCCTTTTTCCTAGCCTCAGTCCCACCATCTGTTAAATAGGAATGAAAGTATGGAGCTTTCTGCAAAGATTGAATGAGAAAACATGTTCAAAGTACTTGGCACACAGTGACTCTACTTAAATATTATTTTCTTAGCTTTAAATACTTGCAAGGATATGTCATTTCACAGAATGAACTCAGGCAAGTCATTCTATTTCTTTTAGGCATAGCAATTTTATTGTCATTTATAAAAATGAAGAGTGTTGGAGAAAATAAAGGAAATACAGAAGCAGATAAAAAAAAAAAGATACGTATGGTCTTATTAAAGCTCCTCTAGTTCTAGACTCCAGAATCTAGAACAAATGTTTCCATGAAAAGGCTAGATATGCAATTGTGTATTGTTCCTTTTAACCACACCATCAAATCCAATCATTGCCAAATATGACAACTGAAAAATGAAGCAAAATATTTAGGCCCTTTTAGAGAGCACTGGTAGGTGGGATTATGCCCAGGGGAGGTGACCTGGGACTTCAAACTAACTGTCAAGGGTGATTGGACTGGAAATATAAGACTTGAAGGGAGAGACATTACAAGAAAGAGGTATGAGAATCATTCCCAATCCTGTAAAGATGGTCTACATCCTAAAGGGAGAAGACTTGCTTGATTTGGTCCTAGAAGTCAGGAGAAAGGACACTGAAACTTAAAGAATATGGACTTCAGGTAGAACTTTTAAAAGATCAGACTTCCTAAAAGGCGAGTTTGAAACCTTCAGAGAGGCTGAATTCTCCATTGCTGGAAATGCCCTTTGTAAGGTTAAGGAACATGCGGGGATACTGGGTTGCTTAGAAAGCCTAAGGCATTATGTAAAAGCATATACTGGCAGGGAGAGGTACTCAGAAACAGTGAGCTAGACACCTTTGAGTAGTCAGTTCTCAGATCACAGGAGACATTTTATGAGGATAGATAGCTTATATTTGCTCCAGACAGCAAATTTTAAAATTTATGCACACACCAAAATGCCTGCAGTGAAAATTTCTATATAAATGTGAAATTTTTGAGGATCTTGGGTAGCTCAGTTGGTTAAGCTTCTGATTCTTGATTTTGGCTCAGGTCATCATCTCATATTCCATGGAACTGAGTACTGCAATGGGCTCTGCACTGGTAGCACAGGGCCTGCCTGGGATTCTCTCTCTCCCTCTCTCTCTCTGCTCCCCCCCCCCCCAATAAAGAAATACACTTAAAGTGTGAAAATTTATTTTCCAGCTTCAATTCAACTGCTAAATTTTCACATACTTTGGACATCTTCAAGAAATGGAATCTCTGGTTAACTAGGAGAGACAGTTGTTTATAAATGATGTAGGGGATAGTTAGGATACCAGCTGGACAGTGCAAAAATGAAAAATAGTTTATTCTTGATTAAAAGTAGTTCCATAAAAACTAACTAACTGGGTATGATCATATAAGACTTTGTTTTTGATACCCCCAAAGTAGCATGGTGATATTGTGGGCTAAAAAGGGGGATATCTAAACAAAATGGAAACCTTCCAAAAAGAATTATCACAAGTACGTTATTATAGTCTGATGAGCTTTAGAAAAAGGGGGTCAGGGTAGAGAATAATATTGGTCAAATATGGTTAAATGGAATTTCATGCCTCATCAGTCGTAGACTTGCTCATCTGTGAAATGCTCTAATGTGTTTTTAAATTTTTATGGGTAGTCATTACAAAAATAAGCACACCATAAGCTGATCATTTTGAACTATAGGCCATGAAGATGCTGATGGACAAATAAAAGACAAACAATGCAGGACATTAGAAGTTCTACTGTAACCATTGAATTGTGAGAGTGATCCAAGCATTTCAGCGTAGGGCTCCATTAGGAGCATATGTTACTTTTAAGCCTCTGGACTGCAACCAGACTGGCCCCACCCAGTGTTGCACGAGGTAGATGGCCTTGGGAAAGCTATTCCTTTCTCTGGGTCTTAATTTTCCCTTTTGGACATAGCCAGGCCCATCCATATCTAGTAGAGAGCATAGAACAGCTCTACCGGACACTAGTCTTAGTCCTAGAACCAATGCTCACAACCATCTGTAGCATAACCACTTTTGTTGGCTCTCTGACCTCTTTGAATCTTCTGAGGTTATGACTCCTACTTCCTTCCATCTATTTTCACTGAAGCTTACGAGGTCCTGAGGTCAGATTGTTGATCTGGTTATTTCTGGTCACTATCAATTCATTCAACAAATTCATGCCAAACATTAAGCTAGGTTGGAAAACTTTATCTGAAAAAAGGCCAGATAGTGATGTTCTAGGCTTTGAATGTCATGGGGCCTCTGTTTTCAACCATATTACTCAACTCTGCCTTTAGTCCAAAAAATAGCCATAGATAGTATATAAACCAATGGGAATAGCTGTGTTCCAATAAACCTTTATTTTCAAAGCAGAGGGAGAGCCAGATTTGGCCTATGGTTCAACGTCTGAAGACACCCAAGCTAGATGCTGGGCATCACAAGGTGAATAGAGTCTGATATTTAATATCAGAGGTCAAAGCTCTGTAGCCCATTCTCTTTTGCATTAGGCCAATGAGACTGTACTTCTTTTCCTTTTTAAGCATACATAAGCGGGGCGCCTGGGTGGCTTAGTCGGTTAAGCGTCCGACTTTCGCTTAGGTCGTGATCTCGCGGTTCGTGGGTTCAAGCCCCGCGTCGCGCTCTGTGCTGACTGCCAGCTCCGAGCCTGGGGCCTGTTTCAGTCTGTGACTCCCTCTCTCTGACCCTCCCCTGCTCGTGCTGTCTCTCTCTCTCCTAGAAATAAAAAAAAAAAGCATATGTAAGCTTTTTATTTTTATTTTATTTATTTCTAGGAGCCACCCAGGCACCCCTTAGCATATGTAAGCTTTTTAAAATTGAGATATACTTGACAAAGAACCTTACATTAGTTTCAGGTGTATGACATAATGATCCAATATTTCCATATCCTATGGAATGCTTGCCCAGTACAGTTTCATGCTGTACCAGCAGGGCTCATGAAGACCTTATGGCCTACAAAGCCTAGAATGGTTACCATTCTACCCCTTGTAGAAAGTTTGCAGATCCCTAATTCCGAATAATAAAATCGTTATTATTGAGTAATAATTAAGAACAAGGAATTAGAAGTGAGACACATAACATTTACAATCCTGTAAAAATGCTACCAATAGTAACAAAAATAACCCACGACAAACTATGTGATAAGCATTTTACTAATAATTTTTTAAAAATTGTATTTAATGTGCTAATCATGGCAATTAGATAGCATAGTAATTATTGTTGCACTCAATCTACAAACTCAGAGGTGGTTTACCTAAGCCACACACCTATTAGAATATAAGAATTCAAACCCAGCTCTATGTGTCTCCAAAGCTCGGGCTTAATTTGTCAAGATCATGAAGGATGAATAGGGAATTTGCCAAGTTGGGGGAAGAGCATTTGAGGCAAAGGAAGCAGCCTCTGCAAATGCACAGTGGCATGAAGGCATGCTCAAGGAACAGGGAGGAGGCATCTAGAAGCAGGAGAAGGCTGGACTGGGCAGGGCAATGGGGCCAGGGGGTGTCTGTCCTTGTGGTTTCTTTAGCCAGGGAAGATTGGTATGGATAAGTTACTCAGCCATGGTGGAGCATATGAAACCCTGGGTTGTGCAGTGTTCTGACACCATCCAAAATATCAGTGGTGACTAGTTATGTCATAGGCAGTTGTCACTTGTTCAGATTCTTTATTGAAGTGAAGTGAACGATGCTCATCCTACTTGAGATGTTTTTATGGCATTCACCTCTGATATTCATTCAGAGAAATTAAAAACCAAATTATTAGTCTGTAGGGCTTACTATGGAATCAAAGGCCTGGTTCATTTTAGAGGTGCTGGGAGATGTTAAGTTATTTTAAAGTAAGCATAGAAGCGCAGGAGGACACTCCGTTTAAGGAAAATGCCAAGCACTTAGAAGTAGCTTGCCTTTGAGCTTCTGTTCATGATCCAGAGCCATCATCATTAGACATGAGCATTCTGCATCTTCCATATTGTCCAGAAAAAGAGATTGGGCCCCAGAAGGGAATGATCTTCCCGGGGTCACAGAATTGACTGAATACTGGCTTTATGCCAGGAAAGCTGTCTGATGTGGGCTCCGGATGTGTTTAACTGGTCAAATGACCTGAATATGGTTGATGAGCCATTTGACTGCATAGATAAAAACTGCTTTAAGACTTTGGTACAACAAAGAGAAGATGGGCCGCATCTGAAAATCATGCTTAGTAAAAGGATTGGCCACTTCCATAGGGGAAGTTTAGAACACAGAACTGCAAGGAAAGGGACCTCTCAATTCAAACTGTGGACATACTTTCTGTGAATTAGAAATGACAGTGGGATGATCTGAGTCATAGGATCTCTCACAGATTCATTTCTTTCCCCCAAAGAAAATCTTATGACTAAAGAGAACACAAATGTACTCATAAGAATCTAGGGGAAATATAGCTCAAAATGGATACTAGAAGCACAAAATTCTTTTGAAGTCTCCTGATTTATGGTAAAATGTCATACACACTTTGCATTAAATTCAACAATATTTCTCTTTTTGTTTCTATATAGCCTTTGAAATACTCATTATCCTGTAAAATTGATCCTTGGCACACCCATGCCAAGATACTCTAGACTAAGAAGCAGCACGTGATATGTAATAATTAAGTTCGTAATATCTCAGAGTTGAAACAGATTTTGGAATCACCCTTCCTGATTACTAATTAGTACAGAATATTTCAGTACAGGATAATTTAAAGGCATCTGATGTCCCTTCTAATTCTGAGAATCTATAAGCTCAGACTTACGTGAATGTTTATACCTATACATTCCCAATGGCCGTTGTTTTCACCTCCATTGCAGTAATTAGCATGGTATGTCCTTCAAATATTTTATCATATTACATACCTACACACACAAACATACATATGTAAAAGAGATAAAACTTTAGATTATAGGTGTTGGAGTCAAGGTGACCTGGTTTCAAATTCTAGTTCTTCACAGCAGGTTAGCTCTGTGAGCTTAGGTATGTTTCCTAACCCTACTTAGCCTCTGCCTTTTGGCAGAACAGAAATTAAAAGATCTTCCTGCAGGAATTGGTGCAAGAATTGAAAGAGGTAAGGGATATAAATCTTTTACCACAGTGAGTGGAATATACAGCACGCACATAAAATGGTAGCTAGTGTGTGCATGTGTGTGTGCACATGTGTGTTTATGTGATTCTCACAGTGACTGGCACAAAATGTCAAGCTTAATAAAAATGTGTGGACTTGAACAGAAATGAGTCATGTGCTGGGAATAGAGGGGTTTTATGGATTCCAAGGCTCAGATGTAAACCGAAAGAACAGTCCACTGACAACAATTGTTCCTTTACTTCTTGGCTCCAGGAAGCTCCTGAGACACAAGAAATTCTGGAACTCAGTTCTGTAAAGCTGAGAGTCTGCATTTCTTCTCTTGCACTCAGACATATGCACTGTATCCCTAGACACAACAGATGGCCAGCTCTTTGCACACAAACCGGCTCTGAAGAAAAGCTTTGGGCATAGCAGGGGAGAAAGAACATCTCCACCAGTGTTACTCTCCTTGAATTGAAGGATAGATTCCTGTTACTTCTCTTCATTGACAGCAAGGAATTGACTGCGCTCTTGGGATGACCTCTAAACTGAGACTTACCAGTAGGTAGCACCGATGTTCAAAGTTTCTTCATGAAAGAGTCGGCTCTTCAGCTCCACAAGAAAGCTGCAGATTAAGGAGACAGAACTAATTATTTATTTTTCCCTGGGAGAAGGATGATGCCTGGGAGGTGCTGAATTTCAGAAGTCCTTTATCCACTCAAGGCAACGGGAACTTCAACAAAATCACTGGGGTTCCATGCAGTTCAACTCCCTCGAGAAACTCTGTCTCTGGGCAGCTCACAGCATGTACTAAGTCATCAAAGTACAGGAAAAAATCTTTCTTCCCATAAACTTGGTGAAATACATTAATAGGAGCTGTATTCCATATGCAGAATGTACATAGAAAATACAACTCTATTTATAAATCTTTTCCCAAGATGTTCTACTTCTCAAACTGAGCAGATGGGGTCTCTTGTTTCCCCCTTTGGCAGCTCTGGAACCCTGGGGAATTGCAGGTACCTTTATATATGTGGATCCTTGGGATATGAGTGTTCATTACTTGAATATAGATAGTGATGGTTGTGCCAAAAAAGTCTTTGCCACCTAAAAGTATTCAAAACACTAGTTGTTGTAAAATTAGTCTCTGCCAATGTATTTACCCTGTTTCTTCCCATTGTGTCAAAAGAATTGCGGCTGTTTAGACCATCACCGGTTTTGTAAACTATGTTGAGCACCCCTATCATGATGAGAACACAATGCAAAATGAAACTGCTATCCTGGGAAAGCTGCAGAGTACCACGGATTTGAGGAAAGTGATGCTGGGCTTCTCTGGAATCCCATTCTGAGCCATTGGCAAAGGAGGATTAGGCTGAGTTAGACCAATTAACAATTGGAAAAGAGAAAATCAACAAGGAAGATGATTAGAAGCTTCAAAAGAGAAATATTTGAATATCAAAAGATTAAGAGAAGCCTAAGGGGGAAATGATGAATCTCTCAAATATTTTTACAAAAATTACCTTCCTCCTAATCATGATATGAAAGCGAAATGCAAAGTGAAGGATTTCATTTCATTTGATCCTACAATTTTGTCAGAAAAATTACTGTTAAAAAATCAAGACCTGGCTCATTTTCTGATCATTTTTAGAATTAGCATGTAGTTAAAATTATCAAATAAATTCTGACTATATAAGCTAAAATAAACCTATATGCACGCATTTTAGTTTCCTTTGCCAAACTGAACTTCTTGAATGTTCTTCTTTGGAACTGTGTTTCTAATTGAGGTAGATTTACTTGTAAGTTGACTTCATTGAAGGATATAGTGTGATAGAGCAGGTAGGATTGTATACAGAATCTGGAGCCAGGGTGCCTGGGTTTTGAATCCAAGTTGTGATAGTCATTGTATAACACCGGAAGGTTATTTGATTTCCTTGTATTAAGGGTTTCTCATCTAGAAAACAATTAATAGTAGTCCTGTTTCAGCAGAGAATTGGGAACAAGGTAATGGGTACTGTTATCAAGAGGCATCTGGCCCACGCTTTGTGATGAACTGTGTCTGACTTCTTCTATGGGGGGCCCGTGCTTTCTAAGTGAGCATAACTAAGTTCATTGCTTTTCAGACCCCTTTCTGGAAAAAGCAAACTTTCCTTTTCTCCTAGCTACCTCATTCTTTCTCTGCACAACCATCAACTATTTCTGTAAGTCATTCCTGACCATTCGTCATGCCGCACAAGGTTGGGTGGCTCTTTGTGATTACTATAAAGTTAGTGAATACTGCTATAGTTTCCGCAGATCAATCCTTTCTCTTTCTTCCAAGTCGGCTTCAGGGATTCATGTCTCCCTAAGGCATGAAGGAAAAAGCACACTCATCTCTGTATCCCTACCACCTGGCCCAGGACACCCCTCCCAAATCATCTGCAGTGAACGGGTGCTTCAGTGAGGCCAAGGGGGCAGCAAAAAGAACCTTGGAGAGAGAGGTACTGGCCAGGTCTGCCATTAGCTGGCCCTAAAAGTTCGAATAGCTTGTTTTTCTCTGAGCCTAATTTTATATGTACTCTGTGGTGAAGTTGGTTGGTTCAACTCTTTGCACTCTTTCAGCTATCATGCCCTGTAATTTAATGATACCCATAAAATGGATATGCTAAACCTGGAGGGGGCGATTTAATTTTTAAAAGTTTTTTTAAAGTTTATTTATTTATTTTGAAAGACAGACAGAGGGCACGAGTAGGGGAGGAGGAGAGAAGAGAGGGGGAATCTACATGGTCAGTGTGGAGCCCCAACATGGGGCTCAAATTCACAAACCGTGAGATCATGACCTGAGCTGAAATCAAGAGTCAGACAATTAATCAACTGAGCCACCCAGGCGCCCCTGTAATTTTTCTTTTCAGTTTATAAAAGGAACTCTCTGAAATAATGATGAAGGCTCATTTTTCTGCTCTGTCTTTGCCCATTGATAAATAATTGGGGCCTGGTATTCTCTCAGTCAACCTGTATAGACCTGGATGGATCAACATGGATGCTCTCCACCCAACTCATAGAGCTTCAGATCACTGGGCTCATTCATTCTTGTTTGAAGGCTTGCTCCTCTGGCTGTGCAGCCTAATTATCACCATCACCCTCACTCGTACCCTTTGTGGCTAACTCCCAGACAATACACTAAATAACACTTTTCACATGTTATATCATGTAAGGCATGCACAAAGTTGGTGGGAAAGAAATCACTGTCCTCTTTTTAAGATTGAGTACATTCAATTGACTAAGACAGATTAGAAAACTGAAGGAATTGAAACCCTGGTCTTATTGGCTTCAGAACCCAAGTTCCTAACCAGCACATTCCACAACCTGCTGAGTTTCATCCACATCTATTCCATGTACCCATTGCCTGGCAACACTGTGTGGTATGAGCATCTCTTCAGGAGGGTCACATGCCATTCACTACCTGCCTTTGGGTGCGTGGTGAGTGGTGCTGGGTGCAAGCTTTCTAAGTTCCTTCTAAAGGCCTATAAACATGCAAGACAGTAAAGAGATAAGAGAGGCAGAATGGTAACTAGTGAGAGTACAGGCTTTAAACTGCCAGCTTTGAAATCTATCCTGGCACTTACCAACTATGTCATCCTAGCAAGTTACTTAATTGCTTGATGCCTCAGTTTTTGTATCTGTAAAATGTGAGTAAAAAGATTAATGAGCTAATAAATGTGAAATATTTAGGATGATATCTTGTACATATTAAATACTATATGTATTAAGTATCATTATGCCATACACTTTTGAATGCAGCTCAAATGACATTTTCTCCATAAAAGTTTCCAAAATTTCCCCTTTGGATCCTTGTTTTCTGGTATCTTATTAGGAAATTAAAAAAAAAATTTAAAAACCACCACTATCACTACAAAAGAACAAAAATAATAACAAAAAAACATTAGCTTCCTGATACCAAATATATTTATTAATTAAACAGATCACTCATTTCCATTTGTGACCCAGATGTATGTGACATAAACCTTGTTTTTTGCAGGCTTTTAACTTATATGCAAAATCAATGTTATTTTGACTGTTTCTCCCTTTTCTTGGCTGCTAGGAAGCTCATAGTCATGTTTTGAATCAGCTTTAATAACGATAAGTGCATAGGATCTGCATAATACAAATTTTCTCTGGTCTTTAATTTCCATATGCTTTTTAGATTCCCTGATTTTATTCTTAAGTAATTATTTTTTCTATTTTATTTTATCTTTGGGTAAGTCCTCTCACATCCTCTATCAAATAAAACAGAAAATAAATGTGTTACTATAGTAAATACAGTATTCATCTTTGGAATCCCCTAATTTCTAGCACTGCTTTATATACATAGATTTAGATGGAATCACCAATAAAGAAAAACAGTGCAGGACAGTAATTAAAGCAGTAAAAACAGATATTAGTCCGGAAATATTGCAATAGAGGGAAACAGAAACCTCTCAGTATAGAACTGGGCTCAATTCAGAATACAAGGAAAAGAGGGAATTTATAGCTAAGGAGTAGAGAGGGGGTGGGGAATCTGTGGGTGGAAAATGAGTAAGAAGGTGGGATAATTCTTGCTAAGAGGGTTTGTTGCTGAAGGCAGGCCAGGGTAATGAAATCTAACTGGGGGATGTTGAAGGAGGAAGTGGAGGGAGGCTCAGATATTGAGGGTGGGGGATTCTAGCTAAATCACCTGACTTGACAAGACTCTAGCTAAAAGTAGCCTCTGGGAGGACATGTCCAAGGAGAAGACTGACTTTGGTTTGGTTAGGAACAAAATCTTCGTCGCCTTGTAAACATGCCAATATCCAACTCTGTTTCATCTACACAAAGAGTAGTTTCTTATGGTTCAGCCTAATCTGGTCTCAACAAGTGCTTGCTTGGTTTAAACAACCTCAATTCTAAAGTACTGGTAACAAAAGACAAAAAAAATATTATCTTTTATTTCTTTGAAAATTAAAATGTCTTTTCTTGAATGTCTGTCTCCTTCTCAGCTTGTCCAGTGTGGCTGTTTATTCAATAAATAGAATACCTGTCTGCCTCGGTTCTAATGTGATGTGTAGCTGATACCTCAGAGCACTTACTTCCAAGTACATTTTATATTTAATTTATTACATAATTCTCCATAACTGATTTTATTGATGAACTGTACAGTGTAAAGTTATTATTTGTTAAAGATTTCACCTTACTTTTTAAGAAAACTTTATAGCTACAAAAATCCATTCCTCATACAGGCATTTGAGAGAGAAAAAATCCAAGATAAAGAAGTTCATAGGATTAAAGATCTATTCTACTTGCTGTCTTCATCCCGTTTCACATAAACTCATTGGCCTTATTTTTCAAATAAGCTTTTATTTAGGAAACAGATAAGAGAGATTCAGTTCATTTCCACAAATATTGAGAATCCACCATTGGTTAGGCTGAGGATAAAATGCTAAAAACGAATCATATTTCCTACCACTGAAGAGCAGTCCATGTACTGGTGCTGGAGAAACACACAGTTTTCAGTAGGATGTGATATGCTCTTAGTTTCTACTTTTTAATTAAAGTCTGTGCTTCCCTTTGATAGTTAAACATCTTCCACAATCCACCACCAATTATTTGTAATTTATGTAAATAAATTAAATGCAGCAACTAAACACCAAACTAATGGTGATTTTATTAAAATGCATTTTCAAAGTAGGCCGGTCAAGGTCTCTGAGAAAGTCTCCGGACAGCAAGCCCCTGCCCCTCTTTCCCATACTCTTCAACAAACAGTGAGAAAAGCACAAGGGACCACACAGGTCCTTTTGGAAGCCAGAAAAATACATGAAATGTCATATTAAGAATAACAAAGAAAGAGTAAACTCCAGAGCAACTGACATAACTGCTATTTTAATAAATTTGTTCTATCTCTAATCCTGTCACCAAAAAATGTATGGACTTTGTTTTCACAAATTCGTGGACAGAGTTATGGCATTTTAGATTTATATAAGGGCCTAGTGACTACTTTATATCGAACTTGGAGTTTGCAGAAGAAAAATATTCTCAGGTTCAAAGAGCCACAGAATCTTATCCATGGTTAGGACCCTTGCCTATGACTAAAAGTGCACTTTCTACAGCCCTGGAAATATTCCCTGAAATCCTCCATCATTCCCCATGTTGTGACTTTATAATCTATATTCTACTCTCCTGTAAAACAACTTTGTGTGTGTGTGTGTGTGTGTGTGTGTGTGTGTGTGTATGTGTGTGTGTGTTTAAGGGATTCTCTTTCTATATCACACTGTTGTGGCCATTAGCTTGTCATTGTGAAATATGTGTTAAAAGTAATTACCGTGTACAATTTTTTTTTTAAGAAGTAAGAATGTAAGGCTTAGGTGCTTTTGTCTGTCTTCAAGTGACTCTATTTCTTCCTCTTCTCCATTTCCCTGATTCTATAGTCCTCAAAATGGGAGGAGGTTGATGGAATATGACAAAGAGGGACCAATAATTCATGCTTCTTTCAGTCGAAGGGCACAACAGGCTAAATGTAGCTGTGGAGATGAAGGTAATGTACAGAACTGAATAGCAGGGATTACACCTGTGAGAATTTGGGCACTGAGCCAGCAAGGGTGGAGATGACCCAGATGTAGAATACCTCCTAGGAAAGTGTGCTAGTCTGTAAAGTTTTGGAACATTCATGAGTGCTGATCCTAAAACAATTCTAGAAGATGATACCTTGAGTCTGTTCCAGAAAGGGAAATGTCACAAATCATGATAAGGATAATGTTAGGGATGAGGAAGAAGAGAAAGCCAAAAAGGAAGAAGATTCTTTCTCACACCTGTCGACATTCATTGTGTTTCATATTTCACTATAGCTCTCATGGCCATAATCTTATTTAATATTTATTTGTTTTTAAGAGAGAGAGAGAGAGAGGCAGAGCACAAGCAAGGGAAGGACAGAGAGAGAGGGGGACACAGAATCTGAAGCTGGTTCCAGGCTCTGAGCTGTCAGCACAGAGCCTGATGCAGGGCTTGAACTCATGAACAAAGATCATGACCTGAGCTGAAGTCGGACACCCAACTGACTGAGCTACCCAGATGTCCCTCTTCATGGCCATTATCTTATGCAGTTTTTGCCTTCAACTCATCAAGCATCTATTTTTATGCCCATCACATGGTTGAGATAGTTCAACCAGAAAGAAGTAACTCCCAGGAATCTATCTACCTGGCAGCTGGAGAGATGCAGAACAAATAGTTACTCAATTGCTCAGGAGATATTTATTGCGCACTGTGATCAAGGCCCTAGAGAAACAACAGCAGACATGAGAACCAGTGTCTACCCTTTTGAAACTTACCTGTCTGACTTCAAAACTAAAGCAGTCCCAGAAGAGTTACTGAGCTTTCCACAATCGGAACAATAACTATCATTTTTAAAGTTGTGATCAGCTTGAAGGCTAGCACAGGAACCAATTTAGAGTTAGGTACATTTCATGGTGCTTTAAATCTTTATCTAAATTGTGTATCATTAAAGATAATTAGTAATCCTAGTAAACATAATACCTTAATGTCTTAAAAAAGAAATCTATTGTTGTGGGAGGGGGGAAAAAAGCATAGCTCAGGAGAAAGTCTCTTTAGTGCAGATAAACACAGTTTAGGAAAGTAAAATTATGGGACCAAAGCAAACACAGTCACCCCCATCCATGTGGAGGCAGCCGTCTTTGGATGCAGGGTGATAAAAATAGCATCTGAAGGGCTAATCTTTCAAAGCCAAACTTATAATTATGCAAACATTTCCTCAGGACATTAGTTCACTTAAAAAACGTAGTTTAAATATGTCCTTTGACTTTTTCTGAAATGGCTTAAGGTGACTTCACAGCTAAAACAAGTAGGAGAAATAACATTTAAGGTTATTTGAGAAAGCATTTTTAAAAACGTAGATAGAATTGGCACTTTCAGGCACTTGAGTTGAGAAGATTATAGTACAGGGACAATTAGTTTATTTTCTGGCAGCTAAGCTATAAAGAGAAGCATTTTGAATTGTACAATAATTGAAAACCCACAAATTCATCTGTAGACAAAATCCTTTCTTGGACTTCAACCCAAGAAGAAACTTAACATGTATACCAGTATTTAAAGAAAAAAAAAAAACCCACATCATTCCATGCACTTTATCTACAACCAGAGTCTTACAAAATACACAGAAATGCTGTTCTCCTGGGAGATTCACAGACAGGCTTTTCAGAAAGGCAGAAGTTTTGACGTTAAATCTTAACTCAGGGCAGGCAATTTTGTGCGAAGCTGACATAACAGCGTCCAAGCATTCAGTTGGCCTAACTTAATTCTTGAATAGAACTTGCAGCCTGGAGATAAATGGTTAGTTAGCATGTCCACAAATGTTCTTTTCTATACATGAAGATGTTTTAAGCAAGCTTTGGAAAAAACTGTATCTCTTTCAAATCTTTTTTTTTTCTTCTACTTTTCAGTTTTATTGAGATATGCTTAATATTTTAAAAGTTGTGCATGTATACATTTTGATGAGTTTGGACATATACATCCCTTATACCATTGTGGCAATCATGGCAAAAACATATCCATTAAGTCCAAAAGTTTCTGTGTGTCCCCTTATGTGTGTGTGTGTGTGTGTATGTGTGTATGTGTGTGTGTGTTAAGAACACTGAACATGAACTGTTTATTCTTAAGTTTTTAATTACACAACACTATATTGCTAACTGTAGGCACTATGTTGTACAGAAGATCTCTAGAACTTACTCTTCCTGTATAAACTGCACCTTTATACTTATTGGGCAATTCCCCATTTCCCTCATCCCAGCCCCTGGCAGCTACCATTTTCTTCTCTGCTTCTTTGAGTTTCATTATCTTAGATAGCTCACAGAAGTGGAACCATGAAGGACTTGTCTACTGGGACTGACTTATTACACATTAACATCACTTTCTGTGATGTTTATAAAAGAGGACATTGTGTAACCATTTTACTCACGTATTCCAAGCATGGTTTTAAGAATCAAAAGCCAGGGGATGGTGGTAATATTCATATCACAGTTTACAATTTTAAGGGTATTTCTTTGCTCATAAGGAAGATAAGTCATTGACCATTACTAAGTCATGTTTATGTTGAGAAAGATCATTGATGAAGAGACTACAATTGTTCCCCTCCTTATATCCGCACTCACTGAAGTGTAACCTCATAGCCCCTGCCATCAGGAGATGAAGTGTAACCTCATCCCGCTACTGCTTGAAACTGGGCTTGCTTTGGGACTTGCTCTGCCAAATATGATATGACTGAAGTGACCATGTTGGTTCTGAGCTCAGAACTTTGGCTGGGTCTCTTGAAACGCCACTGATACCCTGCAGAAACCAAACCAGGTCTAACTGCTGAATGATGAAAGACACCAGTCTTAGGCATCCTCAAAGCCAACCTGCCAACACCCAGCTACACGGCAGAAACAGAGTCCCCTAAGTGATCTGCAGCTCACTGCAGGCAGATGCAGGGACCCGGGCCAATATCAGAACTGCTCAGCTGAATCCACTTTAATTTATTGACCCACAGAATTGTGAGCTAAATATTGTGTTAAGCCACTAGCTTTTGGGTGGTTTGTTTTTTACCACTTGCTAACTTACATATTTTCAGACATTACCAATAATAGGACATTATATTTGCACTTTATTGTTTGAAGGGTATTTTGTGCATGTTATCTCACTTGCCTCCTATCCTGAGCCTTCTTATTAAATAAAGAGACATACCTACATTTTTGTTATAAGGCTGTGCAGACTAACGGAGGCATGTGAACTGGAATATAGTGGGTGTTCAATGGAAGTTTCATCTTTTATTCTCTATCACCTGGTTTCTCAGTTTTTTTTTGTATTTCCGCCTTTAACTGGAAAATTTTAGACATGTTTTTTCCTAATTGCATTCCCCCCCCACAAAAAAACCCATTTTAATGCTACAAACACGTTATATACCCATATCTGTATAGTATGTAAACCTGTGCTTGTTTGTCCCATAATACCCAATTTTAACCCTTTTGGGGGAGTACATTGTTATCCTTGAGCATGCATTCTCTGTTGGTGTCATGATATGCATTCTTGTTTCATGTTGACCCTGGAACCATGAAGTGATTTGCACTAGGCCATACAGCTTAAGAACTTCAGCCCTGAAAGGTTAACCTGGGGTGTTTGGCTCCAAGCCAAGCACTCTTGGTACTCTGTCAGAGAGCCTCAGTTCAAATGTGCATTTAGTCTAAGGTTGGATAAATGGAATCGTCTATCTTTACAACTCTGGGGTGAAAACCGACTAATTAAACTGCTTGTAGCTGTTATAGAGAAGGAAGGGAAAGCTCTATGAATGCTTAATAATCACGTTGACAGAATTGGAAGATGCTGTTTGCTTCTCTGTGTGTCGAGACTGTTTTCAGATGAAGAGAATTCATTCTCTGGAGCCATCCATCCAGCCTCCTCACTAAATTCACCCCCACTACATTTCTTTAAGGATTTATAGACAGAAAAGAAAATAGCAGTGAAGCAGATGAAAACATTTCCTTGATACAGGCATAAAAGTCTAAGGACTAAAAGAGAGGAGGGGATCCACCAACAGGGAAAGACCAGAGGAGATTAAATGCATACATGTCACTAATCACTGTATTCAACCTTTAGAAATGCTCGTTGTGAGGAAAGGCATTTGCAGAGAGAAAGTATATAAAGAAATGTGAAACCGACCCGAGCCACAAAGTTCACGGGACAAAATGTGATGGTTATTAAGCTCCCACTGGCTTGTAGCCAAACGCAGAGTGTGCCCCTGTCCAGGCAATTTAACCTGACCTTGGTTAAAGAAGCAATTTTGATCATGCATATGAGGATGGGGGCTTGCAGGGAACTGAAATATGAAAGCATCCAGAACCTTCTCAACATTTAGCTTACTCATCAAGGACTTCAGAATCTGACTGATTTCTGAGCAGTTAGCAACACATTTCTAAACTAGGTTCCTCTCAGAGTCTCACGGTTCTCTGAAATGCCTCTCTCTCTCTTTTTTTTCAGCTAGATAAGAGTAATAAATGAAGATAAGTGATTTTTCTATCCCCACATATTTCTTGCAAGAAGAAGAAACAATGGGTGTCATAAATATTTACCAAAACAAAAGAGAGACAGACAGAGACAGAGAGACAGAGAAAGGAAGGAAAGAAGGAAGGTAGGAACAAACAAATGAATCAAAGAACAAACCAATGAATGAAGGGTGAAAGAGAGAAAGGAGGGAAGGAAGAAGGAGGGAAGGCAGGCAGGCAGGAAGGCAGGAAGAAAGAAAGGAAGGAAGGAAAGAAGGAAAGAAGGGAGAAAGAGGGTAGGGAGGAGCCTCAATAGCCATCTATAGTTCTATTATTGTTTTACTTATGGTGAAGTGAAAGCTTCAAGTCAGGAAGTGATTTCTTTCAAACTCACAGGTGGAGGTAAAAGGAGAGCATATTTAACCAGTGCTCATTGTAACACATTAGCTCTTACCTCCTATGAAACAGTGATCTGCTGTCGTCTCAAGTATTAATTTTATTCTTCTACAGTCACTTTAGGAAAACTAATACAAACTCTTCTGGAATTACCTTTTGAGTCTTTTGCATTCAGGTTGATTTGCAAGATTTCTCACTCTAGAGAAACCATTTCAGTCCCTCCCGGCTCCATCCTGAACATCTACTTCGAGCCCAGATTCCTGAGAGGCATCACCTGTCTGCTCTCTGTTCCCGATGGGTCAGAGAAGCAGGCCAGGTCACTGAGCAGGCTATCCTACTGCCTACTGACCAGGCTTCCTTCCACACCCTGATAGAATGAAACCCTTTCTCAAGCAGCACTCGGACATCAGCTGCTCTTCCAAATGTCTTCCTTCTACATGAGTTTTCACTGTTGCCAAGCGTATGTATTGGTCTTGTTGGCCGTTCCCTTCAGAATATAGTTAGTTCCAACTATATTCCCCGCCCTACCTCACCTTATAAGCACTGACCTCTTTTGGTTGATTTAAGGACTCATGCTCTCACTCTCTTTCCTGTCTCTGGGGTCTTATCATGCCTGGATTCTCTTGATTTACTTCTGAACTCACTAGCCGGGATGGACCCTGAAGAATTTAGATGAAACACAGCCTTGAGGGTTTATTATGACATGGATGTTTTAGATGGTCCCTTACCACTACCCCTGCCCACTGAACCGGAACCTCTTCTAGTTCTGGTCCTGCCACTCATTTGCTGGGAAATATTAGGAAAATCTTTTCCCTTCTTGGTCCTAAGTGTACTTACTTACAAACCGAGGAGAAGCACTTCAATATTCATTCATTCATTCATTCATTCATTCATTCATTCACTCATCTATTCATTGACCCTACACCCATATCCTGAGATGCTGTTCTATGCTAAGAAGCTTACTGGTATCAGTTTAAGGGATCTCCAGGGTACTTTCACATACAGGTCACATGAGGCCACCTCCTTAACTATTCCTGTGGAAGCCAGAGTGACTCATTCTAGACAAGAAGCAGATGGTCATAGCCAGGGCTTGGGGGGTGTGAAGCACCCTTTATGTATAGAGTTAGAGGTATGTTTGCACAAGGGGAGACTGAGGAAGAAAGGAAGTAGCAATGGATCTACCTTTTCCCAAGTTCTTCCCGCAGCCGAGGGAGGCTGCATCCTGAGGTTGAAAATAGACAGAGTGGGACAGAAATAGCAGCACCTGCTTCAATCTGCAGCCTCACAACCTGAGCTCCCAGAAAGAGATGTGCCTGCAGGCGAAAGTGCTTGCCACGGGGAACTGCAGAAGAGCGATGCTGGCCCTGAACATTGTTTTAATTACCAGGTGCCTGCTCCCTCCACGTCACTTCTCTCCCTCCCCAGCATAGATGGGGTGTTGGAGCTGACACTGGGTGGAAGACTGGGGCAGAGCTGGGCTTTGCCCTCAACTTGCTGGGTGATCCAGTCAGGGTTTTTATCCCTCACAGAGCTCAGTTTCCCCATCTATAAAATCAGAGAGCAGATCTTGAGAATCCACTTAAGTTCTAACAGGCTAGACCTGCTGGCTCTCCCCGTTGCATTCCTGCCTGCTCCTCCCACCCCACACCATAGCCCACACTCTCATTCTTCCCTCCCTCCTAAGTGTTCATAATCCCTTTCCACTGTTCTTCCTCTCCTAACGACTGCAGGAAAGGGGGCCATTTGTGTCCAGGGCACTCATACTGGTGGCACAGACTGTAGGAGAAATGGTGGGGCTCACGTGTCAGTCTGCCTACCTTCCTCCCTGTTGTGGGACTTTTAGGGGCAGAGAAAGCATGGCTTCTGCAGAGGAGGCCAAACCAGGGGGATCCAAGGCTGGTGCCCAAGTGGGCCAGTTTTGTCCATCAGTAGGCTTTTCACAGCTGCCATTTGCCTCCAGGAGTCTCAACAGTGTCACTTCTCCCTGACTCCTGCCCCTCCCCCACTGTCCCTTTCTGCCAATTTCTTCTGTATCAGAGACTTCAGACCTGCAGGCCACAGGCAGAATTCTCATGTTTTGTCCTTGCCGTGCACACTCACTCTGCTTGCTCCTTCCCTGCGGCCGTTCATTGTCCAGGAGACTTCCTTTTTCTAAAGACTACCCTCTGTCTTCATCAGGGGCCCTTCCTGGTTACTCTTCCCTCTCGAGCATGTGCCCCCATTCTCTCACCTGCTGTAGATACTCCCTCTGCCATCTCCTTCTTCCCTTTTCTCCATTTACAACCTGTCTCAAATTCTCCTTGCATACCCCACTCTCTCCTCTTCATTCTTCCCTGCCCTCCACTCCTTGCTTCAGGAACACAATGCCCTGCAAAGACCATGGTCTTGGATGTAAGGTGGAGATGGGTGGGTTTACCTTCTGTGGTCTTGGGGAAATTGCCTGAACCTTAAATACATGATTTATTCATCTTCAAAATGGGTCGATAAAAAAGTATGGGCAAAGTTGTGCTGATGTCAGATGACATCTGTGAAGAATTTATGTCTTAAGAGATAACAATAAACACAGTGCCTAAAAAATAAAAGGGCTCTTATAATAATCACAATCATTCTGAGGCGCCTGGGTGGCTCAGTCAGTTAAGCGTCTGACTTCGGCTCAGGTCCTGATCTCGCAGTTTGTGGGTTTGAGCCCCGCCTCAGGTTCTGTGCAGGCAGCTCAGAGCCTGGAGCCTATATCAGATTCTGTGTGTCTCTCTCACTCTGCCCCGCCCCCGCTCATGCTCTGTCTCTCTCTGTTTCAAACATACATAAAAACTATAAAAATTTTTTTAAAAATCACGATCATTTTCATCATTGGCATCAACAACAGCAACGAAATGCTAGACTTTCTCCTACTTTCCTCCTTTCATTTCCCCAGTGTCTCTCTCAGCTCTCAGCTCCTCCTGGAGGAGGCTGTGTCCCTATTACATGTTCTCATAACACCCCGAATGGCTCCTGTCCTGGTTCGTATCACACTGGCTTAAAGGCGCCTGTTTGACCTTCCTTTTGTCCATTTCTACTCAGATCAAGGGCCCTGTCTTGTTCATCTCTATGTCTCTGGGGCCTGGAACAGTGCTGACTAAGCATTAAGTACCAGGGCCAGGACTAGACTGAGGCCAGTGAGTACCTACATCATGACATGCAGGGAGCTCAGAATTGTGCCTCTGTAATAGATAGCCAGTAAAATTGTACTGAAGAGATTAGTTGATTAATTCTTTCTGTGTCTCCTTCCCCTATAGTTTCTCAATCCTGTCAGCTTGTCCTTTTCTCTCCCTCTCTTCCATTCACTCCTGTCTTCACCCACAACTTTCACTGCCTGACATGTCCCTTTAACAGCATCAGCCTTCTCTCCCCTTCTTCCCTCCTCCTCCAGTCTCCCCTGTGCTCCTTCTCTGGGATCCTCCCCAGCCCTTGCTCGGTCTACTTGCTTGAATCTGGCAAACTTTCTTCCCTCTGCCTCTTTCTTTATTGATTTGTGTGGGGTTATTTTGTCCATGGAGGGAAAGGATTTCTTTGATACTCCAAAGGATCAGCCCGGGCACAAAAGCCACGGACAGCTTTTGTTTGATGTGGACAATTTTATTCCCATTCAATTCCCTGGGTTTTCAAACAGCTGCAGATCTGTGAACTCAGAACATCTGAGCCAGTTCATCCTCCCTCTTCTGAAAGTGCACAGGCATTTTTTTAAGTCTTTAACAACCTGTCCTGTACCTCACTGAACAGAGGTCACATCATTAGTAGGACCCTGAGTTCATCTTGAAAAGTTAAAACTGTTAAATTAAGAACAGATCTAGGTACAGGTCTTTAAATAAAAGTGAAAGATACAAGCAAAATACCCAAACTACTTCCTTCTTCCTGTCACATGTATGTTGCATCCTTCACTTTCTAAGGTCAAAACGTTTTTGAACACTTACATCTATCATCTTAGCTACATTCACCCATTAGCAGTGCAATCCTTCTCTAATTGGGATATTTGCCTAAATAAAACTGCCTTAAAGAATTATAAATGTATCAAATTATCAAATAGGCCACTGGTGGCTTTATAGATATAAAATATGGATATGTACATTTATATGAATAATTTGTAGACTACTGAACAGGAGGTGTGTGCTCTGGGGTTTGGTGTCTCCTCACCCCAAATGCCTAGGACTCTTCAAATGTTTACCATATATTGTCTAACATGCCTGATTTGTAAAGGATAATACTGGACTCAATATTTGCTCTAATCACTCACAGAGAAGGGGTCAAATGCAAGGTAAAAATGGAGATTCATGGGAAACCCCACACTTTGGAGATATCATCTCTACCTGGGAAAGCAGAGGGCACTGCTGAGCTGGGTGAGTCCAGGCAAAGAGGGAAGCAGGATCTATAGAAAATGTCTCATATTTGGTGGATAGCTAAGCTGTGGCTGTACCTTCTCTGCAGAGACAATTTTGCAACACTTGGCACAATTTAAAAATGCATGTATGATTGACCCAGCATTTCCAACAATAGGAGTGTATTCCATAAATATATTGGCACATATGAGAAAAGATGTATGAGTATACAACATGAACCTTAAAACATTGTTGGAAGAAAAATGATCAGAAATAATAATGTCAATCAGCAGAAGTAATTATATTACACACATGCCTTGAAATATCTTGCAGCTTCTAAAAAGAATGAGCTCTTCTGTACCAGTATGGTAAATCTTTCTGATATAAAACCAAGTATTAATATGCAGAGGATGGTACCATGGTGATGCTTTTTGACATGTCAGCTTGGATAGCCTGACCTATAGTCCTCTGGATGCCCTAGTCCTGTGTTTTTGGTTAGAAACAGCTTAAGGGGTCTGCTCTCAGGGATGCTGGAGGGCATTTTGTAGCACATACAAGTCTCTCCCAGTTACTCAAACACTAGCATTGATGCTGCTGTGAAGGGAGCTCACAGATGTGATTCAGTACCCTAATCAGTTGACTTTGGGTTAATCAAGAGGGAGATTATCCAGGGTAGGCCTGATTTAGTCAGTGTGTTCTTGAAACCTCCTTCTTGACCACTCCCTATGCACTGGGAGTTTCAGCTCATGATTGTGGAGTTCAGTCTGCTTGTGCTTTCCCTGACTGCCTGTCCTACAGACTTTGAATTGGTTAGCTAGCCTCAACAATTGCATATGCAGACTTCATGTAATAATTCCTACACATACATATATGTGTATATATATATGTGCACATGCATGTGTGTGCTTATCCTACAAGGTTTTTCTTCTCTGGTTAAACTCTGCCGTTAGCATAAAATAACCCAAAAAACAAACAAAAGCAATGGTAGGAGGAGATGCATTCGTGCCTTTGTACTTAACCTTGTGTTTTAAACTATTAAAGGTCATAATTTTTTTTATTATAGCAAAAACTGCATAAAATTTACCATCAAGACTATTTTTATTTATTTATTTAAATGTTTATTTATTTTAAGAGAGACAGAGCATGCACATGAGCAAGGGAGGAGCAGAGGGAGAGGGAGAGAGAGAATCCCAAGCAGGCTCCTTGTTGTCAGCACAGAGTCCAATGCAGGACTTGAACTCACCAACTGTGAGATCATGACCTGGACTAAATCAAGAGTTGGATGCTGAACTGATTGAGCCACCTACATGCCCCTCAACTATTCTTACATGTACAGTTCAGTAAGGTTATAATTATGCTGCTGTTAAACATATCTCTAGAACTTTTTCACCTTGTGAAACTAAACCTCTATACCTTTTAAACAATAGCTGTCCTTATTCTTCTATCCCCAGCCCTGGAAACCACTTTTATTTTCTGTTTCTATGAATTAGACAACTTTAGATGCTACATATAAGTAGAATCAGACTACTCGTGGCCATGTTTAATTTTAATACCATTTTAAAGTTATATTTAATAAATTTAATGCAATATTTGAAAGTACTGCCAAAGCACAGTACCTATCCTGAAATTCCTTTCCTATCTAGGGGAAGACTATTATAAGTATTGGTTGACTGATCACTTGATTCATTGTTTTCTGTCACTTACCATAGACCTTATTTTATACTTAACTTCCATTTATTCAACAAATATTCATTGACTGTCAGAAAGTGTGAGCTATCAGGTTGGATACCTGGGAACATGAAGATGAATAGGTGAAAGAATAAAAATTTTATTTATCATATTGGCTGTCTTTGGAGCCATGGAGATAATGGATGTAACATGGCCACCTCAGTTGTAACACTGTTATTAATAACAATGAAATCCAATGTAGAACCCAAGGAGGGCAATCCCTATGCCCTGCTGCAAATCTGCTGATGGAATCTGTGGAAACCAATCACCATTGCTCTGGATACTTGAAGTGATGAACATTGGGGGTACATACTCTGTGAAATGCATTGATTGATGTCATGTGCTCTAGTATTAAACAACTCACTGAGACACACATTTTACTAAATGGGAAAAAGATGCAGACGAGAATGCAGGATACACTAGAGTCTAGTTCATTTTTTAATCATGTTTAATTTAATGCTAATTCTTTAGTCAGCTGGAGAACATAGAGACTTTCCTGTTATTCATTCTCCTTATATCTGGATGGGCAAAAATTGCCACTATCAACATGATAATATTATGAATGATAACTTAAGTCATTCACTGAGAGCTCATTCTGTGCCATATGCTGTTCTAACTCTTTTCTATGGATGGATCAATTTAACAAAACCTATGAAGTAGGTGAATGTCATTATCTCTACTTTTCCAATTAAGGAACTAGAGTTTATAAAAGTTATGAAATGTGCTTATGGTGAAGCAGAGCCTGGGTCCTGGGCCACTGTGTGTCTTGCCCTACTGAGTGCATATGTTGAGGTGGGTATGGAGATGAAGGGTATCCAGCCTCTGCCCTTGAAGGTAAGTGGAAGGCAGCAGACATTAATAGTGAGGTGTAATTCAAAGCATGATGGTAGAACAGTCATAAGAGACATCCAAACAAAGGAAAACAGAATAGAGATGTTCAGGCTCTTGCTGACCCTGTATGTCAGAAGTCACACATGCTTTAACAAAGCTGGCCTCATTCAAAACAGATGGCCTGCTGGTGAGCAATATTAGAGTCAGTTTATAAATTGCACTGTATGCATGTCCATGTTTGCACAAGCAAGCACATTGTTTTGGAAACTCCATACCATTCCATTTCTACACTAGGATCATGATGTTTTCAAAGTTCTTGGCTCATACTGCATGGCTATTCAATAGATATTAATAAAAAGTTTGTTACAGATAGTATGGATTTTCAAATCCATAGATTCAAATACTATTCCATGGATAAGTTACTCTTCTTCTCTAATATGTAAAGTTCTTGTCTATAAAAAGGGAAACTATAGTAAAGTACAAACCTCATGAGGTTGTTTCAAGGATGAAATGAGAAACTCAAACAAAATGGTTTGCATCATGTCTGGCACACAGTAAGTGCCTGGTGAATAGATGCTATGATTGGGTTATTGAAAGAATGACCCAAAAGCATTCTGAAGGATTAAGCCAAGAGAGTGCCCAAAAAGACTACTTTGGAAAACCTATACTCCATTGTATGGATGAATCCAGGTATATATGTTAAATAATGGGCATGTTTCTTTAAAATTTTATGCTATAAAGTGGAAAATATATGGGTTATCTAAATTTGACATGAAAGCAAGGAAAGAAAGTTTGGTTTGTATAATTCCCTTGTACCTTCAGTGAGAGAGTGGTCTAGCCTATGAAATGGTATGTTGGTAAACTCTGAACCATGTAACAAACCTGAACTAATCCAAGGCTTCTCTATACCTAGGGAGTGGCACACCCTGGATTTCATCTTGTCAGACCCTGGAATTTCAGCACTGACTAGTGTATTCCTATCCTATTCCCGTGGTATGTATTCCTATCTTTCTTTCATACCACATTTCCTGACTGTGGGCATTGTATTTCTCTGACCTGCTTTCTCAGTCATGGTAGAGAAAGGGGCACATTAAGGGGCTGTAAGGTTGTCAGTTGATGGTTTCTGAATTAGGGATGAAGATCATACATCCACATCCAAATCAACTTTGTCTTCCTAGCAATTTCCTCTCTGCCTTCCCCTCCCAAATGCAAGCTGGAGTCTGGAAGCTGCTTGAACATTATGACTGTTATAGAACCAAGCTATAATTTTCAGGCTAATGGAAGACATATTGGCAAAAGTTGACATTAAGTGGAACTAATTGCACTGTAACTGCTAAATAACTAAGAAATAACTACCCTGTAATTTATGGTTCAGTGTGGACTATTCAGTAACTTTGGAGCTCTTTGTAGAGCAAGGAGCTCAGTGATCCATGAACTGCCAAACTTTCCACCATTCAGGGGGCTCTAGAAGCCGAAGATCGTGTGTTCCACAGATATGCAAGGCTGCAGTTTATAAAGGCAACCTCCCTTATTCTGTGGATAATGACTTCACTGTGGTGCTTAATGGATGAGAATTGTGCATGTTAGAGTCTTTGTGGTGGGTCCAATGTAGGTTGAAATATCAAGCCTAGTGCATACTTAAGGAGTGTATCTTTTATACTATAATTCTGCTAATGGATGGACATTCTGTCATAGACAAAATAAATTTATAAAGAAAGTAAGGCCAGTAATGAGGCAAAAACAAAAGTCCAGGACCAGATGACTTCACAGGTGAATTTTACTAATGATTTTTTTAAGTTTAGTTATTTATTTTTGAGAGAGAGAGAGTGAGCGAGCAAGTGAGTGGGGACGGGGCAGAGAGAGAGGGAGAGAGAAGGTTCTAGGCTGCCAGCAAAGAGCCCAACACAGGGTTTAAACCCACAAATCATGACATCGTCACCTCAGCCATGGGGCTCGAATCCATGAACTGTGAGATCATCACCTAAGCCAAAATCAAGAGTCAGCACTTAACTGACTGAGACATCCAGGAACCTCTCTATCAAACATGTAAAGAAGAGCTTATATCTATTCTCTATTCAAAAAAATAGAAAAGGAAGGAAAACTTTCAAATTCATTATATGAGGCCAGTATCATCCTGATACCAAAATCAATAAAGACACCACACACAAATGCAAAAGAACTACAGGCCAGTATCTCTCATGAATATAGATGCAAAAATCTTCAACAAAATAGTAGCCAACTAAATCCAACAATGCATTAAAAAATCATACGCCACAAGCAAGTGGGATTTATTTTTGGTATGCAAGGGTGTTCCAATATTTATAAAAACAATCAACATGATACATCATATCAATAAGAGAAAGGATAAGAACCTTATTTCAGTAGATGCAGAAAAAGCATTCAACAAAGTAGAGCATCCATTCATGATTTTTAAAAAATTCTGCAGGGGCGCCTGGGTGGCTTAGTCGGTTAAGCGTCCGACTTTCGCTTAGGTGATGATCTCGCGGTTCGTGGGTTCGAGCCCCGCGTCGGGCTGTGTGCTGACTACCAGCTCAGAGCCTGGAGCCTATTTCAGATTCTGTGTCTCCCTCTCTCTCTCTGACCCTCCCCTTCTCACGCTGTCTCTCTCTCTCTCCTAGAAATAAATAAAAATATTAAAAAAAAAAAATTCTGCAAGGGGCGCCTGAGTGGCTTAGTCGGTTAAGCGTCTGACTTTCATTTAGGTCATGATCTCGCGGTTCGTGGGTTCGAGCCCTCGTCGGTTCTGTGCTGACTGCCAGCTCAGAGACTGGAGCCTGTTTCAGTCTGTGACTCCCTCTCTCTCTGACCCTCCCCTGCTCACGCTGTCTCTCTCTATCTCTCCTAGAAATAAATAAATAAAAAAAAAACATTAAAAAAAAATTCTGCAAAACAGGTCTAGAGGGAACACCCCTCATCATAATAAAGACCTTATATGAAAAACTCATCATACTTCATGGTGAAAAACTGAGAGCTTTTCCCCTAAGGTCAGGAACAAGACAGGAACTTTAACCACTTTTATTCTACATAGCATTGGAAATCTTAGCCACAGCAATCAGACAAGAGAATGAAATAAAATTCATATTGTTAAAGAAGTAAAATGTTCACTATCTGCAGATGACACGTTACTATATACAGAAAACTCCACAGATTCCATCAAAACAATTACTAGAGCTGTTAAATGAATTCAGTAAAGTCATAGTATACAAAATCAATGTGTAGAAATTTGTTTCATTCCTATATGCTAATAATGAAGCAGCAGAAAGTAAAATTAAGAAAACAATCCCATTTATAATTGTACCAAAAAACAATAAAATATCTAGGAAGAAACTTAACCAAAGAGGTGAAAGATTTGTACTCTGAGTGGTGCCTAGGTGGCTCAGTCAGTTAAGCGTCCAACTTTGGCTCAGATCATGATCTCACAGTTCGTGGGTTTGAGCCCCATGTAGAGCTCTGCTGACAGCTAGCTCAGAGCCTGGAGCCTGTTTCAGATTCTGTGTCTCCCTCTCTCTCTGATACTTTCCTGCTCTCTCTCTCTCAGAAATAAATAAAACATTAAAAATTTTTTTTTTTTTTACAAATAGTTTATTGTCAAATTAGTTTCTACATAACACTCAGTGCTCATCCCCAAAGTGCCCTCCTTCATGCCCATCCCCCCCTCCCCCCCACATCCATCAGTCCTCAGTTTTTGTCAGCATTCAAGAGTCTCTCATGGTTTGCCTCTCTCCCTTTCCCCCACCATTTCCGCCCTTCTTCTCCCCCTTGGTCCTCCGTCAAGTTCCTCCTAATCCTCCTATACGTGCAAACATATGGTATTTGTCCTTCTCTGCCTGACTTATTTCGCTCAGCATAACACCCTCAAGGTCCATCCATGTTGCTACACATGGCCAGATTTCATTGTTTCTCATTGCCATGTAGTATTCCATGGTATAGATAAACCACATCTTCTTGATCCATTCATCTGTTGATGGACACTTAGGCTCTTTCCATGTTTTAGCTATTGTGGAGAGTGCTGCTATGAACATTGGGGTACATGTGCTCCTATGCCTCAGCATTTCTGTATCCCTTGGGTAAATTCCTAGCAGTGCTATTGCTGGGTCATAAGGGAGTTCTATTGTTAGTTTCCTGAGGAACCTCCACACTGTTTTCCAGAGGGGCTGTACCAGTTTACATTCCCACCAACAGTGTAGGAGGGTGCCCGTTTCTCCACATCCTCGCCAG
Organism: Hyaena hyaena; assembly: GCF_003009895.1. NCBI lineage: Eukaryota > Metazoa > Chordata > Mammalia > Carnivora > Hyaenidae > Hyaena > Hyaena hyaena. The sequence goes on from NW_024080722.1 coordinate 2,908,875, forward strand.
CATCTAGAGTTCTCTGATTTGCTCATTTTAGCCACTCTGACTGGCGTGAGGTGGTATCTCAGTGTGGTTTTGATTTGTATTTCCCTGATGAGGAGGGATGCTGAGCATCGTTTCATGTGTCTGTTGGCCATCTGGATGTCCTCTTTGGAGAAGTGTCTGTTCATGTCTTCTGCCCATTTCTTCACTGGGTTGTTTGTTTTTCGGGCGTGTAGTTTGGTGAGTTCCTTATAGATTCTGGATATTAACCCTTTATCTGATATGTCATTTGCAACTATCTTTTCCCATTCCGTTGGTTGCCTATTAATTTTCTGGGTTGTTTCCTTGGCTGTGCAGAAGCTTTTAATCTTGATGAGGTCCCAACAGTTTATTTTTGCTCTTGATTCCCTTGCTTTTGGGGATGTGTCAAGTAAGAAGTTGCTGCGGTGGAGGTCAAGGAGGTTGTTTCCTGCTTTCTCCTCTAGGGTGTTGATAGTTTCCTGTCTCACGTTCAGGTCCTTTATCCATTTTGAGTTGATTTTTGTGCATGGTGTGAGAAAATGATCTAGTTTCATTCTTCTGCATGTTGCTGTCCAGTTCTCCCAACACCATCTGTTAAAAAGGCTGTCTTTTTTCCATTGGATATTCTTTCCTGCTTTGTCAAAGATCAGTTGGCTGTATACTTTTGGGTCCACTTCTGAGTTCTCAATTCTGTTCCATTGGTCTATGTGTCTGTTTTTGTGCCAATACCATACTGTCTTGAGGATGACAGCTTTGTAGTAGAGGCTGAAGTCTGGGATGGTGATACCTCCCGTTTTGGTTTTATTTTTCAGTATTACTTTGGCTATTCGGGGTCTTTTGTGGTTCCATACAAATTTTTGGATAGTTTGTTCTAGTTTTGAGAAGTATGCTGGTGCAATTTTGATTGGAATTGCATTGAATGTGTAGAGTGCTTTAGGTAGTAATGACATCTTAACTATATTTATTCTTCCTATCCATGAGCATGGAATGTTTTTCCATTTCTTTGTGTCTTCTTCAATTTCCTTCATAAGTTTTCTATAGTTTTCATCATACAGATCTCTTGTATCCTTGGTTAGGTTTATTCCGAGGTATTTTATGGTTTTTTGTGCAATTGTGAATGGGATCAGTTTCTTGATTTCTCTTTCTGTTGCTTCATTATTGGTGTATAAAAATGCAACCGATTTCTGTACGTTGATTTTGTACCCTGCAACTTGGCTGAATTCTTGGATCAGTTCTAGTAGGCTTCTGGTGGAGTCTGTCGGGTTTTCTATGTAGAGTATCATGTCATCTGCGAAGAGTGAAAGTTTGACTTCCTCTTTGCCAATTCTGATGCCTTTGATTTCCTTTTGTTGTCTGATGGCTGATGCTAGGACTTCCAGCACTATGTTAAACAACAGTGGTGAGAGTGGACATCCCTGTCGTGTTCCTGATCTCAGGGGGAAAGCTCTCAGTTTTTCCCCGTTGAGGATGATGTTAGCTGAAGGCTTCTCATAGATGGCTTTGATGATGTTTAAGTAGGTTCCTTCTATCCCAACTTTCTCGAGAGTCTTTATTAAGAAGGGATGCTGTATTTTGTCAAATGCTTTTTCTGCATCTATTGACAGGATCATATGGTTTTTATCTTTTCTTTTATTGATATGATGGATCACATTGATTGATTTGCGAATGTTGAACCAGCCCTGTAACCCAGGAATGAATCCCACTTGATCTTGGTGGATGATTCTTTTGATATGCTGCTGGATTCGATTTGCAAGGATCTTGTTGAGAATTTTTGCATCCGTATTCATCAAGGATATTGGCCTATAGTTCTCTTTTTTTGTTGGATCTCTGTCTGGCTTGGGAATCAGAGTGATGCTGGCTTCATAAAATGAGTCCGGGAGTTTTCCTTCGACTTCTATTTTTTGGAATAGCTTGAGAAGAATTGGGATTAATTCTGTTTTAAATGTCTGGTAGAATTCCCCAGGGAAACCATCAGGTCCAGGGCTCTTATTTGTTGGGAGATTTTTGATCACTGATTCGATTTCTTCACTCGTTATGGGTCTGTTTAGGTTTTCTATTTCTTCCCGTGTGAATTTTGGTAGTGAGTGTGTGTTTAGGAATTTGTCCATTTCTTCTAAGTTGTCCAATTTGTTGGCATACAATTTTTCATAGTATTCCCTGATAATTGCTTGTATTTCTGAGGGGTTGGTTGTAATAAGTCCATTTTCATTCATAATTTTGTCTATTTGGGTGCTCTCTCTTTTCTTTTTGATAAGCCTGGCTAGAGGTTTGTCAATTTTGTTTACTTTTTCAAAAAACCAACTCTTGGTTTCAAAACATTAAAAAATTTTTAAAAAAGAAAGACTTTTTTGGAAAACAATCCACAAAACTTTTAGCAAATGCTGATGAAAAAAATTCAAGATGACACAAAGAAATGGAAAGACATCCTCTGTTCATGGGTTGAAGAACAAATATTGTTAAAATGCCTGTACCACTGAAAGCAATCTACAGGTTTAATGCAATCCCTATTGATATACCAACAACATTTTTCACAGAACTAGAACAAACAATCCTAAAATTTGTATGGAGCCACAAAAGACCTTGAATGGCCATAACAATCTTGAAAAAGAAAAACAGGAGCGCCTGGGTGGCTTAGTCGGTTAAGCATCCGGCTTTCGCTTAGGTCATGATCTCGCGGTTCGTGGGTTTGAGCCCCGCGTCGGGCTGTGTGCTGACTGCCAGCTCAGAGCCTGGAGCCTGTTTCAGTCTGTGACTCCCTCTCTCTCTGACCCTCCCCTGCTCATGCTGTCTCTCTCTCTCTCTCTCCTAGAAATAAATACAAATTAAAAAGAAAAAGAAAAAGAAAAACAAAACTGGTGGTATCACAATTCCAGATTTCAAGTTACATCACAAAGTGGTAGTATTTAAAACAGTATGGTACAGGCATAAAAATAGACATATAGATCAACAGAATAGAATAGAAAACCCAGAAGTAAACTCATAATCATATGGTCAGTTAATCACTGACAAAGGAGGAATGAATATACAATAAGAAAAAACAGTCTCTTGAACAAACGGTGTTGGGAAAATTGGACAGCCACGTGTAAAAGAATAAAGCCATACCACTACTTTCACCATACACAAAAATAAACTCAAAATGGATTAAACACCTAAATGTGAGCCTTTAAACCATAAATATCCTAGAAGAGAACACAGGCAGTAATTTCTCTGACATCACCATAGCAACACTGTTCTAGATATGTCTCCTGAGGGAAGGGAAATAAAAGCTAAAGTAAACTATTGGACTACATCAAAATAAGAAGTTTCTGCATAGTGAAGGAAACAATCCACAAAACTTTTAGCAATGTCCTGAATGGGAGAAGATATTTGCAAATGACATATCTGATAAAGGGCTGGTATCCAAAAAGTATAAATAACTGATACAACTCAACACCCAAAAAACAAATAATCCAATTAAAACATGGGCAGAAGACATGAACAGACATTCCTCCAGAGAAGACATACAGATGGCCATTAGACACATGAAAAGATGTTCATCATCACTTCCCATCAGGGAAATGCAAATCAAAACTACAAAGAGATATCACTTCGCACCTGTCAAAATGGTTACAATCAAAACCACAAGAAGCAACTGCTGGCGAGGAGTAGAGAAAAGGAATTCTCTTGCATTGTTGGTTGGGAATGCAAACTGGTGTAGCCACTATGGAATATAGGATAAAGAACCCTCAAAAAATTACAAATAGAACTACTCCAAGATTCAGGAATTGCAATACTGAGTATTTACCCAAAGAATGCAAAAATATACATACACCCCTATGCATATTGCAGCATTATTTACTATAGCTAAACTATGGAAGCAGCCCAGGTGTCCATCAATAGATCAGTAGATAAATGGATAAAGAAGATGTGACATATCTCTATCTATCTATCTATCTATCTATCTATCTATCTATCTATCTCTACCTATCTATTGATAAATATATCTATTAAGCATCAATGATGGAATATTATTCAGCCATAAAAAAGAATGAAATCTTGCCATTTGCAACAACATGGATAGAACTAGAGAGTATAATGCTGAGTGAAATAAGTCAGAGGAAGACAAGTACCATGAGTTCACTAATATGTAGAATAAGAAACAAAACAAATGAGCAAAGTTAACAATAAAAAGGGGGGGCACTGGGTGGCTCAGTTGGTTAAGCATCTGACATTGGCTCAAGTCATAATCTTGTGGTTTGTGAGTTCGAGCCCTGCATTGGGCTCTGTGTTGATAGTTCAGAGCCTGGAGCCTGGTCTGGGTTCTGTCTCTCTCTCTCTCTCTCTCTCTCTCTCTCTCTCTCTCTCTCTGCTGTACCCCACTGGTGCTCTCTGTCTCTCAGAAATAATAAATGAATAAACTTAAAAAAAAGAGACAGATATATATATATATATATAGATTGAGAGAAAGATAAATCAAGAAACAGACTCAACTATAGAGAACAAAGTGATGATCACTAAAGAGGACGTGGGGGGGATGGGTGAAATAGATGGGGGATTAAAGAGTATACTTATCATGATAGGAAAAATACATAAAATAATAATAATAATTAATTAAATCCTGAAAAAAAGAATATTATTCTCATCTGGATGACAGTTGTCATTTCTACCTAGGCTACAAATTCTATCCTTCCAAACCCTCTTCTGAGCCACGGTCTTAATATAGGACTCTATTAATTTTCCATTAACTACTGTGATAATCTTATATCCTCATCACCCATTTTTTCTCCATCCAGCCTGTGTCCACAGGTCTGCTTCCCAGTTACCATTTATCCTCCAAAACCAAAAATATCCTCAGACCACTTCCCTTACTTAAACTCCTTAAATGGCCTCTGTGATTCTGCAACACTAATTGCAAGAGATGCATTTCAAAAGAAATAAATGAATAAATAAATAAGGAATAAAATACACCTGTCTAAATGTACATCTACTCAATCTAATCTAATATCTAATCTAATCTATCAGGTTAAATACATTTTTACAATTCTCAATAGTGCGTCCCCATCTTAGAAAGGCCCTAAGGAGGCTTGTAGAAAAGAATCTTGTTTAATTTTGGTTCAGTTAGTTTTGTTCCATCCTTGGCCATAGAAATTCATGTGTATATACAAGTGTGTGTGCATATGTGTGTGTGCGTGTGTGTGTGTGTGATTGTGCATGTGAGTAATGCCTCTCTTTACACCCTTATTGCTTCATATACTCTAGTCTTTCCTGCAAAACACTTTTGACAAAACTGGTCCTCAGGATAGATCCTAGCTCTATCATATACATTCTTCTCTGCTGACCTAATTTAAGTCATTTTTTCAGTCCTCAGACACTGTCTCCATGAAATGTTATAGTTATTCCTTTAGGTGTTGATAGTGGTCTGTTCTACATGTATCTACATTGTTCTGTAAATATTTGCCCTTTTAATATAAAACAGAATTTCCCAGGTTGGGAACTATAGGTTATCCTTTGTTGTTGGGGAGCTATCTCGTGAGCTGTAAAATGTTAGCAGTTTCTCTGGCTTTTACCCACTTTATGCCAAAAGCACCAATGTTACACCATCACCCCCACTTATAATAATCATAAATGCCTCTATATATTGCCAAATGTTCACTGGGGCATAGAATAACACCTTGTTGAGAAACACTGACCTAAGCGGTGAGGCACTAGAAGCCAGATGTTTTAGCTTGCTCATTCATTTTTCTCCATATGTAATACCCATGGTTGGTTGTCTATAACTACGTAATGAAATCATTCTTTCCCCCACCCCAAATCTTTGCCAGACTACAGAAACACAATGAATAAAATAAATTTCTTTCACTAAAAATAAATACCTGCATATATTATTAAGTACTACAGTAATATCGGTACTATTAATGTTTTTAATTATTGTCATCCAGCCACATTTCAAAACAACGTGCTTGTGTTTGAGAGATTTATTAAAGGAAACAAATAGAAAAAATAAAACTAGATCATTAATATGGTAAGAAATAGTTAGGGTAAAGTATTAGGTGGTAATAACATTCACATGTTTACGGTTTCTACATTTGACAACTTACTTTCTTAACTTCTATTTCACCATCTGTAAAATGGGTACATTGTTATTTATTCATCAGTCACAAATGGTTCCTCTGATGATAAATTAAAATATATATTTCAGAAAAACTTTGAAAATGCTACAGTTCTCAAGAAAGGAGGTGATAATCATATTCAGCATGTCTGAGGACTAGAAGTTACTGCTCCTTATAAATTTATTCTTCTCAAAAAATCATATCTCTGTTATTCTCCAGATAGCTACAATATAACTATCTAAAGACCAAAGTATGATTTTTAAATTTTAATTTGACATTTTAGATAGTAGCTTCTGTAAGTTATTTCACTAATTTCCTTTTTGAAAAACTAATTGTATCATATTTGCACATAATTGAACTACTACTTCATGAGACAGAATCATCATTATAACATTCATGTGCATACTGCATCATTTCAATCTCCCTCTAGAAAGTTCAGCACATTGTACATTCTGTTATTTTCCCCTGGTTCTATTTGTTTTGTGTCATTTCTTACTCTTTCCCATCAGTTACATGCCCTAAGCTGTCCCTCTTACTGATTTCATTGTGTCTTTGCCTAAGACTGCCTTTAAACATGTGCTGAAATGACTTGCCTTTTGTTAAAATAAAAATAAAAAGCAGAGACATGAATATGTTTGTTTAACTTAAAAGGAAAGTGAAAATAAATGGGACCTAGGATCTTCTTTCTTACAAAGAAACTGTGTGGACATCATTGCATAGATATTGTGATACTGGTTTTTATCTGCTCAGAAATCTTTTATTATTTCTCCTCTTTTTTTTCTTTTCAGACTGCATTATTGTAAAGAAATGGCATTGTTGTTTGGGTGGGTACCAGACAAGGGAGGGATAAGATAACATTATGTATACAGACAGATGGGGGAACAGGGAAGAGCAGTGGGACAGGACAGAGGAGAAGAAAGCCAGATAGGATGAAAAAACAGAATACCAGAGTAGAGAGAAGGCAAGAGAAGAAGATTCTTGGTATTCATCTTCTCCTCTCGATGATTTACTCCACTTGTACTATGATCTCCAAAGGACGATTCTTCCCAAATGTATAAGAATGTTATTCATGTGAAAGAATTCTATTTCTTAATCAAACTAATATTTGGTATATGAAATAATAGTTATTTTGAAAAATGGACCCTGGCATTCACGTGTAACAGAATTTTCCTATGACCAGAGCTTCCCTTTAGAATAGACTTACTTTTCCTCGCATTGGGCAGGGGTAGTAGATGTAATTTCTTAGAGTTCCCCTTGTTGTAGGTGAGGCTTCTATTAAGGAACTTCAGATATTCTCTCTCTTCGTATCCCCTGCTGCTACTGTGAGATTTTTGAAGCAGGGAGCTGGTGAGAATTACCATCTCTTCTATATTTTCTATGCATATTATCTTAATTCCTTGAAAAAAATTTAAGTAGACCTTTACAATCTGAATCCAGAAATTCTGTTTTTCGAGATTTTGATCTGTATTATCTAACTCAGTGCTTCTTGAAGTTTAATGTGAACACAGATTACCTAGGGATTTTGTTAAAATGTAGATTCTAATTCAGTGTGTCTGGGATGTGGCCAAGACCCTGCATTTCTGTCATGGTATTTAATTTATAAGGTTTGCCTAATGATTAAGTGAGATAAAACTTAAAAGCTCTAAAAGGACCGAGGATTATTGTTATTTTCTGATGATATATATATTAATATATGCATACTAAACTAGAACATCCAGACAGTTGAAAAGATGTGATGGCTTTTTTTTTTTAAGTAAAAAGATTTGGTATTTGAAAATCTGGGTTCCAATCCTGTAGCTTTTGGGTAAACTATGGCTTGAGTCGCCACGGTGTGCCACGGAGAATGGGAATGACTGCTGAGAAGGATTACATCAGAAGATATACATACATTGCCTGTCGTTGATTCTGGCACATAAAAGGCAATCAGTGCATTGTCATTGTTTTATTACATTGTTGCAAAAGGCACAAGATATAGATACTGGTATCTCTGTCATTTTGCCCAACTTGAATGTATCAAGATGGTTTGCAATTGGATCCAGAGACTCAAAAAAGAAAAAAAATAATAATAAAGAGATTATTAACATGAAATGGAAACTTTTTACTTATAATTGAAGCAAAAAATATTTGTGACTAAGATGATAATGGGAGTATTTTGAGAATGTATACTCCAATACCAGTTTATTTTCTTTTTTTAAAAATTTTTAATGTTTTATTTATTTCTGAGAGAGAGAGAGAGCATGAGCAGGGGAGGGTCAGAGAGAGAGGGAGACACAGAATCTGAAACAGGCTCTAGGCCCTGAGCTGTCAGCACAGAGCCAGACACGGGGCTCAAACCCGCGAACCATGAGATCATGACCTGAGCCGAAGTCGGACACTTACCTGCCTGAGCCACCCAGGTGCCCCCACCAGTTTATATTCAATAAAAATAATAAGAAGTGTTCCTAGTGATTACAAAGATAGATTGGAAATTTATAAGCCCATATATACTTTCTTTATTCAGAACTGCTCACCTGAATCAAGTTGAAGTCTCCGCTGGTGCTACCTATGAAGAAAAAGGTTTTCTATGGAAATTAAGAATGTAAAGGACATTAATGTGGTGGAAGAGGGGGATGGAGAGTGAACATCCCCCTCAGGTAGAACAATGCTTAACTTTAGTAGTTGGGGCCATTTGTTGCTCACTTTTTTTTTTAACCCATATTAAATTTATTTCCCTGGCAATGCCTTCTACTCAGAGTTTTAAAAGTAGCTCTTGCTACAAAAGGGTATATATAAATGTATTCTCTGCAGCAGGGGGTGGGTAACTAAGATGTAGGACCAAATCTGGCCCCTCCTCCAACTATTTTTGCAAATAAAGTTTTATTGGAAAACAGTCATGCTCACTCATTTACATATTATCTATGGCTGCATAGACAATATGCATTGCATATTTCACACTGCAGCAGCAGAGCTGAGGAGTTTTGATAGAGACTGTATGGACCACAAAATCTAAACTATTTACTATCTGACCTTTTATAGAAAAAACGTTTGTTGAAATCTTCTCTAGAGGAAAAAAAGTATAACATTTGTCAACAGACTGCTATATGCCATGTACTTCATCCATGTTATTTTTAAAATTTTTTTTAATGTTTATTTATGAGAGAGAGAGAGAGAAAGTGAGGCAGGGAGAGAAAGAGAGAGAGAATGAGCAGGGGAGGGGCAGAGAAAGGGAGACACAGAACCTGAAGCAGGCTCCAGGCTCTGAGCTGTCAGCACAGAATCTGATGTGGGGCTCAAACTCACAAACCACGAGATAATGACCCAAGCCAGTCTGACACTCAACTAACTGAGCCACCCAGGCTCATCCATCCATCCTTTTATCAACTCAGCCACCCCATTCATCCATGTCATTTTAATCAAAACCATTTCATAAAAGTTTCTTTAATGGTTTTTATTTGCCAGTAAGTGTTACAGATGCATCAATAATCAGTAAGACACAGTCACTACCAACTTATATTATGGAGGTGAGTAGATGTGAAGCCACTTAATGAGAAGTGTAGAATGATGGCCTCTCATAGTTAGAACATCTAGCTGATGTGGTTATGGAACATAATACAGCTTTGAGATAAATATCATCATCCCCATCTTAACAGTATAGAAACTGGGACTCAGAGAGCTTGAGAAACTTGCCCAAAGTCAGGTAGCTAATAAACATCAAACTTGTATTTTTAAAAAATATATATACATATTACTAACTAGAAACCTATGCTTATTGCCCAACTGACACGTGCTTCTGGAGTTTTCTCAGAATCACTGTCTAATCTCTCAACCTCCCTGTCTTGCTACATTTTCTGGATTCAGGAAAATTTCTATAATTCTGACCATCTTTCTGGCATATTACCATTCCTTAAGTCCATTTTCAGTTTGGACCTGTGCTTTCTTAGTGCCTGACCCACTTGACTTAATGTTCTCACCTATCTCATTTATGGGCCTTGGTGTGAGGTTTCTCATGATCTCTGGCTTTGGTCTGACCACATACTTTCTACTCTCGGAGTTTCCCTCGGCATTTCTGAGCAAAAGAACCCATAATCCCCCAGTAATCAATCACTTTGGATCTAATGGATCTGGACAAATATTGAATAACTCCAGTCAACTTAACATTGAGATGCATATGGATACTGCTGATTATCAGCCTTACTTATTTCTTCAGCAATTCTACAAGGAAAAATACACTAAAAGCACTATAAGAAAGACCTTTGCACATGGAATCAGTAAGCCCGGTTTTAGGTCTTACCTCTATGACTGTTATGTTCTCATTTGCAAAATTCAGATAATTATAGGTATCTTGCAGACTTGCTGTGAAGTTAAAATGAGCCAAGTTTTGTTGGTGGCACTTTGTATAAATATAGGTAATTGCACATATATAGGGGGATGGTATTAATGTTAATTTTACTATTGGTATTGTGTAAATGCATTTATGCTGTCATGCTAATAATTTAATGTTTCAATGTGATAAAAGTGGAAAAAGAAAGAACATGGGACATCAGAAGCAAAATATGAGTACAAAGTACTGCTTTAGGAGAAAATAGAAGCAGAGCATAACCAAGAGGATCCAAAAGACACAATTCCAGAAGACCTGTAATCTACAGAAAAATCAGACACAAAAGGAAACACACACCTCATGCCTTATTCTTGTTTAAGGACCTAGAAATTGCTTCTTTAGCACAAAGAAACTGGATGCTTCCTCCTTAACACATACTCAATTGTTTATAAAATCTAATGTGTTTTACAAATTGTATATAATGCTTTACTTTTTTCTTTTTTCTGATCAGTTTTTATTTAAAAATTGTGTACATAACTCTGAACATTCTACAAAGCACTGAATTTTACACTTTACACTGATCCACTGTGGCACTAATTGTGCTATTCACCAAATATGTGTCATCCTTTACTATCTAGGCACATGGGAGGATTGATTTTTTTTCTTCCCACCTGGGATTAGCATGCCAAGATAACTTACTTTGGCCAATGAACTATGAATAGGAGTGCCATGAGTCACTTAAAGATGGAGGCTTTATGAGCTACTATGTGATTAGACACGTTTCATTTTCCACAATCAAAGTGGAAAATGTTGAGAGTAAGTCTCCATCAGACTGTGCTTCAGCTCACCCCTGTGAATTAAAGAAATTAAACCTTTTTAAAATTATTCTTTATTTAAATTTTTAAATGTTTATTTATTTTTGAGAGAGAGGGAGGGAGGGACGGAGGGAGGGAGGGAGAGAGAGAGAGAGAGAGAGAGAGAGTGAGCGAGCGAGCACAAGCTGGGGATGGGCAGAAAGAGAGGGAGATATAGAATCTGAGGCAGGCTCCAGGCTCTGAGCTGTCAGCACAGAGCCCGAAAGGGGCTTGAATCCATAAACCATGAGATCAAGACCCAAGCTGAAGTTGGACACTTAACTGACTGAGCCACCCAGGTGCCCGTTAAACCTTTTCTTTAATCTATTGAAACACTGGTGGTGTTTGTTACCCAACATAACCTAGCCAATCCTGACTGATACATCTAACTAGCCACAGACTAAGCTAGAAAGCTCCAAGCCCTGCCTACAGAAGAATTTGCCATCACCACATCCAACAGAGCAGGCCAACATGCAGGCAGATCCAGTCATAATTTTAGGAAGGATAGAAAGTTAAGTGTTTTCAATGTCTCCTCCAAATTTCACCAACTAAATAAGCCCCTCCCGGGATAGTAAGGAGGACAAAGAAAGGCCATAATTTATTCAAGTAAAAATTACATCATAGATTCATGATTCCATGGGAATGGAGGTTCTTCTTGAATAAAGAGGCAATTCACTTAACCTCCCCAAGAGGATTTGAGTTCCCCAATAAAAAGTGTTATAGCTCTCCACCACCACCTCCCTCCCTCCTATCCTTTCTTCTCCTCCTAAGGTTGTGCAGATTAAGTCAGGTGATGTATGTGAACATGCTCTGTAAATTGCAAAGTGCTACATTAATATCAGTTATGATTTTCTGTTCTGTGAAATGAATGCAACATTCCCTGCCCTGTTCACCTCCCACAGTTATACAGAATTTCACTCAGATGGGAAGATGCAAGTAAAATCACTTCATAAATTTTAAATACCCACATGTATCTAAGCCATTAGTATTATTTTAATATGTGTTCTTATCAATAATGCATGTATTTATTTACTACCATACTCTAAAACTTACTAAATCTCTAATGTTGAAATAATGACTCTTCCTCTGAGAAAAGTTTCTATTTTCTGAAGAATAGAGAGAAGTATGGTATCTACCTGTTAAGGACAAAATAAGAGATTACATTTAAATTGCTTCACAGAGTTTGTAATTTTGTCCCCCATAATGTAGGAAGCACATGTATTAGTGTTATGCTCATCTTTATAAGGGCTGTACGGTGTTTTATTTTGATGCAGCACCTCATGGATACTATTTTTTTCATCCTTGGCTGGGAGATGATTTGAGTACCTGAGATAAGTCAGGGTTAAATGTGAAAAAGAACAGTGTCTTTTTGGGGCGCCTGAGTGGCTCAGTCGGTTAAGCATCTGACTTTTGCTTAGGTCATGATCTCACGGTTCGTGGGTTTGAGCCCCGCGTCGGGCTCTGTGCTGACAGCTCAGAACCTGGATCCTGCTTCAGATTCTCTGTGTCTCCCTCTCTCTCTGACCCTCCCCTGCTCATGCTCTGTCCCTCAATCTCTCTTNTGCCAGCTCAGAGCCTGGAGCCTGTTTCAGTCTGTGTCTCCCTCTCTCTCTGGCCCTCCCCTGCTCATGCTGTCTCTCTCTCTCTCCTAGAAATAAATAAAAAAACATTTAAAAAAATTTTTTAAAGGAACAGTGTCTTTTAAAATGTGCATTTTGGAGCACCTGATTCAGTTGGTGAAGTCTCCATGTGTCTCCCTCTCTCTCTGGCCCTCCCCTGCTCATGCTGTCTCTCTCTCTCTCCTAGAAATAAATAAAAAAACATTAAAAAAAATTTTTTAAAGGAACAGTGTCTTTTAAAATGTGCATTTTGGAGCACCTGATTCAGTTGGTGAAGTCTCCAATTCTTGATCTTGGCTCAGGTCATGATCTCATGGTTTGTGAGTTCTAGCTCTATATCAGCCTCTGCACTGACAGCAGAGGCTGCTTGGGATTTTCTGTCTCCCTCTCTCTCTGTCCCTCTCCAGCTCATTCTCTCTCTCCAAAAAATGTTATCAATAAACATAAAAAATAAAATAAATAAAATGTGAATTTAATCTACATTTAACCTACATACCTCAACTCAGCTCTTGTCAGTAATTACAATGATGCATTGACCTCTATCTATTTAAGATCTATTATTTTCACCTATCAATTTGTTTTCAAATTTCAACATGAGGTTGGGAGTCCTGAGAGCCTGTAGTGTGCAGAGCCCCTCTGCCAACCCTTGTTAGACACTCAATATAAGAAATAATTAAACCTTTTCTTTAGTTCATCAGAATATTGGTGTTATCTGTTTCATAGAATGACCTAGACCATTCTACCTAAAAGATCTAGCAAGTTATAGGTCAAGCTGCACAACCTTAAGCCTCCCCTGCAGGAGAGTTCACTTTGACAAGAGTAGAGGAAAGGAGTGGCACTTATAGACTCCCTAAATCCCCAAAACTTTGATTAATAGAGATGACTAACATGACTCAGAGTTAATGCTTTGAGTTAATGCTCAGAGTTAATTAGTCCATTGCCATTTGCAGTACAAAAGCCTACTTACACTTCTTAGTAAAGACAATGACAAGCTAAAGAGAAGGAAGAAAGATAGGATGGAGAAAATAAATCAATGTAGGGGATTTTAAGGCTGATTGCTGCATGAGGTAGTTTTTAGTTCCATGTGTCATATTTGGCAGGCATTGGTAGCACAGTTAGTGAAGTTGGATTTGTTTGCAACAAAGGGAAATTAAACCAATGTTATAAAAATGCACCTGCCCCACTTGCTACCACCAAATGAAAAGAAATTAGTTTTACTGATTCAAAGCTATTTTTGGATTTAATACCACTAGTTTGGGTCTTCATTTAAATTGAGACAAGGGTCAAGAAGAATGTTGCATTTTCATCTTTTTTTTGAAGTTTTGAGAAAAACCTGCAGTTTTAAAGGTGGGTAAAAAGAAGCACATGTAAGACCTGGCGAGAGCCTCACTACCTATAGAAATAAGCACAGATGCAGTTGAGTAAACAGACAGGGCTTGAACATTAGACCAGAAATTCAGTGAAACAACTCTCTCCTGAATTCATGTTCTAGATACAAAAAATAAACATGACAGTGGGAGCCTTCAGAAATTAGAGCGGCTTGAACAGGAAGGATATGGAAAGATGGAGGCATCTAACATTGGTTGAAGACATACTGTGAATAGGTGTTGTCCCACCTGCTTATGAGTCCCATTTTCTCAATAACTTTTATAAAGCACTTGTTATTTGATGGATATCTGCTAGGAATTTCACATGTAACATCTCATTTAATTGTAACTACAAGTCTGAGTCAATTATCTTCTATTTTCAGATGAAGAAAGAAGAAGCTCAAAAGAGTGAAGTGAACCCTAACAGTCAGCCAGCCAGCAAGTTGGGAATATTGAGATTTGAATCCCAATCTGGTTGATGTCAAAGCTCAGGCAATTTCCACAAGGCCGAACTATCCCTCGGAGGCTTTCTTGTGTCTCTTCCTACAGAGGATCTAAAGGTCTTTCTCAGGGTCCCTCTGCTGACCTGCCTTTTAGACCAGGGCTAACAAAGTCCTACAAAAAGCTGAATTCCACAGGATGTTTCCTTGAATTGGAACAGAATCCACTTCTTTGCAACTTCTGCTCATTGACACTAATGGAATCTTCCAAACCAACACAGAACAAAAGCCATTTCTAGATTGGAAATAGCGATTTCGTTGCTTGTCAGTACACTAGGATATTTCCTGACCCCTTTAATCATTAGTTCAATGTTCCTTTAAATGTGACTACTGTAAAGGGACCACTCTGTGTTTTATATAGAGAAACGTGCCCATTTGCTTCTCAATCATTCCCTGAGTACAGCATTCAGATTTAAAAGTTTTGGTGTAAGATTCATAAAACAAATCCTCTACCACATACGACTTCTCTGTTTATAATCATTTGCATTTCCCAATTGCCAGAGAAGTGATAGAAGCTGCAGTGAAAAAATGACATTTCATTGACACACAGTGGACAATAAAATGACATAATTATGTCCAAGACACATGAATATTTTAGAACTAGGCCTGGAGAATGTTAAATAAATCTCTTAAAATTCTGCAACTGCAGCAAGCTTTCAGTTCTTCTATTTCTCTCTCCTTCGGCTTTTTAAAGGAATTTTGTCAGTAGAATCATGAGGTCTATTTTATTTTGTCATCTATCCCATTTCTATCATTCTCTAAGGAGCTCAATGTATTTATCCCTTTGACTCCCATGGATTATTTATTAAACATGTGTTTTTAACTTGTTAATTTTAGAATTCAAATTTTGCTTTCTCCCACTTAATGAAAACAACATTATTGTTTAAGGAGTGTACAAAAATACAGGGATTATTCTTTCTCTTTTCCTTTTTAAACATTTTTGCTCTCATTGTATATCACGTGACCATTGCAACTTAGGGGGCATATCTATACCCTCAGCTCTTTTGCAGAGTGTCTGACATGCAGAAGACCCTCAGTAAAGCTGGAAAACAGATTTCTGGATTTCCAATCAGCTAAAGAAAAGATTATTGCATAAGACACAGGATGGGGCACAGACATCAGCCTTTTAATTTCTAAGATTCAGTAATTTTTAAAAGAATGGAACTCGAGCACTATAAGATTGTTAATAACTCCTGAATGTCTCTCCATTGTCTCCAAAATTTTTGGCAACATTTACAATGTGGAGGATAAACAGACCCCTGCCTGTGTCTTCGTCCCAACCACTCTCACACTTGTTCCTGCAACATTGTCCCCATTGGCTTCATTTCAAACTCCCAAATGAACTGAACTTTCACACATCAAGGCTCTGCACAGGCTATTCTCTTTTCTTGGAATGCTCTTTCCCCACTTGGTTAAGTTCCTCACTCATAAACTCTCACTTAAATGTCACTTTCCTAAAGAGGCCTTCCCTGTGTATCCCTAGCACAATATCAACTACATAGTGATCCTTCATACCGATGAGCTGAATTATTAAACAATGACCGCCTGCAATGTGCATTATCTTTATTTGACTAAATGGGACACAAAATATAAGACATGACATTGAAGAAGCTTTACATTGAGGCTTTACATTTTAGCTTATTTGATGAAGTTATACTTCTTATTGGGTATATTCTCATAACATCTTCTTTTGTGAGGAGGAGCTAACTTCTTTCACGCAATCTTAGAGTAGTAGATAAAATCTGAGATACACGTCAATGAGTATGAAGATATATGTCCCTTCATCCAATGGACTTAGGCTTTATGACTAAGTTTGTATCTGTGACTGGTACTTGGAATAGCACCATGATGGGATGGTTGGGTCCATGCTCATTATTCACTTCATGAATGAGGAAACAAAGAAGTACTGATGTGAATTTGTGCACACTTCATCAAAGAAATGGGGCATAGAGGAGCCAAATAGGATAAAATTCTGGTAAAGTTTTGGCCTCTGGCTTTTTCTTTATTAAATATAAATCACTCAAAAGGAAGGGCAGTGTCAGTTGCACATATTGACAAGGAATAAGATAAATATTAGAATCCTCATTTTCATGATGGGAATGGCCATCATCTCAAAGAATGGCTGCCAGTCCAGAGTTCAGGTTCAGATGATACATCATACTGATCAGCCAGATGAGCCCTACCTTGTACCTTAAGGAGAAGGCATTCTACAGTTGTAGGAAAAGCATGTGTAAAGTTAGACAACATACATTCAAGCCTGTGATCAAATCAGGATAGACATGTTATAGTGAGCAATACACCACCACCCCCATCCTGTGTTTCAATGGCTGAAAATAACAGAGGTTTATTTCTTTCTCACACTACATGTCCATGCAGGTCAGCAGAATGCTCTGTCATTATAGTCAATTAGGGACCCTGGCTGGTGGAGGACACATCCCTACATATACTTTCAGGATTACCAAACACTGCAGTGTCTGACATTGCCCTGATAATTAAATACTTTCACCTCAAAATGACACATGGTATATTTGTTTACATTTTGGGGGTTCAAATTCAGTTATGTGACAATGTCTTACTAAAGAGGTAGAGAAGTACAATTTTCCTATGTGCCAAGAAGGGAGAAAATTTGGAATATTTTAAACAGACTTAATAATACTAGTCTGTTTTTCTAAGGAAATAAATAACTTCTTCCTGCTTATAAAACATCTCTATTCCCACATGACCAGAAAAGAGAACTCAAGAGCTCAGCTCAAAAACTCAAGGCAACTGAGTGGCTCAGTTGGTTAAGCATCCAACTTTGGCTCAGGTCATGATCTCACAGTTGGTGAGTTCAACCTCTGCATCAGGCTCAGTGCTGACAGTTCAGAGCCTGGAGCCTACTTTGATTCTGTTTCCCTCTCTCTTCCTCTCTGACCCTCCCCTGTTTGTGTGCTCTTGCTCTCTCTAAAAAATAAACAAAATTAAAAAAAAAAAAAAAAGGAACCTAAGGTAACTCATTCAGTCACTAATCAGCTTCAAGTCTAGACCCCTGAATGCCTCCCATCAAGTCTAGAGGCTGTTCCTGTTGGTTACAGATCTGAACTAAAAAAACTCAACTGAAAAAGCATTTTATAAGCCAATATAATATAAAATAACATGCATAGGATTACTACCATAAACATTCCCAATCATAAATGGAGCAGAAAAAATTGACGATCTATGGCAATTCTGAAATCCTACTGGAAACATGTGACAAGATTTCCCCTGGAAGTGGCAAAGGTTCTCAGATTAGTGTCTCATTCTGTTCTCTGGGTGGGGCCTCTATTCCTTTGTTTTCTATGGCCCATGATGTCATCATGGTCCATTTTCTATGAACAGAAATGGAATTCTTCCATTTCCAATAACCTCCTTGGCCACACCGAAAAGTGGACATTAGAGAATAAACAGTTTTCCGTGGTTGAGCATCTCTTTCAGTCTCTTTGCTGCTTAGGAGTTTGAGAATCCTAGTATTATTTTAAATCTCAGGGAGTTATAGACTGTGGTTTACTTGCAGTACCCCTTACTTAAAATGCTAGAAGGATTCATATCTCATTGAGTCCAGTCATTTATATATGCCAATACTACTCTCATTTTTCTTTTCCAGATGTATTTCTTAGATTTGATATATTGTTGTTTGATTGCATCCCCTCCCTCCCCTCCCTGCCACTTTAATTATAACAACTTACAAGGATTTCATGGATAAGCCAAGATTTCTCTCTCTCTTTTTCCCCCCTGAACCACTTTTTTTTTTGCAATTGAATGCACTTACTGGATACCAAACTTAATTGTACCTTTCCTCTGAAACACCTTAAGAGACTCAAGACATTTTAACAGTGGTTGTGATGGCCATTCCTTTCATCTGACCCTTGCTGCCAGTCTAAGGTTTGTTCAGTGTTTGTTACATTCAATGATGTTATCAATGATAACTTCTGTGAAGACTGTATTGAACAACAGTTTCCTCTCTTAATCCTACAAATCACTAAACTTCTTGACCATCTCTACTTTCTTTTATTTAGCCAGTGACTTTCCAAACTCATTCTTTTTTTATAGTAACTTGCCAAGTGTTGCCAAAAGCACCTACATCACGTACCATATAACAAGAGGAGGAGGAGGAGGAGGAGGAGGAGGAGGATGGTGATGATGATGATGACGACAAGAGCCCTTTAATCTGAATTCCTTAACACAAGTCCAGTGTGGATTGGCAAGGGCTCTCTACTCATTGCTGTCTCTCGGGACCCAGGTGATTACAGATGTCACCTGAACACAGAATTTTATTGTTACTGCAGACATGGAAAGTGGCCATAATAAAGGAGGGCCTACCTTGTAAAATGTCCTACCCAGGGGGAAAAGAGAATGCTTCTTTTCACATTCCATGACCATGTCCAACCTTATAGAACTGAAGAAGCACAACACTAGGATGTGACTTTCAGAACAAGAATTAGAAGACATATCTAATAACCACCCCCAATAGCCTCAACACCATATATTAATGAAGGACATTCATTCTCCCCCATCCCCCCTTTTACTAAATGTACCAGTTAAGAATGCTCAATTTAAAGGGTCACTAGACTGTTCACTAAATTATTAGAAGACTTCATGCCTATAAATGTAAAGAACTATGCTTTTAATGTATGTGTTGGTAAATATTAACTGTGATTGCTCAGGTGAATGGAGAGGGAGCCAGCTGTGCACAATTGGTCCTAACTGATAAGAAACACAGGTACACTTTAGCTTCATAAAATAAGAAATGCTGCTTCACCTCTGGAATACTTTGGCCAGGCTGAACAGGGGCAAAGTCTGGGACCTGCTGATGGAGGCGCTTTTTTCTACAGAATGTAGGAAGGTGACCCAGCATCTTTGAGGACACAGTGAATACTGAAAAACTTTGTATGTATTTTCTACTCTATTCAGAGGTACAGGCTCTCTGTTCAGGTGAGACTGTGAGATTTGGCCACTAGCTAGAGATCTTTTCTCTACTCCTACCTCAAACTTTGGGCTCAGAATGCAGTGAGACTTGTTCTAAATTGCACATCTTGTCATAAAACACAGTCTAACATGAGGATGCTGAGACAGATCTATAACCACATCACTGATCTGAGTAATGGTTTTTCTGCCCATGACCATGATTGTGACATTTGTAGTTGTGTGATTTTGAATAACTATTAAATCATCTCATGCCTCAGTGTCCTCATCTTTAAGACGGCATGATCAATTACATATTCCTCGTGGAGTTTCTATCTCTTTAAATATCTTTAGATATTTATGAGCTACTACTTGTGTCAACTGCTATACTTACCTTAACACTCATCATTGCTTTCAATCAAAGTAACATTGCCATTGTTGCTACTTACTGACCTTGTAGAGCAACAAGAGAAGAGAAAGAGTAGATGGAAAGAGAGATTAATATCAGCCTTCAAATTATTCCACTCTCTCCATCTATGAATCAGCAGAAAATTATTTCTAGAATCAGCAATCTTCTGGGGATAACTTTACTTGCACAGACAGTTAGAATTTATCCTTAAACTACTGGTAGGGGATGATATTCATTTATTCTGGACCTAATTCCCATATAAATATGGAGCATACAGAAGGATTTTCCAGCATAGGTGGCTGGTTGCTAAATATGGAAAGATTGTGGAAAGAGGCTTTCTAACTCTGAGTAAAGTTTGAGGACACACTTCTATCAGGAATAGTTGAAGCTTTCCTGGAGACAAAGTGAGTAGCTCAGCTGTCAGGGCCCAGCACAGATGCTGTGTCCTCTTAAAATCCTCCAATTTCAAAATTATCACATCCTTATTTATCAGAGAAGCACAGTAAACTAGTGGTTTAAAGCATAGCAGCTGTTAGACAACTTTGGCTCACATACCACTCGGCTAGGCACTCTCTGTGTAGCCTTAGACATGTTCTTTAACTTGAACTCTGCATTTCTTCATCTGTATACCATTTAGCATTACATTATCTGCCTTACAGGGTTTTTTTTAAAAAAAGAATTAAATATGATTATACATGTAAAACATTCAGAACAATACCTGACAAATGATACACACTCAACAGCAATTTGCCATGTTTAATAGCACGGCACCTCAAATAGAATATAATTTATATGCCTACGTATTTGTTTTCTCTATTCAGACTGTGAACAGTTTGGTGTTGAAGAGAGGTGCCATTGAGCACTGCTACAAAGTAATATCAACAATAATAATAGTAATAGTAAAAACTAGCATTAATTGAACACATACCACATCCTAAGCATTTTTAGGTGATTTAAATACTATATCTCATTTAATGTTTCTAATTAATCTTGTTAATATTGAAGAAACTGAGGTTTAGGTAACTTAAGAATCTCCTTGAAATGGGAAAGTATAGCTCTTGATGAACCTAGGTCTATGTAGTTGTAAATCTGATGCTTTTAAACATTAGACTCGATTGTTCTACGGTATGCAAACTGCTGCTTTGGATTCTCAGGCTTTAGAACAGCATCTCACGCTCAGTGAACATTTCATAAATGTTGTTTTTTGCTTTTGTTTTTGTTTGTTGAATTAAATGTGCTTTTTGTTTGGGGGAATGATGATTAAATGTGATTGCTTAAATATGAATCACTTGGCTATACTAAGCACATTTAATTAAAAAAAAAAACTTTTTAATGTTATTTATTTTTGAGAGGGAGATAGTGACAGCATGAGCAGGGGAGGGTCAGAGAGAGAGGGAGACACAGAATCTGAAGTAGGCTCCAGGCTCTGAGCTGGCAGTCAGCACAGAGCCCGATGCAAGGCTCAAACCCACAAACCATGAGATCATGATCTGAGCTAAAGTCAGTTGCTTAACCAACTGAGTCACCCAGGCAACCCATATTTTAAAGAGTTCTTCCTCTACTTGTCCATCTCCTATATTTCTGTTTATTCTTTCTAAAATTCATATCTGACCCTGTTTCTCCTCTCTTTAAAACCTTCAACAGATCTCCATTTTTACCAGATAAAATCCAACCTCTGGGTTTGGAATGCTAGCTTTTCATAGTCTCTTACTCTCCCTATTTTAGCTTGAAGACAAAACTTGTTGAAAAGAATAAAAATGGCTAATGTACATTCAATGACAGACCTTGGTTTCAGCCTATTAAATAAATCTCCCCATTTAATCCTCAAATACCTAATGCTTAATCCAAGGGTAGGTATTAGTATTATTTCTGACTTACAGATAGGGCAGCTGGATTAAGTTGGACAAGGTCATAATACTAGAAGAGGTGGAGTGAAAAGTTAGAGTATAGGAATCTAGCTTTAAATCCTGTAAACTGGGTATTAAGCAATAAATACACTGAGTGGATGGGAGCATATACCAAGGAACCAGTGCTCAGTTTAGAGATCAGGGAAACTTCTCATAAAGTATGTTCAAAGAAGAATGGTTTTAAGTAGGAAGGCATCAGGTAAAGAAGACAGGGATAGAATTTTACTGAGAAAGAACATTATGTGTGAAGGCTTGGTGGTGGTGGAGAGAGAGAGAGAGAGAGAGAGAGAGAGAATATGTATTTCAAGTCTTTAGAACAATGGCTAGCTCATTGAAGTCACCCAATATACATTATCTTAATTGAAGTCCCTCCCCCAAATATTTATCTTTCGATAAAAATGTATACATGCACAGGGTTAGTACATGCCTATATAGACAATACCCTAGTTAACAATCTCACTGGGCCATCAAAACTGTCTGCTAAATTCATATTGCTTTTAAGTGGAAACCGGCTGTGATGGTTCACAGAGGGGATGCCGTGTACTCCTTTTTATTTGATGAAACAAGTACCGATACTCCAGCTTCTATGTTACCCCAGCCACCATTTTACTTCTTGTCCCTTCCATACCTGGGTCCCTTCCGGACATCCCCTTACATTTGGGCTCCACAGAGACAGAAAGACACATATCCAGTTCCAGTAGAAAGTACAAATATGAAACAACATTTCAGTTAGACAGATTGAGTGCTGCATAGTCTCCGACTTGTGGATGCATCTGTCCAACCAGGTTTATTGCTGAATTAAAACTTAGGAAGCCAGGTCAGCAAAATTTGGTGGTGTTGGGGCTTCCAGAGGCATGGGGAAGCTGCAGTGCTAAACAGAAGCTGTAACTGCAGTTTTCATTGAAAGATTCATTCTGCCTTTATGTACAAAAAATATGCAGACAGCACACAGATATATTTAGTATCATCAATAACATTTCAGTGTTGATCATTCAAAACTTAATAGCCAAAAATTAACTGATAATAATAGGTACCACATAAAATCAGTCACTTACTGAGCATCAGAATCTTGCCAGATTTTAAGAAAGGGACTGTATTTCTGAACTCCCACTTCTTCCTGCGTAGAGCAGTCTCTACTCCAGGAAAACTCCTGGCTCCCTGCAAGAACCTTTATTCTGAGACTCTTGTGAAGGATAAGTGAGTCATTAACTGTTGGGTATCAAATCTTGGTCTATGTTTTCAATTATTTAGAGACAATTTATCACAGGTTAGTAAATACCAAAATTTTGTTCCCTTCCTTCCTTCTCCACCCAGTGATACTGTAGGGGATCTCTTTCTACTTGTCTAAGGTCCTCACTTGCCCTCTTGATGAGATTCCAGATCCTGAGGAGAGTGGGTTTTAGCAATGAACTTTAACAAGTCCATTTAGCCTCACCTTAATCTAAACCACATTGGTCAAAAACTTTAAAAGTAATAAATGTAATATTTTATTTTAAACCCGCTGACTTCTGGATCTATTTCACTCCTGCATCAGAATAAAGGTAGATCTTTTTGGAACATTTACACACACACACACACACACACACACACAAACACACACACTACTATGTATACATACTATGCCCTATAGATAGATAGATAGATAGATAGATAGATACTATAACATATACACTCTCTGTGTGTATCATATAATATACACACATACATCTTAAAGTCACAATGTGGATCAAATTTTATATATGTGTGTGTTACATATATAGAGATTAATCACAAATTTACTTAAATATGAGCTTATAATTATGAATATAATTTATGAATATTTTGAACATAAGGTATAATAATAACCTTAATAACTTTAAGCTTATACATATATATGTATCGACACACACACACATATATGTTATTTTCCTTTTACAAAGATCACTGCTTATGTTTTGAAGGAACTATTTTGCAAATGTACAGACAAGCAGTTAATGTTCAAACTCAAGTCTGTCTAAATTCAAAGCTTATGCTCATAACCAAACAAATCACTTCTTAATGATTACTTGGCGCCTTTTAGAAGCTTGGATGAACTGTTGTTTATGAGTATGGGAAATTGGATCTCAATTCTGCCTCTGTTGCTTACTGTCTATGTATGTGGAAGGAAACAAAGCAAAAAGAACCCCAACCATGGGGGTCCTCAGTGATGAAGCGCATAATATTCATACAACACTGAGGAGTTTAGTTAATAGAATAAAGAGTTTGGAGGGGTGGAAACAGAGGTGCCCTAGAGAAAGTGACAGGATAAAACTAAAAACCAAGACTGGAAAATGACTGTAAAACTTTTGAATTCTGCCCAGAGAACTTTGACATTGTATTTCTTTGTCAGTAGTAAGTCTAACAACACCTATACTATTTACTGTGTATTATTTGTTTCTTATATGGTATCTGTAAGTTTTAAATCAACGCTGAAATATCGCTGTAATTATTCTCACATTTGGGAGCAGAAGGGATGAGAATGTTTCTAAGCATTACTGAAGATGTGACACAAGAGTAATCATATCTTGATTTGAGGATATGAGATGGCTTCATGGAAATGGAGTCATTTGTGTTCAACCTTGAAGGACTGCAAGTATTTGAACATGAGAATATGAGAAGGCATCATTCCAGGCCAAGGGAGTAAACTCAGAGGAAGGAAAATTGAGGATAGAAAATTGAAGATAGAAAATTAACAAGGCACCTGTCAGTTTGGGGAGGGCAGCAACCTAATATGTAACCCTGAAATTTCTTTGTAAGGTGTACTGCAAAAACAAAATGTGCTCAAACATATTCTTCTGAGTCTATATGCATTTCTTCTTCTCATCCTGAGGTATAGGCCCCATGGAGGAATCTGAGGAAGGTTTCCTATTACTGAATTGAATGAACATCTTTAAAAAAACAGCTGTATCTTTATCAAAAGACAACATAACATTAATTTCTCACTGGTCTCGGGAACTCATGTAAAATGTATGCGCTGATTTTTAATTTTCTCTAGTGCAGGTGGCATGCCGTGGTGGGGGTGGGGGGTGTACAGGGGAGGGAGTTTGTAGTGGAATCAGTTAAGTCACGCAGACCCATGCATGGAATGACCTTGCTTGCATGCCAAACTTCAGGCGGAACAATAATGAGAAGGTAGCAGAACTAATCAATTTGGAACAGGGCCCATTCCCTCCATCACTCGGGCCACTTAGGATGCAGGCAGTGTCTTGAGCTTTTCCTCAAGCTTGCCCTTTGAACACAAACAGAAGGCTTTCTCTTACATAACTTGGAGAAAATGTAGGTTTGCCATCTAAAATAGAAGCAGAATTTGTCTCCATGCTAATGTAACTATTTTTCTTTTCAATACCCTTTTCTCTTCTTCAGTGTCTCCCTTTTTTTCAGACCTTATGGAATATTTAGGGCATCTTAGTAAACCTAACTCCATACCCTTGATGACACCCGTAATGCAAGAGTACTTCAGGTGTCCTTCTTGTAGAATATTTGTACAAGTTCTCTGAACAAGTACCAAATTTCCCTGCACCTCATTTTGCTCATCTATGAAATGGAGACAAAGCAGTGTTCTTATGAAGGTTAAAAGGGAAAATGTGTAAAGACACTTACCGATGCCATTTACGACTGCGTTTTGATCCTTCTCCCCAGACATATCTGATTTTTAAGTGTAACTATGATTTTGTTAATCTTAGGCAAGTCTCTTCATCTTCTTAAGCTTTGATTTTGTCTTTTATAAAATAAAAATAAATAGGTCTATCTGGTGAAATTGCTATGAAGATTAGCTGATACAATATTCATGATATAAACATTTACTTAATTTTTACTCATCTCTGTAATTTCCACAGCTCTTTCCAGAGTAACTTGTATGGTACTAGAATCTTAGGGATTGAAAAAATAATTCAATAATCATAAATCCAGGCCAAAGTTCAGGACTCTGGTGATTTCTTTCAATAAATTCTCTTTTTTTTTTACACTTTCATGGGTACTTTTGTTATCAGTTCCATGGACAGAGCCCAGGAGACCCTACCTCTCTTGAACTGCTGGAAGCAGGGGGTTTCAGAGGTTACTAATCCCTGATGGTTTGATGGCAAAGTGACTCCAGTCAATAGCATTGCTCAACCATGCTCAGTTGAGCATTTCCACTGTGATGAGCCTGATTATTCCCTGGATCTGCTACGAATATGAATTAGATTATAAATAGAGAAGTCTCTCTGCCTCAAGACTTTCAAACCATGACATTTCTAGATAGGGATGAAGTTTTACATCAAAGTAAGACACATGGTGCCTCTATCTGCCACTAAGACCTGGAAGGTTAGCCTATACTGAGTCAAATAGGGCTGTGGACAAAACAATGTTACAATAGCCTTTTAGAACATAGCATTGTCTCTGAAAGAGGGGTTTCAGTAGGTAAATTCTCTAGAACACTCACACTCACACACACACACACACACACACACTTGGTGGAATGATGTCAGAATAGTCATGTCTCCATCATGCACAAATGATGATAAGCTTTGCTCTTTAATTTGCATTTTTCTGGACTATTTTGCACTTTTGTGCTAAGTTTAGGGATACTGATGAGCTTTAAGAGACTGAGAGACCTCTTAAACACAAATATGATAGGAAGTTGTGAAACTAATGAATCCTCAAGTCCTGTTGCTTGAGCATAAAGAAACCAGTATACCCCATTCTACTACTAGGTTATTCTGTGTTGGGTTATGTACCAGTTCTGTTTTGATTTTTTTTATACTTAGTTCATGTGATCCTCATAACAACTCCATGAGGTCAGGATCTTTAGGGGCATCTTATAAATGAAGATTCAGATGCCCAGAACTTAGGTTAACAATGATTTGGCTCCTTGGGATTTTCTGGTCAAGCATAAAGATGAAGTGTGCCCAAGAAGCATTTTCTAAGGCTGGTGGTTCTGCTAATTGGAAGATTCTCCCTTTGTTTCATGGAACAACTGTTAGGACTTTGGATGAGCACTGCTGGAAGCAAGAGCTCATCAAGGAAAGAAGAATTTTAAATGCTTAGAGGAAAATACTGGAGAGAAGAGCTCTAAGTCAATGAGAATGGTCTTTTTCATGCATTGAAAGAAGGAAAAAGGAATCCCCAGTGACAAGAGGGGTAAGGGGTTTTTGAAAAGTAATGGATTCCCATGGAGGAATGTTAATTTGCTTGCTTAGATATGTGTGATGTAATCTCCTGTCCCTTCTTTCCTATGTTCTTTTAAATAAAATATGTGTTTCTCACCAAAGTTCTGGTGCAAGTGAATTAGTCAAAGGATTTTAAAGAGGGATAGGCTTCTGAATTTAGCTAGGATGCAAGATGATCCATGAAAAAGCACTTGCATCTTATGTCACAGAACTGACATGTGGCCTTCATGTGGGAGACATATTCTTAATGTCTGGCACATGGTTAAGGAAAAAATTAAAACCTGTCAAAACATGTTGAGTTTAACTGAACAAAACAAATGAAAGAAACTATAGGGTGGGAGGAAAAGTAAAAAAATTCATTCCAAGAATAGAGAGGATGTTATTTAAACAACCATTGGAATTCTTGCTTTCTTCATCAGTGAACTGAGTTTCTTGGATAATATGCTTTCAATGACTCCATTCAGTTTTTGCATCCTTTATTTCTACAGCCACTGCAGTTTGTCTTCAGACATAGGCAAAGCTACTAATATTAAGGTACTTTCCACTGTTATAAGCAAGACATCAGAATTCCCTACTTTGCAGGAGCCACTATGCTCAATACTTTTAGTATGACTCAGAATGCCTGTCTTGCAAGATCAATTCTTTGGTCCCTGAGGCTATCACCAGTGGTTGAACTAAAGGACCCAATTATACTCTATGACATCAATATCAAGAGATAAACTGTGTGCCCTCAACTTTATACCATCTCCTCTCAGTTTTTAGTCACAGAAGAGCAAGACCCATGAGCAAAGCTTTGAAATGAGAAATAATAGTCAAAGTTCCATCTGGAAATAAAGTCTTGCTATTTTAATTGACACTGCATTTTATCCAATCATTCAACAAGTATATTTTGAGGAACTACCATGAGCCAGGTCTTACATGAGATGCCTGAACTATAGGAATGAAGGAGGCAGAAATTATTTTTGTCCATTTATTACTCAAGTCTAGTGGTGGAGACAGGAAAGAAATCAAACAAGGGCAATTCACTATGCAGGAAGTAATGTGGTGGGCAAATTGACATGGTATGAGACCACAGAGAAGAGTTACCTAGTTCAGACTTATAGAACAGATAGTCCTTTCCAGAGGGTACGGAGTCTAAGATTTAAAAGATGGCTATGACTTAACCAGGCATAGAGAGCAGAGGAGGCACTTCCACTCAGAGAAACCATCTCCTAATTGAAGGAAAGATGGCAGCTTTGAGCATTCAGGAAACATACAGGAGATCAGTTCAGGTAAATTATATAACTGGTGAGGAGTACTAAGAGATGAAACTGGAGAAGTGGACAATGGCCAGCACTTGGAGTCTCGGAGCCACTTTAAGAGTTTTGGATACTATCCTATAGTTAATAGGGAGTAATCAAAGGGTTTAAGCAATGGAAGACACAACAAATACACATTTTTAAAGCATCGCTCTTCCTCGACTTTGAAGAAATATTTTGTAGAGCGGCAAGAATGAGAGCAGTGAAACAAGAGATAGTGACACATGGCCCATAGTGGTGGCTGTGAGAATGGAGATAAATGGACACATGAGGAATATAAAGGAAGTGCATTTTGAATATTATTTAATCATTTTAATTATTCTCTTGATAGTATTTTCCTGATCTATTCTGTATTTCCTGGACTATGTTACTTAAATAAATGCCATGCCACTCAAAAAGAAGATGATCATGTCTCTTAGTGATTTCTCACTGTCAAATATCACTTATGTCTCTTGTCTCAATTGTCTAATTAATGTGTTGATATCTATCTTCATCCATTCCTTCATTCTTTTATTCCAACATACATTTGTTGAGTATCTATTGGATGCTAGGCACAGATCTAGACACCGGAGACCCAACAGTGAAGGGATAAAAACCTTGTCCTCTTAGAGCATACAGTCCATGAGTATTGCAGACAAAAACAAAGTAAGTAAATAAACGAAGAATGTAAGCTCAGATGGCACTATCACAGGGTAGTGAGATAAAGTGACAAGAATTGACCACTTCACATTGGGGGATCTACAAAGGTCTCTCTGAAAGGAGGCATTTGAGTTGAGACCTGAGTTCTCAGATACTCAGGCAAGGATCTGAGTAAAGTGTGTACCCAGGATCTGGGAGAAGGAGCAGTAAGAGAAAATGTCTTGAAGAGAGACATCTCCCCTGACCACTTCATAACCTAGCATTCCTTGCCACTTAATCTTGATCCTATTTGTACTACTCTACTCTCTTTTATGTAAAGGATTTGTCACTTTCTCAATGCTATCTACAACTTATAATTTCATCTTCTTTATTGTCACCTATCTTCTCTGACTGGAATATAAATTTCAAGAGGGCAGAAAGGCTTATGTTTTGTTCATTGGTGCATCCTCAACACATGGGAGAGCTCCTGACACATACCTGGAGCTCAAACACTTTTTCAGTGAATGCATGAAAGAGTGCATACTAAGTGGTTAGCAATAGAAATAGGGACAATATGACTGACTGGGGCATCATGAAAGTAAAGTGAAGTATGACATGAAGAAGGTATTTGGGGGGGGGGGGAGAAACTCATGCAGTGTTGTGTAGCCCATAGCAGAGTCTGGTTTTTATTTTTAAAACTCTTTACTAGAGGGTTTTGAGTGGAGAAAGGAAGAGGTTGGATTTGCATTTTTAACAGATCACTCTGGGTACTATGTGGATAATGAACTGTAGGCTGTGAAGAGAGAGAAGAGTGATCTTTCAGGGAGTGAAGACTTCAGTGACTCCTAAGCCCATTTCCTCAGCCATAATGGATTGCTCGATGTTCACTATCCTTTAAGTAGTTTGTGTCAACCTCGCAGTAATGCATTATGGGGGATGTGCCAACTCCCTTTCTCCTGGCAAGGCCAAAGGTAACAACAGCCTGGAGCTGGGTGCAGAGCTAATTCTAGGGGAGCATCTTTCATTCCAAGAAAGCATAAACATACTTCAGAGATGCAGCCTTGATTAAAAATACATGGACACTCTGTATGCATTCACTCACATATGGCCTTTGATTGCCTGGCATTTTCAATTCATACAAGAACATTATGGTGCTGCATTATGGATGAGAAGACACATTTCACCATCTTAAATGGAGGGATTTTATGTGCTTTTTCTTTCCCCTCCTCATCTTCCATCACCCTCCCTGCCCGTTAGTCAGAGATTAAACTGTTTAATTAAGTTCTGATTAACTGTACTCTCAATTTTGTCACAGGAGTGTTTCCCATAGCCTTGGCTGCTGCCTTTCTTCACGGAGATGAGGGCTAGTTGTGCCCCAAAGATGAGGAGCATCCACACCACCAGCTCTGCTTGCTGGCAAGTTCGCCTCACATGGCCTTCAGTATCTACCTTCTGCTGCAAGTTTTACGCCACCATTTTAATCTTGAACAAGTGAATTAACTAACTTTTATATGACGTGTCCACCATATAAATCTGTTCTATGTTTTCACTTAAGCCTTGCCAAAATATTCTGATGTCCTTCTCATCTTGAAGAGCAGGACAACATGGCAGTTATGAAAATGGATTCTATCATAAAACAAACCAAAAAACAAAGAGACTTACATTTGGATTCTGAACTTATCACAAAGTAGCTGTGAGATTGTGGGTCAAGTTGACTCATGTCTTAGAGCCTCAATTCTCTTTTCTGTGATGGGGATGTGTATTCTGTTGGTTGGATATAACAAAGCCATGTCATTAGGTAGTATCATATCAAGGGCTTAGCACAGTGCCAGGGACACAGTAACTCCCTCGAAAAATTCTGGCAATTATCATTGCCTCAATATTTCTTTATGAGCTGTACACATATTAGGTACTTAATTGATGTTTTCCTTAAATGAAGCACTTAAGGGAAGTCATGGTGCATTATGAGCTATTGGTGCCAGTTCAATTCCCCCTTTATTTGAAATGGCTTTGTGAATCACACCAGGCCGAAACATCATCCCTCTGTCCTTCCCTGACTTGTATTTCTGTATTCTTTGAACATTCATTCAATATGGGATAGGTATTCATTCTATCAGTGTAGAAACCATACCTCCTGGGTATTACATTGGGACCAAAATTGGGACCACATATTAGCTGTTATAACTTGAAGAAGGCACATAAGCTGCTTGAACACCAATTTCTTCATTTAGAAAATGATAATGGTGCCACTCATATATAGGGTTTCTGTGAGTATTAAATGGATAATACACATAAAACTCTTTGTAAAGGCACTTGATTAATATAAGTGATCAATAATTATTACCATCATCATTATAATCATTATTATTCATTACTTCGCTCTCTGATAGCTCTTACATAGACCTGAAGGCAACTGTCATATTTTATACATGTGTTATTCCCTTTTGAAGACCCTTGCGTGTTCTGTTACCTATGACTGATTGAGGCAGGCTTAGGGTAAGTAGCCAGAATGATTTCCCTGGGACTGTCTTAGATTAGTACTGAAATTCCTATATTCTGAGGAAAAAAATCCCTCAATCGCAAGCAAAGTAGGATAATTAGTCACCTTAGCAGACTGCAGGAGATTAGAGCTTACAACATGGCCATTTAAAGGATAGGAGGACAATGGCAATTAGACTAAAACACAGAAGAGATGATAAGAATTTGTCTATCAGAAAAACAGGATGTGTAAGTGTAACAGTAAACCATATACTAAGGAAAACCTTGCCCCCAGAAACACAAAGCAGATAATCAGCTCTGTCCCAAAAAAGGTGGGAGAAAAAGGGTACCAGTGCTTGTTGAATAATGTATCCTTACATAAGTGAAACTGTGTCCTTATTTTTATAAACCAATCAAGCCAAACAAATCAATAAGAAAATATTAATTGAGCACATATTATGTGCCAGGTTTCTGCTATGCACTTCATATGATCTTATTTATTTTCCTTAATAATCCAACATTATACTTGTTAGAATGTCTATATATTTCAGAATTTCTGGGAGTGATCCCCAAGTATTTGTTTCTTTTAAATCTTCCCAAGTGATTCCAGAATGTACCTTTCCAGAATTCTAATTTAATTGATTTGGGATGTAGCATGGGCAAAGGGATTTAAAAAAATCTTTCCAGGAACAGAAAGTTGAATAGTGTTCTCCCCAAATTAATATTCCCCTGGAATCCTAGAATGTGACCTTATTTGGAAATAAGGTCTTTGCATTTGGAAATTCAAGATGAAGATGTTTGCTTTGTAAATGTTAAGATGAGGTCATATTGGATTAAGGTGGGCTCTAAATCCAATGACTGGTGTCTCTGTAAGTTGAGAGGACACACAGACATATATATGCAGGGAAGATGGTTATGTGACAATAGAGGCAGAGATTAGGGTCATTTCAGTGTAAGACAAAAAAGCTCAGGATTGCCAAGCATCACCAGAAGCTAGGAAGGGGCAAAGAAGTGTCCTACCCTAGCATCTTTAGAAAGAGTATGGCCGTGCTGATCCTTCAAACTTAAGCTTCTAGCCTTCAGAAGGGTGAGGGAATGGGTTTCCTTGTCTTCAGACACCCAGTTTGTGGAAATTGGTTATGGAAGTCACAGGAAACTAATATACTAATTCTAATACACAGCCAGATTTGAGAACTACCATTCTAGGCAGCTAACCCCCCGATTAGGTCATCTTGACTTTGACTCCTTCTCCACCCAGGTCATCAATCTCTCTCACAGTTGCCCTCAGAAAGGTAAAATTCTTACAGAATAGGGAAAGGGAACATACAGGCTTTCAGGTTGGGCCTTCCTGTGTCAGTTACTTTAAAAACCCTCACGTGACCCTCATCGGGTATCACAGACACTCAGACCTCAGGAATCACATACCCAATCTGTCTCAGTATATCTGCTCCCCTTTCTTTTAAAATATTCCCTCTATGAGAATTCCAAAGAATATATTCAAAGAGAAAAGCACAATCATTACAGTTGAGAAACTGCTCTTGAAACTTATTAGCTCGTGACTCATACTCCTGAAAGGAGCTAATACCTTAATTTCATATTTCTCTGCTCAAATGCAGACCAAGGCGTAAACTGAAATGAAACTTTACACTAATGGCTTCTTAATTATACCCATCTAAAA
This sequence comes from Hyaena hyaena, assembly GCF_003009895.1. NCBI lineage: Eukaryota > Metazoa > Chordata > Mammalia > Carnivora > Hyaenidae > Hyaena > Hyaena hyaena. Next base: position 2,942,071 of record NW_024080722.1, read on the forward strand.
GCAATTACCTGAGTTTTAGCAGATACAAAGTTAGGGTTGATGGGACCAGCAGATGAGAAATAAGATGAAAGGTCATCTGCAAAAAAAGATCAGTGGAGAGAAGATAAAACACAGTGTGAACAGAGGGGGGAAAAATCCAGAGATAAGTAAAGGTTGATAAATTCCTAATAATAGTCCTTCCTGGTTTCTAAAACAAGGGTGCCCCTTGCTCCCCTAACTATTAGAAATGAGGCTAAAGGAATGTTTTATTTCAAGGTGGAAGCTGACGAGATGTGAAACTTTGATACCTGAATTTCAATTACTTTATGCCTATTTTGAACCCAAACTTACCAAATAATAGAACCAGGATTCTAAGGTAAAAATTATTGAATAGATATCCTTGGTGTATTATTCATTAAAAATCAGCATATATAGCATAAATGCAGTTGCAAAATTACACAAAGCTTATGTGTGCACACGTGTGTGCATGTGCATGCACAGGCAGGGGAGGGGATTCGCTAAAACGCTCCGGTGTCCTCCTTGAGATGGGAGATTGTGATGCCGCTCTATTTATGCCATATGCTTTTGTGTTGGTATTTTGTAGGTGTATTTGTTTGGATTATTTGCAATGAGTATATATTCATTGTGGATAAAAGGGAACTATTAAAAATAAATATCAGAAATGGGGCATCTGGGTGGCTCAGTAGGTTGAGTGTCCGGCTTCGGCTCAGGTCATGATCTCATGGTTCATGACTTAGGGCCCCGTGTCAGGCACTGTGCTGACAGCTCAGAGCCTGAAACCTGCTTCAGATTCTGTGTCTACCTTTCTCTCTCTCTCTCCAGCTTATATACTCTCTCTTAAAAATAAACAAACATTAATATTTTTTTAATTAGAAAAAATAAAAATCAGGGGTGGGGGGAAGCAAACCTAGTGGGACAAAAGCAAATTAAATTGATTAACTGACCTGATATGGATTCTAACACCAGGCTTCACCTGCTTCTCAACATAAATCAGGGTCTCAGACTGAGAACCAAGGGGTAGAATCCATACCACAGGACGTATGTTTTATTTAGGTTTGCGTGATCATTAAAGGTTTTAAAATTCAGTTGCTTTAGATGTCCTCCATCCAGTTCAATTTGCCACATTTTCCCTCATATCTCTCTGTCTCTATTTCTGTCTGTCTGTCTCTCTTGCTCTCATACACAGAGACACAGACACATATAGACACACACACACACACACACACACACACACACACACACACACACACTGAGTCTGTTTCACTTTTTTCTTTAATTTGCCTGACATTTTGCCCCTGTGTTGGCAGTGCCTTTCTCAGATGGAATCTTACCATCGATTCTCCTCTTGGATTAAAATTAATATATACATAAACAGTTTTTAAGAGAGTGAGTGATAGGACTCCAAGTCCTCAAAGATTTTCCTACTTTTTGTCTCATTTTTTGACCAGGTGAATCACCTCTTGGTTTAGAACCCCTAATTTTTTTTCAAATGCAGATATCACATGGGTCTTCATGGCCAGAAACCAGTTACAGATTAAGCATTGCGAGCTCAATACCGACTTCCAGTTATCTGTGTCCATCCAAAACTGCATTTTTGCAAGCCTTCCGGATTCAGAGTCAGTAGGAAGAGTTGGTTTCCCATCAGATATGTTTCATGCCCTATATTGTTTGCATCCATTTTCACTTTTGTGATAAAATTCAATGGACAAGAAATATTTTATTTCAACAATAACCAAATTAAAAACAAAAGCTAACACATATTAGTTGGTTCCTGTCTTCCCTATCGTGCTGGTTGCTTTATCAGTGATAATTCATTTTAACTTTGATAAGAATCCTCTGTGGCAAGTATTACTCTTATTTTATAGATGAGGGCATTGACACTCATTTGGGATAAATAAATTTCTGAAGATATCACAGCTTTAAATGCTAGCAACAGAGGAACAGTTGAAGTCAGTGTGGTAGCAAAGCAGGAACCATTTACCTAGATTTCTGAAGCAATCCCTGGACCATGGTGTGCTGGGCCAGCTGGCACTGGCCTATGACATGTGACTGTGTGTACGCCTCAGTTCAGTGATGTCATGTCAGCAGTCTGAAATCAGCAATGATGAGAGTATTTACACCCTGGAAATTGGCACCTGCTAAAAATCAGGGCTTTTTTTTTTTTTTTTTTTTTTTAATGTGGAAAGAGCCCCTTGTTAAATGCTTACTGGTACAACACTGCTCCTAAACTAGAATGGAGTTCCCTTAATTAATTCAGTTTTTATTGTAGCCCTAATATTTGTCAGGCACATGGTTTGCATCAGAGGAAAAAAAATAGTGCTAAAATAATCCCCATTTTAGAAATGTACAGACTAATGAAATTTAACATGGAAGAAAACCAATGATCACAACATCAAGCAAATAGCAAAGCAAGAAGCAAAAAGCTACTATAGTTGTGTAACAAAATAATAATAATAATAATTAATAATAATAATAATAATAGCTGAGGGTTTTATAAGCAAATTATAGCTAATAGGTAACATTCTAATAAGAATTACTAAAATGGGGGAAGCCTGGGTGGCTCAGCCAGTTAAGTGGCCAACTTCAGCTCAGATCATGATCTCATGGTTCATGGGTTCGAGCCTTGCGAAGAGCGAAGAGCCTGAAGCCTGCTTCAGATTCTGTATCTCCCTCTCTCTCTACCCCTCCCCTGCTCATGCTGTGTGTCTCTCTGTCTCTCAAAAACAAATAAACGTTTAAAAAAAGTTAAAAATAAAACAGTTACTAAAACGGATCCTACTTATTTAAGTCTTTAACTTTCAAATTATAGAAAATGTAACTCAAATGGTTATAAGCAATAAAGGACTTTTTTGTTGTTGCTTATTGGTCTGTTTTTTGTTTGTCTGTTACCAAGACATGTACTAAGAACTATGTACTAGCTTTTTCCCTCTGTCTGAAATGACTTTTATTTTCTCCCTAAATAATCAGCTGTAGTCTTTGAGTTCCAATTTACCTTTTAATTCCCAGAGTAAATGGTATCTCCTCAGAAAGATGCTAAGATACACCTCTAGTAACTCTGAGTCCCATTACTCTGTGTTATGGAACCGAGCCCCACTCTCTTCCTCCCAAAAAAGACAATATGTTGAAGTCTAACCCCAGAGTCTCAGAATACAATCTTCTTTAGAAACAGTTGTTGCAAATATAATTAGTTAAGATGAAGTCTTTAGAATGGACCCTTATCCAATATGACTGGTGTCCTTATAAGAGGGGGACTTTTGGACACAGAGACAATGTGAAGATACAGCGTAGGATGCCATGTAAAGATGAAGGCAGAAATTGCGGTGGTACATTTGTAAGCCAAAAAATGCCAACAATTTCCCCAGCAAATGACCAGAAGCTAGGAGAAAGGCCTGGAACAGATTCTCCCTCACAGCCTCAAAAGGAATCAACCCTACTGACATCCTGATCTAGGTCTTTGAACCCCCAGAACTGTGAAACAATAATGTTTGTGGTTTAAGATACCTAGTTGGTGGTATTAAATTATGGCAGCCCTAAGAAATTAATATACTCTGCTTCACGTTTATTCATCTACTTATCTTCTTGTTTCCTTATTTCTTTCTTTTACTCCCTTTCTCTTCACTCTGTAATGTAAGGACCTCTGTTTCAATGCTATACCTGGTCCTAGACCATTGACTTCCACATAATAAATACTTGGCAAATATTTCTGAAAACAATACAGGGAGTTTATTGACTTAAACAGCTTAAGAGAGGGCTGGAAATAGGATCTGAGGCAGGTTTGATGAAGTAACTTTATTCAATCACCAAAATCTACATTTTCCCTCTCCTTCTCCTCCTCCACAACCCCACATGGATTTGGTATCAGCTTCATCCTATGCTTGGCTTCTCAAAATGGGAACCAAATGGTTCCCAGTCATTCCAGACTTCATCAGTCAAGATTTTCAGTTATTAGGAAAAAGGTGGCTAACACTAAAAGAAATCCCCTTAAAATTAGACAGGATTTCAAATTATTCCAGGTGGTGACAAATATGATAGCTGTGTCCCATAGGGCTTCATGTGTCCACACTTAAGGAGAACAGAAGAAAGCATGGACTTCTAAGCTGACACAGAGGAATGTATGGAAATGTGTTTCAAATGCCTTCATTGGCCTGAACTGGGTGGGTTAAGGGCTCATCCTTGGCCCAATGATCACATTCCTATCGTCAGGGACTAGGAGCAGACAAGGTTAGTCTAGTCAACTGATGCCATGTAGACTGGAGGTAGGGCCATGGCCACCTAAAGCTCAAGGAGTTCTTAGAGAAAGGAATGGGGACTTGGAGGCTGAGACATTACCCAAAGTACCCAGCACACAGTCCAAAGACAGCAATTTAAGAATTCTTGAGTCACTAGCGTCTACCAGCATTACATGGGCCAAGCAGTTACTATGTCACAATTAATGTCTTTTCTTTGTTACTCTTCCAAGTTCTACTCTTTGAGATCCATTGCTTGGGTTACTCTGCATAACTCAAACACAAATTAAAACTGACAGGTTGCTCACACTCTTTTTTCCAAATAGAATGGATTCAGACGGTTTCAAAAGATTTTCGACATCTCAAAAGCACCCGAATGACCCTTTAAAGATATGAAGCCCCATTTAAAAATGGACAGATTCCTGAATATAGGTCTTCGTATATAAACCAATCATTAAACATGGCACTATCTATAATTCAGAAGGAGAGGAGGCAGAGCATTTCCTCAAATTTATTTTTGGTTATTGTCGTGGAGGGAGAATTATTCCCTTCACCAATTGGTTTCATGTTTTTTAGTTTTCTTGATTGATGCTCTGGGTAAAAGCTTCAAATGAACAAAATTTCTGCTAAAAGCTGTACTTATGTGATTCTCTCAAACCACTAGCATTTAAAGGCTAGAATGCACTGGTTTCTAGGGTATAGAATAAAAGGATTTAAGAACACAATTAGTAACTTGTTCCAGCAATTAGAGCTGAGTTTAATTACAAACTAACCTCTTGATAGACCATTTGACAGTCAGTGCAAAGTGAGAGAAAGAGATCAGAAAACTGCTAGAAGCAGCAACACAAGAACTTTTCCACATATTTATTTTTGCTCACATTATCTTCAGGCTTTTGCAAGGGAAGAGGTAACAGATTTTGTTCTTTAAAATGTTTTATTTTTTAACTTCGCAAAAGGGTTTATTTTTGCATGCTTTCTCTTCTACTTATCTGAGAACCATGCTGCGATCCTGGATTTATGTTCCTCTGGCACTAATGGTATCCAGTGGGTTTCCTCTCCATCCCCAAAGACATGTCTATCTTAGGGTGGGGGAGGGTACCAAGTGCACTCTGAACTTAAAATGTTAAAGCAAAATGGGGCTTACAGATCATCTGGTCCAGCCCAAACATATTATAGACGTGCATGCCTGGGTTCTGGAGAAGCTGTAACATACTCAAGATCATAGAGGGGGGCTGGAGCCGAGACCCCAACATGAATTGTAAATGTGAAGTGGAAAAAGTCCACTCTTTGGAACAAAGGAAAGGTTTATCCTTCCTGTGGTTGCGTTGGAGTAATTTATTTTCTTCCTGTTAGCATTTCCAAAAAGGGAGCCCTCAAAAAGATAAATAGGAGGCCATTATTTCAACGCTGCATATTTCCCCTTAAGTACCAGGACTCAGATCCATTTACTGGGCATGTTAGACTGATACAGCTTTATGCAGAGCCATGCTGGCCTCATGCACAGAGACAATTACATTACAGGGAGAACGGAGCTGAGTGGGAGAAAAGCATGTGGTTAAGAATTAGGATTGGCACAATGCCCTATTCTATTTACTAGCCATAAGTAAGCCTTCTCTCCTCAATCATTTTGCTTCTCCTGACTTCTGAATGGGTATCCTAATATCTCACCCAATATTTCATTTACTCAGCAAACATTACTGAGTACCTACTGTGTGCCAGAAACTGTACTAGGTTCTAGAAATATAGTGGAAATCAAACAAAGATGACTCAGAAAAGCAGCACTAGAAGCTGAGAGATAGCCAGTGAAGCTATGCCAAGTCATGTCTAACACACAGCAAGAAGGTCATGATTTTTAAGGATCAAATGCCTACCACCTGAAGAGAAGGAGATAGAGTGAGAGGGAGAAGGAGAAAAAAGGAGAGCGATGGAGAGGGAAAGTGAGAGACAAGGGAGAAAAAGTGAGGGAGACGGGGAGAGAGGGAGAAAGGGAGAAGGGAGAGGGAGAGGGGGATAGAGAGAGAGAATGGGAGGGAGAAAGTATTTAGCGGGGGGAGAGTCTGTGTATGTGCAGTTTGAAAAAAAGTATATTAAATTGCCATTTTAATAGTTTCCTTATAGCCTCTTTGTTAAATTTTGTTGTTATCATTCTTTTCTGATGGCAGAAGTACGGTGCTTACTTCAAAGTTTCGAATGACGTTAATGCATTTGGTGAGATTTTTATGTGTACCTGTGGGGAACAGGGATTGCAGGGAGGCTGAGAGACTGTTCCAGGACAGCATTGCCATCTTTGCTCCAAATCCATGGCTTCATCTGCTTGCCCTCACAGAATTCTGTGCCCAGGGATGGGCCCCTGGAACCCAATAAAGCAAGCTGCCTGTGGTATCAATGACATCTTCAGGACTTTTCAAGCTTATGTCTTAGCTCTTGACTGCTTCAGGTACCGGTGTTAGGAATGAGTGAGGCTGACAGTAGCACAGGCAATAATAATCCAATAATTCAATACATGTGGTTCCCAAGTGACCACACCAACATTTATCTTACCCGATCTTCATAAAAACACTCGAATTTCATGTCCTATCATACTTAACCTTCTGCATGTGGCCTATTAACCTCTGGATGGATGTTTTTATTAAAAAACTGACTCAAGGAGCAGTTCTCAGGTTGGATGAGCAATTGGCTTGACTTCCATTTTGTTTCTCATCATCTACGTAAAGCATGATGTGGGCCACCTTGACATGGATGCACTATTTGCATACTCTCCTGGGGTGAACTACAATATTTTTTTTCCACCTGTGTAAAGTGTGAATGCACACATTTGTCCTAAGACTATCTCTTTTCAACATTTGTATTTATTTTCAAGTGGGTTAGGAATAAGGAATATTATGAAATACATTATTCTACTCATATTTTCTGGTAGAGTTTAAATCATCCCTTCTAACAATGTTCTGTGATCATCATACATTTGTTGCCAGATGAAAATAAATATCAGTTCTCACAGGTTGAGAGTATCTCTTCAGTTTCATCTGTAAATATAAATTGTATCATTATTGTACATCATTTCTTTTACTGGATTTAAAGTTCTTTGAGGGCAAAGAACTTGCTGCTAACTTCCCCTACTTCTTATTTCCTTATCACTAGCCATGAACAACAATGGGACCGATTGTTAGTTCTGTAATGATTGTAATGACACTCATCTTATTCACACCTTCCATTATCTTATTAATTTGACTTTTATCCTTCTCTTCGTCTTCTCAAACTGCAGGAACCATTATTTGTCTTCTGGATCAGAAGGTAGTAGTGAAAGAAATTAGTATGACAAATCAGCTAAGCCCAGTGAACCATGCAATCTGCTTGCAGTCAAGCTATTTCTTGGGACAAGTGAAGTGGGATGGTCAATATAGGCTCTGAAATCTCACTGCCTGGGTTTGAAATTAATCCAATCAGGTGTTAGTGGTGTGGCCCCGTCACATTATTTCACCTGTTTTTTTCCTCATTCTTCCCATCTGTAAAATGGGGACAATAATAATGCTTACTTCATTAGTAGCTAAAAGTATTAAAGGGAAAAAAACCATGTAAATTGCTTGGGATTGGTGCTGCACGAAGGAATGTAGTTAATAAATGGTAGAAGCAGTGATTAAACTTAGTTCTAGAGGTTGGTGATAATAAGTATGATGAGGAAGGACCTGAGAATAACCACATGATTCACTGAGTGTTCGGTATGTCCCCAGGATATGCCAAGAGCTCTACAGATACTATCTCATTTAACCTGCAACAGCAAAATGAGGAAGTTTCTATCATTAGCCAAGTTTTAGAAATGGCAGCCTCTTGCCTCAGAAAGGAGACAGCTTGTCAAGCAAGGGGTACGGCCAGGAACTAAAGCAGATGTGCCTGATTCCAAAGCCCACATACTCAGCTTCAACTCTACCAAGGTGCTGGAAATCCGTTTCTTGCTCTAGAAAGCAAGGGGTTCAGATAGATGATAATGTGCTTCTTTGGGGGTGGGGCTGGCAAAAGAATGAATATAAACAGCATTTGAAAGAGAGTCATTTATAAGCGAGATTATAGAATCTGTTTGAAGATTCTCCCAGAGGACACGTTAAAAATATGGCTTGCACGAAACTTAACGAGAGGTTAGATGAAACGCACCGGGCTCTGTGTAGGCGGGATGCACACCGAAAATTAAATCCATGTTGGAAATGTTAATAAATGCAGACACATGTTCTTGTTTGTAATGTGCTTCTTGTTTTTCTCATTTTCTCCATGTTAGAACAGTAAGGGCATCTCTGTTGGGTCTCCTGGGGCCGGTTTTCTTTTTTTTTTCCCCTCTCTGGTTGTTTGGCTTTCTCTCTCTCTCTCCACACTCTACCCCCATGCCCTCAAAATGTGATTTCGTAGATTGAGATGTCCAGGACCCAGGGGTGTGATTATGCACAGGAAATGAAGAATAAGAGAAGACTCATGGGGCTTCCAGACCATGGTAGCTGTAGTGATGTTAAAACAAAGAGCATCACATCACTCTCTCAAAGATTTCTGAGGGTCGCCTTTGGTGATCCATACAAGAAAGTCGAAACACTTCTGCGAGATGTTTAAGGCCCTACTGTGTGGGCCACCCTCCAGGCCCTTCTGGCCATGGTGACTACACATGCCCTCTACCTTTTTACCTGGTATGCCCTTTCCATTGGAAACCTTCATTCACTCATCCGTATCTAATTCACATATGATCTTCTTTACAAAGTATTTCCCTGCAATTCCCCAGGGTAACTCAGTGGCCATGAGCTCTTTGTTTCTCTAGCACTTTACATTCATCCTTTCTGCACTATAAATATTAGTAATAACAAATTAAAGGCTTAAACATAAGGAACTAAACATTTTACATGAATTTTCTAATTTAATTCCCCTAATAATTACATTAGACACATTTTATCTCCATCTAAAAATGAGGACTCTGAGACTCAGAGACATTTAGAAAATGGTTGAGTATATGCCAAAAAGGTGGCAGAGCCAGAATTCACGTTCTGAGCCTTTTGCCTTCAACACCTGTACAATTAACACTTACCATTGGGATGCCTAGGTGGCTCAGTTGGTTAAGCATCTGAGTTCGGCTCAGGTCATGATCTCATTATTCATGAATTCGAGCCCCACATTGGGATCCCTGTCATCAGCACAAAGTCTGCCTCGGAACTTCTGTCCTCACTCCCCTCTCTCTAGCCCTCCCCCACGGGTTCCCCCTCTCTCAAATAAACTTAAAAAACAAAACACAATTACCCTTGACTGTTGTTTTCAGTCAACTTCACTACTAGTTCTGAATATATCTGAAGACAGAAATGTTTTCTTAGTCTTCTGAAGAAGGCAAGGTAGTATACTCCAGAGAACACCTACACAGACTTACACAGACCTGCTTAAAATGCTAGCTCATTTTTTACTGAATCACTCTGAACACCAATCTCTTCTTTATAATGGGCATAGTAATGTCTAGTCAATAGAGCTGTGAAGAAAATAGGTTACATATCTATAATACCAAAGACTGTAGCCACTCAATATGGGCTGGTTCCTTTTTCTTTTCTTTCTGTATGTCTGCCCAAGATCCTGCCCAGAGCAAAAATCCAATAAAGAACTTATTTTGTTTTGTTTTCTTTTAAAGGCAATAAGGTAAAATAAAAGGTGATTTTAATGTCAAAACCACATCAAGGGAAAAAATATATGGCTTCTCCTCATGATAATTGATTTATTCACTGAATTCTCAAAAAGCCCTGGCAGGGTGACAGCTTTGTATTCAAGGAAGGGGGTAGACAGGGATGGGGAATGGGAATATTTTGAACGGGGAATATGGGAAGAACTCAGCACAGATGGGAAGGAAGGAAGACAGAATACTCCTCAGAAAGGGAGAAAAGAGTGAAATGTGTTCCCGGAAAGCCATTCCTCATGTTCAGTGCCAAGAGTTTGGTCCAAAAGACTCTTGGAATTAAGATTAAGTTACTGGCATGTCATCATTATGCAAAAGGTGACCAGAAAGAGAGGAAGTATGCACTAGCTTTCTACAAATGCAATGAGATAGAGTGAAAAGTAGAATCTTTAGGTACTGGATGTCACAATGGATATTCTGTCACTGTCCAGTTTCAGGACTCTTTCTCCCAGAAAAATGGGAGAAATAATATCTATTTTGCCTGTGTCAAATAAAATAAAACTATCAAAATGTTTTTATCATAGGACTTAAATACAATGAGCACTTACTCAACAGATATTTATTTGGTTTGGTTTGGTTTGGTTTGGTTTGATTTTTCCTACATACCTCACTTCCTTTCTTCTGTATTGGTCACACATAAAAGTAAAAAGAGGGCATAAATGCATTTGTTCTATTTGAATTGTATCCAGTCCTCAAAATGATTTCTACCATCATGTCTCAGTGCAAAACTTTCAGGAGCTGTGAACAACTTCAAGTTGCCACTCTCCCACCAGATGAAAGAAGGGGCAAACCCAGCTTGTCTTTCCTTACTGTGTCCTTCATTCATCACCCAAGTCCAAGCACCTTGGGTCATCAGCTGGGATCACTTACAGAACAAAGATAAAGAGATTGATCCCTCTGCATTGTGACATGTGGTTTGAGTAACACTTACCTAATCATTCTTTGGTTCAACAATGGTGCTCACTCAACGGAAGCCTGTGCTGAGGATTTTGGAGAAAATTTTGTTCCAAATAAAATCTCTCTCAATCTTACAGCAGTATTTGGCACAATTAACCAGACCCAGCTTGAAACTCTCCTCTTGACTTCAGAAATCCCATCCTCTTTTTGGCTGTATATGCCTCATTTTTTCTCATTTATAAAAGGTGAGGAAATACTATGTACCTCATAGGTATGATGTGAGGATTAAATGAAATGAATCTCAACAAGTTGGGGTAGCTGCTGGCACACAGCACTATTTAATAAACACTAGTTGAAATACCAGTGGTGATGACAATAGCAAAAGCAACATCAGTAGTTGTTCTACTGGTAAAATATCACTATATTTTAGTCTCCCAATGTCTATTGCTAATTGTCCTAAGTCCTCTTTCTGGAAGCAGTAAGGAGGCAAGTACTACTGCTTAATAACAGCATAGAAGATTGGCAAGGAACCTCTCCATTTCTCATTATCAAGTCCACAGCTCATTTGCTTCTGTACCCATCTTCTCCTATCAAACACTAGCCCATCTTCACGAGTTCAGATCTTATCCCCTCATCTGTTCAAGGCCTTTTCCTATACATACTCCCACCTCTCTCTCTTCTGCAACATCAGTATCTCCTTATCGACTGCCTCACTCCCATCGGTACGCATACTACAGCATCACCTATTAAATGAAAGAAATCGTCTCATGATTTCCTATTCCCCTCTAGCTACTATCTTGTTTCTCCCAGCCTCCAACATTATTCATTAGCTAGCTCAGCTTCTTCAACTTCCATTCATTGTTCAACTCACTCCATTTAGATTTCTATCTCTGTTGTGCTAGAATATACATGGTCAAAGTCATCAATAACCCCCATGTGCAAAACCAATAGATACATTTTGTCCTCATCCTCCTTAGTACCTTTTCACATAGTCAGGGACTCTCTCCTGTATACACACTCTCCTTCCTCTGTTTCCAAACTGGAATCTGTTTTCTCCCCAAACTTTTTTTTTCCCTGAACTATCCTCTTTTTGGCAAATGAGTTCAATATAGACCTGGATTCTCAAGCCAGAAACAGAATCTCCATGATTTTTATTCCCTTCTCACTTACTCTGTCTCTTTATTCATTTTTCTATTTCTCTCTTACCACTGACATCCAATCCATTATCATCCCATTTTGTGGAATCTCTTCCAAATAAATCCTGAATCTATTAATTATTATTACTACTATATACTACATTACTACTACTACTATCATGACTACTATTACCACTACTACTACTACTATTATTATTTTGCCATTGTTGCTACTATCTTTGTCTAGACCTCCTGCAACTTCCATGGATATATTGCAACACTTCCTAATTGTTCTCCCACCTCTACACTAGCTTCTTCCCAGCCATTAGCTACTTCAACTCCAATCTATCTAAGCATGATTGGCTCTTCTCTTTGCTTGATAACACATAAAGTTTACTGATTAGCCAGAACCCAAGCCTATGCTCTTTAAAATGGCAATGATAGGCATCCACAACCTGTCCCTTGACTATCTCTTCAATTTCCTCTCCTGACACCCTCCATTCCCTTATGTTCAGGCATTATGGATATGCTTAAGGTTGTTGAAGTTTTCTCCCCACTTCCTCATTAAAGCAAGCTTAGCTCCTTTCCCAAGAAATCTCATGAGACTCTCTTTCAGAGGAGAGTTCATCACTATTTTCTCTCTGTTACCTCTGCATCTTGTGCACATTTCTATTACTAATCATTTATTTATATACTCATATCTTTTAATATAGTGATTCTCCAACTTGGCTTCACATTGGAATCACCTGGAAAGTTAGAAACCAAAACCAAAAGCTACTGCCTGGCTCCCTCCTTCAGAGCTTCTGATTTAATTGTATGGAATACTACCTGGGCATCAGGAATTTTTAAAAATCTCTCAAAGATTCTAATGTGCAGTCTAATTAGAGACTCCTCCTTGAGGCTAAGGATGTCCTGTTTCGTATTTTTAATCCTTGTATCTTAGGTGTTCTACATTGAGTCTGGCATACAGTTGGAATTCAATTTATGTTGTTAAACTATATTTACCATGAATGAAAAGCTTATGATACAACATGATACATGATTCCCAAATGAAACAGGGAAAGCTAAATCAAGAGGGGTGAGTTTTCAGCAAGATTTGGAAAATGGAAGATATGGAAGATTTTGGAAAATGCCTGGAATAGATTTGCAACAGCCCAGTAGTGTTAACATTTGAAAGAGGCAAATAAAAATAAATAGGATGCATAAATAAGGATATTCTTAATCGAGAATAGAGGATCCTGAGACCATTGGCAAAGGGAATAGAAGAAAAAAGAGAGAAGGAATTTGTGATGAGACTTTAACTGTATGGGAATAATAATAAGAGGTCAAGATAGACACCCACAGTAGTTTTCTTAGAGAAGGTGGCACTGAATTGACATGAGGGTTTAGGAGAAAGAGACATTCAAATCATTCAGCCTACTTTTCTAACTACCACCAGTCAGCGGGGATTGGCATTCAAATGAACAGTATTTTTTGTTACCAACTATTACCACCAGTAATGATGATATCACAGCTGAATAAGGTGGAATTTTGCCCTAGTAGCTAACATGAACTTTGGAGAAACACTATATGGTTTTGCCAGTTAACAGCTGTGTGGTTTTTGGTAAGTCACTTAACCTCAATTTTCACAGAGGTAAAATGGGGATAATAATTATGCCTTCTCATGGAGTAAGAGTGACAAACAAATATATTAATTTATGTAAAGTGCTTAGAACAGCCCAGCACAGAGTAACAATAAATGCTAGTTCTACCATTATAGATGTAAGGAATTGCCCACTATTTGGACTAAGCCAAGAGCTTTGGCTTTGTGCAAAGTAGTTGTTTATTGTTATGTTGTGCTGGGCTGGTCTAAGCACTACCCATATGAAAGTGTTAAAAAGGAAAAATGAGATTATGTTCATTTAAATTACAAATACAAAAACTGATTTCCACTTCAGAACTCAATCTATAGATATGCATAAGATGTGTTTGATCTCACTGTCTTTTTTCAGACACACGGCCTTAAAATTGTAGTAAGATTACCAAATTACTGAACATTTAAAATGATTCTCTTTAAACGCTTAATTATTATCAAATTTATATATAATCTCTACATAGGCTAACCAACTGTCGCCTGGGAGAGGTCATTAAGGCTCCACTGATTAGATAAGAATAATTTGCAATTAGCTTAGAAATTGTTAGCATGAAAATGGGCCCATCTAAATTTCTTGAGTGTTCTTGAAACTACTGTTCTCTTAGATAGTCTAAACACTCATATAATCCTATTGACAGGGCTAATTAATTTGATTAGAATATTTTAATTTCCCAAGTTTTTTATATCAGACCTTCTCTATCCAAATTGATCACAAATTTTTCCTAAAACAGGCCAAGCTTATAGTCAGGTTTAAACTTTCCTGTAAGCCTCAACATTCCGCTAAGTACAACATATTATCAGAGGCAACATATGTATTTATTGTTACCAAAGTCTCTCCTGTTGACTCTTACTCTTTTTATATATCTCTGCAAATCTACTTCAAGACTGCTAAATGTCTATTTCTCTGTGAAGATCATGAGCTGCTTTTCTTCTTTGGAGCCTCAGAAATACTCATGGTCTGAATCATACACCTCAACTTACAGAAAGAAATAACAGATCCTATTCCAGTCCTTGAGTCTGACCTTTGGTGAAATCTTTTGGTCATATACTATCTATTTGATCTTAAACAAGATAATGGAATTCTCTTAGAACCTGTGACCCCATCTTAAGATGGAAATAATAGGGCTGCCTGGGTGGCTCAGAAGGTTAAGCGTCCGACTTGGGCTCAGGTCATGATCTCATGCTTCGTGGGTTCGAGCCCCATGTCGGGCTCTGTGCTGACAGCTAGCTCAGAGCCTGGAGCCTGTTTCAGGTTCTGTGTCTCCCTCTCTCTCTGACTCTCCCCTGCTCATGCTGTCTCTCTCTCTCTCTCAGAAATAAATAAAACATTAAATAATAATAATAATAATAATAAGAGTTCCTATCTGGAAGCTTCTTGTGAGGGTCACCTGAGACCATGCATGGCACAGATGATAGCCCTAATATATGATAGCCATTATTAGCTTTTATCATACACTTGTTGATTTTCTTTCATATAAACTTTGTTTCCTCTGTTAAATTGTAGGCTTTTGGAGGGAATAACAAGTTGCTTCTGATTTGGGGTCTTCTCTCATTTCATGGTTCCTGGCATAGGATGTGGTTGATAAACATTTCTTGGTTTTGCTAATGCCTATAGTCCAAACCACTTCCTATAGGTAATGTACTTCCTCAACATAATAAACATTGTATATTTTATGTAAGAAATGTGTGTATATATGTGTCATGCTAATATATCTATATCTATATAAAATCTCATATATAGTAACATATTTTAAAAATACAGTTATGTACCAAATAAAGAAAACACACACATTTGTGTATAAGCTTTACATAGCTTATATACATGCACAGATGTACATACTTTTCCTAGGGTTTGTAAACAGACACGCAGATGAAATATACCAAGAGATGCTTTAACTTAGCTAAGTGTTGCTAAGGTCTAAGCCTTAGAGTACCTATTTTATGACTGTATATGATTTGTAATTAGTATATACACATAACATAGATAGGTGTGTGTACAGCAACACTCTGAGTTAAAATAATTGGATTCTCTCTATTTTTGTAGACTCCCCTACCTACAAGTTTGTCCCTATTTTTTGCCCCTTCCCCTCCAATTTAGCCAGCTAACACACAGCCCCGCCACACAAAGGAGAAGGACCCAGTGGTGTGCTACAGTCAACTTGAACCAGCTTACCAATAGAATCAACAAATTTTTCAGAATTTTGCAAGCCAGTTGTTAAAAGGAATCATTAGGAAGTGTCTGGGTGGCTCAGTTGGTTAAGCAGCTGACTTCTGCTCAGGTCATGATCTCGTGGTTTGTGAGTTTGAGCCCCACGTCAGGCCCTAGGCTGACAGCTCAGAGACTGGAGCCTGCTTCAGATTCTATGTCTCCCTCTCTCTCTCTGCCCTTCCCCGCTCATGCTTTATCTCTCTATCTCTCAAAATTAAATAAATGTTAAAAAAAATTTTTTTAAACCTGGAACCATTAGTAAAGTTATATAAAGTTGCAGTTAAGTAAATTATATTAAAAGAAAAGCTAATACATCCTAAAAATTCAACACATAACTAATTGTTTTCTCTACAGTTTGCTGTCATCTATGTTCTCCACCTTGTTTATATCTATTTTATCTGTGTGGTAATGGTGCAGATACTACAGTAAGGCATGCTGGTGTGCATTTCTTCCATTTGTGTTTGGTAGATTGCAATGAGTATTTTATACCACAGAAAATGGTCAGTGCTTTTTCCTGGAGAGTCAAATGTTAAACATTTGCCATCACAACCCTAGATGAGCCTTTTCCCCTGTGAGCTGTATAGCCCTTTTTGAGACTTGAGGATTCACAGCTAAATAAAGGTAGTTGTGAAAGAAAAGCAGTATTAGTATATAGATATATATGGGGGGTACTCATATAAATATAGTTAAATTACATCCAATAAAGAAAGTAAAAAGTGGAAGGAAGAAGATTTCCCTGGAAACTGTCACAGAACACACACACATGCTTTTGAATAATGAAGTTAATTTCCAAGGTTCACAGAAAGCTCTTTCCTGCCTTGGTTCTCCGTTAACCTTCTCCTCCTGCCTTTCCCTCATCTTTCTACCTGAACTTCTTAAAGAGCTGTAATTCTAACCTGTTCCCTCCCTCTCTATTATTCCACTAATCTGTCTCCACCCACATAATTAAAGCAATCACCCCCTCCTGCCTCCCGCGGAGCAGAGTTAATCACCCCTCTGTACTCTGGCACAGCGACCTTCAGCCTACATGATCTGGATAACAATCTTAGGGGCCCTTCCCACACTGTCCCTAAGCCTGCCCACCTCTCTCTTCCCTCCTGCTCACCGCCAGGCCAGATCTGCTGCTAAGAAACCATTCTCCAGCCACTCAGCCATTCTCCACCCACTAACATGTTTATCACCTTTGGTCAGAAAATCACATTTCTTTCCACCTCTGTTTTTCTCTAATTGCTTTCTTCTGTCCTCTTTTAGGTTCCCAGGAGGCTGAATTAATCTCCTCAAAAATCATTTGAGGAGCCATTGAAAGAGTTATGGGTGTTAGAACATGGAAAGCAATCTAATTCTTCAATATCCCTGAGAAAAGAAACAAAAGTGCTCTGTGAGGTCCATGAAGAAAGAACTGATAACCATAGATTAAAAAGGCAAAGAATACGGCTTCAGGTCAAGGTAAGAATGAACATCCCACCCTGAGCTGACCATCAGTCCCTGTTGATGCCAAGACAGTGAATATGGGGGATTATTTAAGAACCATCATGGAAGAGATGCTGGGGGTTGAGTAGGGGTTTGGATTAAAGGTTCGGTAAAGTCCCTTCCAGTCTAAAATCATCTCGTTCCATGAATCTCTGAGTTGTAGCCTCTAACACCAGCCACGGGACCAATATTTTTGACTTGCATTCATCTTTCATTCCTTACCCCCCATGCTTTGTATAATTTACAGCGTAATTTTGTGTCCCTGCTTGAAAACAAAGTGGGGCTTCTTCATTACCAGATCCCCACTGGATTTGGGTTGGTTCTTCTTTGAAGCAACCCTGCATTGCCTGCTTTCTTCCAGTAAAACAAAACGGTAAACTGTCCCCAGTCATATAATAAAGTATTTCCCGAAGTGGGCTGGGGGAGGGAAGGAGAAAGTAAAATAAAGCATAAAAGAGCCTTAGTCAAGCATTTCAGACAGAGGATAAAACAGAAGAGAAGGGACAGAGACTAGAAATGCAGAGATGATAGCTGTTCTTACCATGCCTTTCATCCCGGGTTCTTAAACATCATGTGAAGCAACATTATTGCCCTCATTTTTCATCTTATTATTACTTAGCATTTATATTTGCAAGGAGTTTAGGGTTCTTCTTTATTAGCAATCCCTCATAATCTCATGGTGGGGAAGGCTGAAAAGAAGGCCTCCTCTGGTTCTGAGGAGATGAATGAGCCCAGACAAATTAGAGGCTTTGATACAGTCTGTCAGTGGACTAGGGGCCAAGGTGAGGTTCAAGCACTTGACCACAGAGTCTCATTTTGAACAGGGGATACTCAGGCATACATGTGGGAGGAAGCAGTGTGTTAGAATCTAATGTTGCAATTGTCCTTAGAATTTTTTCCCCCTCACTGAATCTTGGTTGTATCTTTAGTAATATACTGGAGAAATAAATCCTACATCACTAAATAGAGTCATTTTGAGAATACATTAAGGTAAGACATTTGAAGCAGGAGTTGGTATTCTGTAAAATTTAGTTCTCTTTTCCATTTCTTTTGATGTGGGCTTAGGGTGTGATTGTAATTCTACCAGCATGAAGATTGAACCACAGGCAGTATGATAAGTAGAAAGTGCCGGGGAAGCAGAGATGCATATAGCCAGGTCCTGGCTCCACAGATCCAGATTGAGAACATTAAAGATGGGTACAAATTCTTTGCTTCTCATCTCACTGAGAGGTGGAATCTGATAGTATTCATGACTTGCTTGACCGGCAGAGAATGGAGAAAGTGATACTCTACTAATTCCAGACAAGCCTTTAAGAGGACTGGTAGCTTCCAGCTTGCCTCCTAGAATCCTGACCTCAGATGTCTCTGATGTGTGTGTGTGTGTGAGAGTGTGTGTGTGTGTATGTGTGTGTGTGTACTCTAACTGAAGTTCCTAGCTGTGCTCACACTTACAATTCAAATAGGAGTAAAGCCATCTTGGATCTTCCATAACAGCCCATCTGCCAACCAAATGTAACCAAGTAATCTGCTGGTACCATATAGAATAGACAACTCAACCAAGTGAGCCCTGACCAATTTCCTCACCTGCAAATATATATGACATAATAAAAGGGTGGGTGTTTTAAGCCATTATGCTTTGAGTAGTTTGTTTAGACAGCAGTGAGTAACCTGAACACCAGTTAAATTCCTCCTGTCAAACTGGAAAACCACAGAAATGGAAAACTGGAGCTCTAGTCTTAGCCAGTTTCTGCATTTCCAACCTAATTTCACTGAATACTTTGCATATCTTATGCTTCTCCAGAAAAGGATCCTCTATCTGGAAGGTACAGGTGCATACCATCCTGGCCCTGTGGAAGTCTCATTTCTTCACTGAATATTTAGTCAGGATAAGTACTGTGGTCTATTCTAGCAAGTAATACAAAAATCTCAGTATTGTTGCATAGCACAACAAAGCCTTCTTCTCTTTCATGTCACAGACTGATATGGACTAGAATTTTCTATGCAGTAGCTCCCTACCAGGATGTATGACAGGATTCCAAGCTTACCTCCAAAAGTTCCACTATCCATTAGGGCCTCCTTGATGTTCCCCACTGAATCCTTGACATCAGGACAGAGGAAAGAAAATCATGCATGAACCAAGAACCTCATGGGAAAAATGCAGAGGCCATAACAGATAGTGACATATAAATTTCCCCCATATGCTGTTGTCTGTAATTAGACACATGGCCCCAACATAACTGCACTGGTAGATAGAAAATATAGGCTTCCTGTAGGCTCAGACAAATAAAAAGGACTGGTAAGAATATACTCATTTTCATCTACACCACCATTGGCAGAGGTAATCCATTCTTCATCTTGCCAACATTGTTCAATTGAAGGACAAGTGTTTAAATCGATCTTTATTTTAGAGTTGTGCCAAGCTACTTCTAGCTGTGTGACCTGAACCAAATGCTAAACTTCTCTGAGTTTCAGTTTCCACTGTAATAACGTTAACAATGTCCATGCTGAGCAGTACAAGTAAAATAAAGTTCTCATAAAAGTACTCAAAAATAAACTTCATTCTTTCTTTCAACATGCCTTCTAAAACACTCTTTGTACCCAAGATGGACAATCTCTCCTTCTGTATCATTGGCAGACACTGTTAATCAGTTATGACATTTTATTTTCTACTCATTCTGTTATTGGCTTCTGAATTCTTCCTAGTATGACTTTCCTGGCAGCCAAAACTGATATATTAGAGTTAGTTTTTGAAACAAAACCTTACTTGTGATTTTTCATCTAACACATTCACTAGACAGAAAATCTTGCTCTTTGTTTTCCATTATTGTTGTGTTTTTATACAGGCATGTTTGCTTCTCCGATGAGCTCTTAACTCCTTGAAGACAGAGATCCTGCCTTTATTATCTGTCTGTCCTGTATAGTGCCCAGCATAGTGCATGGCACTTAACAGAACTACCTCTGCATTGAATATACAGTATAGGGAATAAATACTATTTACTGAGAGTGTATTATAGTTGAATACTTTAAACACACAATTTTATTTAATATTAATTAAAAACCTTGTAAAGAAAGAACTACTATTATGCTGATCTCAATGACAAAAACAAAACAAAACAAAAAAAACAACAACTGGGCCTTAGAAAGTTAAGTAACTTTAACAAAGCTATTCAGCTATAAAATGAGAGAGTCTGACTGAAACCCAGAGCTCTTGGACTCCAAAGCCCATGACACTGACCACAGTGCTACATCATGATCATGTCTAACAACACACTTACCTACTTCTTTTGAGGTCACTCTTGGTATTGGAGAGAGAAGAACTAATTCAGGGGACAAGAAAGGAAATGAGGAACATGGTGGAAATAGACTGCTCAGAAAAAATGAAGCAATGAATGAGGGTGAATGAGACAAAGCACTGTGAACAAAGCACATGGAACAAAGGTAGAACAGCAGAGGAGACTATAGAAGACAAATATTTCGACTAAAGTGTGGGGCCTGCACAATTCCAATGGTAGGATCCTAAAAATTAATTTCTTTTTAAAACTTTTTTATTTTATTTGAGAGAGAGAGAGAGAGTGCACACACATGAACAGGGTAGAAAAGCAGAGGGAGGGATGGAGGGAGGGAGGGAGGGAGGGAGGAAGGGAGAGAGAGAGAGGGAGAGAGAGAGAGAATCCCAAGTAGGCTCCACGTGCAGCACAGAGCTCAATGCAGGGCTCGATCTCATGACCTGGGACCATGGCGTGAACCAAAATCAAGAGTCAGATGCTCAATAGCCTGAGACACCTGGGTGCCCCTAGAAGAGTAAAATTTAAGTTTTTCAAAAAAAGAAGAAAAATATTATAGATAAATGTTTATTAACAAACTCAAACTTTAGTCCTTTAGTTGGAAAGGGCTTTCTGCCACCAAAATCTCTTTACCTGACATTTTTTCTTTGTACTTGCAAAACACAGACAAGCAACTAAGTGGTTTTCTGAGTGCCAAGTGTCAGACACAGAGCTAGAGGCTTTTTGTGTATCTGTTTATTTAATTTTCAGTAAACCCTGGAGGGTTGTTGGTAATATCTAATTCCACAAATGAACTAATAAAACTAAAGGTTGAAGAAGGGATTCATTCATGCAATACCCACAGCCAGTAAATGGGAGATCCATGTTCTGTCTGAGAGTAAATGGTTTTTTTTCCCCATACATGACAGTTTCCTCTAATATCTAGATCTATGGCCATTAAACGATTATACATTACTTGTTCGCTTGCTTAGTTCGTATTCACGGAAAGAGGGCTGCGCCCAAAATCTCTCTGCCTATCAAACAGTTCCTGGCACTGAGTACACAGGTAATGTTGAATTGAGTGAATGCAACACCTGGACATAAATGGCTCAATGTTTTCTTTATGCAGAGAGGAAGGGATCGGTGCGAACCACCATACCAGCTGCTGCTGGATCTGAAGGTGATGGTGGAGGTTGCACAGGAAGTAGGCAGTGGAGTGAAACTTCCTGGTTTTGACAGTTTCTAACTGTCCTTTACCAGTCAGTCTGCAGTGTAAGCTCTTGCTATTCATTCACACGTACTGCTGTAGGACTTTTTGAGTCCTGTGCCTCCTCACTGTTCAGAAATGGAAAGGCAGTGCAATGGGAAATGATTAAAGAAGTGGAAAAAGGAACTTGGGATGAGAGATAAAAAAAAAAAAAAAAGTCAGCCTGGAGAAGAGAAAGATGAGGGGCTGGCTTAACAGTTTTCAAGTGCCTAAGAAGCGAGTGTAAGAAGGAAGGTGACCAAGTTCACATCAGAAAAGAAAAAGTGGGCTTAGATTATAGCTTCGAAGACTTAGTGGGGAATTAATGAAGAACTGCCTGGCTACAAGTCCTCAGACACAAAAGCAGGCTACATGGAGGAGGCTGTCTTCTTTCCAGCTAGATAGAATCATTAAGTGAGATGACGTTCTTGTGGCTGGTATTGGGAGTAGTGGTGTTTTGTTCAATTCATTCATTACCTGTGCCTCTACTATGTGACACTTGTTGTGATGCATTGTGATAAGCATTTTCTTGCTATTCATTCAGAAAGGAAGAGTTGTTTCCTGTTTTACAAACAAAGAGCTGAGACTCAGAAGTAGAGGTAATAGTCCCTAATAAAAGTGACAGGGTCAGGACTGAGAACCACGTCTGTCTGGCTTTCACAAACAACAGCAGGAACGACAAAAAGGACAACAACCATCAACGTTCATAAATAACTTCCTATGTGGCAGATACATTGTGTTACATGTTATGTCATTTTAATCTCCTGACAGCCTTATTTAGAAAGATTTTAACTCTGTAGTTTTCTTTTCCTTTGAGAGAGAGAGAGCAAGGGAGGGAGAGAGAGAACCTGCAAGCAGAGAAGGGCAGAGGGAGAAACAATCTTAAGCAGGTTCCATGCCCAGCACAGAGACTGAACCAGGGCTTGTTCTCACAACCATGATATCATGGCCTAAACCAAAATCAAAGAGTCAGATGCTTAACTCACTGAGCCACCCAGGCACCCCGACTCTGTAATTTCCCGATGCGGAAGTACTACAGAGTGGCAATGTTATCTGTCCAAGGTAATGTATCTAGTAAGTTAAAAACACAGATTCGAACTCAGATCTTTGTTGCTCTCTAGTCCCTACTCTTCTTTCTATAACAAGCCAATTCTCCCTAGCTTATATATGAGTAGAGTTCAGAGTCTGTAGTATCAGTATTTGCCATATAATAAAGAGATAAATGATGTCATATACAAAGGAGAGAAGACTGCTTTCTAGAACAGACACCATAGGGTAACCAGACAGAGCATCATTGAAAACGTGACACTACAACGGAGCATTTTAGGATGGGTGGGGTTTCCTCTCAAACACAGGAAAGGATAGAAACGACATGAATTACAGAAGAGGTGAAATTGTACAAAATTAACAATACTGAAATGAAAGAATTAAGCGGTTGACAGAACATCAAATGTGTTGACTTGGAGTACGTCAGGTAATTTGGAGAACAAAGAGCAGAGAGCTTCAAAGCAACCAGTATGAATGAGACAGAGGTATATACATTCCACTTTCCTCCCAGGGATGGAAAAAGACCACATTTCCCAGCCCTCTTTGTGTCTGCATAGAATAGTATGACTGAGTTCCGGCCAATGACACATGGAAAGAAGTCCTGTGTGCCCCTTCTAGATATGTCCATGAGATGGCTTATGGGCTTTTCCAGTTATGGACTTTCTCTCCCAGCCACATGGTTAGAAGTGAACGTCTTTGGGATGGCAGAGCCACTGGGTAAACAGAACTCAATTCCCTGAGCTCACAGACTATTGGTAACCTCCCTGGGAGAGTCCACCAAATAAGAATGTTCATGAAAGAGAAGTCAGCCATTGAGATTTGTGTGTTGGGGTGAAGGAAGTATACCTAGCTTGGGACTTTGTATTTTAGACTGGCATTTTCCAAAATGTATTAGCCATAACATTCATCACAGAAATGCCCCACTCTAAAGGACTTCTCTTGATTAAATATTTGGAATATTCTATATATTACATCCCTTCTTAGGGACTCAATGCATACCAGTATAGCAAGTCCTGCAATAAAGAAATCTGGTAAACTGCTTAACTCAGTGCTTTGTCAACACATTTCCTCCCCCACAGAATCCTTTTTCAAAAGTAATGGCTATGATATCTTATGAAATTCAAGTTCTGTGGAACACAGCATGAGGAATATTGCTCTGGCCAATGTGGACCCATTCAAAGTGTTTGCCCAGATATGGTAAATAATCATAATCTTGTAGAGAATCTAATGTTATATTTCTTCTCCTTAAGGCATGTAACTTCAATCTGTGACCATCTTTTCTTAACTTGCCAATTTCCCTCTAAGGAAAGAGGAATTGCTAGTCTGATTCAGAATTCAAAGCCCTGTTTGATGCTCACTTGTATTCCAAGTCCACACAAATGGTCTCTTCCTACACTAATATGATAAGGAACTCTAGAAGAGCTGGAGAGAGTTCTGGTTCAAGAGACCAACAGTGTTCTCTCTCTCTCTCTCTCTCTCTCTCTGGTAAGAATTCCAAGAATTTCAGAGAATTGCAAGATTCGCATTTTGAAGGAAGGGGAATGGATAGAAGTAGAAAATACTTCCCAGTTGAGACACAGAGAGGTAAAATGATTTCCCTAAAGGCATGAGGGGAGTTGATGATCTCTATCATCCCAACTCTGGTCCCCTACAGTTTCCTCCAGGGCAACCATTATAACTTGGTACATGATCATAGTGACACAACTTCTCCCTCAGGAACTGAGCAAGCTGTCCTTTTACTTCTTTAAAAAAATTTAAATGTTTATGTTTGAAGGAGAGTGAGAAAGCTGGAGTCAGTGAGGAGGGGCAGAGAGGAGAGAACAGAGGATCTGAAGCAGGCTCTGTGCTGATAGCAGAGAGCCCAATGCGGGGCTAGAACTCATGAACTGTGAGATCATGACCTGAGCTGAAGTCAGATGCTTAGCTGACTGAGGCACCTCTACTCCTTTTATTAATACTGATTTCCATGGGATTACAGTAAAAATCAAAGAAAATATGATTTATTTTTATTCTATTTATTGTTAACATTTCCAGATATTCAACTTGCTATGTTTTTGTCTGACTTGAAATAAAGCATTTTTTTCCCCTCCTGAGTATATGTCCAATGATAATTAAAGCAAACTGGAGAAATCATAGCTTACACATCTGTCCTTTTAGCTACACTTTTACATGAGGTGATATAGCATTGTCAGTTTCATTCTTTTCAAATATAAATGATTAATGCCCAATTAAGGAGAAGTTCCTTGTATTAGGAGAGGCTGGACTATGTAATGATAGTAGTTTACAATTGCAAACCACTTTTGGATACATTGTCTCCTCTGAGCTGCAGGTTAATCTGGACAACAGAAAGGGCAGGGGATCATCCCTTTTTCGTCAGATGAGAAAATCAGTCCATTGGCAGATACAATGATTTTCCCAGGGTCAGTCAGATGTTTAGTCAGTCAGATTTTGAGCAAAACCAACAGTCAGGCTTCTTCTTAGGCTCATGCTCTTACTTCACCATCATGGCTTTGATGCAGTGACAGCAGGCGCAGAAGGGCCCAGACTTTGGTGTATACTAGGTCTAGGTCAAGGTTCTCTGGCTCTAGCCTTACTGCTGACTCACCCTAGGGGAAGTCGCTTTACCTCTCTGAGTCTCTATTCACTCATCTGTAAAATCATGAAAAGAATACTTACTTTCATTGTTTCCAGTATTAAATGAGACATCACGTGTCAAATGTTTGGCATACAACAAATTCTAGGCACATACTAATTCTCTCAAAGTGGCACGAGTTTAGGATTGTCCCTGGGAGACTTTGGATTTTAATGTTAAGGGAAAATGAGCCTCATTCTCTCTAGTCAGCTCTAGGAGGACAGAGGTATTGTGTTGCTTAAAATCCTGGTACTAAGCATGGTACATAGAAGGTGCTAAGCACATACTATTTTTGAAGACTGAATGGGAAGGTGGTGGTAAGGTCTTCTTCAGTGCTTGCTTAGTCTCATTATGGAACACTGTCCAAAGAGCTATGTGTGGAGCCAAAAAGGTCTAAAGCAAGATCTTCGGTGTGAGGGCCAAACAAGGGAATACATGATGAATTGCAAGTATAAGTATATAAGCTCTTAAAGGCACATTCCAAAGAAACTGGCCCAACAGGAACCCAGAGCATGGCAATTTAGCCATCTCTGTTCTTAGAAGCACCTGTAGAATCTACTTTACAAGAGGTGTCATCAGTCAAGCTCCCTGGCTTGTCCTTTCAGCAGCTATCACTCTGAAACTTATTCCAAAAGCAAGTCCAAGGATCTCAGCCTTCCAATCCCTGATAAATAAACCTCTCCCTGTGAGAGCCTCAGTGACAGATAAATCTGTCCACCCAAGGACATTTCCTATGCAGGATGGGCTGTTTAAACTCCTTACCAGATTGCAGCTGGCACCCGCCACGTCGATTTTTCCCTCTCCTTATAATCATAATGGGATCTCAGCAATAAAGATGGATTTGTTAATTTCCATCCCCTTCTCACTTTCTCTTTTAATCACTGTCGAGCATAAATTAATTTCAGCTTAAAGAGCTTTCAACAAGATTCCGTCATTGTCTAGGGCAGTAAAGGTCAAAAAACAGGAGCCTCTGAAAATACTCATCAGCTGTTTGCCAGGAATAAACTTTAGTTATTGACACTTAATTATTTCTATTTTGTCCATGGCAAGCTGGAGTCAGTGAAAGAAAGGGGGGGAGGAAGGGAGAGACAAGAGGGAGTGGGAACAGAGGGAGAATGAGAGGAGAGAAGAGGGAAACAGAGAAGGGTGAAGGGAGAGAAAAGAGAGAGGAGACAGAGACAGAGAGAGACAGAGAGAGCTGCCCAGTTTAATCACCCACCTGCTGATATGTTGAGTGTTATAGGTTCTCCTGAATCTGATAAAATGAACTAAAGTTTCAATATCAGGCTTCATATTGTTTGTCCATTGCTTCAGGGTAAGATATAGTCAAGTATTAGGTCACTAGGCCTATTTAAATCCAAATTCTGCTATGTATCAGCTGGAGTGCCTGGGGAAAATACCTAATCTCTGAATGTTTACCCACTAAAATCCGATAATTGCACCATTTTACAGAATCATCCTGTGGAATGGATGAGAGAAAGACTGTAAACTTCTATGTACTGAGGCTAGGATGTCACAGGTACCCCACAAAGTGTGGCTCTACTGAGTGGTATTTCCTTTATAGATCTGTCACTTTAGAGTCTACTATGAGCCATGGACTGTGTTAAAGGCAACAAAGTATGGAAATATGTAGGACCATCAAGGGATGGATAATTTTTTCCCATCACGGTTAGAGGAGAGTCAGGAATACAGTATTAAAAAAAAAAAGCCTTCTCAAGTGATCTGTAAATATAGACAATCTTCCATGCTCTTTAGTGAGATACTGGAGTATAGTTTGGGGTTACTGAGATATGGATTAATCCCCATTTCTTCCACTTATTAATTACCCAGGTAATAGTTAATTATATCTATCAGCCTTAGTTCCCTCAACTCTATAATAGGAAAAATACCTCCCACATTTGATTGCTGATTAAATGACATGATATATGTAATCAATGAACTAAAGACATATTCAGGAATACTGATAGTAGATGTGTTTTATAATCAACAAGTTACTAAACAATAAAATTATAAAATTACTGATAGTAATAACTAATGCACATGGGATGTCCTATATGCTAGGGATTTCTCTGGCACTTACAGATAATAAGTCAATGAATCCTTACTAAAAACCCTACAGTGGAGGTATCAATATTGTTCTCATTTTACACATGAATAAATAGAGGAGGTCAGAGAGATTATTTAACTTGCTCCACATGATATATACAGTGAGTAGTAGAGCTAGGATTGAAAACCCATACTATCCAGATCCAGAGTCTGAACTCTTAATCATTTTACTATCCTGTTTTGATGGGAGCAAAGGAAGGAGATGGTAAGCTATTTGTTTAGTTCCTAATAAAGTGGCATGTTGATGCACACACACACACACACACACACACACACACACACACACACTCATGGCCAGGAACTTCAGGGATGGAATTTTAATAAAGAAGCACAGATGAGGAACTTCTGGAGGCTGGCCATATAGCAATACAATGCTTTCAAAATCTATGCAAGCCTCTAATAATTGCAGGTAAGAAATTGTGTGATTAAATCCTCATGACAACTCTGGGAGGTGAGTATTTTGGCTTTAAGGAAACCACTACTTAGAGGGTTAAGTCACTTGTATAAGAACATGCACAGGAAGTGTCAATACTAGATTTTGGACTAAAGTCTAACACAGGACCTGGGAATTTTATAGCCCTGGCTATCCTTCTCATTTAATAGCAGCATTTATTAAACAAAAGTAGCACAAAGGGAGGATACTTTAAAAATAGCTGTTAAGTCTTTAAAAATAAAGTCTGTCTTTCTACACTTTCCTTTCTCTCCTCCACCTCAGCACCTTCCCAACCCCTGCACACACTCAGGATTTGGAGATTCCAGAATAAGCAGTTTCAAAACTATTTCTAACTATGCTCCCAACTTGACAGCATCAGGCACATGTGTGATTTCTCTCAGGAGCCTGTAAATAAGGATGTGAGAGGTGGAATTCATCACCCAGAAGCTAGTGGGGCTGGAGAGGTCCATGCAAAGTGGAGACAAGAGCTTCAGAAACAAATATAACTAGGTAATTGGGGGTGATTTGTTTTGAGATCTTTCTGGAGTTGGCTGGTTTTATTGAGCCAGAGTACACAGGAAAGGCCATTAATGCTTTTATTGCGTATTACAGCAATTACATTTGGCTTAGACAAGTTACGCCCAGGATTCTAGTCCAGCTTTTTAAGGAGAGTTTATGTAATGGACATATTCTAAACTTCTCTATATGTGACAAGAACTGGTAGCCATTTTTAGAGTTTTAAACTTGTGTTCACATGCATTATCTTAGTTCATCCTTGAAAACAACCTTGCTGGTTTCTCATTATCATCTCCACATTGTCAATAAGGCATGATAAAATTGACATAATGTGTATATATATATATATATAATTGAGTGGTTA
Source organism: Hyaena hyaena (assembly GCF_003009895.1). Lineage (NCBI taxonomy): Eukaryota > Metazoa > Chordata > Mammalia > Carnivora > Hyaenidae > Hyaena > Hyaena hyaena. The sequence goes on from NW_024080722.1 coordinate 2,970,932, forward strand.
TGAAAAAATCTGAGAAATATATTGATAGGAGGGTTTTCATGGAGATTGGAATATCCACCCAACTTTTTGAGAGGCTTCAGAGGGATATGGGATGTGAAGGAGGACATTCTAGACAGGGAAACCAGAGTAAACAGAGATACCAAGGCATATCTAGGAATCATTAGATAGGAGACAAAAAATGTGGGTTGGTTAAAGATTTGGGACTTTACCAGAAAGTGACTATTTTCATGAAGTTATGGAAGTTATATATGAGAATTCTTTTTAAAAATACTTGTGTGCAATTCAATGACAAATATAGTCTGAATCACTTATGTAATCATCTTATAATGAAGGACCACCACACTATTTCAATGCTTGTATTTTATCATCCAATATTTACAAAGTTAGGAGTGAATGCTGAAATGGCATGCTGTAGAAAAACAGGAATTTTGGATATTTTAAAAAGAGAAACAAGGCAAGGTAAAATTGAGTTATCCCATTTTGCAAGGTAGTGTAGTCATGTTGAATTAGAAAGGTGTACTTGGAATGATGGCTACATTTCAAAGGCTAAATAATCAGAACTTCTCTTTACGTGTATCAGCATTTCATCAAAAGTGATAAAATAAATGTGAAATAAGATTTTTTTCCTTAAGGATGATTAATTGTATTGAAATTTTATGGCAATTTTATTATATTGATTTGGCCAATCAGTATGAATAGATATTGAAAATAATAGGGGCGCCCGGGTGGCTTAGTCGGTTAAGCGTCCGACTTTCGCTCAGGTCATCATCTCACGGTTCGTGGGTTCGAGCCCCGCGTCGGGCTCTGTGCTGACTGCCAGCTCGGAGCCTGGAGCCTGTTTCGGAGTCTGTGTCTCCCTCTCTCTCTGACCCTCCCCTGCTCACGCTGTCTCTCTCTCTCTCCTAGAAATAAATAAAACATTAAAAAAAAAAAAAAAGAAAATAATACTAGGATTAAAATGAAAAAAAAAACCTAACAATAATGACAAAGACTCAAACAACTATCTATTCTATCAAAATCTGTATGATAAAGCAGAAATTATCAGACAAACGTGTCCTTCTACTGGTAAATCTCATATTGATAACACAATTTCAGAGAAACAATGATCATATTGACCTGTGTATTTTTGGTTTGAATATGTTGTTTTTGTTTCATTTATAAATTTGATTTGGTGGTAAAAATGCAAAAGCACTATTATTTTAAGAAGTGTATGTCTAGGCTTATGTCTGAGTGCCATTATAATGAAAATAATTGAAACTTTTATTGGTCGTCCCCCAAAGTATTCTTTACTCTCTAAATGAGAACCACATATTACCTTAATTTATAATTAATAAACTATAAACCACTGAACAATGTTTCAGTGATGGAGAAGAGGGCAAAATGAGATCTGTGCTTTAAAATAAGTATTGCAGCCAAGACAGAGAGAATGGATTGAAAGGAGCAGGAAGACCAGATAGAAGTAATTGTATTGTCTAGGCCAGATAATCTAGGGCCTGACTCAAAATAGCAGTGGTTGGAATGGAGAAGTAGACAGACTCTAGGAGACAATGTGGGGCAATAATAAATTCTTGTTATTGCTAATGATGATGATCATTTAGCAGCAGAGGAGCTGTACCCTTGTGCCAAATGCTTCTAGGGTCTACAGAATTCAGGCCAGAAATTAGTAAAGGGGCATTTTGTCAAGCTTATTGCCTTGTAATAGTTGTCCTCAATGGGTATTTGTTGATTTGATTTGATTACTTTGCATGGAATGCAAACCAATTAAACCTAGCCACGTCTTCATGGAGAGGCGGGTCTACACAGACAACACAACAAGGTAAATTTTCAAAATCTCTCTACTTCATCCTCATAATTCAGGACAAGAAGTCTGATTTAGAAGATTGTGGTCAGGAGGGCAACAGAGAAGATTGGTGAATGATGGAAGATGATCAGCCAGAAGTTCTGTTCTCCAAAACACTATAGGTCTGAGTACTACAGTGTGAGAGAAATCACCAAAGAGAAAGGTTGTTCCCTCTTCACAAATATGAATGAGTAAATGGCAATTCCTGTTCATTAAAATTCTATGGAGATAAAGAATGAAAATTTGTAGATAATTAGCCAATTTATCTATTTGCAGAACTCGGCTGAGCATAAATAAAGAATGGTCTTTCTATCGATGCATGTGGTCGTCATTTACAAATGGAAAAATACGCTCATCACCATTAAGGAGGATTTTTCATGTCATTTGCTTTGAAGCATTAACAAAAAGGAATATACAATTAGAAGGAAGAATAGTGCTTCTCTATTCACTGCCACTTACTGCCTCAGATACAGCACAATCAGAAAAGGTACTATTGTCTCCAACTATGAAAAAGTGTAGCAAGAGTAGAGAGAGAACCCCAACTTGATAACTTCTAAACACCATGTCTTTATTAGTAGGTCCCAGGGCCATGATGACTCTAGCATGAATAGGTGGTCACTCATTAATACAATCTAAGCTCAAATTTATAAAATATCATGCATATTTCTAGTCATACCATAATTATGTCAAGTATCATAATCAAATCTTCATAAGCAAAGGAGAGTCTTTGCTAATTCTGTGAGAGTCCACACTCTTGATGTCTTGCTTTTATTCTTCCTCTAACCACGGATGACTCACAGTTCTATACTGGGCTCTTCCTCAGTCTTCAATCTTGGCCCCATCAAAATGATATATTTTATCTGAAGCCACCTCTGATATAGATAGATAGATAGATAGATAGATAATGGAGTTAATCATTGCCTTCTCTGCTGTCTCAAAATTCACAAGGTATTACAAACTCTAACTTATTGGTATGATTATTAATCTTGGCTGATAATAAATTGAAGGTAGTGACTGTACCTTATCACTTTTAATTTTTTTTCTTGGATTCTTCCATGGCACTGAACAAAGCCAGGCTCCAGAAACACAACAAGTTTTCCAGCAACAGAACTCTTTTCTCTATGTTCTGTCTCATTTGGTTCTTTAGGAAAATATATGACACACCAGGTCAGCTATGATTTATTCTAATTTAATAATTAAGATATAGAAGTCTCAAAGTAGTATTACAAAGACACCAAATCATACAGGTTATAGGTGATATGGTAAAAGGCCATTAAGTTTATCTGACATCAAGATACCAATACTCTCCTCTACACCATTTGTGCAAAGTTAGAAACATGAATATCAATGACATCACAGGTTTGGGCCTCAAAGTCTTTTCTAGTTCCATTGCTCAAAAAGTTCAAGAGGTCTTATTGTCATTGCTCTTTTGTAACAGGACACATTTCACCTTTGTATGCTTACAACACTTCCATTTTTTTTTAAAAGTGAAAGGTAGCATGTATTTAAAAAAATAAGACAAGTTTATTGTAAAATTAAGAAGGATTAGTTAAGATAAGTAAAGACTTTTCAAGTGCTTATGGAATCAGGTCTGAGAACCATGACCCTAATATCCATTGTATTATTTAGGTTAATACAGAAGTGAAGAGATTCCAATATACAGTGGTTTAAATGAGTTATCTTTTTCTCAAAAAAAGTTCAGAGGTCAATGGAACAAGGCTGCCATGGTAGCCTCCAAAATCCCAACTTGCAATTCCAAATGTTGTGGTAGTTATTGCCATTGAGATGGTACTTGCACACGTAGTGATGTGTAAGTCCTCATCTATACAGTAGATAATACCCACATCATAAAGATGTTTTGAGAATCGGGATAACATTGTTGAAATACGTTTTTTGGTGTCTGACACATAGTGGGCACTTGATAAAGCTTACTGGTTAGCCCCAGTGGTTTTATTTGTTACAGTAATCATGGTGGTTGTGTCCTCCTCTTTTCCCTTCAGACAAAAATGAAACATTCAATCAAGTCTTCTAGAAATTCTTAGTCAACTTTTACCTGAGATTCCCACCAGCAATAATCATCAACTCTCACCTCATAATAAGACACAATTCAATGTGTCTAGAGTAATTGTGATACCCCGTGGGTTAGATTCTGCCACTTTTACTAGAATCATTCTATTTTTTTTTTAACTTTTTAAAGTTTATTTATTTACTTTGAAAGTCGGGGGACAGGGGTAAAGGCAGAGAGAGAGAGGGGGAGAGATGGAATCCTGAGCAGGCTTCACACTGTCAGCACAGAGCCCAACGTAGGGCTCAAATTCATGAACTATGAGATCATGACCTGCGCCAAAAACAAGAGTTGGACTCTTAACCAACTGAGGCACCAAGGTGCCCCTACTACAATCATTCTTACACCAGTTCTTTAATCAATGTAAAAAAACAAAAAACAAAAAACAATGTCAGGTGCAAGGTGTGGAAAGAGTCAGTTATACATTCTTTAATTACATACTCCTCATTCCTCCAAAGTCATGCTGGGTTCTTCCTTCTTCCCTATCTCAACATATCACAAAACAAATTGTTTAAAAAATTTAAGTTAACTTAGTGTCTCTTGTTGGGTAGTTTTATCTATTCGTCTTATAAATGCAACTTCTGACCCGTGTTCAAGCCATTTTCTCCAGATTTCTCCTTTTTTCCCTTTTAAAACTAATGATACATTTTCTTAGAATGAACCACTTCTTTGTTTTTTTCTTCATAATAACTGTCAATAACTGCAATGTCATGGAATCTCAGACAAAGTTCAGGTTTAAGGGAAAGAGGATTAGAATGTTACTCTAGTATTTGGAGTCTTGGATCCTTTAATTTCCAGGAACACTAGAAGGTGATTTCTATTGAGAACCATCTGTTTGTAAATATCTACTTCTGAGTCACTTCCCCTGTGCTATAATGTCATGTGTCCTTTATTCCAGATAGATAACAGTTTGCCATGTGATACTAAAACAGTTTTGTTCTATGAACCCCATATGCCAAATGAAGGTATCTTTATGACTAATTTTTATCTCTAATTATCTATAGCAAAACAATTGATAAACAGTATCTAATAGTAGTCTCATAATGGAAGTATTAATAAATGGTAGACAAAGGAATCAATAAGTTAAAGGTCTCAATGGTTCTCTAGCAATGGTATGATTTAATGATGCCCCATGAAGAAGTTTTCAAGTTGAGATTAGAGAACCGTTTCCCAGAAAACAAAAACCAACCACATATATATTTTTATATGTGTTTATATAAAAAAACATGTCTGCCATTCTCAAGTTATTGGTGGGCTAAAAAGGTACTTTTTCAGCTGTGAACTCATAGTAAAAAATCATGTCTATCCAGTACTCCAAAGTCAATGATAAACAGTTCCATATTTTTCCAAGTTTTATTTGTGAATTACATTCTAAGAAAGCAATGATGGTCACCAACACTTGATCTTAATAACTTAAAAGTATTTAGCTAAAATTGAGTGACCCTCTACTTTTTATCTATGCTTGCCCTTCCAGTCGGTCTTCGTAGAGTTGGCTTTCCTAAGAAAAAGAATGAAGAGATTTGACCAAACATAAGTCGACCACAATCAAGTATGTGTAAGGTACTTGCTCTGTCTTTAGACATTCAGCTTCTTCGAAACAGTCACAGGGTCTATTTCTCGCCACTTCCTTAGTGCTTAGAATAGTGTACCACATGTAGATTTCCATAAATATTTATGAAATAAATTAATACATACAAATAGAGTCATAAAAAAGGTACAGGTAAATATTTAAATATATTTTAAAAACCCATATATTATTACATAATTTTCATAGTGAAAAATTCTTCCAATCCTCGCAACACACTTATATAGTCAGAAAAGGTGACTAATGTTATGATTGTGTACATTTGCAGATGATGAAAATGAGGGCTGAAAATATTTCCCTAAGGTTAAGAATCTATTTAGTAACAGCTCTGAGACTCAAACTCGGATTTCCCTAGTCTTCTTCTGGTGATGGCTCTTTTCACTAGCTTCCTCCCACCTGTCAGATTTGGTCATTCAAAGTGGAACCCAAGATGGCTTCCTGGATCACCTTGACCACACTTCACTTTCTCTGGTCCCCTCCAGAGACATCCCGGACCACCCTAAGCTTCCTCCAACCAGAACATCCTTAAGTGCTGAAAAAACACAGCACTGCTGAGCCTACTCAACAGCCAATTGGCATTTTTTCAAATGAGCCACCGAATGGCAAGTGCACAGATAACATTGGGATAAAATGAGCTTCTCTTATTGATTTTCCAAACCAATATGGCACGGGTGCTCCCTCTTTGTGCTGTCTCCTCCCTCTGCCTGGAGGCATTCTTCACCCGTTCATCATTTTAATTAGACATTACACATGGCACAAATGCTGAGTTGATTAACCTTAAAGGAGCTGAATAGGTTCTCTGATCGTTAACACGGGGCCCCTGACATATTATAACTCATGTTAACATGTGCTGTTGCACAAACTCACAGCTTCTTCAGCCCACTTTCCAAAGCTGCCGTGCAGGGTAATAGCATCTACAGAGAGCGCTTCACAAAGTGTGCTCCCATAATAACACCATGTAAAGCAAGATTTAAAAGATGGATTGGTATGGACTCTGCAGATACCACTTTTTAATGTTTATATAAATGCACCTTCTGTGTCAAGGGGGGATCTAAAGGACGGTCCTTTGTGTTGGGAGTATTGAAAAGGGAGGAGCAGTGAAAAGGGAGGTGGAAAACATGGGGTTTCATCCCGTACTGACTGTGAGCTATGAATAGTCTCTTAATTTCTCTGGGTCTCAAACTCACATGGAAAATGGAGATAAAAAAGAACATGGTTTCCCTACATTGTCTATAAAGGGGGCTCATCAGCATATCTCATCTAGGGTGAGAGGGGATCCTAGAGATAATACATAGAGAACACTAGCAAATCCTTATTCTTTAATCTTTGTTAAGTAGTTTCTGCCTCAAATAATTCACCCTTACTTGTAAGATAGTATGCCACAAAGGCATCAGGAGTCCTCTTTCTTTTCCCTGACAAACCACACACATCAGCCCTTATATATCCTGCCCATTGGTCCTGACTTAATCTCACCTCCCCAGAGCTGAAGCATCTCCCTAACAGAAGCCATTCCTGGACCTCCTCTTCTGTTATATCAGAATGGAAATACAGACAAGAAATAAGCCCAGGAGGAGGAAGAAGGGAATTTTTAGAGATCTTTTCATGCTCCCAACAAAGCTCCCTCCTTTTATTCTAAGGATCATTTTCCTTGAGCAGGTGTGGGGCTCGAGTTATGTATCCATCTTCTGGCTTGCTCTGAGGATCAAAATAACTGGTAAGTTAGGCTGAGTTTCAGGATAATAAGGGCTGTTTTTAACTGATTTCTTTTTGGTATCTCTAGTGCCAAGAGCAATGCCACATATACAATAGACACAAAATATGTGTTGATTGAATTGCTTAAAATAGTTGAGATTTCAAGCACAAGCAAAAGCTGATGAAAAACATATTTTAGTCTGAATATTTTTATTTCTCTAATAGCATTATTTTGGTGGCAAATGATTCCAACTTACCTTTGGCCATCTATAATCATTCTTGGATAGGAGAAGGAACTCCTATCTGTAAGAGGCAATCTATCTTACTACTGTGTGTTGGTATCAGATCTGGGTTTTCTTAGCTGTGGGACTTTAGTCAGGTTACTTGTCTTCTCTGAGCCTTATTTTCTACCTTATTAAGTTGTTGTGAGAATTAATTGAGCTAATATGTGTAAAGCTCTTGGCTTATTGTCTTACACAGTCAAATACTAAGTAAGTAGCACTTCCTCTTAACATTTAAGTGAGAAAGAGAAAAAATAGAAAGATTTCTGTGGGTTGCTGTCAATCAATGCTATAAATAAGCAGAGGATAGGAACAAGTTAAGTTTTCTTGCTCTGCCTTAAAATATAGGGAGAAGTTAGTCTCTTTGGAAGTTCCTGGAAATGAGAATTTGTGTTCTGACACAATGATCTTATTTCTTATATTCTTGTCTGAGAATCAAAGGCAGGGCCCAGAAGATAGGCCTATGAGCACCTCTTTTTATCTGTTGAAATTTAAGGACTTCAAAGGTGGCCCACTTAAACAAAATCCCCAACCTCTAATCCTTGTCCATTTCTGTAGAAAGGTCAACCTCTCTCTGGCTTGTGGCTCACGGCAATCACAGCTAAGGGTTCCTAGCCTTGCAGGGAATCTTCATAGACTGGAGCCTGCACTATGCTCTGTTAATAGGCTTCATCTTGGAAGAGTACTGGAACTGAGATCACTTAAAAAGCTTTCATCATGCTACCACCCTTGCTAAAGAAATGTCCAATTTTTCCCCTGATTGCCACAATATATACCCAGGACCATAGCACCAGTGTCACCAACTCAGGATGCTCTCCTGGGCATCTACCTTCACCCTCCCGGACAAAATGCTCCCATGTCTACTAGTGCATACCATACATCTCTTTTAACACTTGCCACCTGCTATGATCATTTGCCACTCTGATATGAATGTAAGCTGCAGCTCATCCTTATTTATTCATCTTTGCCTTACTAGCACCAAGTACAGTGCTTGACACTGGGGAGACTTTCAAGAATGGAATATTTTTTAATAGCTAAAGAAATAAACAGATTATCCAACAAACCCAAGATGGTACACTGAGAAAGATACACTTTCCACTGAAGAAAACCTGAGTTCACATACTGGTTCTTCCATCACCTGAATGTGTGATCTGTCCAAGCTATCCAGCCTCTTCCAAATCATAGTTTTAGCCTTTGGAAAATAAGCCCAAATGTACAAACTATATGAGTGATTAAGCTATGGTCTCTAAGCTCTAACCTACCATTCTTTATTGTGGAAAACATGGATTTTCTTTGCCATCTGGAGGTGGAGGTGCTGGGGGAGGCATTAAGACAAGAGGGGGAACAGAATACACGATCTGTCCTACATTGTTCTTATTCCTGCCAGTCTAGCTCAGTACCCCATATTCACTCTGGCTGCAGCAGTGTGTTTCTGTAGCAGAAGTTGCTACCAGTTTGTAGTTTTCCAACACCTCAGAAACAGCCTCACTGCATGTTCACAGATACTAGCCTCTGCCTGTCAGTGGTTCCTCCTCAGTGAATCCCTGCTCTGTGGAGTCCCTACACCAAGCTTTTTAGTTTTAATAATTCTGACCTCTTCCCTTTTGACCCTGCCCCAGGAGATGTACCTCAATCCTATTTAATTTCCCATCTCTCTTTCCTCTCTTCAGTTCTCCATAATATGGCAAACAATATTTCATATTAAATTCTCTCTGTTTAATTAACTCGCATGGTTTTGAATTCATCTGACTGAACCATGACTAATACATCTACCTTTTAGGTTGTGGTACATGTGAGGTAGATCACCGTCATCAGTCATTCAATGCAATGCTCAAGTTGTTTAAGTGACTGAATAAGAAACTAAATAATGCATTTATTATTATTATTTATTATTGCTTTATTATTAATTATAATGTAAAATTTACCATTTTAACTACTTTTGAGTGTACAACTCAGTGGCACTAAATTTAGTGAGATTGTTGTATAACCATCACTACCATCCATCTTAAGAACTTTTCATCTTCCCAAACTGAAACTCTGTGCCCATTCAACAATAACTCCCCGTTCTCTCCTTCCCAAAGCTCCTGGTAATCATGATTCTACTCTCTATCTCCATAAATTTGACTATTTTAGGTGCCTCACAGAAATGGAATCACTGTGTCTGATTTCAATTACCACAATGTTTTCAAGTCCTTCCACTTGTAGAATGCACCAGGATTTAATTATTTTAAGGCCAAATGATTTTCCTCTGTGTGTATATACTGCATTTTGTTTCTTTATTCATACATCAATGGACATCTGAATTGTTTCTACATTTTGGCCATTGTATATAATGCTGCTATGAACACAGGTGTACTGGTATCTGTTCAAGACCCTGTTTTCATTTCTTTCATAAAAGTGGTATTGCTAGATAATAAGGCATTCTATGTTAACTTTTTGAGGAAGCACCATACTCTTCGATAGTGGTTGCATGATTTTTAATTCCCACCAACAATGCACAAGGCTGCTAATTTCTCCATATCCTAACCAACACTTGTTATCTTCTGGGATAACAGCCACTCTAATCTATGTGAAGTAGTATTTAACTGTGATTATTGTTTTTGTTGTTTTGTTTCTAATTCACAAATGCCTTGAAAAGAACAAATCTCCCATATTAAAACTGCACAGATGCTGTCACTTCAAAATAGAAAGGCTAGGTGAAGAGGAATAGCTTGATTGATGATATCATCATCCTAATTCTGATATCCCCACCTCTATTATTTTTGGTAGAACGCATGAAACCTTTTTCTCTGTTTGTCTGTTTCCTTTAGATGACATAGATAAGCTAGAATTGAAAATTCTCTGATAAATTTGGAGGGAGAGATTAATAAATTAACCAAAAATATATGAGACAAGAAAACAAGGGTGCTTGGGTGGCTCAGTTGGTTAAAAGTCTGACTTCAGTTCAGGTCATGAACTCATGGTTCATGAGTTCGAGCTCTGCTTGGGCTCTCTGCTGACAGCTCAGAGCCTGGAGCCTGCTTTGGATTCTGTGTCTCCCTTTCTCTCTGCCCCTCCCCTCACTCATGCTATGTCTTTCTGTCTCTCAAAAATAAATGAAGGCTAAAATTTTTTTTTTTTAAGACAAAAAAATAATCTAACTCTCATTTGATTTTACAGCTCTATTTTACTTGGTTAAATTCAGTTTGATCTCATAAAAATTATTGAGCATCCAAAAATGCAGCAGATTCTCTGTTATACACAGACTCAATTAGACAGGAACTTGCCTCCCTATCCCTGCAGGAAATCACCACCAGATAATATCAGACAGACAGTTCTGATCTACTGTCATATGTCTAGGATAAGTCATTACAAGGCTCATGGGAAATGCCCCACTCCACTGATTTTATGAATTCTAACCTTAAACCCTGTCTCCTTATGCCAGGGTACCACTCCCCATCCTGCCTCCATATGTCAGGAGCATGTTACTTAATCTGGACCTTGGGTACATGATCATGGATATAAAAGGGTATTTTTAAAAGTAGCATTAGAAATCCTTTTAGAGAGGAGACTATCTTTGTTTAGGAAAACACCCTGAAAATCTTCATGGGTGGTTGATGCCATCCTGAAGATACAGGTTTATAGGAGCCTAGGAAACAAAGAAGTAGCTAAACTAATATGGACAGAAATTATGGGGTGAAAGGAAAAATGGAAAATAAAGGAGAGGAAATGAAACAAAGGGAAACCAAGAAATGTGCTACAAAGATGAACACTGACAAGTAGAAACAGCTAGTGGACTTTCAGAAACAGAACAATTCAATTTTTAAGTGTGTGTGTGTGTGTGTGTGTGCGCGCGCGCGTGCGCGCGCTTACGCACGTGCATGTGTGCAGAAATATAAATTCCTTTTATTTGATTCTTCAATAAAGTCAACTACCCATATACGAGCCTGTCTTGAGATTTTTTCTTTTCTTTTTTTTTAGAAATCAAAGAAGGGGAAAAACTTGTTTTCACATCTAAGTTGATCCATTGCAGAACAGGGAGAGATCAGAGCACAGGATGAAAAAATATTCCCCAAGCTGTTCCAGTAGAAGCAGAAGTTCACAGCCAAAGGGGGCCATGATAAAGGAAGAGCTCAGGAAATACACACACACACACACACACACACACAAATACTGGAGAAGCCATTAAAATACATACATACAGCTATGGCATATATATTTGATTACTATTGCCTTATTTTTTTAAGACAAGGTGACTATGTGCAAATGGAATATCTAAGAATATCTGAGATCCCAAAATAATATGTTGTGTAAGGTAGTGATTAGAATCACACACTTCAGATTCAGTAAGAATCAAGTTATTTTTTAATTTTTGCCTCAGTTTGGGGGGGGTGCACGTTATTTTACTTTTCTGACCTTCAGTTTCCTTATTAGTTACACCAATAATAATGTCAACCTTATGAGGTGTTTTGAAAATTCAATAACATGATGCAAATCAAACCAAGAGGTGAATCTTGACTTCACCAATAAATCACAGATGTTGTTTGTGACTTGTTTTGGCTTATCCACCCATAGGATTTATGTTACAGTCCTTTTGACTCTCATCCTTCCAAGAAGATAAACACCTACTAAATAAAGCAAGTTCTCTCTGCACACATTTGCTAATATATGGCAAACATTTTCATAAGTACTTGCCTCCCTATAGGACTGTGAGTTCCTGTGGAGATAGCAGTGCCTAATACATCTGTGTGTCATCAGTACTTGTCAGATTCTAGTGGCCGTAATAGATGCCCACAGCAGATATGCTGATTAGATAGATGGATGGATGAAGAAATGAATGAATCCTGACAGAGGATGAGCTATAATCTGTGCTCACTCAGTGTTGGCATTTCAGAGGAATTCTAGGAATGTATAGACTGACCCAAAGCCTTTTAAGCATGGACTTCAAAATGCTTTATGTGCTGACCTTGCCTGTTTGAGTTTCATCTCCCATCACCTTTCTCCAGCGTTTCATTCCCCATCCATTATGACTGTGGTGAAAATAATAAGCATTTTTACCTGCCTGGTCATCTTCTGTTTCTCCCCTCCTCTATTGTCCCAGTTTCCATTATTGGCTCCCTGCGGTTCTGGGGTTCTGGCCTTGGTCACTGTTTAGTTGTTGGGCATAAGACCTAAGACGTCATTACAGAGTGAGTCTTAGGACTTTCACTTGCAAATCTAGAAGGCAAAACAGATTCTTTGTCTGTATATGGACTCTGTAATTTGCAAATGTGAGGCTTGGAGTAGTCAGGGTCAGTCTTGCCATCATAAGGAAAGTCAGGCCGAAGACAAAAGAGGAAGAAAAAGTCCAGCATCATGTGGAGAGATGGTGCCAAATCCCAGATGGCATCATGAAACTCTAATTCAAACTATCCTAAAGTCAACAACACATCTCATTTATTAAGTTACATGATAAAACAAACTTTGGTTATAGTTCACTTATCATATAAATTAGCAGGGGATGGGTGTTCTATTGCTTGAAATTGGAAAATGATTGACAGAGGGAGGCTGCTGTTTTTAACCCTTGACAGTCTTTCTTCCAATCTTTTTTCTCTGGTGATAGGATTCCTATTTTCATTTTGAAAACGATTCCTTCTCCCTCATGGCCTTGTGAATTTTGCCCCATTCCTCCCCACACACAGCAAATCAGAGCTCTTTTTGAAGTCTAATATATACACTGGGGGTGAGAGGGTCATCCTGGAGTTAACTAACTGGGGACATAATGGAGGCCTGAAGCTTCCTCATGAACTCTGCTCTACAAGAATAAAACCAATGTAAGAATTAAGCTAACAAACCAGAAACAGCATGGAATGTAGATGAATAGGGTCTTGACGACATCATTTGGACACCTAGCTCCAATTATTTCTGAAGTTAGATCTACCCCTTAAAATTACCAGCTATGAGAGACAATAAATTCCTTTATGGGCTCAAACTAGCTTGAATTACATTTTCCTCATTTATAGCTAGAATGACACTGATGAGGACATTGAACCTTGCATAGATACTCGAAGTTCTCTTGATGGATTCCTGCCTTTGGCATATGCTATCCATACCCTCTGGAATGTGGTGTCTAAATATTTAGTTTTTATGGCATAACAAAACCCTCCAAAATTCAGTGGTTTGAACTAAAGCTCATTTATTTGCTTCATGATTCTGTTAGAAATTTGGAATGAGTCAACCTGAATGAGTCTGCTGGTCTTGGCTAGAATCACTAATGCAACTGTGCATCTAGGTTCCCTGCTTCTGGGCTTGGGTGGTTATTATCTCAAGTGACTGAAATGGCTAAGCCACATGGCTTATCATCCAGCAGGCTAGTCTGTACTTATCTGTATGGTGGTCTAGGAATTCCAAAGAGAAAATGGAAGCTTGCAAGGTATTTTGAGATTGAAACTAAGAACTGGCACAATTTTGCTTCTTCTATATTCTCTTGGCCAAAGTGAATTCCAACATGCCCACCCTAGATCCATGGAGAGAGGAAAGAGGTAGGGAAAAGGTAAGAAATACAGTCTAATTTCAAACAGTAACGGATCTAGGGAAATGAATAATTGTAGCCACTGTTGCCAATTATCTACCACAAGGTATAACTAGTAAAGTTATCTTTACCCTTTAAAACAGTGCTCAAGTATGACTCAAAATGTTTCCTGACCCCATATCTGAGAAACATTCATTTTATGTGACACAAAGTTAGCACTCATGAAATATTTAGTGAATAAATGAGTGAATAAATGGATATATTTCTTCTCTGTGAAAGCTTATTCATGCTATTATTGTACATAGTACCTTTCATTGTCATCATCTATCTTTCCTTTATTTAAAAAAATTTTTTAATGTTTATTTTATTTTTGAGGGAGAGAGAGAGAGAGAGAGAGAGCACAAGCAGGAGAGGGGCAGAGAGAGAGGGAGACACAGGATCCAAGACTCCAGGCTTTGAGCTGTCAGCACAGAGCCTAAAACGGGGCTTGAACTCATGAACCACGAGATCATGACCTGTGCCAAAGCCGGTGCTTGACTAACTGAGCCACCCAGTTGCCCTTCTTCTAGCTTTCCTGTTGAGTGGAGAGATTTTTTTATTAAAAAGGCCACATCTTTTTCAACTTTCGTTCCTCAGTGCCTAGTACTGTTGTTTGCAGAGTAGGCATATAATTGGATTAATGCACCCATCTCTGCCTAGACTGAACTTTAGTTTACCTTCTTTCTCACCAAAAACGACCTGCTGATGTGGCCAGACACTGTTCCTTGACAAAACAGATTACATTAGTGGTTCAGAACCACAAAAAGTATAAAACTCACAGTAGATAGTTAATCATAATGAAATTAGCTCAGTGAGTCTCCATCTAAATCAAATCAAATATCCGTTTTATAGGCTTATGAACAGATACAATCATTCTTGCAACCCAAAGAGAGCTAGGGAGAGAGTGAGTGCCAGTGAGGATGTGAACGGGCTGATATATCTTTATGTGTCACCAGAGGCTGAGAGGTAAAAATAAATAAATAAACAAAGGCTCACATAAATGAATTGCAGTGGTTTGGTATAACCTAATCAATTTGTGACCGGGTGGATGATGGAATTCAGTAGGCTGTGCCAGAGAGTGGACAGAAATAAATAAATTCTTTCATTTCAGATGGAGAAATTATCAGAGATATATGAAATCTGACAAGAGACTCAGCCAACAATTTGTAGCACTGAATTTTCTGTGTTTGCTTATTCTTTGTCATATATGTGTGTGTATATATACTTACACACATAATTCTAAAATATATATTTACAGGCTTTTAAATTAAGCTCCTATTTTTGCATTTACCCAACATGAAAAAGATGCTTAAAAGAGTTCCTAAATCTTTGTCCATATGTGTAAGTAGATGGTAGGGTAGAAATTGGAAGTGGGGCAAAGTAGGGGAAAATGAAAGGTTTAAAGGTTGAGGAATTCTTGCACAGGAAAATAGAGATGATTTCAGATATCAACAACCTTGGTAACTATAACTTGTTGAGTACTCACTATGAGCTGCACACTCTTAAGCACCAGCAAAACTCAATAAATCTTAGTTCATTTCTTTCAGATTTGAACAGTATGCTACCATGATCACCATTTTGTAGTGGAATGTCAATGCAGAAATGTGGGGTGATAGTGCTAATGTTCATAGTTCCTCAGCTTTTATTACCCACACTGACCTTTGTACTAATTAGTGCTCATAATATTATAATAAGTAGAATCCTCACTTCATGGCATATAAACCATATTACTGTACTTTAATGCTTACTACTGGGCCATCCTGAAATCTATATACCCATTTTACAGATCAGAAAAAAAAAAGGCTAATTAACTGGCCAAAATCAAAGCTATAATTATGGAAATAATTGGTCCATACCACAAGCTGCTTTAATTACATTAGTTTCCATGTTAAGCACAATAAGTATTAGTTTTTTAAAAAGAGTTGATTAGGATATTAAAACATATCTCCTCCCAAATATTTTTTACAGTGTATTTCCTATCAGATTAATTCAGTGAAATATTATTCAACTAAAATTTTACATAGGTTGATTTCCTTGCTACAATCTCTTAATGCTCCCTTCAATTCATTCTCTAATACCATGCTGGTCTTTCCAAAATGCCTATCTGATCATTTCTCTCACTAGTTAAAAATATCCAATGGCTTCCAATTCATTTTCTAGAGTTTAACAATTCAATTTCCCTAGCAGAGCATTTAGATCTCATAATTATTTCCTATTTCTAAACTAGACATGCTGTGGCTCAATTCCTTGATTTTATAAACTTCTCTCTCTTGTCCACCAGATCTAAGCTTCTTTCTGGTTTCTACTTGGAATTTATATACATGTACTCAGTAATTAAGTCAGTCACATGCTTATTCCTTTATTTATACCATTATTCATTAAACTAATGTCTACTGAATACCAACTATGTACCAAGAACCAACATAAACAGTGTGCAGACACTAGATATGTAGTGATGAAATGGAGAGACCAAGTCTGTGATACAATAGAACTCTCCTCTCAAGCCGTGCTTGATTCCTGCTAGCCTCAGTTACTTCAGTCTCTCTGCTCTTATAACTCCCTCATTTGAACCATAAAACTAAATATTACTAAAATATTTTACCATATGGCAGACACTTGTGTAAATATAGTTCTCTGACTTCAGATTGTCAGCAATTCAAAAGACAAGATTCACCTGTTAAGCTATCTCATTGCCTAGCATTGGGCTTTGCATATATTAGGAGTTACATAAGCATACATTCAGGGAGCTAATTATAAAATTGACTCTGCTTTCACATGTTCAGTTCTTCAAGTGAGTACCATGCAGCTAAAGGCTCAAGCTTTCAACTGAGGCACGGCAGGTTTGATTACTGACTGATTCATACTCTAGCTATATGACCTTTATTACGTTATTGAACCAGTGTGAGCATTACCAGTGTAAGTATTTTTATGTATACAGCAGGGAACAATAGCACCTCCTCATAATTATTCTATGCAGATTAAATAATTATTCAATATATGATTTTTTAAATCAGTACAGCTGATATACAATATGTGTTAGATAAATGGTACCTGATGTTATCAAAGAAAAGGACACATTTATGCATTGTCACAAGACAGATTTTAAAATAGTAGTTGCTAAATGTCAAGCTTGTGGGTGAGGAATAGAAAATTCCAGACTTTAGATTTTCACACAAGCAAGAGTTTTGTTTTTTTCTCCTCACACATGTGCTCTGGCTTTGTTTATCTATTTCTTAAGACTGAGAACCCTTAGTATAGGTGGGAGTCCTCCACACAGCCCCCCTCCTGCCCACCCTCACTTCTGTTTTACGAGGTCCGTCTTCAGTGCTATGAGAGAGACAGCGGAGTGAGGGAAGTAGGTCTCATTAGCAGAATGGTCCAATTATGTCCAGCCTTCTCCACACCATAAAAGCAGTGGCGCCTGTTTCAGGGGCAACACAAGAGATGTAGGGCGTTTCAGGATTACAATAAAGATATTTATGTTCAGGGTCATCGGAAGAGGCTTTAAATGGAAAATATCAAAAGAAGAGGGATCTGTGAAAGCTCTTCCTGAGCGGCATCCTTGGGCTCCTGCTAAATGATGACTTTGTGTAATTAAAATGAACAAAGTGTGCCACGATGTTCCGTCTCCGCAGTCACAGCACTTTCTCTCTCCCCCTTTGTTTAACTGCTTTGTTCATCTGAAACTGGTGTTAAAAAAAAATAACAGAAATAGAAGTTGAACGTATTCCTGCAGAGCTGTATTTTTAGTAGCTCATCACCCTGCGTAAGGGGCCCGGAGGTTGCAGAGTCTAATTATGAACTGAGAAGGTAGTGCAGGGGAGAAGAGGGACACTGGAGTGGGAGTGAGTAGGGCGCAGGACAGGTGTCAGGGGATGGGCTACTTCCTGCTAAAGTCCAACCAGAACTAATCACAGGCTTTTGGGAGTAAGGAATTAACTGAGACCAGGAAATAAGAAGATGCTCTCTGGATACACATCACTAGTGCAAGTTTTTGATGGAGAAGTTCCCTAACTGGACGTAGGAGGAAACACAGCTTCTCCTCCATGCCATCCCGAAAATGAGATCTCATAGTGAAGTGTTTCCAGAAGGAGATGAATCAAACTAAAGCAGATCATCAGGGAGACAGTAAAGAGAATGATGAGGAATGGCACAGACAACTGCGCGCAGGTGCTCAGAGGGTAACCAGAGAAAGGGTGTTGGGGATAAACTTTTTATATCTTTATTGATGATCACAAAGAATTAAATAGCACTTGAATGCAATTTATTATTGGTATTGATTTATGAGTTAGCATGTATATTTATAGCTCTTTTATATCTGCCAAGTTCTTCCCCATCATCATTTTTAGTATTTTATGCCTCAAAGACACTGCAAGGAAAGTATTCTGGCAGGTGCTGAGAGTTGGGTGCCATTCATCATGTTAGAACTTTGTCTAGGGGTAAACTGAGGCACTTGAGTAGTGATAAGACAGGTCACAGGGAGATTCTGAATTAAGAACTGGGACAGAAATAAGTGGGTCAAATGAAAGAGAAGCAAAAAAAAAAAAAAGTAGCCGTATTGATCTAAATCTAAGAGAACAGAAATAGGCACTGGGAAATGTGCAAGGGATGCAGCAAAAATGAACCAAATTACAGATGAACAAAAGAGGAAGAAGCCCAGGTATCAAGATGGGGAGCAAGGATTTGGTCAGAACGGCTAAGACTTGATAAATTCAGTGAGTGCTTTTTTTTTTTTTAATTTTTAATGTTTATTTATTTCTGAGAGATAGAGACAGCATGAGCAGGGGAGGGTTAGAGAGAGAACGAGACACAGAATCCGAAACAGGCTCCAGGCTCTGAGCTGTCAGCACAGAGCCCGACGTGGGGCTCAAACCCACGAACCGTGAGACCATGACCTGAGCCGAAGTCAGACGCTTAACCAACTGAGCCACCCAGGCACCCCCAGTGAGTGCTTTTTAATGCCAGATGACAAAAATGCTTCATTCTAACGAAAGCGCCACTGTGTCCTGTTCTCTTTCGCTGATTCTACAGTAAACAGATGCCTTATTATAATGAACTATATTTTAAAGCCCCTAATTAATACTTCTGGCTTCGCTTATTTCAGATACAGACTCAGGCTTACTGAATGAAGGAGGGAATGAAAGAAGGACGCAAAGCTACAGTAAACAGGCAACACTGGGAGAAAATATGTATTTTTTTCTATTGCTTTCCTGATGTCTAATTTACCTATTGCTGCATTATAAGCCACTCTAGGAAAATGAAAGACTTCACCAACCACCATTTAATATTGCTCATGAGTGTATGGATTGATTGGCTCTGGTTCTGTTGATCTAGATAAACTTGACTGACTGTAGCAGGGCTTGCTCATGTGTCTATGGACAGCTGGCAGCTTGGCTAGACAGTGATTGGTCTAGGGCCTCATGCACATGTTTGATCGTGACTATTACAGGGGTGACTGAGCCACATGACTCTCATACCATAGGCTAGTCCAGGTTGTTCACAGGGCAGAGGCAGAGGACTAAGAGAGAGTGAAAGTGTGCAAGGTCTCTTGGTGCTTAGGCTCAGAAATGTTGCAGTATCATTTTTGGCATCTCAGTTGGCCACACAAAGTCACAAAGCTAGCTCAAAATCAAAGCAAGTGCAAAGAGGCTCCATTTCTTGATAGAATGCTGTAAAATCACCTAATAAAGTGATGAGAAGAGAAATAATGACTGTCTTTTTGCAAACAATCATCTATCACAGCTGGATTGAATTTCTTGACTCTTTGAGCACCCATTAAGATTCTATCTGTTTGTGGCACAAACAGAAAATTTGACAAAGCCAAATTATTCATCAACTGAATTATACAATGACTGAATACATACACTCTAACATTAAGAACTATAGGATTAAGTACGATTGAGGCAGAACATACAAGGTTATAATATTTATAGACTTTAAGCTATAGCTTAAATTGGTCTTCTTACTTTACCACTCACTACCTCTTACTTATCTTCTCTAATTCTCAATTTCCTAGTCTAAAAATGATATTCATACTAGTACCTATCACATTAGGCGACTATGGTGTGTTACATGAAATAATATGTATGCTTCAAGCCTAGTGAAGCCAGAGTAAATGATCAATATGTATTGTATTATCATTATATTATTATATTATTATTATATCATTATTGTCTATAAGGATCATAAGAGTGATGTTCTTCTGGGCGCTGACTTAGTTCTACTAAGGTCCATTTTCTCATCATTATAATTGTATTCACCTTAATGGTTTACATATCAAGCAAGACAAAAACTTCTTTAGATGTTTCCAAAGTAAACATTATCAACACCCAAAATTACACATTTCTCCTATACTGAACCCAAACTAATAAGATCTATGCATACTCTTTATTAATCTAGCCAAATTGATGAGGTCTTGGAAAAATCAAAGTTGTCTCTTTTAAAGATTGTGAAGAATTTCACAGACCATAAATCAACTCCCATCATGCTTCAGGACTATTTAAGAACTTTATTTGGTGTGACTTCCTGTCTCCACAAGTAAGAGCAGGTATATTGAGGGGGCTAAGATCTCATCTTCCCACAAGGCAAGGGGGGAAAAACAGAAGGGGAGAAAGAAGGAGAGAGAATTATCAAGGATTTCAACCATAATGAGAGTGATATTTTCCGAATTTCTTCCATGTTTTCTATGATTCCAAGATACACAAGCATTCTGAAAAAAAAAAAAAAAAAAACACTTGAATTTTCTGTCTTAAGTATAACTCATTTTTTAAAATTTTGCTTCATGTTTTTTATTTATTTCTGAGAGAGAGAGAGAGACAGTGTGAGCAGGGGAGAGTCAGAGAGAGAGGGAGACACAGAATCCGAAGCAGGCTCCAGGCTCTGAGCTGTCAGCACAGAGCCTGATGTGAGCCTCAAAGTCATGAGCTGTGCGATCATGATCTGAGCCAAAGTCGGACACTTAACTGACCAAGCCACCCAGGCACCCCTAATTATAACTCAATTATTTAACAAAAATAGAATCTGAGGCCCTTTTATGTTAAGTAACTTGTCAAAGAAAATATACCAAATCAATGGCAGAACCAAGCTCCTACAAATGTAGAGTCTCAACTTTAATCAGTGTGAACACAAAATTGGGAAAAATCAGCATTAAAGACATTTGTAGTTTTATTTCCTTCTCATTGCAAAGCTTTTAGCAATGCTTTATATGATTACCTTTATCTGATTTTATATGTAAAGTGTATATGTTCATATGTACATACATATGCATACATGTGTATGAGTGGGTTAGAGAGAAAGAGACATTCTAACCATGTAAATCATGTACTATAAGTCATGTAGTACATGAGAGTCTGACAGTCTAGTTCTATGACTTACTAGATTTACCATTTTAGGTCATTACCTTGACCATTCATCTTTATAGTCCTTTTTGGGTGGAGATAACATGGTTAGGTGGATTAAAATTGTTTAAATTTAAATCCATTCCACCTTCTTACCTTGCAAGGTTATTGTAACTATAATTAATTCTTCATTTTTTGAGGGAGAATGAATGTGCATGGAGTATATTCTGTACATACTACAGAGGCCAATCCAAAGGCAAATGGTGATTTGGGTCTCTACTCTTTTTTTTAATGTTTATTATTTTTGAGAGAGCACAAGTTCGGGAGGGGCAGAAAGAGGGTGACAAGATCTGAAGTGGGCACTGAGCTGACAGCAGCAAGCTTGATGTGGGGCTTGAACTCACAAACCACAAGATCATGACCTGAGCTGAAGTCCAAAGCTCAACTGACTGAGCCACCCAGGTCCCCCTGGTCTGTCTATATATATATAGTAAGTCTTACTACTTCTACTAGAAGTGTAGCCTGTGGATTTTGGTATCATCTGGGGTTTTTAGTGATGTAGATCCTCAGGACCCACCTCAGGTCTACTGAATTACAATATACTCATATTTATCTTTACAAGATTCTCAAGTAGTAAGTATGCACAAGAAAGGAGGCACTGGTGTATATTGCATGTTTGAGATTTATGGTGCTCTAAATGAACCCCTGAAAGTGTGTAGAGCTCTACTGTTATGTGCATATAGGCACTCTTCCTGGCTAGAGGCCTATTGCATTCATACAGAGGTCTGGGAAGCAATAATATTTAAGAATCAATACTCTGTCACTTTGTAATTGTATGGAGATTTTCTTAATGTCAGATAAATTCTAAATTTGCTCAACATATAATGGGGGCTTTTGCTGCCTAAAAGCAATAGAAGAAGGAGAAGGAAGAGGAGGAATGGGGAGAAAAGGAGGAGGGGAAGGAGAGGTGAGAGAGGACCATGAGAAAGGGGAGAGGAAAGGAAGAGTGAGAACTCAAATAATCCACCCTCAGACCTTGATAGAGGTGATAGAATTTAGTTGAAGGGATATAGGAAGGGGAGGCTGAAAGCCCATCTTTGGATCTTGACATTAAGCAATAATTTTTATGTGACCTTGAAAACGTCACCTCTCGGGGTGCCTGGGTGGCTCAGTCGGTTAAGCGTCCGACTTCGGCCCAGGTCATGATCTCATGGTTTGTGGGTTCGAGTCCCTCATCAGGCTCTGTGCTGACAGCTACCTCAGTGCCTGGAGCCTGTTTCGGATTCTGTGTCTCCCTCTCTCTCTGACCCTCCCCTGTTCACACTGTCTCTATTTCTTTCTCAAAAATAAATTAAAAAAAAAAAAACTTAAAAAAAATGTCACATCTCTATCCTAAATCTTAATCTCTGCTTTTGTGAGATAAAGATGCTTATATTATTTCAAATACTCCCTTCAGTTTTAAGATTTTGTGCCTGATTTATGCTCTCACTAAGCTTTGAGTCAAATCTCTAATCCAGAAGCCCAAAGTTTATCCCTTTCCCACTGCTAGACCAGAGGGAGAAAGTCAGTTTGTTTCTCTCAGAATTTAATTATGAATTGGGAGTGCCTGCATTTTAAATACAGATTAGATATCATAATATATTTTTTGTAGGAAAAACTTTTGTTAAATGTGGTATATATATGTGTGTGTGTATACATACATACATACATACATGCATGCAATGGAATATTACTCAGTAATAAAAAAGGAAATTCTGCTATTTGTTACAACATAAATGGACTTTGAGGGCATAAGTGAAATTAGAGGAAAAAAACATATAATTACACTTACATGTGGAATCTAGAAAAAAAAAAAGGAAACAAATTCATAGATACAGGGAACAGACTGGTGGTTGCCAAAGGCAGGGGGTAGGGGGGAATGGGTAAAGGTGGCCAAAAGGTACATACTTCTAGTTATAAAATAAATAAATCCTGGGATATGATATACAGCATGGTGACTATAGTTAACAATACTTTTTTTTTTTTGCATATTTTAAAGTTGCCAAGAGAGTAGATCTTAAAAGTTCTCAACATTAGAAAAAATATTGGAAATACGTATGATGATGGATATTAACTAGACTTAGTGTGGTGATTATTTTTCTATCTATTTTAAATTTTACTATAATATATAATATACACATAAAACCATGTAGTATACCTAAAACTAATATAATATTATATGTCAATTATATATAAGTAAAAGAGAAAGTTGTAGACTTGAAATAGTTTAAATCTTCTAATTTAAGAAAAAACTTGGAGAAAGGTTATAGTCTTACTCATCTGACTGTACCAAGGGAGAATGATAAAAGTTCTTGAGATGTTTGTTCTTAGGTTGGGACAAGAAGAAAAGTCAACAGAAAGGTTACCAAAGTATACTGTAAAGACACTAGCTCAGCAGCAAGTCAGTAAGTGTTTGGTAAGACAAGACTTTGTACTTAAATTTTCAGAAAATTGGGTTCAAACTATTTAAACAGCTCTTCTTTTTCTGTAAAATTTCTCAGAAATCTTTGCTATGCTGTGTGCAACATTATCTGTTAAAAATGTGAATGATGCACTTCTTTGTAAACTAGTTTCTCCATGAGTACTTTTTATTCATGGCTGTTACGTCCAAGCAGAACTTAATTTGAGAAATGTTATGTGACTTTACAGAAGTCACTTCTCTCTTAGTGCCATATTCTTCTGTACAAATGAGGGGGTTGGATTAGAAATCTCTAATGATCTTTCTAGGTATAAAATGATATAGTTAAATAATGCCTAAAAAATATCATTTTGAATTTGAAACAATAATGAGTCAGTGCAAGATACAGAACAGGATAATAAGGCTGCCAGTTTGTGTGGTACAGATGATCAATGATAGGGAAGATCAGGAAGGCTAGATTTCAGTGTGGGCTCAAGCTGTTAGAACAGACTGGGCCAGCAAGCAAGGGAGAAGAGGGAGGGGTATTTTAAGGAGCCATCCCTTTGAACTGAAGTGTGAGGGAAAGAAAAGATTTCAATACTGGGATACTCTTGGTCCCCAGAGAAAGGAGCCAACTTGAGAAAAAAAAGAATATATCAGAATGGTGAGGATATGCCAAGTGACTTGGGAAAGGGTAGAGAGCAGATGACCTTAGGGACAATTAGAAATTGGCAATCAATCACCATCAGAAGATTTACTCTGTTCTCTCTGTACATTTGCTTTATACTTTCTTTCTTGTTTCTCCTTCCTCTACTCAGCAGGAGCTCCTAACCCTCACACTCTCCCACAACCAGGAAAAGACTTTCTTCATTTATTTCCAAGTCAGATTCTCCAAGAGAATTCTCTGATTGGTTAACTTGGCTCAGGTAAGTGGACAAATAATTTGTGGTCAGAGAAGCAAGGGCCACCTCACACAGACATGGAAGCTCATGCCTCTGATTCTCATGGAAAAATCAATATGAGCTGAGAAGTGATTCTAATGCTCATAAAAACACTGAAGAGATGGCCAGAACTTGGCCTAACACATGTCCAGGCAGCTAGTGTGGATAAGGTAGAACAAGTCAGTTGAGTGCCAATCAGGAAGAGTTATTAATGCTCAGACAAGGGGTTCTAATTTGATCCATTTATTAATATTATTATTTATTTTGTCCATTGGTTTTGAAAGTCAGGCTGGTGACAGGCTGCAGACACAAGAATTCCTGGGGGAGTAGGGGTATGCTTACTGAAATACAGAAACCTGGACCCATTTCCAGGTTCTATGATTCTGCAGGTTGGGTTAGAACATGAAAATGCATGTTTATTAAAAATTCTCTAGGTGATTAGCCAGTTTTAGGACTTACTGATCAATCTGAAATCATTTTATTGTGGACTTATTAGTTAAAAAAATTTTTGCTGGTTTGTGAGAGACAGAATCGGCTTATTTTGGAGATATTCACAAGACATTTATCCTTTCTTAAAGAAATTTGGCTGTATTAGGGAACATACAGCTTGTATATAAATAGACATAAATGATTAAATATCATTTGTAAGTTCAGAGGAATGATTAGAACTGGAGGTGGTGTGGAGGTAGCAAAGATTTGGTGCAGAAAGTAGTGTTTCAGTTTTTAAATGTTTGAGTTCTTAAATAATGGATTGATTTTTGAATATTCAGAAGAAGAAGCTTATTCCAGTTGGAAAGAAGAGTATTTAAAAAAAATACCCGAAAGAGAAAAAAAATCTAGAGTGGTGTTTCTTATTCTCACATTCAAAGATACCCCAAGGGATCAGGAAATTTGTATGGAAAAATATTTACTTTCACTAAAATCTAATGGACCTTAGTAAGTTCTTCCATTTGGCAGCAAACAATGGTGGGTTTAATAAAACCTACAGATTTTTTCACCATTAGAATTACATATTTTTATATTTGATTGAAATTTTAGCAGATAGTTTGTACTTTCATTTTTTGCTCAGCACTGATTCAAAATTAGAATAGCTATAGATTTACTGCATGTTCCAGCTAAGGACTTAACAATAAATAAGTTTAATGATTCAAAACCAAATTTTTAAAAAAGTATCTTATATAACAATTTTGATATAATTAGTTTCTTAAATAAAATTTTGAGTTTTATTTCAGACATTTAAAAAGATTACTCTAAGAAAGTATTCTGGTTAGCAACTGTTGAGTAACAAATTATCCTAAAATGTATCAACTTACAATATCCATTTTCTTTTCTCATGATTTTGCGGGTCAGGAATTGAGAAGGGTCCAGGTAAGCAGATAAGGTATGTGATCTCTGAGGTGGTTACAGTTCAGTGTTGGTTGGGGTTGCAGTCAACATCAGCTTAAGCTGAGCTAGATACCAAGATGGTTGGGAGTTCAAATGGGGGGCTCACCCATCTACCTCACCCAGAACCATGGGCTTCTTACACTTTACTGTGAGTTCTGAAATAGAACCATCTCTAGAGTTAGTATTCGGTAAGAGAACAGTTCATGATATCAAAGAAACAAGAACAAACAAACAAACAAACAAACAAACAAAAATAAGACTTCTGACCTGGATTTTCATGCCGTTCAGTGTCACTTTACCTGCTTTCTCTTGGTTACTCATGAGCCCTTAAGGCCAATTCAGATTGGAGGGAAGGGAAAATATTCCCCTAGTTATGTTTGAAGAAGTGTCAAAAAACTATGACCATCTTTAATCTCCTACGGAAGGATTCCATAGGCTTAACTAGACTATCAAAGATGTTCATGGCATAAAAAATGTTGAGAATATTTTCTCTAGAATATATGCTTAAGTAAGGAGTGTATTCAGAAAAAGAATTAAATAATATTAGCTTTAGAAAGTAACCAAGGCAACCAGCAGCTAGCTACTGAGACATATGTGTAGATTTTCCAAGTTATATTTTTTCAATGTCTGTTAGAAACAACAAAAACAAAACAAAACAAAAAATTCTACTTAACCTTGATGGGTCAAAAATGACAGAACTGAGTTGTGCCCCCGAACCAGAAGAGGAAGCAAACAGTATCATAATGGTGAAAGCATCTTGCTTATGGGGAGACAAGACTTGTCTTCCTCTGTTGAATATAATTAAAAGAGATGGGAAAGAAATGTGATGAGGCCCCAAATCTTCTCTCAAACATGCTGCAGCGATGAATCAAAGAGATGGAAACTGACACCTTCCATCTCCGGGACACCCAGAGTAGAAATACAGTCAATAAGACGGCATGTTCATTGATGTGCAAGGCCTCTTCCCCTATCAGAAGGAGAAAGATGAAACCTGACAGCTCTCCCCTCAGAAATTCCTCACCTCTTTCCACCGCTGGCTACAGGTGGAAGAAGCCTTTTGGTGAGAAAGTTGAAGTTTGTGTCTATGGGATCTTTGGGTGAGATTTTTATCTTGGCCAAGGGCTTTAGCATATTCATTTACAGGCTTTAGCTAAAAGATGGCTAGGGGAGTTATTAAGATGTAAGAGAAACAGAACTTCTTAGATTGGGAGACTTGCAGGCATACAAATCTGATCTATCTTAACTGTTTCACTTAGGAGATGTCTCCTTAATGGATCACAATCTACAAAGGGTTGGGAGAACATGTGGTTCAGGATTCTAACAGGATTCTAGTATTTATCAGTGCTCAGTTGATAGTATGCTTTAAATAAATGATTTATAAAAGAATAAATGATGGTTGAATGAAACTATATAGAGGTCTGAAGAACACGGCCTAGATTCTCCAAGAATAAAATACAAGCTGTTTAGATGATCTGTAAGACTCTCTATTATCTGGCCTCTGAGTTGTTGTCTAGCCCAATCTCCCATTACTACCCTCTCCTCCTTTGCTCACCATACTAACAAAGCACAAAGAAACCTATATGTCTTACCAGCTTTGCCCATTCTGATCTAGCTACCAAGAGATGAAAAAAACCTACTTTCAATCAGGTGACCAGAGAAATTTCTCTGTGAGAAGGCAATGCTTGAGTAGAGATCCAAAAGATAAGACAGAGCCTGTCCCATAAAGACCTGGGAATGGGGGGTGGAAAGCACAATCTAGATGGAGAGGAAATCAAGTATAAAGGCACCACATCAGGGGTGGGCTTGATACTATTTTTTTTCTTTAACAGAAAGACAGCTGGTGTGGCAGAAGGATAGGGAAGGAAGGGGTTGAGCAATAAAGACAAGGTCAGAGATGAGAGAGATAGGGAGGGTCCACGCCACTTAGAACCTTGAAGGCTGTGGTTCAGGGTTTGGATTGTGTTCTAAGTGGAATGGGAAGCCATTCAACTGTATTAAGCAGGAATGGGCAATATCTGATTTTTCTTTTGAGAAGAGAGTCTCTTGAAGGATGACAAACGTGGGTGCAGGTAGCCAGGTTAGAAGGTGATTTCAGCAGTTCATGTGAAATAGTTGTTTAGATCAAGGTGAAAACAGTAAAACAGGAATGAAAGAGAGAGACTGAGTACATATTTTGGAATCAGAGCCAACAAGATTGTCTGATGGGATGGAAATATAAAATTTAAATAATCAATTAATGAGAAAAGAGTTTACATTTGTTTACAGGTAAACAAAGAGAAATGCATATCAATACAACAACTCTGGAATGGCATTCTTTCTTCTATCAATTTGACAAGTGCTTTTAAAAAATAGTAAAGCTCTAAAATATATGAGTTTTGAAAACCAATCCAACTGTCCAATAATCGAGGATCAGTTAAATAAATTGTAAGGCATGCATATGTTTAAATGCTCCATGGCCATTAGAAATGATGCTGTGGAAGAACATTTAATGACATGGAAAATGTTCACAGAAAGTTTTATCTCTTCAACAACAGCTGTCAAGGTCCATGCTTCTTGTTAAGTACCAAATGGATTTGTAATGAAGGGAAATGTTAATATCTTTAAAATTTGCTGCAAAACTTCCCTAAGGGTTTTTTTGTTTTGTTTTGTTTTGTTTTTTGTTTTTTATTTTTAATAAATGTGCCTGACACATTTCTTGGGGGTGAGGCCCAGGTGAAAGTGAAGCCCTCAGGACATGTACCATCACGATGCAAGATTAACATAAATAGAATCATTGAAAAAAAAAAGAAATACTTTGGGCCAGTGGCTTTTGGTGTGGAGTTTGAAGAAAAAAATGGGTGTATTATTTTTAGTCTGTGGTTGTGCAGCATTTGCAAATGCAGGATGGCAAGGTAAGTCATAAGTGTAATCAGGCTATCTTAATGGCCACGAGAACAAAGTTCTTTCCTGTTTCATACTCTAGCTTCCTTAGGAATTTGCAGAAAACCTGGCAAGGACTTTCAATTTCCATGGTATGTGGCAAGGCATTTGAACTAATTTTTCAAAAGGCAAAGAGATCTCAGTTCAGTCATTAAAAAAATAGTATCCCAGGCTAGAAAATTTAATTATATTGTAATGATGAGGACCTAGAATGTAACCAGCACAGAAGGAAAAAGCTTTAAAGAACATGCAATCCAGTCTTATTGTTACTAAAGGATAAACTGAGGTTCCCATAAAGGCATAATAATGCAAAAATTACTCATAGATGTGTGTCCACAGGTTAATTCAAAGCATGAAATGTATGAAAGTTGGCTCTAAATGCAAATTAAAGTTGATTTCAAAGTGAAATGGAGTATCTACCACTTAGTGTTCAGGCCCATCATTGCTAACAGACAGTAGAAAACTTATTACTCACTCCCCATGTGTAGATGGCTTTTGCAAACTCATGCAAGAGGTATGGAATTTGTTTTCAATTTGCTGTTTTCATTCTCTGTATTGCCTGTGGCTCCAGGCAGCCCTTAAACAGAAAGCCCATGGCTCAGCTAATATTTCATTTTGGAGATACCATCATGTGCTGGTATCCTGCCATCACTAAAAGATTAATATCAATGCTGGCTGTCATTTCTAGTTAGCATGTTTCAGGAGAGCAACCCTGTTGCAAGCAAACACACTGGCCTAGGATTGTACTGCAAGGCAAAAGCATGACTCTGTCACTTTGAGTCTGGTAAACTTGTACAAAGTACTTAAGGTCACAGGTCTTAGTTTCTTCATCTGAAAACGGGGACAATTAATTTGTTCAACTTGCAAGTTCTTGATAAGAAAACAAGTCTGAAAAATCCTTGTGAACTTTAAAAACCTATTCGAGTATAAAATAATGATATTCTTAAACTTGGGGGTTCTGTCCTGTAAATTGCTAGTCTCTGCCATGAAAACCCCTGCATGCTACTGTTGCTCATCATTGCAACACTGAATCCCTTTAATCTGCATGTCTAAATATAATGTCTATTGCTTCCCTTCTTCGTCCACTGAACCTATCATATCCCACTTACCTTTTTAATTGTTTAAGTGGGAAGTTATTGTTTGCTCTCTGATTCCCCAAGCCACATTATTTGAGTATTCTTTAGACATTAACATTTGCCAGAATGTGTTATAGTTATGGATCATACAGCTGTCAAGCACTGTACTGGATTTCACACACATTATTTCATTTAATCCTCAACTACTTTAGAAGGCAGATATCACATGCTTTATCTCTCTAGTTAGATTGTAGTTCTATGAATACAGACTGAATATGCAATTCATTTTGTATCTTCAATAGGACCAAAATGAACTCAATAAATGTATGATTAGAATTATTCTTAACTACTTATTACTAATTATTAGTATATCATTATATATTATTAATTATTACTATTGCCACTATTACGATGTGTTGGATTCTTATTTATTAGGTTCTTACGACCTG
Organism: Hyaena hyaena; assembly: GCF_003009895.1. Lineage (NCBI taxonomy): Eukaryota > Metazoa > Chordata > Mammalia > Carnivora > Hyaenidae > Hyaena > Hyaena hyaena. Next base: position 3,001,469 of record NW_024080722.1, read on the forward strand.
GAATTCAAAGAGGAAAGGCTATCTTTAGAAACGCACTACTGACAAAATCAGGATTTAGCTCTAAGTTCATCTGACTTCAAAACAAGTGTTTTTAAATGCCACTCTTCCCTGCCTCCTTTGGGAGGATCTGGGTAGACTCTTGGACCATCTTTATCTTTTGGAATGATCTTGGTCCAAATTAATCCATCAGGGAGTCTTATTAAGATACCGTTTCCTCCACTACATTGAGTGAGTCTACCTTTTAACACCACCAAATCATATTTGCTCTTTGCACTGCACACGGAAATTCTCAGACTACCACCATCTGCCAAATGCCTTGTCTGAAGGTTTATTTGGGAGGAAGAAATGCAAAAAGTAAATACATCCATTCTGCTACAGAGATGATCACAGTAAATAAAAATTTTTATTCATCTGCCAATAGCTCCATTTCTGGTGCAATTTCAAATACACTTAAAGGATATTTTGGTTGTTCCTGAGAAATGGCACCGTTCCTGATCACTGGCTTTGAAAGGGATGGTCAGTGCAGTGGAGCACATGGCAGTGGTCAGGCTGAAGCTCCCTGGTTCTAATACTGATTACAGAGGAAAGGCTGCCCAGCATTAGCCTGCCGATACCTCTTCACTTCCGTTAAGCACCTTCAGGGAGAGGAAAGAATCTATGTACCCTTCAGATGAACACAGAAACCCTAGTGAGGAAGGCAGCTCTCACTGTAGCAAAAACCAGAAAAAAGGTTCATCAGGAAAACAGAGAAACGAATGACAGAGAAACCAGGCTTGCTGCTCTGATCCTTGGGCAAACTTGCCCTTTGGGGAAACAAAAAAAAAAAAAAAAAGAATAAAAATATAAAGGACATACAATAATTATAATAGGCTGAGAGAGAAGATCCTTTTTCTTTTAATTTTTAAAATTTTCTTTTGTTTTTCATCCTACCTATAAAATATCAGAAAGGAAAGTACAACCGATGCCTTCGTAGCCACCAACAAAATTGATAATTAATATTTTGTCATATTTAATTTGTATGATTTGGCTAAAATGTGTTAATGTATAATAAATATAATACTATTCCATTTTACCCCTAATATTTTAGAGTGCATTTCTTATAAAGAACATTCTCTATAAACCCTGAATACTACTGTCATATATAATAAAATAAAATTAATTTCTAATTATCATCAAATATCACATCTGTATACAGACTCAGCCATTGTTCCCCCAAATGATAAAGCTGGTGTATTCAAAATTCAAACCAGAGGCATATCGAGTACTGTGCCTATGGTTGCATTCATACTCTATGGGGTTATTGAAATAGTTGAACTTTGGGAAATAGGAAAGACTGTGATGGGTGGACCTCTCCTAATCTGATAAATACGGCAGTCTTTATTAGACTTTTTCTAAAGGAGATTGTAGGAAGACTTGTGAGAAATATAATCTTAGCTCCTTAAAACTACATTAAATAATATGATTTTTGTCCTTTATGACGCTGATATAAATTTTGCATAAAATGAACACATACACAATTCAATAGATTTTGAAAAACTACAGGACCTTGTTACCACTACTGTGAAAATTCCTTCCTATTCCTTTGGAATTCCTTTGGAATTTCTTTGGAGTCATGATTCCCACTATCATAGAAAATTTGTCTCTTCTTTTTTTTTTTTTTATGTTTATTTATTTGGAGAGACAGACAGAGAGAGTGTGTACCAGTGAGGGAGAGGTTAGAGCAAGAGGGGAAGAGAGAGAATCCCAAGCAGGTTCTGTGTCATCAGCACAGAACCTGAGGTGGGGCTAGAACCACAAACTGCAATCGTGACCTGAGCCAAAACTAAGAGTCAGATGCTCAATCAGCTGAACCATCCAAGCATCCCAAGTCTGTTGATTCTTTAAGTTCATAACATATATATAGTTATCCATATAGTGGAGCATGTATATTTTTAGTATTTGACTTTTATTTTGTAATTCATCATAATACTTTTGAGATTTTTCCATTTTTTGCATGCATCATTAGTTTGTTCTATTTTATTGCTGTGTACTATTCCATTGTATGAATATATTAGAATTCTAATATTAATATATTAATATCTAATATATTAGAATATATTAGAATTCATTTTGAATTCAGCCATTTTGATGGGTGCATAGTGGTATCTCAGTGGTGTGGTTGAGCATATTTTCATTTTTTAATTCATAAAGCCTTATGCCTATCTTATTGGATTATTTATATCTTATTACTGAGCTAAAGGAGCTATTTATATATTGTGACTATAAGTCCTTTAAAAATATTTTCTCCTAGTTTGTAGGTTGTATTTTGATTTTTAAAAATTATATCTTTTAAGACCAAATGGTTTTTAATTTAATGAAATTCAATGTATCTTTTTATGATTAATGCTTTTGATGTTCAGGAAATATTTGCCTACCCAAGATCATAAAGATGCTCTCTTTTTGTTCTCTAGAAGTTTTATAGTTTTAGATTTTATACTTGGGTTTATGATTTATCTCAAAATAATATTGTGTTTGTAGTATGTGGTAGGAGTCAAGGCTCATTTTATCCCATATTGATATACTCTTGTTCCAGTACCAATTTTTTTTAAAGAAATCATGATTTCCTACTGAATTATCTATATGACTTTGATGCTTAGTATTCCTAAAAAAATCACAGCCAAATATGTGCAGGTTAGGTCCAGACTCTCCCCTCTGTTCTATCAATTCATTTATCTATTCCTAATAAAATAGTATCTTAATTATTGTAGGTTTATAGTAAATCTTAAAATCAATCCTCCAAAAGCGTTTTTCAAGACTATGTTGGCTATACCAGGTTGTCTTTCTAATTTTTAGAATGATCTTGTCAGTTTCTACCGTGAAGAAATACTGGAAATGTGACTGGTAGAGTAGTGATTCTACAGATCTATTGACAGAGAATGGACGTCCTAAGAACATTATATTTTAAAATTAATTATTATGATGTATCTCTTCAATTATTAGGTTGTTATTTCTCTCTGCAGTGTGTTTTGATTTTCACTGTAAAGCCTTCCATAGTATTCATTACATTTATTCTTTCTTTTTATTTCAAGTTTTTATTTAAATTCTAGTTAGTTAACATATAGTGTAATATTGGTTTCAGGAGTAGAATTTAGTGATCCTAATTATTTTATATTTTGATTCTAATTATAAGTTATATTTTAAAATTGACTTCCCCAATGATTTTTGCTAGTATTTAGAAATGCAACATTTTGTACAATGAACTTGTATTCTGCAAAATTGCCTAATTCACATATTAGTTCTGGCAGCTTATTCATAAATTCCTTAAAATTTCTATATTAATATCATATCCTCAGTGAACAAAAATACTTTCATGTTTTCTAAATTTTATGTCTTTTATTTCTTTTCCATGCCTGAAGTCACTGCAGAGGATCTCCAACACAAGTTTAAATAGAAGTGGTGAAAACAGATATTTTTGACATGCTCCCAAACTTTGAGAGGGTGTATACAACACTTAACCATTAAGTACGATGTTAGCGCTTTGATTTTAACAATCCAATTGAAATGTTTGCTTTTTATTTCTATTTTAGTGAAAATTGTTATCATAATCATAAGTTCTTAAATTTTGCCAAACGATTTTTCCTGCATTCATGAGATAAAGATACACACTCTTTTTGCTTTTCCTTTCTTTTGATGTGATAAATTCCATTGATTCATTTTTATATATTGAAACAGATTTATATTCCTAGGGAAACTCCACTTGGTCATGATGTGTTATCTTTTTTATATATCATTAGGTTAAGTTTGATGATATTTTTAACAGACTTTGTTTTTTGGGCTAGTTGTAGGTTCACAGCAAAATTGAGCTTAAGGTAAAGAGATTTCCCATATCCCCATTGCCCTCACAAATCCATAGCCTCCCCATTATAAAAATCTCCCACCAGAGTGGTATATCTGTTAGTTGATGAACCTACATTGACACATCATTGTCACTCAAAGTCCACAGCTGACATGATTCACTCTTGGTGTTGTACATTGTATGAGTTTAGACAAATGTACAATGACATGTATCCATCATTATAGTATCATTCAGTGTAGTTTTACAGGCAGAAAAAATCCACTGTACTCTGCCTATTTATCCCTTGCTCTAACACCTGGCCACCACTGTCTTTATTATATTTATAGTTCTGCCTTTAAGGGAATGTCATATAGTTGGAATCATATAGCATATAGCTTTTTCAGATTGGTTTGCTCACTTAATAATTTGTATTTAAGATCCTCCTGCCTTTTCATGGTTTGATAGCTCATTTTTCTTTAGCACTGAATAATATCCCATTGTCTGGATGTGCCACAGTTTATTTATCCACTCACCTGAATATCTTTCTTGTTTCCAAGTTTTGAAAATTAAAAAATAAACCTGATACAAACATCTCTATGCAAGTTCTTATGTGAACAAAAGTTTTCAACTGCTTTGGGCAAATACCAAGAAGCATGAATGCTCATATGGAAAGAGTATGTTTTGTTTTATAAGAAATTATCAAACTGTCTTCCAAAGTGGCTGTACCATTTTGCATCCCCACTAGCAATCAATGAGACTTCTATTATTCTACATCATTACTGGCACTTGGTGTTTTCGGTGTTCTGGACTTTGTCCATTCTGATAGGTGTGTACTGATATCTCATTGTGGTTCTAATTTGTATTTCACTAATGACATCGACAGTGGAACATATTTTTGTATGCTTATTTGCCATCTGTACTTTTTTTTTTTTTGAGATATCTGTTAAGGTCTTTGGTCCATTTCTTTCTTAATTGTAATTCCATTGTAGTTAACATAGAGCATTATATTAGTTTTAGCTATACAACACATTGATTCAACAATTCCTTGATTACTCAGTACTCATTCAATATAAGCATACTCTTAATCCCCTATATATATTTGACCCAACCCCTAACCCATCTTCCCAGACCCAGAGTCTGATTTTTGGTTTGTCTGTCTCTTTTTCTCCTTTGTTGATGTTTCTTTCTTAAATTCCACATATGAATGAAATCATATGGTATTTGTCTTTCTCCAACTTGCATATTTCGCTTAATATTTTACACTCTTGTTCCGTCCATGTTGTTGCAAATGGCAAAATTTTATAGCTGAGTACACACACACACACACACACACACACACACACACACACACACTTTTTGTCCATTCATCTATCAATGGACACCTAGACTGCTTCCACAATTTGGCTATTGTAAATAATGCAACAAACAGCAGTACATTTTTTTTTTAATTAGTGTTCTCATATTCTTTGGATAAATATCCAGTAGTGTAATTCCTAGATCTTGGGGTAGTTCTATTTTTAATTTTTTGAGGACTGCCATACTGTTTTCCACAGTAGCTACACAAGTTTGCATTCCCAACTAACAGTGCACAAAGGTTCCTTTTTATCCACATCCTTGCCTACAGTTATTTCTTGTGTTTTTTTAAATTTAGTTTTTCTGACAGGTGTGAGGTGATAAGCTCATTGTGGTTTTGATTTCCATTTCCATGGTGGTGAATGACGTTGAGCATGCTTTCATGTATATGTTGACCATCTGTATATCTTCTTTGGAGAAATGTCTATTCATGTCTTGTGCCCATTTTTAAAAACTGGATTATTTGGAGGGTTTTTTTTTTTTTTTTTTTGGTACCAAGTTGTATGAGTTCTTTATATGGTTCAGATACTAACCCTTTATTTTTATTTTGATATGTGCCCATAGTTTATTTTTGCTTTTGTTTCCCTTGCCTCAGTAGACATATCTAGAAAGATGCTATTACAGCCAATGTCATAAATTCCTGCTTATGCTCTCTTCTAGGATTTTTATGGTTTCAGGTCTCACATTTAGGTCTCTAATCCATTTTGAGTTTACGGTGAAAGAAAATGGTCCAGTTCCAGTCCTTTACGTGTAGCTGTCCAGTTTTTTCCGACACCACATGTTGAGGAGACTTTTTCCACTGTACATTCTTGCCTCTTTTGTCAAAGATTAACTGACTATATAATTGTAGGTTGATTTCTGAGCTTTCTAGTATGTTCTGTGGATCTATGTGTCTATTTTTCTGCCAGTATCATATGTTTTGATTACTATAGCTTTGTAATATAACTTGAAGTCTGGAATTGTGATACCTCCAGCTTTGTTTTTCTGTTTCAAGGTTGTTTTGTCTATACATCGTCCTTTGTGGTTCCATACAAATTTTAGGATTGTTTGTTCTACTTCTGTGAAAAATGCTGTTGGTATTTTGATAAAAATTACATTAGATCTGTAGATTGCTTTGAGGAGTATAGACATTTTAACATTTGTTCTTCCAATGCATGAACATGGAGTATCTTTCCATTTGTTTGTGTTGTCTTCAATTTCATTCATCAATGTTATAGAGTTTTCAGTGTACAAGTCTTTCACCTCTTTGGCTGAGTTTACTCCTAGGTATTTACTATTTTTGGTGCAATTGTAAATTGCATTGTTTTCTTCATTTCTCTTTTTCTGGCTTCATTATTAGTGCATAGAAATGCAACCAATTTCTGTACATTAATTTCATATCCTGTGACTTCACTGAATTCATTTGTCAGATCTAGTAGTTGTTTTTGTGGCATCCTTAGGGTTTTCTATATTTCTATATATAGTATTATGTCATCCACAAAAAATAAAAGTTTTATTCTACCTTACCAATATGGATTCCTTTTATTCCTTTCTCTTGTCTGGTTGCTGTGGCTAGGACTTCTAATACTATGTTGAATAAAAGTGATGACAGTGGAGATTCTTGTCTTGTTCTTGACCTTGGGGAAAAGTTGTTAGTTTTTCCCCATTACATATAATGTTGGCTGTGGGTTGAGGTGTTCTGAGGTATGTTCCTTTTCACCTACTTTAAGGGTCTTTATTATGAATGGATGTTGTAATTTGTCAAATATTTCTGCTGCTTCCATTGAAATGATCATACAGTTTTCCTCTCTCTTACTGATGTGTATCATGCTGATTTTCTTGCAAATACTGAACCACTCTTGCATCCTGGGAATAAATAAGACTTGATCATGGTGAATTATTATTTTAATGTGCTATAGGATTCAGTTTGGTTGTATTTTGTTGAGGATTTTTGCATCAATTCTTATCAGGGATATTGACATCTAGTTGACTTTCATTGTGTTGTCTTTTCATCTAGATATGGTATTAGGGTGTTACAGGCCTCATAGAATGAATTTGGTAGTTTTCCTTCCTCTTACATTTTTGGAATAGTTTAAGAATAGATATTAACTTTTCTTTAAATGTTTAAATGATAGAATTCACCTGTGAAGCCATCTAGTCTCAGAGTTTTGTTTGTAGGGAGTTTTTTGATTAGTGATTCAATTTCATTGCTGTTAACCAGTCTGTTCAAGTTTTCTATTTCTTCCTGTTTCAGTTTGGTAGGTTATATGTTTCTAGACTTTATTTCTTCTAAGTGTCCAATTTGTTAGCATATAAATTTTCATAATATTCTCTTACAGTTGTTTGTAATTCTGTAGTGTTGTAGGTTATTATTTCTCCTCTTTCATTTATAAGTTTGCTTATTTGAGTTCTCTCTCTCTCTCTCTGTATGAGTCTGGCTAAAGGTCTATCAATTTTGTTGATCTTTTCAGAGAAACATCTCCTGATTTGAATGATCTGTTTTTTCTTTCTTTTTTTTTTTTTTAGTTTTTGTATCATTTATTTCTACTCTAATCTTTATTATTTCCTTCTGTCTGATGCTTTCGAGTTTTGTTTGTTCTCCTTTTTCTAGCTCCTTTAGTCATAAGATTAGGTTGTTTGGGATTTTTCTTGCTTCTTGAGATAGACTGTATTGATATAAACTTCCCTCTTAGAACTGCTTTTGCTGCATCCCAAAGATTTTGGGTTGTTTTCATTTTCATTTTTCTCCATGTAACTTGTGATATCTTCTTTGATTTCTTGGTTGACCCATTCATTGTTTTAGTAGCATGTTATTTAACCTCCATGTATTTGTGCTCTTTTCAGGTTTTTTTCTTATGGTTGGTTTCTATTTTCATAGTGTTATGGTCAGAAATGATGCATGGTATGACTTTGCTCTTTCTGATTTTGTTGAGGCTTGTCTTGTGGCCCAATATGTGGTCTATTCTGGAGAATGTTCCATGTGCACTTGAAAAGCATGTATAATCTGTTGTTTTGAGATGTAATATTATTAATTTATCTGTTAAGTCCATCTGGTCCAGTGTGTCATTCAAAACCACTGTTTCCTTGTTGATTTTGTTTGATCTGTTCGTTGATATTCATTGATGTATGTGTGGTGTTAATATCCCCTGCTATTATTGCATTACTACTGATTGGTTCCTTTATGTCTGTTGTATGTTTTATGTATTTGGATGCTTCAACATTTCGTGCAAAAATATTTACAATTTTTTGGATTGGCCCCTTTATTATTATTTAGTGTCCTTTTCTTGTATCTTGTCACAGTCTTTGTTTTAAAGTCTATTTTGTTGGCTGTAAGTATTGTTAGCCTAGCTTTATTTTCATATCCATTTGCATCACAAATGCTTCTCTATCTCCTAATTCTATGTGGAGGTATTTTTAGGTCTGAAATGAGTCTCTTGTAGGCAGCATAAAAATGGATCTTGGTTTTTTATCCACTCTGCCATTCTATGTCTTTTGATTAGAGTGTTGAGTCTATTTACATTCAAAGTAATCATTTATAGATATGTATGTATTGCCATTTTGTTACTGTTGTGTGGTTAATTTTTAGGTTTTTCTCTGATTCTTTTCTTGTTTTCTATCATGGTTTGTTGGCTTTTTTTAGTGATAAACTTGTATTACATTCTCTTTACTTTTTGCATTATCTATTACTGGTTTTGATTGTGATTACCATTAGGTTTGTATATAACATCTTCTACATAGTCTCTATCAAGTTGAAGTTTGCTTAAGTTTGAACTCATGCTTTACTCCTTTCCTCCCCACATTTTAGATATTTGGTGTCATATTTTACATTCTTTTGTGAGTCACTTGACTGATTTTTACAGATATACTTATTTTTACTACTTTTGTGCTTTTTACTTTCCTGACTCTTGCTTATGGCCTTTCCTTTCCAGTCAGAGTCCCCTTTAACATTTCTCATATTGCTGGTCATGAATTCCTTTAACTTTTGTTTGTCTAGGAAACATTTCATCTCTCCTTCTATTCTGAATGATATCCTTGCTGGATAGATTGGTTTTGGCTGCAGATTTTCTTCCTTTCAGCACTTTGAATATATCATGCTATTCCCTTTTGGCCTGCACAATTTCTGCTGAAAAATCTTCTCATAGCCTTACGGAGTCTCTCTTGTATGAAACTGTCTTCTTTTATCTTACTGCTTTATTTTTTTTCTTTATCATTACTTTTTACCATTTTAATTACTATGTGTCTTTGTGGAGATCTTTTTGAATTGATTATGTTGGGGTACTTCGGTGCCCTCTGGATCTGGATATTTGTTTCCTTCCCCAGATTAGGGAAATTTTCAGCTATTATTTCTTCAAAAATTCTCTGCCTCCTTTTCTCTCACTTCTTTTTTTGGGATCCCTATAATGTGAATGTTATTATGCTTGATGGAGTCACTGAGAACCCTGCCTATTCCCATTTTGCCTGTTTATATAAATAAAAAAAATAAAATATGTTCCTGTAAAAAATGCTTACTTTCAAATCTCATGTTAGTTTTCGAAGTCTTAATGGACTTGTCAAACTAACAAAAATTATATTTACTGTTATCATTTAAAAAATTTCTGTAGGACCTGTAGTAAAGTTTTCTCTAGAATTCCTCATTTGAGCAGTTGTATTTTTCTCTTTTCTTTACCTTTAGCCTAGCTAGGAATTTTTGATGTTGCATTAATCTCTCTTGCATTTTCCAATCTAACAATTGTTGCCTTTTGTTTTGAGTGTAGTTCTTTTATATTTAATATAAAATCAAATTATTATGTTTGTGTTTAAGTGTATTTTTCCTTCTATATTCTTTATTACCCTGTTTTTCCCCCATCCTGTAATTTTAAGTATGTGGTCCAGTGACTTCCAGTGCATTCACATTGCTGGGCAATGATCACCACCGTCCACTTCCATACCTTGTTTCATCTTCCCAAGCTAAACTCTGCACCCATTAAACAATAATTCCCTATTTTCCTCTCTTCCCAGCCTCTGGCAACCACTATATATTTTACATATTCCATCTATCTCCTCTTTTAGATATGGATATGGAAACATAGATTAGAAAGATGGAGATAATATAATATATAAAATACTTACTTATTTTGATATATTTTCATTATCATAGTTTAACTTGAATAAAGTATATATGACTTTATATACAGTAACCTTATAGCAGTATATAATCATTTAAGATTCCTTCCTCTCATTTGCTATTACTGTCACATTATTTTCACTTTAGTCAATTGGATTTAAAGGAAATTAAGAAACAATTTTATATTGACTTGCATATCTGCTATTTCTAATGCTCTTCATTTTTCCCTATAGATCCAAATTTCTATATTACATTATATGCTTTAAGTCTGAAGAATTTCAGCACTTTTTGTAGTGTGTACCTGCTCTTAAGAAGACTTATTGTTTACCTGAAAATGTCCTTATTTTGTCTTCATTTGTGAAATATATTTATATCTATATATAAATGGAATGCTAAGCTGACATTGTTTTGTGTACTATTTTTTTCTCTCTAAGCATTTTCTTTTATTTTCATTTTTTTAATGTTTATTTATTTTGAGAGAGAGACAGTGTGAGCAGGGGAAGGGCAGAGAGAGGGAGACACAAAACTCGAGGCAGGCTTCAGGTTCTGAGCTGTCAGCATTGAGCCAGGTGCAGTACTTGAACCCACGAACTGTGAGATCATGACTTGAGCCGAAGTGGGACGCTTAACTGACTGAACCACCCAGGCCCCTCTAAGCATTTTCAAAATGCCACATCATCTTTTAGTATCTTTTTTTGTTTTTGTGTGTGTGTGGTTTTTTTTTTTTTTTGTATGATTAAATGCCAGGCATCATTATTATTATTGTTCTCATGTATATAATGTCTCATTTCTTCTCTGGCTTTTAAGACTCCCCCGCTGTCCACTTTTTTGAGAGACAAATCCTGGCTGGTTTATTCCTGTTTTTAACTGCTTTCTAGGGCCCTGAAATCATTATTTTTTTTCCCTAGTTTTTATCACTGTTATTGTATGGACATTTAGTCTTACAAAAGGCACTCTGTCATTACCAGAACACAGAACTCAAATTTGTTTCTAATATTTACTCATATTTGGTATTTCTGGTAAGCTTCATTCTTTTGTGTGAACCGATATTTTTGTCATATCATTTTCCTTCTGTCTAAAAAACAGCTTTAATATTTCTTTCAGAAAAGGTTAACTGATGATAAAATGCTCTCAGTTTTCCTTGCTTGAAAAGGCATTTCACCTTAATTTTGAGAGATGTCTTTACTGGGTATTGAATTCTTCATCAACATATGTATTTTCCTTCAGCACTTCAAAGGTGCTATTTCATTATGGTCTAGATTGCAAATTTTCAGATAAGAAGTCTGTGGGTATTCTTCTGTTTGTAATACGTCTTTTTCTCTGGTTGATTTTAAGAATTTTCTCTTCATTGTTGGCTTTCAGGAATTTGATTATGATTGCCTTGGTGTGGTTTCTTTGTGTCTAACCCTTCTTAAGTTTCCGAACATCTTGAATACACTAGTTAATAGTTTTCCTAAAATTCTGAAAACCTTCATCTATTATTTCTTCCAATGTTTATTCTGCACCTTTCTTTTCTCTTCTTTTGACTTGTGTGTTAGACTGCTTGAGCAATTCCAACAGTATTCAATGACTTAAGCACTGTGCTTTTTTTTTTTTTTCTTGTGTTCTCTGTCCACATCTCTATACTGAAGTTTTGATGGTTTCTAGTCCCTGAATTCAAGTTCTTTGATTTTGTCTTCCCCTCCCCATAATATTTAATCTGTTATTAATCTCATCAGGGATTGTGTTTTGTTTTAATTATATTTTCTTTTCCATCTTTAGAATTACCATTTAGTTCTTTATTTTTTTAATACCACTCATTTCCCTCAATATTTAGCCCATATTGTCCTTTAAGTCACTGAGCACATTAAATGTATTTATAGCAGCAGTTTTAAAATCCTGGTCTGCTAACTCAATCATTTCACTCATTTCTGTATGTGTTTCTATTTTCTGATCTTCTTCCAGTTTAATGTGTCATATTTTCTTCTTTCTTGACCAATAATACTTTTCAATGTATACTGGGCACTATGAATCTTACATCACAAAGTGCTGGATTTTATAGTTTTCTTTTAAAGAATGTTCAACTTTGTTCTTAAAAGAAGTTAAGTTGTTCATGGAATAGATTGATTTTTTGAGTGAGGCATTTAAAAAATAATAATTTTGACTTAAGGGATAGAATAACTTTCCACTCTGGGGCTACTTTAGCCACCCTCCTAATTGGTTTTCTGTCTGGATTATTCAGTAAATAATCATATGTTCAATCCATATTATTTATTCCAGCTGTTTAGAACTTGAATGTCTCCTGTGCTTCTGTAATCTCCAGGAGCTTTTCATCTTATAGTATCCATTCATTCTTTGCCTAGATGTTTAGGTTTTAGTAATAGTAAGGTATGTCTTACTATTCAACCAAAGACTTAATGGTGCCCCTAATCAAATATACTTTCTTCTTCCAAATGGAGAATATAGTTGCATATATTGAATAACACATTTCTTTCTATTTCTTTTTAGACTAATAATGTGAATACTTTCTGTATTTGCAAAAGTACACACTAGGGTCTGGTTTTATAACTTTTAAGTTCCTTTTTCTTTCTGCCTGTCCATATTGTGATGTGAAAGACACATAATTTTTCTTACCATTGCTCTAAAATATTTTTAATATTTTTAATTATTCTAATATTCTTTTAAAAAGATAACAGAATCAGTATTGCATATTTAATCTTCCAAATAAATTTTTGAATAGTTTTATTAAGGCCTTCCCAATTTTGTTTGGAATCTATCGTAGAAATCCCTGTTTCTAAAATTTCCGTACTATGACAGCTTTTAAATAGTGTCATTTTATGCAAGAAAAGAAATACATATATATATGCCCCCCTTTTTCTTTTTCTTCTTCTTTGGCTATTAGTATTATTTTAGGGTTTCTGCTTTTTTTGTTATATTTATTCTTGTATCTTTCAATGCTCATATCACAGTTATAAGTACTATTCTTTCATTAATTATATTTTCTTGTTCTTACTTTTATATATGAGTGGTTGATTTTATATATTAATTTTTATTACTTTGGCTTATCAGTTAATATTTCTGAATTAATGACTGAATCTAAATTAAATAAGAAAATCATCTTGAATCCTACTAAAGAAATTGAATGATAATCTACCCAAAATATCAACTGTATATTTTTTCACCTCTCAGGATAACAATTGACTGTTGGCATGATTTTTTAAATAGAATACTTTCACTTTATTTGCCTCAGTCGATCTGTAATTTCATTTCAGAGATGTGAAATCTGAGACTCAAAGAGGTGACCCAACTTACCCAAGAGCAACAGTGGCAGGAAGGCTGAACTTGTATGCATGCATATGAAGGTCTCCCAACTCCAGGCTTGGTGCCCTTTCTAACACATGTCACTGTTTCTCATCAGATGTCTGCTTCCTTTGAAGATTTCTCCCAGCATTACACAACTAAAACTTGTAATAATGCATTTGAGTTCTCTTTGAGATTATGCCAATGATTTTTTTCAGAGGTGGCTCAAAGACAGTCTTGAAAGTGCTGGCTGAGTTGATATTCAGCCTCTAGAGAAGGAAAAAAGAAGGATCTGGGAGTATAGTGAGATGGAGTATGACAGACCCACATAAACTGGTGGAGATGAGATGCATCTCATGTGTCCAGGTGTATTGAAGGACCTGTCACTCACACATCGGTTTATGAGGTAGAAGTAAGTTAATTCAAGTTAATATGCAGAAATGTTTCTAATAACAACCTGTCAAGAGTGTAGAGGGACATATCAGGTGAGAGAAATGAAAAGAGAAAAGGAATGCTCTAAAAGAACTGAAAAATCAGTCAAGGGAACAGAACATTTCTCCATTACAATCATAAAAGAGGTGACTAGAATTACTTTCTCACTAGCAATTCATCTTTGAGTTAATAATGTTCTGTATTTAAGAAACCAAACTATAAAATCAAATATACCTGGGTTCAGTACCCACTTAAACTACTTAACATTTCTAAGTAGCAATTTCCTTTCCTTTCATGGGAAATAATGATATCTAATATAATTGAAAGACTGTGAGGATTATCTGAGATAATATATGCATTTAAAACATGTATAAAAATACAATATGATCTTTAAAGGGGTGAAGTGGTAGATGTTATCTATATAATCTATAATGATAAAAACCCAATTATTCTCTAAAGAAGATATGGTGGCCTTATCTTAAAATAAAATGGAGAGACAATATGATAGTAATGATAATGACCAAGTGGGTATAGGGACTTGATTCACTCACTCATTCATTCATTCATTCATTCAACAGGCATATTTTGGTTACCTATCCTATGGTATTCACTTTTAGGGATATGTAAAAAAACATAAGTATTTGACACAAATAACTAATAATCTTTAAAATATAAAGCTTGACATTTAAAAAGTGGAAGTTAACTCGAGGTACAAGAAGACTGAGAGGGAGCAAAGTGCTTGGTTTCAAAATTTCAAGAAAGGACATTGCTGTGCTCTGAATTCCCCATAGACATAAAAGCCTACGAACTCTAATTCAGATTTTTTTTCTAAATTAGAGCTTTACAAAGATGAAATAAAAATAAATACTAGTATATACATAGTATATACATAGGACTTACTATATATCAGATCTCTGCTAGGAGAGAGGTTGGTATTATCTTATTTGATCCTTAAAGTAACCCCATGAGATAGGATTTATTATTTTTAATGCTTATTTATTTATTTTGAGAGAAAGAGAATATACTCACAAGCAGGGGAAAGGCAGAGAGACAGAGGGATATAGAGAACCCTCAAGCTGAAAGCTCAGATCCCAAAGCAGGGCTCAACTGCACGAACCATGAGATCATGACCT
The DNA here is from genome assembly GCF_003009895.1 of Hyaena hyaena. Classification (NCBI taxonomy): domain Eukaryota; kingdom Metazoa; phylum Chordata; class Mammalia; order Carnivora; family Hyaenidae; genus Hyaena; species Hyaena hyaena. The sequence goes on from NW_024080722.1 coordinate 3,016,563, forward strand.
GAGCCAAAATCAGAACTCATACACTTAACTGGCTGAGGCACCAGGCACCCCAGGATTTTTTTTTCTTTTTAAATGAAACCAATAAGGAAACTGAGATTCAAAAATGCTATGTAGGGGGGCACTTGGGTGGCCCAGTCGGTTAAGCAGCTGACTTCAGCTTAGGTCATGATCTCACGGTTCGTGGGTTCGAGCCCTGGATCCGGCTCTGTGCTGACAGTCAGCTCAGAGCCTGCAGCCTGCTTCAGATTCTGTATCTCCCTCTCTCTCTCTGACCCTCCCCTGCTCACACTGTCTCTCTCTCTCTCTGTCTTAGAAATAAATAAAACATTAAAAAAATGCTATGTAGATGCTTACTAAAGAACACAGAGCTAATTGTAAGAGAGCCAGTATTCCTAATTATCTTAACCAGAGATTAAGCTCTTAATTTCCAAGTTATATATTCTTATTTGAAAAGAAAGCACCATGTTACTCAAGGTCCCAAGTCTACTATTGAAAGAACTCTCCATCATCTGAGATGGTGTGGATGACTAAAAATGATTATATGGAGTAGACTTTAGGGCTCCTTCCAAACCTAAAATCTTAAGATACCATGCCTAAAATGCATAATTTACCAGCATTTAATGCTATAGAAGCTTAGAGAAATAATTTTATCTTCCTGAGACTCATAATTTACCATTAAAACAAGGATAATATTGGTAAAATGAGGAATATATTGGTAGTACTGTTTAACAAGTAAATGGAATGATGACTCTTAAGTATTTGTGTGTATTTATATTGTAAACTTGTGCTGAGGGAGCCTTGATTCACCATGAACACCATGTGTTTGAACACAGTGAACACTCAGTGAATGTTATTTGTGATTTTTTTTTTTACTTTTAGGAAATCAATATCATAAGACTAAGAAAATTACAAAATAAGTCAATTAAAATCTGTAGAAAAAAAATGACAGAAAAGAACCCAAAGTCACAATTCTGTAGTCTCCATTCTCCATAAATATAAAATGCTTGGATTTGAATGACACTATGAAAGGGGGAATATCTTATTAGAATTATAAATCATTAGAATTATAAATCAGGGTTGGAACCAAGACACAAGGGAAAGACCAATATAATTGATGTTATAAATTAATCAATTATGTTATCTAAAAAGAATATATTTTAAAAAATATACCCACAAGTATATGGCCATTGGTTTAAAAAAATATATGGCACATTGCAATTCAATTTGGAAAAGTTGGTCTTTCCAAAAAATGGTGTGTGGACAATTAATGTCTATGAATAATGAACCTACCTGTACTTCACATCATGTATAAAAATTAATTTGAGATAAATCATAGGCCTAAATGTGAAAGGCATAAATTTCTTGAAGAAGATGTAGAGTTTTAAAAATTAATATTATCAGATAAGCAAAAAGGTCTTAAGTGGGACTCAAAAAGCAATAATCATAAACTTGTTTTTTAAGGTAAAAGGACATTTTTAAGATTAAAAACTTCTGTTTATTAGTATCAATAAGGAAATAATAAGACAATTCACAGATTAGAAGTAAATATTTTCAATACATGTATCTGATGGAGGATGCATATCTAGGTTATATAACAAATTCTCAAACTCAGATACATCAATAATGAATTTATAAATCTAATTTAAAAAATAAATAACTCAAACAAACACTACATAAAAGAAGATATGTGAAAGCACAATAAACATGAAATGTCACTTATAATCATTAGCTACCAAGAAAATGCAAATTAAACCATCATGGGATGTCTCTTTAGATCAGAAAGATACCTCTTTACCAGGCATAAAAACTGATTTGAAAAAAAGATGGGGATTATGAATGGGCTAGGCTGAAGAATCACTTAAACTTATTTACCTTGCTGGTGGGAGTGTAAAATGGTAAAACCACCTTGGAAAACTGCATAGCAGCTCCTGCTCAAGCTAAACATAAATGTCTACCTTAAAACTAAGTACTCCCACTCTTAGGCACGTTCCCTACAGAAATGAGTGCAGGTGTTCACATATCCTTGTTCAAAACTGTCAGTATATTATTCATTTAGACAAAATATCTAAGCAGTCCAAATGTTCATTGACAGCAGAATGGATAAATTAGGTGTGATATACTTAAATAAAGAAATATTACAGAACAATAAAACAAACTTCATAATAGAGATAAAATCCCAAACATATTGAGTGTAAAAAAACAGATGAAAGAAGAATACAGAATATAGATTTCATGTGTCTTTAAAAAACAAACAAAAATGAAGACAGACTGATTTATAAAGCTCAAAACCAAAACAGTGGCTACTTCTTGTGATAGGTAGAATTATTGCTCCCAATGATATTCATATACTAATCCCAAGAACCTATGAATACGTTGGGTTACATGGCAAAGGGGAATTAAGGTGAAGATGGAATTAATGTCTAATTGGAACTAAATTTTAAAGTCACTGATCAGGAGCACCTGTGTGACTCAGCCAGTTAAGCATCTGCCTCTGGCTCAGGTTATGATCACATGGTCCATGAGTTCAAGCCACACATCAAGCTCTCTGCTGTTGTAACAGAACCCACTTTGGATCCTCTGTCCCCCTTTCTCTTTACCCATGCCCCGCTTTCTCTCTCTCTCTCTCTTTCTCTCTCATAAATAAATAAATAAGCTTTAAAGCCACTAATCAGTTGACTTTAAAATAGGAAGATTATCCTGGATGATCCAGGTGGGCCTAAGGTACCTACAAAGAGGAAGCAGAAGAGAGTAAGAGAAAGAGATAGGACAATGGAAATAGTGCCAGAATATGAAATGTTGCTGGCTTTGAAGACTAAAGAAAGCCATGCCCCAAAGAACAGAGCAGCTTCTAGAATTTGAAAACATCAAGGAAACAAATTCTCTACTAAGGCCTCCAGAAAGGAATAAAGTTCTGCCAACAACTTTGTGTTAGTCTAGTGTGACCAGTTTTGAACTTCTGACAACAAAATAATAAATTTGTATTGTTTAAGTCATTAAATTTGAGGTAATATGTTATGGCAGCAATAAGATACCAGATGGTTATACAGGTATACATCAGTATTAAAAACTGTTAAACTATACACTATGATTGGTGATCTTTATGCCTATACTCTACACATGTTAGCCTTCAATTTAAAAAAATCACATAAGACCCCAAATAGCCAAAGTAATGTTGAAAAAGAAAACAAAGCTGGAGGCATCACAATTCCAAACTTTAATCTGTATTACAAAGCTGTAATCATCAAGACAGTATGGTATTGGCACAAAAACAGACACATAGGTCAATGGAACAGAATAGAGAACTCAGAAATGTATCCACAAATATATGGCCAACTAATCTTCGACAAGCCAGAAAGAGTATTCAATTGGAAAAACAGTCTCTAGAGCAAATGGTGCTGAGAGAACTGGACAGCAACGTGCAAAAAAAATGAAACTAGATCACTTTCTTACACCATACACCCAAATAAATTCAAAATAGATGAAATACCTAAATGTGAGACAGGAAACTATCAAAATCCTACAGGAGAAAAACAGGCAGCAAACTCTTTGGCATTGGCCAAAGCAACTTCTTACTTGACATGTTTCTGGAGGCAAGGGAAATAAAAGCAAAAATGAACTACTTGGATCTCATTAAGATAAGAAGCATCTGTACAGTGAAGGAAACAATCAACAAAACCAAAAGTTAACAGATGAAATGGGAGAAAATATTTGCAAATGATATATTGGATAAAGGGTTAGTATCCAAAATATATAAAAAACGTACCAACTCAACACCTGAAAAACAAATAACCCAGTGAAAAATGATCAGAAGACATGAATAGACACTTTTCCAAAGAAGACATCCAGATGGCCAACAGACACATGAAAAGATGCTCAACATCATTCATCATCAGGGAAATACAAATGAAAACCACACAATGAGATGCCACCTCACACTGGTTAGAATGGCTAAAATTAACAACTCAGGAAACAACAGATTCTTGTGAGAGGTGAAGAAAGGGGAACCCTATTGCACTGTTGGTGGGAATGAAAACTGGTACAGCCACTTTGGAAAACAGTGAGGATATTCTTCAAAACATTAAAAAATAGAACTACCCTATAAGCAAGCAATTGTACTATCTATGTACTATGTACATAGTATGTACTATGTACTATCTATGTACTATGGAGGAATTTATCCATATGATACAAAAATGCTCATTTGAAGGGATATATGTGCCCCAGTGTTTATAGCAGTGCTATCAACAATAGCCAAATTATGGAAAGAGCCTAAATATCCATCAACTGATGAATGGATTAAGAAGATGTGGTATAAATATACAGTGGAATACTACTCAGCAGTGAAAAAAGAATAAAATCTTGCCATTTGCAACAACATGGATGGAACTAGAGGATATTAGGCTAAGCAAAATTAGAAAGTCAGAGAAAGACAGATATAATATGATTTCACTCATATGTGGAATTTGAGAAATTTAACAGATGAACATAGGGGAAGGGAAGGAAAAATAAGATAAAAACAGAGAGAGAGAGAAACAATAAGAGACCCTTTTTTAAAAAATGTTTATTTATTTTTGAGAGAGAGACAGAGTGCAAGTGAGGGAGAGGTAGAGAGAGAGGAAGAGACAGAATGCTACCAGGCTCCAGCCTCTGAGCTGTCAGCACAGGGTCCAAACTGGGGCTCAAACTCACTAACTGAGAGATTGTGACCTGAGCTGAAGTCGTATGCTTAACTGACTGAGCCACCCAGGTGCCCCAAACCATAACAGACTCTTAAATACAAAGAACAAACTAAGGATTGATGGGTCATGGGTAGAAGGGGGAGTGGGTTAAATGGGTGATGGGCATTAAAGAGGGCATTTAACTGGATGAGTACTGGGTGTCAAATATAAGAAATGAGTCACTGGGCTCTATTCCTGAAGCCAAAAACTACATTGTATGTTAACTAACTTTGGAATAATAACAAAAAAAAGATTAAAATAAATAAAATTAAATTAGATAAATAAAAGCACTGAATTGCACAAAAGATAAAAATAAAAGTAAATAAAAATAATCAGTCATCATTCAAGGTAAAAAAATTTTCTTTTTTTTGTAATTGGCATTAACTTATGTTGCCTAAGATTTGGGGATATGGTCATTTTAATTCACTGCTGAATGGCAGTGTGAATTGGTTGAGTCACTCTGGTGGGTAGTTGCACAGTAAAGGTGTACAATCTTTCCATCTAGCTGGTTTATTCCTAGGTATTATCCCTTACGGAAATTATTTTGCTTCTATCAGAAAGACACATATACATATTACACACATACTGCAGCATTGCTTATAAATGTGTAATAAGGAAAACAAATTAAATACTCATATAGAGGGAAATGATTAATTGAGTTTGGTGTGTTTAAATGCATAAGATAGATCTACATGCATCATGACAGAAAAGGGAACTCAGTATATAATGCTGAATGAGAAACAAGCACTTTTCAGCGTGACATATATAGTTTAGTAGAACTTATAAAATATATTAAGCACACTATTCATTGTTACATACATATCTAGTAAAAATGTAAAATATGTACAGGAAGAAAACATATATATCCAAGATAAAATTGAACTCTGGAGAAGAGGGGAAAGAATGAGATGAAGGAAGTTAATAAAGGGAATTTCAAGAAGATGTTAAGACATTTTCTTAAAAACATATTCTTATGTGTTTTCTTTAAATACATGAGGCAGAAGGAGGTAATGACTATGAGATCAAAAGAAGTAGAGAGCACTGGCAAAGGAAGGACAGGTCTTTCCGTGCAACAGGAAATACTGAGTCTGAAGAACTCTGTAGGAATGGTTCTCGACCAGAGGGATTTAGCGATATCCAGAGACATTTAGTAATGTCTGGAGACATTTGGAAATCTGGTAATATTTTTTTATGGTCACAACTGGAGGAAGTATTTTTGTCTCATAGTTGATAGGGGTCAGGGATGCTGATAAACATCCTACAATGCAAAGGATGGGTCTACACAGAAAAGAACTATCCAGCCCAAAACAGTGGCAAGTCTTGAAAAATCTGCTCTAAATCCTTTTCTAGTGATAGCCACAGTGGATGAGACAACTTCTGGAGTAGGATGCTAGCCTTTTTGTTTATAGTTAATATTTATTATCTACTTTTTGGACTGGGGTTGCTGAAACAGACAAGATAAGAGGAATCAGTGGTTGTGGAATAGGGAAAACTATTTGGAATAAATGCTTAAGAAAATGAACCACAGCATCCATAAGAGGTAAAGAGATGAAGTGACAAGCGGTGGGCAGAGGATCCAGTCAGCTGAGTCTTGTCATCTGGGTCTACTTAATTGTGTAAACTTGTGATTAATTAACCATACTAAGTGTACAATCAATTCTGAAGACTCAGCCCACATAACCAGAATTATGCTAACTTTAAATACTCTGCTGGGTAAAGTTAAGAAGGTAGAGTAGATGGATAAGCACTTACTTGGAAGCAAGAAGTCTTGGATTCGAGTCCTACTATACCCAAGAATTCTGTTTATTGACAGATAGGTCAATTTATAGCTCAGCCTTCGTTGTCATACTTCAAAAAACAAGACTGGTGAGTTAGACAATTTGATGGGTGTTGCAAAGCGCTATTCAAAACCCTCCTTTTGAGGAGTAAGGAACTATTCTCTCAGCTTCTGGAGAATAGAAAACAGCCCCCAGCTTCAAACTACCCTTGGGAATTGCCTCAACTGAAGACAGCTTCCTCTCCATAGGCTGTACTCCCTTCCTGGAAATGCCAGTATCCAGTAATAGGAATATGAAGGCCTGGATCCCTTGCTCCAGCACAAGTCAGATCTATAGACAATACCATCTTCATAATCTTGCAGTGTTGGCTAAGGTGTTCCACTGAGATCGAACCACACATTGACTTCCCTCTTCCCAATCTCAATCCTATTTCCTTTCCTTCTCTTCAACAGTTGCTGATAAGAGCAACTTTCTTATTAACCTTGTCCAGGCTAATCTTCTTCTTGGTATCTGCTTTCTGGAAGCCTAACCTATAACAGATGACCTCCTGGTTCTCCTCCACTTGTTACATCTCATTAAACTCATGCTTATATCTACAATCTTCACGTAAAATCTGCATCAGCAACTATTTGTTTGAATGTGTGTGTGTGTGTGTGTGTGTGTGTGTGTGTGCGCGCGCTTGCACAAGCATGTGCCTACTCATCACAGATAACCCTTCTTATCCTTACTGGTTTTGAAAATAAAGCAGCCATAATTTTAATCCAAATAAATATTTACTTGACTCTTTGTCAAAGGCCACCTAGACATACTAAACAGCCACACTTCACCACCAGGATATTAATAGTATTTTTTCCCTTAGCTAAGTACTTTTCTGCCATTAACTCATTGCTAGAGTAATGGATGTGGCAGATCATTTAATCCCCCATAAATTACAGATGGAGAAACTGAGGCCCCAATTCCCTGAATGGCTGCTGACTTTGTATACCGCATGGCTAAAAAAGCTGGGACTAGCACTCAATTGTTCTGATTCTAATGATACATTTCCTTCTATCACATGGTAGAAACAGATTCAAAACTACTTAGGTAAATTCATAAATGATAGGAGCATCACCATTATTTTCATCTTGACATCAAGAATAACTGTATCCTTTTACATAAGATTCTATTCCTAATAAGATACAAGGAAATTTGGACCCAATCAAATAATTTGGAATTAGAAGAGACTGTAGAGGCACAGAAAACAAACTCTTTCTCACATGCCAATTATAATCTACTGGCAAGTGCTTGCTGGAACATCATGTGGGGGACGATATTAATGCCACATCTGGTTCAGTGGAAAGAAGTGTGGTAGTTTAATTACTGATGTCAGCCATGAGCACAGGAATCAGCATTGGTGGCTTCAATACCAATGTGTGTATAGTTCTGGAACTAGTGAGACCCTTTTATTCTATGAATAGGGATATTTAGTCTGAGACAGAGCAGATAATGCAGGAAGAATATACACACACACAGACACACAGACATACAGACACACATAGACACACACACACACACACACACACACACACACACACACACACACACACAGTGGTCAAGACTAGAATCCAAGTTACCTGAGAACAGTTTCCTTTTCTTGATAACTGTGTTGTTCAAAACAATGTCTACTAGCCATATATAGTTATTAAAGTTAAATAACTGGGTGGCTCAGGCAGTTGAGCATCTGACTCTTGTTGGCTCAGGTCATGATGTCATGGTTTCTGAGACTGAGCCCCCCATTGGACTCTGGGCCAACAGTATGGAGCCTACTTGGGATTTTCTTTCTCCCTTTCTCTCTGTCCCTCTCCCAGTGTGCCCTTTCTCTCTCTCAAAATAAATAAACATTTTTTCAGAAGAATGTTTTTTTTAATATTCTAAAATTATTTTTTCAGCTATACAGACTATAGTTAGAACAGGACAATCATCATCAGCAAAAACTCTATTGGGCATTGCAATACCAATGGGCTTTTGAAATTATTGTGTTCATATACTCCCATGACTTAGGAATACTCAACAAAAATTAATTGAGGGTGATAATTGATGTTAAGAGAAATCTAAAAGTTCTTTAGCTCATGCATAGGCTGCATCAATATTATATATCCCCTGGGAGAATTTCTGTCCAAGATTAACATTTTACCTTTTGAAAGTACATAGGAATAAAAGCTAGTCTTTAACTTCATGTATACCATGTGCCTTGTAATATATCCTGTGCCCTTGTGTGTTAGACTTATATACTTTGAATCTAAGGTAAAACCTTCGTGGAAACTTCTCTACAGTGTAAGAAAAATGCCAATCAATATGTTACTTGAGGTAGAAGAGCAACATATATATTTGACTTATTTTTTCCTTATTGCTTTCAGTGTTGATCATAATTATCCATATAGGAAACATTTTTATATATTGGACCATACACATAGGAATTTGAGTAGGTTCAAATGCTCAATGTAAAGCCTACTTTCCCTTGTTTAAGCTACCAGGTAGTGAACAAGCACTGTTACCTCCAATTACATGTGTAATCCTCATAGTGCCCTTGAGTGGTAGTATTGTTTTTCTTTCACAGAAGAGAAAATTCAACTTTAAAAGGTAATTTTTTCTAAGACATTAAAGTGGTAAATGTCATGGAATATGACCTCAGCTCTATGTGTCTGTTTTCAAAGCCCCTGGTATATGTCATGAGCGTATATTCATGCTGTCTTGTCTGATAGGGTCTCCATAGACCAAGTAATTTAACCAATTCTTGATCTTCAAATAATTTTGGAGAAAATTGCCTTCAAGAATCACTTCTGGAAATGCTAACTCTGTTTTGGATGCATTATTAAAACCATAAGGTCCTCACCTTCTAATGCATCCTTTAACCATGTGACGGATTAATTATATGATTAGGGAAGCTCATACTAAGATGGAAAGGAAACTGGACTTAGTGTCCCAGGACCTGATTCAAACACTTGGTTCTTTCCCTAACTGCTCATGCACCGTTAAGTAAATCTTGCTTTCCCTAAACCTCAATTATCTTCATATAAGCAAGACTATATCATCAAGTTGCCTTAAAGGTTGACCGTCTGTACTGAAGCACAAAACAGACTATGGCACATTATCGGTGCTCAGCATATGTGTACTCGTTTGCTGACCTATGAGACAAATAATGTTTTGTTCTTGCCCCAACTTTAAAACCTATCTGATTTCAAATACCAGTGAACTATAGTTTCCTTGTGTGCAGCATAGTGACGACTCCTACACTACATCATAGAGTTTCATGAGGATTAAGTGGGACAGTGTAAGTGAAATGTGTAAATAATATAGAATTAAAGTATGGCAGTAACAACCAACTTTTACAGAGGCTTAGTATGAACCAGGCCCTATGCGAATCACTCTATGGGCATTATCTTGTCAAATTATTCCAATGACTCTATCAAATAGGCACTCTTATTATCTCAAAATTTTATATGAAACAATTGAGTAGTTAGAAAGTAGTAAAGACAAGATTCAGAGCCACACTGAGTACATAGCCAGGACTCTTAACCATTACACTATACAACATTCACTGCATGAAGGTAAGTATAACAAAGGAGGCTCAATTTTCTGCTGAGCATCTTAAAATATTCTCCAGAGGCAATGGGTCAGGCTACTTCAAGCCATGCTCCAACTTCCATGCCAACCCATCCCCCTCTCAGCATACAGGAGCTTGATTTCCTCATCCATCATTCCCTTTTTAATAACACCCTCCCATTCATCTACCCTTCCTTCTTCACACCCCCTGGCACATTGACAGTGGCTGGAGTTTCCCATTAAAGCAGTCATTCTTGTAGAAAAGGGAGCTGACAAGATTAATGTCAGTCAGTGACTAAAGGCAGCATCATGCATCTCTGCACTCAGGTAATTGGGAGAATGGCATGTCCCAAATATATCTGGAACACTTTCCAAAAGTTTTCTGTTCAACTGAGAGATCAAATTCTACAATTTCAGGGTTTCTTCACATACATTAATGTTCAGGAAATCTAGAATCGGGGGTGGTAAAACTGATGATGGAGCTTGATATTGTGTAGACATTTAACATGCAGGGAAAAATTAGATACAGCGAAGGAGCATAGCTCATCCAAGGTTGTTTAGATATTTGAGTGCAACAGGAGAGATAAAACCTGTTTCTCTGGACTTCAACCACTGCCTCCCAGATTTTTCTTATAAATCTTATCCATCCGCCTCCACTGGGGACAGTAATGAAGTTGAATTGACTTCCATAAGTGAGTTCTCCATTTTCCCCTAGAGCGAAGCTCCTTAGGTATCTTGCTGACAGAATTTTTAATAAGTATCTCTCCTTTAAAAAAAGACCCACTTCTTTTCTTTGCCCATCTTCCTGCTGGTCCCCTATGAACAGACCATAAACTGGCCCCAGAGTCTCTCTCTGCATCGCTGGTTCACTGCATTCTTTAACTTCATCTTTCCAAAGGCAAAAGGCAACATCATGCCCTGAATTTAGAATGGAAAGTGGGAACTATCTGGACAAAATGACAAGGAGAAAAAAAGAAGAGAGGAACTTCTGCCATGCATGCTTTTTCAGAGACAAAATGAAAAATCATCCTTGTATTCCCTGTAAATGAAATTCACAAAGTAGACAGCATCCTTTAGGGTCCCTTCTGTCTAATAATTGTAAATGTAGTCTCATTATATGACATAAAAGTTAGAAACAAACAGCAAACAAATAGTTCCCAGGACACTACATTTACCATGTTTGCATCTACACCAGTTAGATTGTGTATTTTCATGCTGAGCCCATTGTTTGACCTTGGACCAATCACTTCACTCTTCAGACACTAGTATTCTCACCTGTACAAAGTGAAGGAAAACTTGGTATTTTCTATCTTCCCTTGTGTTCTAACGACTTAGCATGTGCTAAATAAGGACTCGAGTGCTTAAAGGAGGAATAAGGGGAGAAAGAAAAGGTAGAGGGAGGATGAAGGAGATGGCAGGGAGAAAGAAAAACACACTTCCATGTTAATGGGTTAAAAGCCAAGATAAAAGTGCAGACTCTTGTTCCCTATGCATTCCTTCACCATTTGAACATGGATTTGTCTTCTCTTATATAGCTGAGATTGATCTAAGGTCAGGGTTGAGCTGGTTCAAGAAGATATACTTTAGATTAATATATGCATGCCTTTTCTTGCTTTCATAGCTATCAAAGGGAAAATTGGATGCCCCAAGAGATAAACCATTTCTGGTCAAGAAAATATTCAAACAGAAACAACTTGGTCTTTTGCCAGTTATATTCAGTGGGAACTTGGTGATTTCAAGAGTTGATTCTTTGAGCTATCGAGTGAAGTTGTAACTTAATGGCTTATGAGTCTGTGAGTCTTTGATTCCAAAATATATATGATTCCCTAAGTCCATGATCCTCTAAATCAATATCTATGGGTCTATGCACTGGTATCCCATGGAGTGTGTACCCAAGCCAAATCAATTTTCATTGTGTTCTGTTTTATTCTGTTTTCCCCAATCCCTGACTAAGAAACATTAAAGTGGATTTTCTTAGCAGCTGCCTAAATCCTATATGCTTGCTTCTGACTTCATCTTTGAAAATAGAATAATGGTACCATTAAAAGTTAACCTTTATTAAGTGCTGAATATATACTCAACATATGAAAATGCATTGTTTATGTGTTATGCAATTATAATAACCCCTTGAAGTTAATGCTATTAACTGTATTATTATCTGCATTTTATAGATGGGATCTCTGAACATTACACAGTTAATGCTCAGTGGAAATGAAAAGAGTTATAGAGGGCTCTATAATAATAAGTTATTTATCATAGTCTTATCAAATCACATTCACAATACCATTTATGAGAAGCATTATGGCATGATTTAAAAAAAAAAAGTCTGCGACAGAAATACAATTCTTGGTTCTGCCACTAACCGAGTATCAGCATTGATAGTTACTTTATCTCTCTTAACCTCAGTTTCCCTATCTGCAAAATTAAAATAATAATATTTTCTCATTTATGATTGTAATAATTCATCAAGATAATAAAAGTCAATGAAAAGCTTAGACTATTAAACTGATTATCATATATTTATGGCTTAAAAATGTCTTATTCCACTTAATTTGACTCATGTCCTCTGCTCACACTGCTAAATCTCTTTTCTAAAAATTGTATAAATTTTTGAAATGTGGTCAACATGGTATTTTTGAATGCATATCTGGGGGCAGATTGTCCAGGTTTAAATTTCTTCTCTACAACATGTCTTCTCTATCTTGGTCAAGTGATTTAGAAATATCTAAAGCCATAATTTTTTAACTTAAATTATATATGCAAATTTAATCATATTATGTGGGATGGAGTAAATGTTCAATTGTCTTGATCATCATCATTATAATCACCAGCAGCATTTTTCATGCATATATTATAAAAGTAGTTTTGGCTCAATAATACACAATCTGTACTTTTTTTACTTTGTCTCACATAAACCATGACTCTTACTAGTGTGATCAATAACATTTTGCTTAAACTTTTTTTAACACTTCATAAATTCTTATCATACAGCCTCAGAATTGGAAGCAATCTCGGTCAATGTTGTTTTGGTTTATTTTGTTTTGTTCTGATTCACAATCTGGCACTTAAGTTTCTTTACAGAAATATTACCTACAACTTTCTCCATTAAGGATGACCTTTGAGGACCTATAGGTCCTGGAAATCCCAAAGCAAACTATTCATTTAACCTGTATACTCTTACACGGAGTAAATGAAGAATTTCCATTATTACTGTTTGTTTGGGTATGTGCTTGAGTGTTGGAAATAGCTCTGGAAACTCCAGTAATATCTTACAGAAAACTGCAGTTTCACTGAGTCCAGGATGGTGGATTTCTTCTCTATAGTATTCTCACCAATTAGTTGCCACATTGATACTTGAACACCTTCAGTGACTACAGTTTCATCACCCTTCAAAAGATGGACCCTCTCTCAATTAGTCAAGGGTTCTTTTTCTGAGTACCATAGACTTCCTAGGTCTTTTAATAAAATATTACACATCACATTATATATATCTTTATATATATGTATACTATTTGATTTAAACATATATAAACATATGTGTATATGTATGTAAACATATGCATATGTGTAATAAATATAAGGAAAGATGTAGACACATACAGTTAGATACATATATAAAGTTACAGAATGTGTGTGTGGGTTTACAATTCAGAATGAGAAAGTCATATAACTGCTTTTTACTGACTCTTTGGACCACACCTGGATACTTTATTTCTGTACATGATATTTAAGAGAGAAACAAACTAGAATCTGACTATAGAACACTGATCAAAATATTTAAAGGTCTTGAACCAACATATTTACATAATAGCTAATAAAATCAGTTAACATTTATAATTTACTTACTATGTAGCAAACTCTCTTTTCATGGATTAAATAATTGAAAAAATATATATTAGAGAGATAGCTATCTAGAGGAAGAGTATATATACAAATATATTATGCCTATATCTCTATATATGTGTGCATATATGTATACATCACATATACTTACATGTATATGTATACTGTGGGTTTTAGAATCTTAAACAGTTCCAGGTGCCTGGGTGGCTCAGTCAGTTAAGAGACTGACATTGGCTCAGGTCATGATCTCACGGTTTGTGAGTTTGAGCCCCGTGTTGGGCTATTTGCACACAGTTTGGAGCCTGGAGCCTGCTTCAGATTCTCTGCCCATTCCCCACTCACACTCTGTTTCTCTCTCTCAAAAATAAATAAATATTGAAAAAATATTTCTTAAAAAAGAATCTTAAACAGTTCCATAATCCCTGAAATGACTAAGATTGTTATTTCTAATAATCTAATATTTGTAAGATACATAAAAATATACATATATCTTTGAGAGTGATGGAAGATACTCTGTGTGTGTGTGTGTGTGTGTGTGTGTGTATACATACACACTCTCTATATACACCCACACATACAGACAGACAGACAGACAGACAGACACGTACACACCTCCCATATCTATCCATTAATTGTTTGATCTTAATTGTCCCAATCTTCTTCTGGGTCCACATACCATATTAACATAGAGATCATATATCACTAAAATTATTTGCCAAGAACAATGCTGAGGCCAAATCACTCAGCTACACTTCAGCACATGAACATATGTATTGTTAATTAGATATGTATATGTATATCGGGAAACGGGGCAGGCAGTGGGCAACAGAGCAAGAAAATCAAGTGAATCTAGAAAATAATAATGGATGCTTGGAATCATAGAATTTCTTCCTTATTTTAAAACTCTGTATCATAAGTGATTTGATAAATTTAGCTTTGGAAACAATTTACCTAAATTTCAAGCATGAAGCATAGTAAAGAATCAGTTAGTTTTACCTTTGTGAACTGACTTAGTAAGAGGCATGACAAATACACAGATCGGAGACTAGAACAAGAGTGAGGGACATATCAGATCTAATCTTCTTCTTAACATAAACATTGACTATATTGTAGTGATCCCCATCATTAGCTAAGTATTTGGGATAAAATTATTACTTTGCCAAATTTGATTCCATTTGGTTGAGACTCAAGTATATCTAATATTTAAAAAGATCTGAATCTAACGGAATATTTTATTAATAGATTATATTTGTTAAAGAACTTTTAGGTTGCAGAAAAAAATGAGCAGGAAATACACACAGCTCCCATACATTCCCTTTCCCCTTGCTCTCAGCTTCCCCTAATATTTTTTCTTCTTCTAAGCTATAAGTCTATAGCCTGAGAGGCAGTTAATCTCTTTTAGTTCCTATTCACCTAATCTTAACATTTTGTATTGAGGTGTTGCATTTGTTACAATTTATTAATATTAGTACTATTATTAATAGTGTTAACTATTAACAATAATTAACATTATTATTACTATTATTTTACATTTTATTTTGGTAAAATACATATAAATTTGCCATTTTAACCATTTTTCAGGGTACAATTCACAATGTTGTGCAACCACCACCACTATGTAGTTCCAAAACGTTTTCATCATTCCAAATAGAAAATTCTGTACCTATTAAGCATTAACTTCTTATTCCTCTCTTCCTGGTAATGTTTTTAAATATACTTTTTAACCTTTTTGATTTTCCCTATTCTAAATATTTCATAGAGATAGGATCATATAATAATGTGTCCTGTTTTTTTCTGTTTCTTCCATTTAGTATAATGTTTTCAAGGTTCATCCACATTATAGCATGTATCAGAACTTCATTCAGAGGCACCTGGGTGGCTCAGGTGATTGGATGTCTGACTTTGGCTCAGATCATGATCTCAACATTAGTGAGTTCAGGCCCCGCATTGGGCTCTGTGCTAGTAGCTTGGAGCCTGGAGTTGCTTCGGATTCTGTCTCCCTTTCTCTCTTCTCCTCTCCCACTCATGCTCTGTCTGTCTCTCTCTCAAGAATAAATAAACATTTAGAAAATTTTAAAAAGACCTTCATTTAGTTATATGAATTATAACATTCCATTATATAAGTTATAGCACATTTGTTTATCCATTGATCTGATGATGGGCACTTGAGTTGTTTCTACCTTTTGGCTATTAAAAATAATGCTGCAGTTAACATTGGCATACAAGTAAATGTCTGCATCCCTGTTTTCCATTTTTTGATGTATACCTAGATGTGAAATTGCTGAGTCATATGGCAATTCTATAGCTTTTTGAGGAGGCACTCAAAATTTTTTCAAAAATTTTTTCAAAAACCCACTTTTCCACTTTGGAAAAGAGTCTGCCCCATTTATATTCCCCCCAGAAATGTACACAGGGGCCAATTTCTCCATATTTCCACAAATACTTCTTATTGTTCTTGCTGCTGTTGTTGTTGTTGCCATTCCAGTAGGTATAAAGTAGTATCTCATTGTGCTTTCAATTTGCATTTCCCTAATGACTAGTGATGTTGAGCATTTTTTAATGTGTTTATCAGTCATTCGTATAGCTTCATTGGAGAAATGTCTATGCACATTCTTTGCCTATTTTTAATTGAATTAATTCTTTTATCATTTGTTGAGGTTTAAGAGATCTTCATATAGATATTCTGGGTACTAGATCTTTAAGAGATTTGCAAAAACTTTTTCCTATTCTGTGGGCTCTTAATTATCTTGATTGTGTCTTTTGATTACAAAAAGATTTTTTATTTTGATGAAGACTATAGGAGAAATACCCCCATATATGGGACACTGATTTGGAGCATATATGACCTTCTGGAGAATCTTGCCCCGCTCTACAAGTTATTATTACCTAACTGGCATTGAAACTAAATCTTCAAAAAGCCTTTCCATCCTTCTACCAGGATAGTGGGAAACATGGCAAAAGCAATGAATTCCATGAGTACAAACACATTGTTACACTTCATTTCCTGCCAGCCAGCCCCTTTTCATGGCCACCTTTGTCAGCCTCACCCAATGGGCTCATGAACAAAGTGGCCATGGTGGCAGAAATTGAAGTTACCCCTGAACTATCAACATGAACTTCCACTCATTAAGGTCCTCCTGGCTGGCTGGCATCCACAGAATGGGTCATTCTCTCCAATTGTTTGTTAAAGTGCTCCTCTGATAAGGTCACCCTTTGGTGAACATTCACATAAGACAAAAATATCTTCATGATTTTTTTCTCCATTCAGAGTTCTATCCACATACCTCTTCTCCAAATTTCTTTGTCACCAATTCTCCAATCATCCAAATTCCTAACCATCCAGCAAAATCACTGACTACGACCCATGAACACACACATAATCACATATATGGCCATTTCCCCTTCCAAGCAAATTAAACACCAGGTGTATTGCTCACAGATCTGACCACTGGGAGGATTTCCTTTCACCACCGTCCTTCAGGGATGTCCTAGAGAGGGGCTATACTGCTACAGCTGTCTACTTTCAGACAATACCTGCATACTGTGCAGGAACTTCTATAAACCAGGCATGAGTCTTTTCTTCCTCTATATACTGATTATAGAGAACTCACCTTGAGGCTAGAGGTGTGGGCTGGGAGAAAATAGTATAGCAGAAAGCAGAGGGAATGTGAACATCTGTGCCACTTTCTTCATGTAACTTACTTATGCCTTCAGGGACTTCTTGGGTCCAATAAAATATATACCACTTTAATGATGGAGTGTTGCTGTATACACTAAGTTTATGGTTTGGTGGGTCAAACAACACCCATTAAGTGATAGGCAGCTCAAGTAACATAACTTGGCGGCCCACATGTAAGCATTTAGTCCCTGGTAAGAACCAGTATAAGAGCTAGATCTGTTTCTCAAAGGGAGAGTACTATTGATCTTTGAAAAACACAGGCTTGAACTGTTCAAGTCCAATTATATACAGATTTCTTTTTATAAATACAGTACTGTAAATGTATTTTCCTTATAGTTTTCTTTTTTTTTTACGTTTTATTTATTTCTAGGAGAGAGAGAGAGAGACAGCATGAGCAGGGGAGGGTCAGAGAGAGACGGAGTCACAGACTGAAACAAGCTCCAGGCTCTGAGCTGACAGTCAGCACAGAGCTCGACGCGGGGCCCGAACCCACAAACTGCGAGATCATGACCTAAGCGAAAGTCGGACGCTTAACCGACTAAGCCACCCAGGCACCCCTATAGTTTTCTTAATAATGTTTTATTTTCTCTAGCTTACTTTATTTTTTTTTATTTTTTTTAGCTTACTTTATTATAAGAAGACAGCATATAGTACATACAACAGGCAAAATGTGTGTGAATCGACTTTCTATCTTATCAGTACAGTTTCCAGTCATTAGTAAGGGATTAGTAGCTAAGGTTTTGGAGAGTGAAAAGTTATTCACAGATTTTTTGACTGCAGGGGAGTTTGGAACCTCTAAACTCCTCATTGTTCAAGGGTTAAACGTACTTATCTGCAAAAGATGGCACCGTTTTGCTCAAAACCCTGAAGGGCCTGCACTGTGATTTACCCACAGGGTCCTGCCAAAAGCTCCAAATAGCATCCCTGTCTACCACTGCCCACTTTGAGCCCCATTGGATTTGCTGGTTCATATGACTTAACTGGCAGAGAAGTTTGTACAGTGTCCTGGACTTGTTGCTAACCCTTCTTTTGTTCTGGGCCCCATGTAAAACTAATTGTTTCCCTTGGTAAATGAACCAGAGTATCACATCCAAATGAGAAATACGTTCCTTCCAAAATTTGAAGGGACCCACTAGATATTGGGATTTCTTTTTTGGTCCTAGGAGAGGCCATATGCAACAGCTTATCCTTCACCTTAGAGAGGCTATTTTGTTATGCCTCGTACCACTAGGTCCCCAGAAATTTCACTGAGGTAGAAGACTCCTGAATTTTTGTCACATCTACTTGCCACCCTCTTACCAATTGGTCTAGAGTAGTTGCTACTTCTTGCTCACTATGTCCCATCAACATAATCTCATCAATATAACACATTAGCATGATAGCTGTATAAAGGAAAAGGAATCCAGATCCCTATAAACTAAAATATGACATACAGATAGAAAGTTGAGGTAAGATATTAAAAGGGTTTTGCTGGCCATGTCCACTGGAAGGAAACTGCTTCTGGTGGTCCTCATTAAGAGATATGGAGAAGAGGGGTGCCTGAGTGGCTCAGGTGGTTAAGCGTCTGTCTCTCAGTTTCAGCACAAGTCATGATCTCACGGTTCGTGAGTTCAAGCCCTGCTGTCACTGCAGAGCCTATTTGGGATTCTCTCTTTCTTCCTTTCTCTCCGCCCTTTCTCTGCTCTCTCCCTCTCTCAAAATAAGTAAATAAACATTTAAAAAGAGAGAGAGAGAGATGGAAAAGAAAGCATTTGCCAGATCAGAAGCTGCATACCAGGTCCTAGAGAATGTGATAATTTGCCCATATAATGAAACCACATCTGCAGCACCTGCAACTGGAGACACTACCTGGTTAATTTTGCAATAATCCATCGTAATTTTCCAAAATCCATCTGTCCTATGCACAGGCCAAATAGGCAAGTTGAATGGGAATGTGGTGGGAATTACTCTCCCTACATCATTCTAGTCCCTAATGGTGTGGCAGTAATCTCTGCAATCCCTCTAAGAATGCAGTATTGCTTTAGGTTTACTCTTTCCTTAGCAAGTAAGTTCTAGAAGCTTCTATTGTTTTTTCCAACATAATAGCTCTCTAACTGTAACAGCCCTTACTCCACAGATTAGGGAACCATTGTGGGAAACTTGCAAGCTGCTGAAAATGTCTATTCCAATAATGCATTCCAGAATTGGGTAAATAACTACACAATGGGTTTGTAAACTCACTGGGCCCACTGTGACCTGAGCTAGAACTCCACCAATAATCTCATCTCCTGATCTCTATACCCCTGTTCTCACTGGTGGGCCACAATGACCA
The DNA here is from genome assembly GCF_003009895.1 of Hyaena hyaena. NCBI lineage: Eukaryota > Metazoa > Chordata > Mammalia > Carnivora > Hyaenidae > Hyaena > Hyaena hyaena. The sequence continues at coordinate 3,036,474 of NW_024080722.1, forward strand.
CAACAGCAGACCTGGAATTAGTGTGAATTCAGAGCCAATACCTAGTAGTTCCTGAAAGTTCTGATGATTTCCTTTCCCCTAGTGTAGTTGCCTTAGGAAAAGGCCATAAGTTTCTTTGGGGAGGGTTGGGAGAAGACTAACAGTATAAATCTTTAGCTGTGTACTGTAGGCCTTCCTCATGGAGACCCAGCCTCCTTTTGATCCAAGTGATTCTAGGTCTGTGAACTGTCTCAAGTCCAGGAATTATTTGAGGTGCCATGACTCTACATTTATGATTCAGATAATACTTTTTTTTCACTTGATCTAGAGCTCTTCTGTTTATACATATCAAGTAAGAATTCAGTAGGCTTCTTACCCATTTTACTTCTAGGAACACTATGATTAACAAGCCAACACTATAGGTCTAAACAAGTCAGACTATTCTGACTGCCGCCTTGAGTCTGCTGTCCATCAAGGTAGCCATGTGCCTTTGGTGGCTGAATTAATGCCACTTATCTCTGTGATCCACTTACACCCATTACCTTTATGTTTCCCAAATTAGTAGCCATATTTCCCATTGTAAGATCTCACAAATTTACTTTTCACAGTCAAGATGAAAGGTATGTTTTCTGTACATTCCCATCATTAGTGAGTAGGTCTTAAATGACAAATCCACTCTAACACTCCAGTCTAAATCTTTTATTATCTGCCTCTGCATTAAATCAAGGCAGGTCCAGCATTTCTACTCACTCACCCCTTTTTTGTCCATGTTTCAGCCAGCTGACCAAACCATGAGAACCTTTGCTAACTGTTCAAATTGCAATATTAAATGCTTAGTGAGCCTATATCAATAAATTAGGCCTGACCTAACTTTACATACTTTCCACTATTATCCCACACCATCAGTATCCATTCCCACATATGATCCCCAGATTTCTGTCTGAATAAATTAGAAAACTGAAGTATTTCTTTTGGAGTATAATATACCTCTTCATGGGTTCACCCCTTGTACCTTACTTTTAGGGGTCTAATGACACTTGAGTTTAGTTAATAGGTCTAGAAGACAAGAAAAATGGTTGAGTGCATTATTTTTTAATTTTTAAAAAATTTTTTAAAATTTTATTTCTTAGAGAGAGAGAGAGAGACAGAATGAGCAGGGGAGGGTCAGAGATAGAGGAAGACACAGAATCTGAAACAGGCTCCAGGCTCTGAGCTAGCTGTCAGCACAGAGTCGAATGCAGTGCTCGAACCCACAAACCATGATATCATGACCTAAACCAAAGTTGGATGCTTAACTGACTGAGCCACCTAGGCACCCCTGGTTGGGTGCATTCTGAGGAGAAGGAGGTCTTCACAGTTTTCTTAAGTAATGCAGGTAAAAACTGTTAGAAACGTCACTTTTGTGGGAGTGGAGAGAATGCTTCCACTGACAAAGAAGCCTCATCAAAATTTAGAGGATCAATGTCTCCTGTTATCATAGTCTTTCCCCAAATGTCTCCATTCTAATTCTCAAGAGTCCATCCTTCCTAATCAATGCCCTCATCACTTTAACAAGAGACAACTTCTGAGACAGTATCTATTGAATTCAGCCAGTTGAAAGATGAGATTCTGTTTGCACTTCAGCAATCTCAGTTCTGCAGCTACAGGATGTACGGGTCTCCTTCAAGGCACACACAGAAGCTTTTAGTTAATTTATGTGACACTTGAACTGTGAATTTGAATTTCTGTGCTTAGCTCTTCTTATCTTTACTTTGTCCAGCAATCATATTAGGAGTAACCAACCAATCTCATCATAATTGTTAGTGTGACTATATGTATATTTGTATGTGTGGTATATATAAACATTTGAAAGTATCATACACCCAAGTTCTTGCTTCTAATAAGCAGTTGATAAGGAGTTATTATTTTGAATATCCCTATGGCCAAAATCACACAATGGACTAGGAATACTCTCTTCACTACTGGAAATAGTGTCATTAACATTTTAAAATCTATTCATACTACAGAACCAATTCTAGAAACCCCAGAACCAATACAGAAAACTTAAAATTCTGTTCTTCACCCCCACCCCTCACCACAAGCAGGGTATTCCAGAGAAACAGAGTCAATAGGAGTTAGTTCATGTAATTATGGAGGCTAATAAGTACAAAGATCTGCAGCCAGTAAACTGGACACTCAGGTGATGTAATTCTAGTCCAAACCCAAAGACCTGAGAACCAGAAGAGCCAATGGTGTAGTTTCTGTCTGAAGGAAAGCAGGCTGAATACCCAGGAAGAGCTGATGCTTCACTTGGAGTTCAAAGGCAAGAAGAAAACAATGTCTGAGTTTGAAGGCAGTCAGGCAGGAGGAATTCATTCCTATTGGTGGAGGGTCAGCTTTTATTTTTTTTTCTTTCTCTTCAGTCCTTCTCCTGACTGGATGAACATGCCCACATTAGGGAGGCAATCTACTTTATTCACTCTATTTAAATGTCAGTGTCATCCAATAACATCATGGAACCATCCAGAATAATGTCTGACTAAATATTTGAGCGCCCCACAGTCCAGTCACATTGACACATGAAATTATCCATCACAGTTTATATGTTTATCCTTATGTTAGTATCACACTGTTTTTTTTTTTAATTTTTTTAATGTTTTATTTATTTCTAGGAGAGAGAGAGAGACAGCGTGAGCAGGAGAGGGTCAGAGAGAGAGGGAGTCACAGACTCTGAAACAGGCTCCAGGCTCTGAGCTGGCAGTCAGCACAGAACCCGACGCGGGGCTCGAACCCACGAACCGTGAGACCATGACCTAAGCGAAAGTCGGACGCTTAACTGACTAAGCCACCCAGGCGCCCCAGTATCACACTGTTTTGATTATTACAACTTTGCAATATGCTTGAAATTGGGACAGATGAGTCCTTCACTATTTCTTTTTGAAGACTGCTGTGGTTCTTTCAGGCCCTTATAGTTTTATATAAATTGAAGATCATATTTTTCATTTCTGCAAAAACATCTGTTGAGAATTTGATATGAATTGCATCAATTCTATAGATCACTTTAGGTAGTTTTGACATGTTAACAATATTGTCTTCTAAACATGAACACAGATATATTTACATTCATTTAGGTCTTCTTTAATTTCCTTCAGCATTTTTTTGTAGCTTTTAGCATAGAAGTCTTTCACCATTTTGGTTAAATTTATTTCTAGGCATTTTATTCTTTTCCAAGCAATGTAAATAGAATTTGTTACATAATTTATTTTTTGGAATGTTAATTACTAAACACAATAGATTTATGCATGTTGATTTTGTACCCTACAATTCTGCTGAATTTGTTTCTTAATTCTAATAATTTCCTTGTGAAATCTCTGGGATATTCCAAACACAGGGTCATGAAATCTGTGAATAAAGATAGTTTTACTCTTTCTTTCCACTCTGGATACTTTGTTTCTTTTTATTACCTAACTGTTTTGTACAGAACTTCTAGTACAATGTTATGTAGCAGTGGTAGGGAAGGCATCCTTCTTTTACTATTGAATATAATTTGAGGTATGGGTTTATTTAAAAATGTCCTTTGTAATGTTGACAAAGTTTCCAAATAGTCTTAGTTTTCAGAGTATTTTCAGCATGAAAAAATGCCTGATTTTGTCAAATATCTTTTTTTGCATCAATCTAGATGATCATATATTTTCCTTTTTTCTCTTTCTGTTATATATTATATCAATGTATTTTCGTAAATTAAACTACTCTTGCATTCCTGCAATAAATATAACTAGGTCATGGTAAATAATTCTTTAGAGAAGCTGTTGGAATTAGTTTGCTATGATTTTGTTAAGGCTTTTTCATCTATATTAGTAAGGGATATTGATTTGTACTTTACATTTCTGGTGATATCTTCATCTAGTTTTGGTATCAGAGTAATACTGGTCTTATAATGAATTAGGAAATATTCTCTCCTTTTTTTTTTTCCCCAGGAATGTTTGGTATTAACATTTCTTTTAGAAATGTTTTGGTATTATTTTTGGTGTAATCTGCCACTGAAGCTATCTGGTCACGGACTTTTCTTTGTTAGGTTTCAAGCACTGATTCGAACAACCCCTTTAGTTGTTATAAGTCTGATAAGATTTCCTATTTCTGCTAGAGTTAGATTAGGTCATTTGCATATGTCTAGAAATGTGTTCATGTCATCTAGGTCATCTGATTTGTTGCCATATAATTACTCATGTATTTATCTTACAATCATTTTTATGTAAACTTGACAATAATATTCTAAATTTAATTTTAATTTTAGTTATTTTCTTTCCTCTTCATTTTTCTTTGTCAGTTAGGTTAAAAGTTTGCCAATTTTGCTAATCCTTTCAAAGAATCAAATTTTTATTTCATTGATTCTATTGTTATTCATTAATTCATTCTCAATTTTATCTTGGATTTAATATTTATTATTTTCTTTCTTCTACTAGTTTTAGGTTTACTTTCCTCTTCTTTTGTAGTTTCTCAAGGTATAAATTTAAGTTATTGACTTTGAGATCTTTATTATTTTTTAAGGTAAGTATTATAGGTTTACATTTTGCTCTGAGCATTGTCTCTGCTGAATCCTACAGTTTGGTATCTCTTTATTGATATTTTTAGTTTATAAACAGTTTTCCTGATTTACTTAGGTTCTTTGTAAGTATTTTCCTTCAGGTCTATGAGTATACTATGACAGTTGTTTCTTTGTCTAGTAAGTCCCATGTCTTGAGTTTCCTTAGCAAAAATTTCAGTCAATTTATTTTGTTCCTTTTACTTATTATTTTTTAAATATTTATTTATTTATTTTGAGAGCAAGAGCGAGAGTGAGTGAGTGAGAGAGAGCATGAGCAGGAGAGGGGCAGAAAGGGGGAGAGAAAGAATCCCAAGCAGGCTCCTCGCTGTTAGCACTGAGCCCAAGGCAGGGCTCAATCTCATAAACCATGGGTACATGACCTGAGCTAAAGTCAAGCATCAGATGTTTAACTGACTGAGCCACCCAGGCATCCTATTTTGTTCCTTTTATTGGGTCATGCATTCCTGTTTTTTTTCTTTTTAGTGACTTGTGGGTTTTTTTTTTTTTTTTTCAACTGAACATTTAAATACTATGAAGTGGTAACTCTGGAATCAGATACCCTTTCTCTGAGTTTTCCATTTTTCTTTTTCTTTGTTCCTTTCTTCTTCTTCTTCCTCTTTTTTTTTTTTTTTAACTGTGAAAGGCTACTGCAACCCATTATTTTGTTACTTTTCCAAACTATTTTTACAAAGACTGTATTCCTTTTCATGTGTTGTCACATGACAGAAGTCTCTGTTCCTTCAGCTCATGTTCAGCTAATAATTTGACACAGATTTCCTTGAAAGTCAAGAATTTAAAATCAAAACCAAAAGAAGCACAACAAATAAATAAGTAAATAAACAAACAAACAAGATCAAACACCTTTCCCAGTCTTTGCTGATTAACTCTGCTGGACATTCTCCCACTTAGCCTAGGAATCAGTCTGAAGTGACATCTTAGGGTCTACTCAGGTCTTTGAGTGTACATGTTTCCCTTAGCATGCATGTGGCTTCCTAAATTCCTCCATATAGACAGGAATTATTGAACGTACCAATTTCCCAAAGAATCTCTTCTAACTTTCCTTTCTGGGCTTTAGGAAGTCTATCATATGTTTCTACTATAATATTTTGCCCCAGACACCTGTGGATTATTAGTTTACCTTGCAACATTTCTCAGTTCTAGGTTAGACAAAATAAGGATGAACATCTTAGTGTTGATCCTTTAGTTGCCCCCAGATATTTTATTGTAACCCAGTTCCCATTTCCATTAATGGTATTATCTTTATGAATGTTACACACAGATGTTACACAAATGTTTCCTCAGAGCAGGGACTGGGGCATGAGATAACTCTGTCATGAAACTGAAGGCAGTGTTGAGTTTGTCACTTGGTCAGATAATAAATTTGTACCCTGAGCTCATCAGTTGCAATACAACAAACTTCTAGCAGTCAGTATTTATGAAAAGTATCCTTGGGAAATTATTTCCTCTCATAACATGACCAACTAACGTTGAGAGCAATGCATACCTGTATCTCATGTTGAAAACCTGTAAATTCTCAGAATTCCTGCAGTAGAAAGTAATTAAAGGTAGCATTTTACAAATGCATTTACTTACCAAATTTTACCACTTTCTTCCCACACCTCAAGGAATATTTATTTAGAATTTCTTGCAATAAAACATGGCTAATTCAGTAATGATGCAATCCCAAAAATCTTATACAGGGGTCCAAAGGAAGGAGTTAAGATGATGGTCTTCTAGAGTAAGCTCCTACTCAGCAAAAAGAAAAGTTTAACAACTCACAAGCACTACTTTCCCATTGCTTGTCTACATCTTTCTCAAAGCTAGGTTTTATGGTTTGACCAAGAGGCAAGTTTTATTATAGCTGCTGAGCACAAATACTGACATCTGGTGGTTTCATACTCTAAGTAGCAAGCCTGACCCAACTAAGCTCCAAATAAGATATGCTGGGCATGACAGGTAGGCTGGTGGTAAATTGAGGTTACCTAGAGCCTGGGATTATCACATGCATTCTCTTCATCCCGTTCACATGCATGCTGTGGATGCAATAGCAGAAGAGCCATTATTTATTCTCCATCCTCACCTGGTCACTCACTCTGTGATCTCATCCATGTCACCCATGGGATAAATTATCCAGACTAACTAATTTCACAGCCAGTAAATTACAGACATAGCCAACGAATCTCCGTCTCATTAGGGAAGGTTAATTTTAAGTAGACAACAAAAGACAGAGGAGACAAAATTTGGCTTGAATAGAAGATTTCTCTACATATAGGGCACACAATGAATTCACAACCTCAACATCTGCCATCACCAGAGAAAACAGTTAGTAGTAGTAGTAGTAGTAGTAGTAGTAGTAGTAGTAGTAGTAGCAGCAGCAGCAGAAGAGGAGGAGGAGGAGGAAACAAAGGAGAAGAAGGAAGAAGAGCACAAGAAGGAAGAGGAGGGGAGGAGGGAGGAAGTAGAAGGAGGAGGAAGAGAAAAGGAAATAGACTCCTTGCAATTTCCTCTGATGAATGGTGAATTTCCAATTAGCATTTTAATTACTCAAGCCACTCTCTCAACTATCTGCAAGATAACAATAAAACTAAACAGCAAGTTTTCAGACTGGATCTGAGAAGGAAACATGGCCCCTGATTTTGAAGCAGTCACTCAGGTTTGGTCTATCTCCCTCCATATAAGCCACCTTAGCAAGTATTCAGTTGAAAGCTTTCATCATTATATTAACTTGCTGATAGCACTAATCTGCATACATGTTACAGGAAGCACAATCTTCCCTCTTTCGTACCATATGCCATTGGGTAAGACTATACAAACATTTGAGCCTACAGCTAATCATATAAAATAATAAAAATATTAGGTGATGTGGTATTGAATGTTTTCTGGTCAACTTCCATGAAGGGTTCCATAACATCTTTAGGTTTTTTCTCTGTTTCAGAGCATTGATTTTTCAATATGTAAAAACATATTGTCTTTTATTTCACCTTACTGCCTTTGCATTTCAGGAAACTTTTTTTTTTTAAGATGATGTTTTGGGGCACCTGGGTGGCTCAGTCGGTAAGGAGTCCAACTTCAGCTCAGGTCATGATCTCATGGTCTGTGAGATCAAGCTCTGTGTGGGGCTCTGTGCTGACAGCTCATAGTCTGGAGCCTGCTTCAGATTCTGCATCTCACTCTGCACCTCTCCCACTCATGCCTCTGTCTCTTTCTTTCAAAAGTAAATAAACATTAAAAAAATTTTAAAGATGATGTCTTATTCATTCCCTGAAGGCTTTTTGAAAAGTCCATGTACATTCATAGGACTGAGTCTAGTTCTGTATAACCGGATCCCACCCACTTGTTCACCTCTATAAAGCATTCAGTGTGAGACTATCCTGAGAAAAGGAAAGTATCCAAATCACTGGACTGAAAAACATCACATCATATTCTGTGCTGGTCATACCACAAATGAAGACTTGTGTTCAGCTCATTAATTCATTTGCATTTAGAGGGGGAGGGTATCCAGATTTATAAAGGTTTAGAAATTCTGACTCCTGAGGAAGAAAGATTTCGAGATGTTTAGTTTGGACAAGGGGAAAGGATTGAGAAGGGGGAAAATCAGGGATAATAGCTGGGTTTAATAGTACAGACATATATTTTAGCATGGGAAAGACACAGAGAAGAAGTTTGGCTTAAATCCCATACTATTAGAACTATCATCTTTGGATGACAATATGCAGAAAAATCTGCATGATTTTTAGCCAGGAAAGTCATATAGAGTATTTCTACACTGGACAGGAGGCTGGAGTAGAGTGTTCCTGACATTTTTCCCTCTCTAAAATATTGTGATTTCTAATTATGGTGCAATTAAAAATGATGATGCAAATCTATATTTATTGACATGGAAAGATGCCCGTGACATATTGCAGAGCGAAAAATAAAACAGGTTTTAGAACAGTATGTTCGATATTATTCCATTTATATAAAATCTTGAGCCTATTTCCCTATATATCCATAGAGAAATGTTTAATGAAATGCTCACCCAAACATTAACTGGTTATATCTGGATGGTGGATTTCAAGTGATGTTAATTTCTTTATATTTAAGTGATTTGACAACTTATAATATCCATATATTAATTATTTTAAACAATAAAGTTATTTAAATAATTAAAAACATGAGGGCGCATAAGTGGCTCAGTCTGTTAAGCATCTGACTCTTAATTTTGGCTCAGGTCATGATCTCACAGTTTTTGAGATTGAGACCCACATTGGGCTCTGTGCTGACAGCATGGAGCCTGCTTGAAATTCTCTTTCTCTCCTCTCTCTCTGCCTCTCTCCATGCTGATGCTCTCTCACTCTCTCTCAAAATAAACATACAAACATTTTTTAAATTAAAAAAAACATGTATTAGACAATTGCAACTTCTCGACATTTCAAGATTAGAACATGCTGTCAGTGACAGAAATTGACCTGGAATCAAGATAATCTGATTTTCTATCGTTTTACCCACTGTGTGGCTTTTAAAGAATAATTTCACCTGAGTTTCAGTCTTTTCCTCCATAAAATGAAGATTAAACACTACCACATAGCATTATTGTGATGACTGATTAAAGTAAGATATAAAATGACCTCATTAGTCTGAGTACAAGCAAGTACTTAACAAATGTGAGGTGCCTAGTAATTGATAAATGCTCAATTGCTTCATAAATGTTAGCTATCATTTTTGTCGTTAACAAAGATATTATTTTCTAATTCATTCAAAACTATTTACTAAGCATCCGAGAAGGTTTGGTGTTTGCAGTGATTAAAAAAAAGTCTGTTTTGGATTCTATGGGAGGTTTTTTGTTTTCAGTTGCTAGGAGCCTTCTTTTAACATATCCCTACAAATTAAGGGTTTGGTTCATCAGCCCACAGACAAACTTGCCCAATATTGGTTTTCTTTCCTCAAAGCCCCAAACTAAAATACCCTATTCTGCATTTCCTACATGCAAATTTTCAACAGGTATATAGAGGCAGAGTCTGAGGCATAATTACTTCTCTTGCATTTCCTTCAGGCCTCCAACTAGGGTTTCTGTCACTTGCAGGTTTGTGTATGCAAGTGACAAACAAAACATTAGCCATGATGAAGTGACATCCTGAAGGCATAAATTGCAACTGGAGAAATATGGGGCCTGCCAAGTCTTAGCATCAAATCTCAGGAGTAGTCTCTCATCTCTCATTGTCCTGAACTTGATGTCCTTTCTTCCACTCTACTCTTAAATTCGATCATCACTTCTGTTCATGGTAAGAATTTGGTAGGATTTATCAATAGCTAGCAAGGGAAAATCTTTACTTCTACTGTCCTAACAGGGCTCGGGCATAGTAGGTTTTATCACACGATAAATTTGACCAGGAAAAGCTAATATACTCTATACATTTGTCAAAAAACAAAAACAAACCTAACAGCCCTTTACAGTGAAGTTCCCCATATCAAATCTGTCACCTCAGTGAGTGAGTTTTGAAATATCAGAAGTATTTACTGTCAGATGCAACCCTGAGATAGAATAGGCAAGTGCAGCATAGACTGTTCTCAAAGCAGAGGACTAGACTTCTCATAAAGCCACCCCATGGTGCCCAAGGGAAATTTCCCAAGGGAGTGGGTGGGGGTAGAAAGGAGGATCAGAGTCAATTTACTTTAAAGTGTTTTAATGTTTCCTAATCCCTGGGAGAGAGCAATGTCCCCTCCAGGGAAGGTCTTGAAGTCTAGATTCAACAGTTTCAGAGTGACTCTACTTGCAGACCAGGCAGCATTAGGACACAAGGCTATTTTTCATGCCCAGGCTTAGGGTTCAAGAAAAACTTCTGTGATTTATGTAACTGTATCTATATAGATAGATTAGATAGATAGATAGATAGATAGATAGATAGATAATGTGAATTTTGAGTTCTTCCATTTATACATCAATATGCCCTTTCTTAAAATCTGTTTTCTTAGAAGTGACTCAGGCCTGGAAATGCGGACACAAATAAGACAAAATCCTTGCCCTCAGCAAGCTCACATCCTTGTGTAAGATACAGGTCCTCCACCATAGTGCAGTATATCAATGCTAGTACCACACTTGGGTTGGATGAAATAGGAGACTAGGTATATGCAATCCTAACTCCACTTAGGGAAATTGAAGAAATAAGCTTACAGAAAAATAAATTCCTTAAGCTGAAACTTGAAGGAGGTACAGAAATTTTCCTGATGTATAAAGAGTGGGCATTCCAAAGAGAAGAAACAGTAAATGCAAAGGACCAGATATGGCATAAGATTTGGAAAACCACAGAGTTGGTTCAGCATCATTATGACACAAAAACTGTGAAGTAACCCAGATGGAAATGTAGAGCAAAAGTATCTCCTCACAACAATCAATCTGTGTTTCTTAAAATGGGTTCAGAGAGATAAATAGATTTGGATGAAGATTTAGTTTCACAAATACAGGTGGTGGAATAAAGTACTACTTTGTTTAAATCATAGGTCTGCTTCTCTGTGACAATGGATAAGCCATGTAACCTCTTTAAATCTCAGTTTTCTACTATGAAGTAGGGATTATAATACCAACTTCAAAGAGATTTTGCTGAGGATTAATGTGATAATATATTGACATGTCTAGCACAATTCCAGACTCAAGTAGGCACTCAGCATACATCTGCTAAATCTGTATCTTGAACACAAGCTCTGTCCTTAACTTTAGCTCTCATCAAACTCTACCTACTCGGCTCTCCAACCCTTTTTTGACAAAGGGCATAAAAATAAATCAAGACCAGTGGTGAAGCTTTTAAACTTCCCTACACAGTAAAATATGCCAAAAAATAATACACACATCCTGAGGGCTTTAGAATAAGGAAAGAAAGATAAATCAAGCCCTTTACCTACCTCTTCTCATTGGCTCTTTGTAACCCTGTACAACAGGTGCTACTAATTTCATCCCTTGAGTTGTTCAGACCAAAAGCTTGGCAGTTATCCTGTACTCTTCTCTTTTCCTCTGATTCACAACAAACTGATCAGCAAATCCTTTTGAGGCAATCTTCAAGATTACCCAGAATCCACCTGCTTCTCACCACCTGTACTCTAGCTAACCTGGCTCAAGTCACCACCATCTCTCTTTAAGAAAATAAATGGTGTCTCTGTTTCACACTTGACTTCATTCAGTCTATTTTCAATAAAATGGCTGGAGCGATCCTGTGAAAATATAAGTCAGTCATGTCACTTCTGTGCTCATCTCACTCAAAGTAAAATCCGAAATGTTTACCATAACCTCCAAAACTACAAGATCATACCCTTCCCCCTTCCTTTCTGATTTCATATTCCTCTGTCTTTCTCCTAACTCATTTCTAACCACAATGGCTCTCTTGCTCTTCCTTAAAGAGAGTGGGAAAGTTTCTGCCTCAGAGCCTTTGCCTGGGTCCTCATTTGGGAGTGTTTGATTGTTCACAGACATACACATGCATTTTTCTTAACATCTTTGTATTTTTTTATTCAAACTACACTCTAAAGAATGGACTCTGTCCCTAGTCACGTAATGAAAATTATAGTCATTCTTGTCCCCCAAATTCCTATTCCTTTCCATTGATTATTTTGTTTTGACATTTCATGCTATATAACATATATGTTTTATTTTGTTAGTGTGTTTATTGCTTTCTTATTCTAACTCCCACTAGAATTGTAGGGTTTTTTTTATTATTATTTTGCTCCTGGGTTTTGGCACCAAAAACTAAAACAAACCAAAACAAATAGAGTTTTAGGTTCATGAGGACAGAGATTTTTGTTTGTCATTATTATTGTTTATCTTTATCACCTACAACAGCATCTGGCACTTAATGGGACATAAAAAACTGATTATTAATGGAAAAAATTACCAATGAAGAAAATAAGTCTTCAAGAGCAGAAGTATTATTTCTTGAGGTTATAAAGCTAGTGCCAGAATTGCTATAGAAATCCAGGTTTGCTATTTCCAAGGCCCACTGTCATTCTATTTATTATATTCAGGATGAGAATATAACTTAATGTCTAACCTGTGAAACTTTTGACAAATAAAGAAGAATTAAAAAAATTACATTCTCAACAAAATACAGCCAATTGAAATGCAATAGTATATAAGGAGAATTATACACCATGACTAGTTGTGTTTTCCCAGGTATGCAAGGACTCTTCAACGTTTAGTGAACAATGGAATATGTCACATCGACAGACTAAAGAAAAAAAATAGCATGATCATATCAATTGATATAGAAAAAGCAATGAACATAACCTAACACTCATGCATGATTTAAAACTCTCAGCAAAGTATGAATTGAACATCATGATATAGAACATGACAAAAAAAAAAAAAAACCCTACTACTAACATCATACTTGGTGGTGAGAAACTTAAAGCTTTCCCACAACAAACAGAAACAAGGTACTCTCACTCCTCTTATCACTGCTTTTCATCAGCATACTGGAAGTCCTAGATACTGCAATAGGACAAGAAAGAGGAATAAAAGGTATACACATTACAATGGAATAATTAAATGTGTCTTCTTTCCCATATAACATGGCTGTCCATGTAGAAAATCCAAAAGACATGACCAAAACAACAAAACAAAAAACAAAAAACAGAAAAACAAACAAAAAAAACCCTCCTGGAACTAATAAAAATTATAGCAAGATTAAAGAATACTAGATAATATACAAAACTCAACCATTTTGCTATATACCAGCAAAAAGAATTTAAAATAAAAAAAAGGGGGGCACCTGGGTGGCTTAGTCGGTTAAGCGTCCGACTTTCGCTTAGGTCATGATCTCGCGGTTCGTGGGTTCGAGCCCCGCGTAGGGCTCTGTGCTGACTGCCAGCTCGGAGCCTGGAGCCTATTTCAGAGTCTGTATCTCCCTCTCTCTCTGGCCCTCCCCTGCTCACGCTGTCTCTCTGTCTCTCTCTGTCTCTCTCTCTCTCTCTCCTAGAAATAAAAAAAACAAAAAACAAAAAACATTCTCATTCTCATTTAAACTGCACTAAATAGAACAGCATACTTAGGAATAAACTTAAATAAAGGTGGTGAAAGACTTGTATTTGGGGGGCACCTGGGTGGCTCAGTTGGTTAAGTGTCCAACTTTGGCTCAGGTCATGATCTCACACTTTTGGGTTCAAGCCCTGCACTGGGCTCTGCACTGACAACTCAGAGCCTGGAGCCTGCTTCAGATTCTGTGTCTCCCCCTCTCTGCCCCTCCCCTGCTCACGTTCTGCCTCTCTTTCAAAAATAAATAAACATTAAAACACTTGTATTCTGAAAACTATAGGACACTGATAAAGAAATGGAAGATGACACAAACAAATGAAAAAAAATTCCACACTCATGAATTGAAAGAATCAATAGTGTGAAATGTCCCTACAACTCAAAGCAATCTAGAGATTTAATGCAATCCCTATCAAAATATCAACACTTTTCACAGAACTAGAACAAATAATCCTAAAATTTGTATGGAACCACAACCCCTCTCCTTCCCCCAATAAAGCAATCTTAAAAAAGGAGAGGCATCTGGGTGGCTCAGTTGGTTAAGTGTCTGACTCTTGGCTTCAGCTCAGGTCATAATCTCACAGTTCATGGGCTTGAGCCCCACTTCGAGCTCTGTGCTAATGGCACAGAGTCTGCTTGAGATCCTCTCTCTCTGTCCCTTCCCTGCTCTCCTCTCTCTCTCTCAAAATAAATACATAAGCTTTAAAATTAAGAAAAGAAAAGGGAGACAATGCTAGAGGTAAAACAATCCCAGATTTCAAGATCTACTACAAAATGGTAGTAATAAAAACAACATGGTACAGGCAGAAAAATAGATACATAGATGAATAGAACAGAATAGAGAGCCCAGAAATAAACCCATGTGTTTACAGAATTAATCCACAACCAAAGAGGCAATAATTTACAGTGGGGAAAGACAATCTCTTCAACAAAAGGTGGGGGAAATAATAGATGGTTACATGTAAAAGAATTAAATTGGACTACTTTTTTGCACTATACACAAAATAGAATAAAGATTTAAATGTGAGACCTGAAACCATAGGCAGTAATTTCTTTAACATTGGCCATAGAAATATTTTTTCTGGTCTCCTCTAACAAGGGAAACAAAAACGAAGTTGGGACCACACCAAATAAAGATTTGCACAGTGAAGGAAACCATCAGAAAAACAAAAAGGCAACCTACACAATGGGAGAAGATATTTCTAAATGACATATCCAATAAGTGATTAATATCCAAAATATATAAAGAACTTATATACCTCAACACCAAAATAAAACAAAACAAAATCAGATAATCCAAATTAAAAATAAGCAGAGGATCTTGAATACATATTTTTCCAAAGAAGACATACAGATGGCTGATACATAAAAAGGATGCTCAATATTACTAATCATCAGGAAAATACAAATTATAACCACAATGAAATATCACTTTACACCTGTCAGAAAGGCTAAAATTAGAACACAAAAAATAACAAGTTTGTTGAAGATGTGGATAAAAATGAACCCTCCTGCACTGTTGGTGGGAGTGCAAATATGGTCAGCCCCTGTGAAAAACAGATTAGAGTTTCACACACAAAAAATTAAAACTAGAATTACCATATGACTCAGTAATTCCACTACTTAGTATTTACCTAAAGAAAACAAAAACACTAATTTGAAGAAACATATGAACCCCTATGTTTATTGAAGCATTATTTATAATAGACAAGGTATAGAAGCAACCCAAGTATCTATCCATAGATGAATGGACAAAGATGTGGTGTGTGTTTATATATATATACATACATATATGTATGTATATATATATATATATACATATATGTATATAATGGAATATTACACAGCCATAAAGATAATAAAATCTTTCCATTTGCAATAACATGGATGGACCTGAAGGGTATAAGGCTAAGTGAAATAAGTCAGTCAGAAAAAGACAAACATCATATGATTTCATTCATATGTGGAATTTAAGAAATGAAAAATAAAAAAGAGACAAACCAAAAAACAGACTCTTAACTATAGAAAACAAACTGATGGTTATCAGAAGGGAGGTAGGTGGAGGGATGAGTGAAAAAAAGAGGATTAAGAGTGTGTGTGTGTGTGTGTGTGTGTGTGTGTGTGTATGCTGATGAGCATTAAGTAATGTATAGAGTTGTTGAATCCTGATATTATAAACCCGAAATTAATACAACACTGTATGCTAATTATACTTGAATTAAAAAAAGAGGGTTGATCTCATGTTAAATGTTTTTACTATAGTAAAATAAACTAAAACTCAAAGAAAAAAAATACACACTGCCATTTACATTACTCCCCAAAAGTTAAATACATAGGTATAAATCTAGAAAAAAAATGTACAAGATCTGTATGAGGAAAACTATGAACATCTTTTGAAAGATAGCAAAGAACAACTGTCTAAATGGAGAGATATTCCTAGCTCATGGGTAGAGTCAGTATTGTCAAGATATAAAATCTTCCCAACTTTATCTATAGATTTAACACAATCTCAGTCAAAATCCCAGCAAACTGTTTTGTGGATATTGACAAACTTACTCTAAAATTTATAGGAAGAGGTAAAAGACCCAGGATAAACAATTCAATGCTAAAGGAGAAGAACAAAGTTGTATGGATGTCCCCATTTGATTTTAAGGCTTACTATAAAGCTGGGGTACCTGGGTGGCTTAGTCAGTTAAGCATTCAACTTTTGATTTCAGCTCAGGTCATGGTCCCAAGACTGAGCCCCAAGTCAGGCTCCATGCTTATGATTCTCTTTCTCTCTCTCTATGCCTCTGTCTTCTCTCCCCTGCTCACATACTCTCTCTTTCTCTAAAACAATTTAAAATAGAAAAATGGTGTGCCTGGGCAGCTCAGCCCATTGAGTGTCCAACTTCGGCTCAGGTCATGATCTCATGGTTTGTGAGTTTGAGCTCCACAGCTGGGCTCTGTGCTGACAGCTCAGAACCTTGAGCCTGCTTCAAATTCTGTCTTCCTCTCTTTCTACCTCTCTTCTGCTTGTGCTCTGTCTCTGTCTCAAAAATAGATAAACATTAAAAAAATTTTTTAAATATTATAAAGCTAAAGTAATCAAGACAGTGTGGTATTTATGAAATACACAAATCAATGGAATAGAGAGTCCAGAAATAGATACACATAAATACAGTCAAGGAGTCTTTGACAAAGGGACATATTTGACAATGGAACACAGTCTTTTCCGCAAATAATGTGAGAACAACTGTATATCCACATGCAAAAAATTGAATCTAGACACAAACTTTACACCCTTCACAAAATTAATTCAAAACTGGTCATAGATTGATAACAAAACAACCATAAAAACTCCTAGGAAATAACACAGGAGAAAGCCTGGATGTCTCTGGGTATATTGATGACTTTTTAGACATAAAACCATAGGCACAATCTATGGAAGAGAAACATGATAAGCTAGACATCATTAAAACTAAAAATTTTGGGGGCGCCTGGGTGGCTCAGTCAGCTAAATGTCCAACTTTGGCTCAGGTCATGATCTCGCAGTTCATGGGTTCGAGTCCCGCATCGGGTTCTGTGCTGGCAGCTAAGAGCCTGGAGCCTGTTTCAGATTCTGTGTCTCCCTCGCTCTTTGCCCCTCCCCTGCTCATGCTCTGTCTCAAAAATAAATAAAAACTATAAAAAAATTTTTAAAAAACTAAAAATTTTGCCTGGCAAAAGATAATGCCAAGAGAATGAGAAGACAAGCTGCAGACTGGGAAAAAATATGTGCAAACAGCATACTTTATAAAGAACTGTTATTCGACAAATACAATGAGCTCTTAAAACTCAACAAGTAAAAAATGAACAACTTATTTAAGGAAATATGAATAAGACCTGGGGCACCAGGGTGGCTCAGTTAGTAAGTGTTCCAGTCTTGGTTTTGGCTGAGGTCATGATCTCAAGGTTTGTGAGCTTGAACTCCACATTGTGCTCTGCACTGATTGCATGGAGCATGCTTAGGATTCTCTCTCTCTCTCTCTCTCTCTCTCTCTCTCAAAATAAATAAATGTGTATAAGACCTAAATAAATACCTTATCAAAAATGTAAAGTTAGCAAGTAAACATATAAAATTGTTTTCCAGGGGCACCTGGGTGGCTCTGTTGCTTAAGCGTCAGACTTCTGCTCAGATCATGATCTCATGGTTCGTGGGTTCGAGCCCCGCATTGGGCTCTGTGCTGACAGCTCAGAGCCTGGAGCCTGCTTCAGATTCTCTGTCTACTTCTGTCTCTGCCCCTCCCCTACTCGTTCTCTCTTTCTCTCTCTCTCTGTCTCCTTGTCTCTCTCTCTTAAAAATAATCATTAAAAAAATTAAAATTTGTTCTACATCTTATGTCATCAGGGAAATAAAAATGTAAACAACAGTGAGATGCCACTACACACCTATTAAAATGGATAAAATCCAAAATGCTGAATATACTGAATGCTGATGAATATGTTGAGCAAACTAAACTCTCATTCATTACTGGTTGGAAAGGCAACATGATATGGCCATGCTTTGGAAGACAATTTGGCTATTTCCTACAAAACTAAACATAAGCTTACATATAATCCAGAAACCTAGGTTGTATATGTGTATAGAGATATACATATATATACATACAAATGTATGTATATATATCCAAATGAATTGAAAACTAACGTTCACAATGAAAACACATTTATAGCAGCTTTACTCATAAGTGCCAAATGCTAGAAGCAACCAAGATGCCCTTCAATACATGAGTAGATAAATAAACTGTACATAGACAATGGAATATTAGTGCTAAAAAGAAATGAGCTATCAAGCCATAAAAAGTGGAGGAAACCTAAATGCATATTACCAAAATAAGCAATATGTGAAAGCAGCCTATCTGAAAAGGCTACATACCATATGACTCCAACTATGTGCCATTGCGGAGAAGGCAGACTATGAAGACAGTAGAAGGATCAGTGGTTGCTAAAGGTTGTAGGGCTGGGGGAAGAACAGGAGAACACAGGGGATTTTTCGGACAGTGAAACTATTCTGTATAAGGACATGTTATTACACATTCATTCCAACCCATCAAAGGAATGGCACAAAGAGTGTACCCTAAGGTGAACCATGGACTTGAGGTGAAAATGATGTGTCAGTGTAGGCTCCTCATTGATAACAAATGTGCCACTCTGGTGGGGTAGCTGATGGTGAGGGAGGCTGAGCCTGTGTTGGGGGCAGGGTGGGATATGAGAACTCTCTGTACTTTCCACTCAATTTTGCTATGAACCCACTCGAAAAAATAAAGTTTATTAATTTAAAAAATCAAATGGAGTTTAAAAACTAATGTGTTTATTGCCTGACCAGTTTTATTATATTAGTGTA
This sequence comes from Hyaena hyaena, assembly GCF_003009895.1. Taxonomy (NCBI): domain Eukaryota; kingdom Metazoa; phylum Chordata; class Mammalia; order Carnivora; family Hyaenidae; genus Hyaena; species Hyaena hyaena. The sequence goes on from NW_024080722.1 coordinate 3,055,377, forward strand.
CACCTAATTTAATTCTATTTAAAACTATTTGAAAATCATAACATACTTCATAAAGAAAATATCATATATCCATATATATTAAAGCAAAATATTAAAAAAACTTATATTTTATTATCTGCACATTAAAATTGAATAAGCAGAATAATTATTCTTGGCACTTATGTACTTCAGTTTCTAGCTGTATCTCTTTCTAATACTGTGCTGCTGTTGTTTGAGCTTCCCCCACCCACCTACTGAAGAATGTACTCTTTTCATTATAGTCTTAGTAATTTTTCATAAAATTACTTGCAATCTTTTTCCAGTTTCATGTTATGCTTAACATATTTAAAGTTTTTGACATCATCTATGGACTCTGATCTCTATACTTTATGATTTTAGCTGAGAAAATATTTTCCCTGTGGATGTGAGAGAACTCTAGGCGAAGGGCAAATTCTGCTAAGTGGAGTATATTCGTATATTTTGTGTTTTAAAATGAATAAATATTTCAGCCCAAATATTTTCACAGCTATTGTCTCTTTCCTTCCATTAAGAGAATCTTACTGTGATAAGTACTTTTACAAGACAAAACTTGTCAAAGATATTGCTCTATGTGTGATTCTTTTTAATTTTCACTAAATCAAGTCACTGCAAAATCAAGGGCCTTCCAATGTCATTGCATTCCTGTACAGAATATATATGCAATTTTTTTTGAAATCTGAAGACTTTCTGGCACTCATATCTTTGAATACATTGTTACAGACTTTGAACAACCCTCAGCCAAAATGTAGAAGACTTATTTGAAAAATGAAAATTTGAAATTGTTCACTATCATTTTAAAAACCTCAGATTGATTTACAGAATAGTTCTTCCAAAGCTCAAATATTTCTAGAATGTGATTTGCAATTGGCAGCAAGAAGAAAGTGAGCATTGCTATCCTAATGAATGTCTTACATAATAATTGATTATAAAGGGCACCAACAATAATTCTATGCACATTTTTCTCTATGGGCTTAGTGAAAACACAGGTTTTATCATGATGTGCTCCACAAAATTTGCATTCATATTATCACTACAAAAAACTAATTTTCTTAAAAAAAATTTAAACATTTACTTTAGAGAGAAAGAGAGAGAGAAAGAGCATGAGTGTGGGAGGGGCAGAGAGAGAGAAGGAGACACAGAATCTGAAGCAGCCTCCAGGCTCTGAGCTGTCAGCACAGAGCACAATGCAGGGCCGAGCTCATCAACTGTGAGACCATGACCTGAGCTGAAGTTGGATGCTTAACCGACTGAGCCACCCAGGCACCCCCAACTAATTTTATTTTCAACATTGTACATTCACCTGAATTTATAATACCATTCCCCAAAATGTCAGATGTTTCATATTTGACTAAATGAACTTTCAAAAGCTTTACTTTGATTTAAGAAGTTTTTGTAAATCAAATAATTATTAGAATTAATTAATTTTCTATTTATAGCATCTGGTGATACCAATACGGAGCTTGCTTAATTCACCTCTCTGTGAAGTTTTCTTATATTAATGGAACCAACATGTTAATAGCTATCACTTCACTTTTTATATTTGTAGGATAAAACTTCAAATAAAAATGAGAAAAAATAGAACAAGCATTTGATCCACATAAATGAAAAGTCATGTTTTGCAGACAGATAAGGAAATATTTTCTGCTGTAGTCTCCTGGGCTAATTAGTTGTTTGGGGGAATGATCTTCATAAGTTAACACCTAACTTGAAGTAAATCTGATTTTTCTTTAGCATTTTGTTTCTCCTTAGTCAGTAATATTTCCACAGTCCTTATGGTGAGTTGTAAATGTTGACAAATATTTTTTGAGGATAACTTTCATCATCAACTTACTTTCGTAATTGGAATTCAGTACAAATTTTAATTAAGTATACACTTTTTAAAGTTCATGGAATCCAAAAGGATTTATTTAAAAAGAAGCAAACAGGGGCGCCAGGGTGGCTCAGTCAGTTAAGCATCCGACTTTGGCTCAGGTCACAATCTCACGGTTTGTGGGTTCAAGCCCCATGTCAGGCTCTGTGCTAACAGCTTAGAGCCTGGAGCCTGCTTCAGATTGTGTCTCCCTCTCTCTCTGCACCTCCCCCACTCATGCCCTGTCTCTGTTGTCTCTCAAAAAATAAAATAAAACATTAAAAAAAAAGAAACAAAAAGATTACCAGCTATTAATCCATAAATATTTGAAAATAATCACTGTAGTGACTGTGGTCAAACAAACAGTTGCTTAGTCAGTATTTCCTGGCCATATTTCATGTACGTGCAAGCTGTCATTTCTCAGACTGCTCTCTGACCCTGGTGTCTGGAGCCTGGGCAGTTTAATGGACCTTGCTCATGTTAATACTGGGTGGGGTGCAGCATAAGTGGTTAGTATACCGAATGGCCAGTAGGGGCAGCAGTGACTACTTCTACCACACCTCACACTAAAACTTAAGTCAATTGCTTCAAGTCCTTGAAACAGGTTTGTAATATAACACCTGGACATGAGAAGACAAAGAGACGTAGGGCATGCTGGTCATTCTGTAAGTATAGGCATTTGTAAATGTGAAAATTCAGTCTATTGTACACGCATCTCAAATGCTATCAGATGAGACGGTGACAAAAACTATAAGGGCAAAGTATGTTCCCCAAACCCACACTGGTTTATCTTAATGTAAAAATGAGTAATACTTTGTTATAAATTAAAACAAAATCTAGAAAAAAAATTCTAAATCTGATGTGGAGAGAAAGCAACAGGCATAGACTAGAATTATCCCATATAAACGAGGAATTGAAGATTTCTTAACCATTCTCCAGCAGATCGTAGGGGTATAGAAAATGAAAGATGTTGGTGCCATAAAATAGAATAAATAATATTTTATGGGAGGAGCACCTAGGTGGCATGGTCAGTTGAGTGTCCAACTCTTGGCTTCAGCTCAGGTCACAATCTCAGTGTCATGGGATCAAGCCCCACATCAGGCTGAGTATGGAACCTGCTTAAGATTCTCTCTCTCTCTCTCTCTCTCTCTCTTTCTCTCTCTCCTTCTGCCCCTGACCCCGCTAGCATTCTCACTCTCTCTCTTAAATAAATTTAAAATTTTAAAAATATATTTCAGGAAAGATCCCTCTACAGAGATCCATCCTCAAAAGATAATGAGTGCCTTGGGGTGCCTGGGTGGCTCAGTCGGTTAAGCATCCAACTTCAGCTCAGGTCATGATCTCACAGCTTGTGGGTTTGAGCCCCGCGTCGGGCCCTGTGCTGACAGCTCAGAGCCTGGAGACTGCTTCAGATTTTGTGTCTCCCTCTCTCTCTCTGCTCCTCCCCACTCATGCTGTGTGTGTGTGTGTCTCTCTCAAAAATAAATAAATAAATAAATAAATAAATAAATAAATAAATAAAACATTCAAAAATTATAAAAAAAATAATGAGTGCCTGAATTAGGATATTTTCAGTGTGAAAGAACAGAAATGGATAAAATAATAATGAAAATAAGTTTGGTAATACAGTGATTGGTTGCAAAAATACTATTATTTTCTAACTGTGCCCTTGGTTAGGACTCTGTCTCAGACCTGGTGACTTGCTTTGGGCAATATGACATCCATCTATGTGTCAGGAGCAGAGGCTTATACAGTGCTTTCACCTTGAAGCTTGCCTTCTGGTTGCTCCTGGCAGTCCTGTGACTACTAAGATGCTTACCTAAGCCAGCTTGATAAATGATGAATGACATGTGGTCAATTGATCGCCATCACACCGGTGACTCCAAGCCAACTGCTAGACACATGACAGAGGCTCCCCCTGAGCTACCTCTGACGGAGCCAGCCCTGGCTGAGCTGGTCCAGATCACAAGAGCCACCTAGTAAATGCACAAAAGCAGGAAAAGACAGAATGTTTCCTGTTTTAAATGGTTTAGTCTGGTGGTGGTTTGTTACACAGCAGTAGGTAAGTGGATACATAATAAGCTTTTTGTAAAGGCTGAAACAATACAGTACAAAGATGTATAAAAACCAATAATGACTCTCTCCTACCCAGCTCTACTTTTCAGCACCATAAACCTCAACTTTGTCACCCTCAGTAAGTGTGATATCTATCTTTATAGACCTTTCTCCCTTAAACATACGCCTTTAAATATATACGGAACTTTGTTCATGCACAGAATGTGATTATGTGGGTTACTCGACAATTTTTTTTCACTTGATTATTCATTACAAATGTACAAATCAGTCAATGTAAATTTGTACTTTCTGTGTCTTTTTTTTTTTTTGGTAATGACTTTATACATACACACATAGATATTATTTTACTTACATAGGATTACATCAGGCATTTTTGTGCAGTCTTTATCCTTTGTTTATCTTGACTTGCCTCCAACCCCATCTCTTCTCACAAAATAGCATACCTAACAACATGGCAGGTATCTTTCCATACTTTGTCCATGCTTAAGTACCATGTGCTAATATACATAAACTAATATACATCTGTGTGTCTGCATGTATGTAAAACTAGATGGGGATTTTTGCCAATTTCGCTTTCTAAAATGGGACCTTATCCTACATAGCATTTTGCTTATTACACATATTCCATCCTAAGTTTTCTAACCAATAGTACCTTATGAGATTCTCTTTATCAGGTAGCATATTTCTGATCGATTATTTTTGATGGCTGTAAAACAGTCTTGGTATAAATGTGCTATAATTTATTTTACCATTTCCCCTATTTGTTTGTCACTTTGTTCCTACTTTCTGCCTCCATGCATAATGTGGCAATAAATACCTGTATCCATAGACCTCTATATCCTGAGTCTTTATTTCTGTGAGAAAGACCCCAGGGAAGGAATGCTGGTACAAAGGTTAAGTATATCTTTACTTTCAATCATTGTTTCTATATTGATTTCAGAAAAGACTGTGACAATTTATCCTATTAGCTGTACAGGCATCTGATGAGCATGAACTGATATCACATTGTTGCATATTCATTTGTATTACTCTGACTTTCAGTGCGTTTGCGCATCTTTTTGTGGGCTTTTTACTATATTTGGTTTAGTTTTATGGGAGAACTTTTGTATATGCCATTTTTCTCTTCGCTCCCTTGAACTTTTTTTTTTTCAGTTTGAAAGATTATCTTTCTAATGAACAAGTATTAGCCACCTGACATTTTTGTTGCCTTTCTTTTTCAATTCAATTGCTTGCCTTCATCTTCAATTATGGCATTTGATCACTGAATTCATTATCATTAAGAAGATTTTCACTGACCCCAGGAAACACATACAATATAATCATGATTCTAAGGTGTAACTTTTTTACATTTTATTCTTTAATTATATATAATTAATTTTATGTGGTGTGAGCTAATGATCAAATTTTTCTTTCCCTATTTTATATGGATAATGAGTTGTCCCAGTACCATTTATTAAATAACCCATCATTTTATCAATGAATTAAACTCCTGCATTTATTCTATATTAAGTTCACATAAAACATGTATATTCTGGTCTGTTGAACTATTTATTCATATATTGATTTGTTAACACTGAATTTATGGTATCTTCTCCTATGGGGTAAGGCACATCACTCTGATCTATTCTTTTTTGATACATTATGTTTATTTTTGAGAGAGAGAGAAAGAGCATGAGTAGGGGAGGGGCAGAGAGGGAAGGAGACACAGAATTCGAAGCAGGCTCCAGGGCTCGAGCTCAGAGAATGCGAGATCATGGTCTGAGCTGAAGTCTGACACTTGAGCGACTGAGCCATCCAGGTGCCTCTTGGTATATTTTTTTTACTCTCCTGGGCCATTTATTCTTTAAACATTTACTTAATATATATCATGAAATGTATTTTATATACAAAACTGTGTAAAAAATAAATATACAATATAACAAATGTAGTAAATTAGTCCTTGTACACACAATAGTTTAAGAAACAGAACATTACCTTTGTTTTTGAAGCCTTCTATGGTTCCTTCCCAGGCTGAAATTTCTGTTCTAGACCCAGCACAAGTAACTACTAAATTTCTTGTTAATTGGCCACTTGATTTTTTTTTTTCAGTTTTACTAAAATTACCAGATTTTAGGGTATACGTATGTTTGGTTTTAACAGGCAAAGCCAAACTGAAAGGCAATTCCCCCTCTGGTGGTGAATGAAAACTATGATTTGGTATTGACAGGCTTCTTAGATTTCTGTTAATCATGGGCATGAGAAAAGCAGTTTACTCTACATGCCCCCTATTCCTGATGCAGAGAATGTCTCAAATGCCATGAGACAGCTACATTTTCTTTGTAGTGAAAACTGGGATCATGCCTTTTCCCTTTTGTAAAATTGTGGTTTGTCTTTTCTAAAAAAAATTATTATTATTGATGTGTGAGAGATATTTATACAATCTGCAAGATAAGCATTTGTCATTTATGTGGTTGCAAATGTCTTCTCCTACACTGTGGCTGGTCTTTTCAATCTCTTTATGGGGTCTTTCAATGACTAGGTGTCCCTAATATTAAAAAAATCATATTTATGCTATCCTTGTGCTATGTTCTTTTGGATTTAAAAAAAACTTTTCTCTCACTGAAAGCATGAAAATATTTTTTTCTGAAGTTTTCATTTAGTTTTCACTAAATTACCTGGAAATAGTTTTTGTTTGAAGACGCAGGATGAGTATCCCTTTTCATCTTTTCCCATGAGGAGAATCACTTTTCACAGCAACACTGCTTGTTAAACAGACTCTAATTTTCTGACTAATCTGTTTTGCCAGTTTTTCTTTTTTTATGTAGTAGGTTTTCTTATCTGTATAGGTCTCTTTCTACCCTATTTCTCTGGCAGATTTCCTTAAGCTCTTCTTTATCCAGTTAAGGAAGTTCCCTTCATTCACAGTTCAGTAAGAGTTTTCATGAAGAATGACTGCCAAGTTTTACTGCAAGCTTTTATTGCATCCATTGAAATTTAGTTTTCTTATTTGGTCAGTTAAAATGATAGAGTTCATGTTTCTTCTTTACTGATTTGGAAATTATACACTTTACTTTTAGTGGTTACCAAGAAATTATAATACGCATACTTAAGTTAATAAAATATAAAGTGAAAAAAAGAAAGAAAAAAGAAAAGAAAAAAAATCCCTGGAGTATATTGATAAACTTTAATTGTGGTCATATCCTTTCTGGTTAATGAAAGGGTTCAGACATCAGTATAGGTCTTTTGTGTTTGAACCTCACCGAGATCTCTAATAGGCACTGCTTCTCCTAATTCATCCAGTGACAGTGAGGTCTTGCCTTAATGTAGATGATCTACCTAACTTCACATTATAGGCCTCAGTCTTCTTTCCTTTGGTTCAAAAGTTTCCTTAAAACTCTGGTTTTAGGTCTCCACTAATTGACCAGCAGCAGAACATTGTCTAGAATGCTCTCATTCACCCATTCACCCTTTGTGTTCACACTTTCACACAGTCTCTGGCTCCTGATTTTATGTCTCTGTTTTTATTGTTATGGTTGTTTGTTTGTTTTGTTTTGTTTTAGGTATATTAAAAGTTTAAAAAAAGTTTCCACTTGTTTACTTTAATTCAGGGTATTAAATGTTGTGTACTAATTGAGGTTTCATGGCCATCTAGTCTGCCATACTGCCAAAAATATATGTCTTTGCCTTTTTTACACTTTCATGAGAACTGTAAGATCGTTGATTCCAATTCTAAAATTAAACAATACAATTAGACAAAGTGAAATACATGAACCATTGGGATTCTAGTCAATGGTCAATAAACACATCATTAAGTCTGGATTGAAGTGACAAATTCATAATATTGTTTCCCCAGTTTTCTGGTTCCATGTCTGGAATTGAGAGGAGTTGACAGCTGATTTAATATTAAGTTGCTAGGATGGGTAGATTAATAATCACCTTAATGAATTCAACTACACTAAATCCCTGAACTCTGAGGATCTTTCCTTGCTGGGAAATACAGAAGCCTCACAAATAAGCACAAGCAAATGAAATTAGTCTTTCAATCATTGGGCAGATAATTAAGTATTAGAATCCTTGGATTTTCCCTTCATGTTTATTAGATGTTCTTCATTACTCAGACATGGAACTGAAAGGTTCCATCACTGCCAGCTGGTGTGACTCCCTAGGTAGACTTAGAAGCCTTTTCTTCTAATGTGAGCAATTTCACTGGGGAGATGTAAATCTTGGAAGTTTTGTGTTTGGGCTCCCGTGCTAGAAACCATGCTCATCACTATCCAGGTGTTCTTTCTCTGTAGCCGTGGTTTGAGTCAGACTTGAGTTTCAGTCTCAGTCCTCCCATTTTGAACAATGTGATCAAGGGTCATTATCCTCCCCTCTATGTGTCTGTTCTTCCTTCTCTTTAAGGTGAGGGATTCAAAGCTCCGTCCTTCCCAACTTAGGAGTCTGAAAGGTTGGAATGATTGTGGTTACTAGGTTGATATGAACTTCATTTTGTCTTCTCTCCAGTACTGAGAGAGTTTTGACAGCCATGAGTCAGCACAGGGAAGTTATGTGATTCAGCGATAAACAAGATTTTCCTCATTTGTCTCCTTGGTGGATGAGCAATATGGGCAGGCAGTAAGATAAGAAGGTCCAGCCTCACATGTATGTCCTGAGGACTTCCCTGCTCAGAGTTTTTACAAGGCTTACCTGGTCATAATATCTCTCATGACGCTGGGAAGGGAAATCACATGCATAATGTGTCTGCCATATTCTACCAGATAAAATATCTAATAACATTCTTGCCCAAATCCTGTGAGATAGTTGGCATTCTCACCTTTGTTTTATAAATGGGAAAAACCAGGGCTCAAAGAAGCTAACCAGCCTAAATCTTGTAAATGATTAGTACACAGAACTGCAGGGATGGGATGATACAACTAAGCTCTACAGTAATTTCCTGTCTATCACCTTGCACTGCTCATGGACTTGAGTTTCTAGGCCTGCATCTGTGCTTTGCAAGGTATTGAATACGGGAAGGGGCCATAATCCCTTCTTGTCCTCATTTCTTCCAAAAATCAAAAATGAGTAAGATGGTATTTTCTCCCACATCACTGTTTTTATGATGATTAAATTAAATAACAAATGTATAGACTCTTCGAAAGGTTTAAATACATAACAATCAAGCTTTGTCTTTGGGAGATATGTCCTAAGACCACAGCACCACCATGAGGTAAAGATTAAGGGCCCACACTCTGGAGCTAGACCACCTCGGTGAGAATCCTAGCTTGCCGATTTATTCCCTCCCTGCAAAATGAGGATAATAAGAGCAAGTGCAGGACAGGTTGTGTTGAGGCCTCAAAGAGAGAATACATGTAAAGTAACTGGAGCTATGCCAGGCACATAGCACATGATCAGTAACGTTGGTGTTAGGAGTCCCACTCTGTGTCTGGTTATGTCTGAGTATTTTAATAGTGCTCCAGTCCTGTGCCCTTATGTATTAACTTACTTCCCCATGGTTGTGAGCCCTTGACTCATGAGTACTCAACACACTCCCTGGCAAAGCCATATGGCCCATAAATCTGTTCAGCTTCCTTCTTTATTTTTAAAGAATGTTTATTTTTGAGAGATACAGAGAACAAGGAGGGAGGGGCAGACAGAAAAGGAGACACAGAATCAAAAGCAGGCTCAAGGCTCTGAGCTGTCAGCACAGAGCCCAGTGTGGGGCTCAGACCCATGATCCATGATCATGACCTGAGCTGAAGTGGGATACTCAACCGACTGAACCACCCAGGCACCCCACCTGGTTCCCTTTTTAATGCGCCCTTATTTACTGCATCTTTTAACAAATAGTGTCATGTGCCTGCCTACTATGTGCAGGAATCTGAGATGGTATCCTAGGAAAGTGAAGGGGAGGAGCAATGGGAGAGTGGAGAAGAATAGGTCCCCAAGGAGGAGAGAGAGTCTTTCCACACAAGAGGTTCCTTAGGGTGGGGCTGAGGTCTTAGGCTGCAAAAGATTTTATTCTTGGCAAAAGAAAAGCCCTCAGAGGATTCCACAGAAGCTTCTCTTTTTCTTTTATTGGCGTTTTGTGCTGGAGCTATAAACCCTCTAAAATGAGTTGAGATCATTAGGGAAGCTCCACTGATCACTGGTGAAAAAATATAACAATTAAAACCAAAAGCCTCAGAGTGGGAAGCTGGGGAGGGGGTCAGGGGAGAAGATGGGAAACAGAGATGGCTCTTAATACTTAATAACAAATACTAATAATGGCAGAGAGTCAGAGATTAATTAAAAGTTTCTAAAAAGAGAGACTGAAAGACAAAGAAGAAGGAATCCATCCATAATATTTTGTCTGAGTGGAATCAGGAAGTACTGAGGCCTGGAGAAGGGAATGAAGGACAAGGAGACTAGCATTTGGGGATAAGGCCCAGTCCTGGGTGACTTGAGCCACCTTGGCAAGCACTTTTACCTTGATGAACCTCTCAAATGTGCAAAGCGGTGCCCTGCTTTCTATCTCAATGGGGTTAGTAAGTAACAAATGTGCACTGAATCACACTAAATAACATAAGCAAACTGCTTGCTTTCCTCCAGTGAGAAGAATTGCCTAAGAGTTGTTATAAATGACCTCTAGCCCTTTGCAACTTGAGACTTTTAGGTTTCCACTAAATAAATAAATAAATAAATAAATAAATAAATAAGATTTCTGAACTGGTTTTTCAAATAGATAGAGAAGGTAATGGAACTTGGAAATTAAATGAATTTCTTGAAGGACTTTTGCCCTGAATATTCCTGTTACCAATCTATAACAGTGTGTGAATCTTTTCCCATTAGACATTCATTTCTTCGGTGTAATCCTGCATGACTACATCTTTCTCCAATGACAGTGAAAGTAGATGACAAGTCATCACCTACCACTAACAATGAACTTCACATTAACAGGCTAATATTTTCCTAAGCAAATTGTTTTATGGTGTGCGGGAAAGGAAGTAACTGACAAACTGGACGTTTGTAATAGTGTAATGCAGGTGTGAGTGGGAGGAGAGTTGCCGAATTAATCAGCCTCAAAATGTAACTTGTGAAGCCTAATAGGCTGACAGAAAAAATAAATGAGACTACTGAATACCTACTGTGTGTCAACTTCCTCAGATGTGGAACTCATTTAATTTGCATAAAAAATCAAGGAGGCAAATATCTTATGGAGGAAATCTTAAATGCAGAATGAATTCACAACACACCAGAAGTCAAAGTACAAACAAGAGAGGTAAGAATGGACTCCAGAGCCATGTTCCTGGTCCCCTGCTATCCTGACCACTTTTCTGCTTCCTGTGCTCCAGGCCCCAAGAGGCTTCCAGAATCTCTAGTCAACCACAGCCTTGTAAACGAGACTAGAAAAGACAATTCATAGAATCACCAGATTCTCCAATCTGTATTTTTGAAGCTGTTTCATTCTTTGATTACTCTACACTCAATAAATTTCCATCTTCTTTCTCCTTCTAAATTCCCTAATTGGTTGGTAGGTGCTTCTTTCTCACAAAAAGACAGCATGTGGCATTCAGTTTTGTGAGTCGAAAATCAGCTGATCACTCATTAAAAGTGAAGATCCTGAAGCCCCACTTTAGAGAAGCTGATTCAGTGGTGGTTGGAAATCTCAATGGATTTAAGTGCAATCTGATGCACTTAATTCAGGAGCCATTCTTACAGCACAGAATAGCCTGAGGCAGGTGTTAGATGAAATCTGAGTTCAAATCCACATTCTGCCATTCACTAGTTCTGTGAATTTAACACATTTTCTCAAACTTCCTGAGACCCAGTTACATCACCTATAAAATTACTGGAAGAAAATCTGCCTCGTGGCATAGCCTTGAGAACAAGATGAGGCAGCATATTAACTCCTGGCTAAAAGTAAATGGTCTGCAGCAGTGGAGTAGAGAAGCAGAGATGTATAGAAGTTCAGTATGAAAATGCTGGAGACAGACTGCCCACATGCAAATCCCAGCTGACACATTTGCTAGTTCTTTAATGTTAAATGAATTTCTTAATCTTGCTCTGCATTACTCTTCTTATCTGTAAAATGGGAATATCATGAGGGAAAATGAGAATATCAAGGCACAAAGTCAAAATATTGTGTTACCTTCCTTGTTAGGTCACTATAAATATTAAATAAGTGATACTGACACTGAATTCTATTATTGATATTTCATAGATAATACTTTTCTGAGGATAGGAAACCCATCTGGTTCTCTGTGGCATGAAGCCCAGTGCTGTGGGAAAGTAGTTATTCCCAAACACTGTTAAAAAAAAAAAGGAGCCAGTGTTGGGGTGTACAGGGTATGTGAACCCAGAGTAAGGCTCTTAGATGATGTCCAAGGTTCCAAAAATTAAGCACATGCCTGGCAAAGCTTTCCTCTACCAACTTTCGCCCTCTTCTAAAACCAAAGCACATTCCAAAGGGGGAATTTAATCCATATGCTTCTTATTTACTCATTTAGTCCTAAACCATCCAAATATTATTGGATAAAATTATTTGGTGCCTAAAGAGAAATATGAAAGGATCACAACATGATTTCTTGAAAAGCTTTTTTCTGCCAGACAAGAAACCACATGTTGGTAAACAAACTTGTCAACCAAAAGGAAATGCAGGATATTATCATCCTGATTTCTTTCCACACTGCTTTCACTGTTTCTCTTTTCCCTTCATTTGGTCTATATGTTTCATTTTATCACCCCATTTCAACTACACCTTGAGGGTGGGTAGATTTTGCTCTCCAATTGTACAGCAAAAAAACTAGGTCTGACACTTGTTTCTACATATATTTGTATAGGAAGAAAAAAAATGTTAGGAGCTATTCTCATGTTCATAGGCAGGTGATTGCATATGTAAAAGATCTGTATTACCAATCTACTCTTGTGGTTTTCATTAGTAGGTTTTAGCGGAAGTGTGACACACAAGGGAACCCCTTGGACTGATGGATGTATGCATTCACCTGCACACGTAAATGTCCATTCTACAGTATTTTCAATTGATAGACTGGCAACTAACTCTGTACTACAAGGCAGAAAATGGTAAGGGCTTAAGAAAGGGATGATTGTTTTACATAGATGCAGGAGAGGAAGGGATTCATTTTGGTAATTTTGTTCATTAAATGTTTTAAGCAAAAAGCAAATATGGAAGGTTTATAAAGGAAGAGTAGGATTTTACACAAAGAATTTGGATGAGCTATGGACTGGGAGAATTGTGAGACTAAAGATCAAGATGCTCAAAATGGCAGACAATATGCAGGAAATAACCTGTCATTCCATTGAATCAAAATAAACTCTGTGGAACAAACTTCCAAATAAAAATCAAGTTTTTAATATAAAAGTCACCCAGGCCAAACAGCATATGTGGATTGAGTCCTGTTTATACTGGCTTCAGCCTAATTGTCCTCCAAATTCCAAATATGGCTTGATTGCTACCGATAATGGGAAACTCAGTGCCTGTCTGAATAGTCCTTGGTATGTTTGGAAACCTATGATTATTACATGGAATGAATATTCACCTGCAGCTAATTTTTTTTAACATTTATTTATTTTTGAGAGGGCCAAAGAGAGAGAGAGAGCAAGCAGAGTAGCAGCAAAGAGAGGGAAAGACAGAATCCAAAGCAGGCTCTAGGCTCTGAGCTGTCAGCACAGAACCTGACTCTGCGCTCAAACCCATGGACTGTGAGATCATGACCTGAGCCAAAGTCAGACTCTTAACTGACTGAGCCACCCAGGCACCCCAACCTATAGCTAATGCTTTTGCTAATCCATTGGATTACAAAGAATAAACATAAATGGCCTTTCCTTAAAACACTAAAGATGTTTAAGGAAAATAATGATTTATTTATTCATCATCTCATTGAGTCCATGCTCCAGATTCTGAACTAATCACAGGATGGTTTACGGGGTTCAAACAGATCCAAACTCGGTGCTTATATAATCTTTGGCCTCATGAAGGATGTACACAGGCAATGACAACACACTGTACTGGGTGTATGATGAGAGAGTTTCAGGTACTGAGGAATTGCATCAGAGAGGCATATAATCCTGATTAATGAAAGGGGCTTAATCCTGATCTCCAAAATTATCTTGTTTGTTTAGAGACTAAATCTCAATTCCTTCAGTTCTTTTCCTCATTATCTTGTTTTCTTCTCTGTGGTTATGTCCTAATCTGTCTCCTCTTCCTAAAAATTGTAAGTAGTACTGTAAACCCCATCTGAATAGAGAGTATTTATTATCTATTTCTGCATGTCAGATTTCTAATTATGAAGTTTTAATTTGGTAGCCAATGTTCATGTTGGGTGATCATCTTCCATCATTTTATTATTTAGATTATACCTGCAACAAAACCCCTCAAAAGTTATACAGATACACACATATACACACAACACACACAAACACATGCTTACACATACATTTTAGTAATTATAAATGTTTGCAACTGCTTCTATCTCTTGGACTTTCTTTCTGTATTATTATATCCCCCATTTTAGATACAGTTCATTTCTCATGACTGTTCTCTCATCCAGTATATGCCTACTATCCTGTCACTTATATATTTGATGATCAAGAGCCTTTACTCTTCATCCAAGACATTGACAGAAATGTTGAACAAGGTGGGACATAGGACAGAGCCTATGGGCTGCTGCCAGTCCCTGTCCTCAAGATTGGCATTGATCCATTAATTAGTGCTCCTGGGGACCATCTTTCAACCAGTTACAAATCCAGTCCATCATACCTCCATCAAGCCCCCATTCCTCACTCCTTTCTACAAAGACATCAGGAAAGACTTGGTGAAATGGCTCGTGGAAAGCTAGATATGCTGTGCCGACTTTCTTTCCCTGATCTACCATCCTAGACTATAAATACTCTTGTGTGAAATGAGGTCAGTCTGATTTGACTTACTCTTGGAGAGCTCACGCCATGACCAAAGTGAAAGCAGTACTCTTTCTGTATGATTAGAACTTCAGAATTTGGGAGCTGTAAAGGATTGTAGAGATTATCTCATCCAGGCTCATCATTCCACAAGTGAGTCTCAAGCTTGAAATAACTTTGCCCATGGTCACACAGCTAGTCAGAGCTTGAAATGTAGTTATAACTTATATTCCCCCTTTCACACTTAGGAGGAGTGGAACTGACTTTAGAAAAGCATTTCTCAAAATATATTCCATGGAATATTACTTCTAGGCTGAAAAAAAAGTCCCCATGTTCAAATGCATTTGAAAGACTCTGTGCACTGCTGTGTTACTGATTCACAATTTTTTTCAGTCATTAAATACATATTTAGGGATTGTTCCCTATGTATCAGACCCTATGCTAGGCACATGGATGGGATAGTGAATAAGATCTCTTACAGATTTCCTTCTAGGGGGAAAGACAAACATCAAAAAACTCGTTACTCAAATAGAAAGATTACTATGGCAAATTCCTCTGAAATAAATTTATAGAGTGCTCTGAGAGATGGGAGGGGTGCAAGAAACAGCCTGAGAAAATGACTTTAAATACATAAGAAAGCTCAGATAAGAACTATCTTGGCATAGCCAATACAACGAGGGAGTGGGGGAGGTTGTCAGCCATGACTGAGAAAAACACATGAGAGCTAAAGAAAAAAGTTGGTTGAAGATGTCAGAGGAAAAAATAAACACATGAATATAAAGTACAGTGATGCATTTTGAGCAGGAGAATGACCCAACCTCATTAGCATTTTGAAAATACTACACTGGCGACAGTATTGTGTGAGCGGAGGAACACAGGAAGCGGTCAGAGAAATTCCGGCCAAAAGTTCTGGAGTAGGGAAATTAGCCTCTTGTAAAGTGACCTGTTGAAAGAAAAAAACACTTGCTTATCTCTTTACTAATTCCCCCCCAACATTTTCCAAATTAATTTGACTATAGAATCATTATTTCAGTTATACCTGTTTTATTCCATGAAATGCTGATGAACTCACTTTAAGAAATGCTGCTTTGGGATATCTCAGTGTCAAGTCACATTCAAGGCCCTTCAAAAATAGTAACAGAAATTGCCATTTGCTTGATTTGGAGAATTCTATTTGTTTCTTATCTTTCCAGCAGATGATGTGTTTGTTTATGAGGGTCAGCCTGGCGCTAGCTGGTTTACTTTCATTCAAGTTGCCAGGTGTCAGGCTCAGAAAAATACAAGCCCTCAAAGTAATCCTAATATATAACCGTGTTTACTTATGTAGCCTTTTATTTTTCACCTCTCTCTACTCACCCTCAACTCACAATGCTGTCTGTTTCCAGCATAGCATTCTAATTGCTCATTAATATTTAGCAAAACTAACTCCTACGTTAAAAAAGATTACCTTCCAGACTAATTAACCAGTAATGAATTTCACATTTGGATACATTTCCATAGGCTGATTTCATCTTATTTTTAAATGAGGAATGAGGAATGAGAGGACCAGAAGGAGGCACCAAGGTGTCAATATGAAATAATAATCAAATTTAACATGCGTAGTGTGATTCCTGTACATCAGCTCTTTTAATCTCAGAGGAAGGGAGTCTGATCCTTGAATGTGCACACGGATTGCCTGAGGGCCTATGTGAATACAGATCCTAGTTCAGTGGTTCTGAGTAGGGTCTGAAATTCTGGTCCTCAGTGAAGCTTGTAGACCTAGAACCACACTCTTGAGTGGCAGGGATGTTAAGGACCATTTCAATTTTGCATTTCAGGGAACCTTCCCAGCAGGCATCTCAGTGACAGAAAATTCCAAATCCCCACAGCATTAGCAATGACACCATTTGTTATATCTCACACAATAAACCCCATGGTAGGGTGGCTCCAGCCATGACATGTCAGCATCCCAATAATGTCATCAAAGATGCAGGTTGCTCCCATCTCCCCACTGGGCTCTTCTCGGCAGTGCCTTCATCCTAAGGCCACTTCTCCTAGTCATGACGCAGATATAGCAATTTCATTGTCCCATTCAGATGTGACAACATCCAGAGGAAAACATTTCTCTTCTACAATTTTCTCCTTAAGAACAAAGCAACCTTGGTGAGATTCCCCCAGCAGATATCCTTCACATCTCAATGGCCTGATCTGCATCAAGTGCTCATCAGTAATGCACAGGGCAGGTACTCCACCTTATGTCCTCTGCCCATGCCCAGATCACCTGCTGTTTATTGGGCAAATCCTATCTATACCCTGATTCTTTCTCAGGAAACTGCACCTCTGAGCCTGACAGTTGTCTGTGGAGTACACACAGGCTGGAAGTGCCAAAGAGTTGAGAAACAACCTGGAACAAGTGAGGGATGGGAACTAAAATCTGGTCCCCTCATCCTCCAGGGGGTAAATTCTGAGTCCTACAGTAGGTCTGCAGCAATAATAACTCCCTATGGCACATGGAGGAGCCTGACCACTGATTCACCCTACGTGAACGACTCCTTCACAGTGATTCCCAGGATCATGCCCTAATACATCACTTGAACCCACACCGCAACCTGGGTTCTGTTCTTGGAAGAACAACTCAAAACAAGTTAAAATAACACAACCTGACCAACTAGGGAAGAGGAATTCCCCAATCAGCTTAGATGGGTGATTTGAAAACCATGAGCCCCAGACCAGCAGAATCAACCTTAACAGGGATCTTGTTAGAAATACAAATTCCAGGATCCCTGTAGGATCTCTGGAGATGGAGTTCAACAATGTGTGTCTTCACAAGCCTTTCAGGTGACTTTGATGCATGACAGGTCTAAAAACCCGTGGTTTAATCAAAATGTATCCCTGATTCTGAGGGAATAGTGTCCACCCATGAATCATCTGATCATGAAGCAGATGGACAGATATATGAATAAAATCTGGTTCTATTAAGGAGTGTCAGGAATGTTGGATGGAACAACAAATACTTCAC
Organism: Hyaena hyaena; assembly: GCF_003009895.1. Lineage (NCBI taxonomy): Eukaryota > Metazoa > Chordata > Mammalia > Carnivora > Hyaenidae > Hyaena > Hyaena hyaena. Next base: position 3,073,172 of record NW_024080722.1, read on the forward strand.
AACAACCATGTCTGCTTCTCTGCAGTCAAGAGAATAGAAGCAAGTTGCCCCAAACATCAGAACTGGAAAACAGGAGAGGTGGGTTTTGAGCCCTGGCTTATGACAACAGACACAAGGCTTCTTCTCAAGTTGCCATAGTCCTGTGGCCATGAGGGATCTCGGGCAAGGCCGTAGAGGGAAAGCCACCAGGAACAAGATTCTCCTTGCCGGAAGCCATAACATGTGTTCCTTCAGTGGCAATAAATCCCATGAAAAGACAGATAGATAAAGTGTTCTGACATTTATATCCAGCATGAAATACATGAAAATAATAAGAGGAGAAGATAATAGTGCAACATGAAGCTTTTATTAATGTTAGACTAAATCTGTAGGGAAAATGGCTCATTTTATTGCTTTAATGTCAGGCTTTCTCCTTTCCTCCAATGGGCATAAAACTGGGCTGCCTCATATTTTCAATCAGTAAATGGTAAAGCAGTTATTGAATGTGTTGGTGTGTCTAAAAGGACTGTGGAAGCCATGGGGATATATGGAAATGCAGGAGACATGGCTCCTCCCAGGAGCTTATGATCCAGTTGGGAAAACCACATAATAGATATATTCAGATTTAACAGTTACTGAATCAATGAAATGTTCCAGAAATTATGTGGACTGATTTTATACCTATTATTTTATTTAAAAATATATACAAATTAATAAATAAAGAGTTCCACAGGAAGACAGAGTATAGTCAAGTACTAACTTGTATTCAATATGGATTCTGAGGCGAGAAAGACTATCAGAAGTGTAGCTCTATCATTAATTTGCTACATGATTGTAGCTAACTCATTTCCCTCGTCAGATGTTTCCTATCTAAAATGAAGGCATTGAACCAGATGAATGCATCCCAAAATTATGTTCTGTGGAAAATTCCTGTTTAGGATATTAATAGGTATGCAACATTAAAAAAAAAAAAAAAGGCTGAGGGTTGGAGTGAGTGGCAGAAGACAGAAACATTTAGAAACGTGTTCAACAAAATTGAGCAGGTTTGTTTCCCAAAAGACCTCTCAGAACCTTGAAGATGCTTTTGTGTTTTGGGAATCTACAAGAGGAAAATCTTATTTGTAGCATATTACAAAATTGTTTTATTACAAAACCTACTATTACATGGCACTGAGTAACATCCTCTAATATGCTCCTGAACCAGAGTGGAAAATGCCTGAAATCCAGGAACATGATCCTGAGGGATGGAGGCTCAGGTCAGTTCACTTGGACAAGAACAACTCAAGTTCAATTCAGGAAACCAAAAGGACATTCACAGTGAGAACAGCAGCATTAAAAAACAAAAAAATTTGGGATAATGTTTTCCTTCTCTAAGACTATAGATAGTAACATACCTTACATTTGACCAATAAGTTCACAGTGCATTTTCAGATACATGCACTAATTTAAAAACCCTGGAAACCCAGATTTAGTTTTGTGTTCTCCACTTTTGTTTATCTCAGTGGGAAAACTGATGCTTGTAATGGCAGCATCTGACTGTCTCAGTGTCACCTTCTGTGTCCCCTCTCCCCTGATCCCTTCACTTTTTGTGGATCTTATTTGCTTATTAAGGTTTCTGCATTTCAGAGTATGCTGGGTTTTCGGCTTTGTTTTTGTTTTTCCACAGCATCCTCTGTGTACTCTAGAGCCCAGCCCTGGTCATCAAGGACCCGGCACCTTTAACATCGTATATTGGCAATAAAGCCAACCCCACAGGCAGGGAGGCTGTTCATATGGAAACCTGCCTGAGTTGTGCTAGTCTTCAGCACATACCACCTGGGTCTGGCCCTGGAGATACCACCAGCCATCAGCCTGCTGCCTGTAATTAAATACCCCCCGATATTGCATGAGTTAATTGCTGCATGTTTTTAAAGCTCTTTGAGAAATCAAAGTTCTGCCTTGTAGGGAGGGTGCGCCAAAGGCAGATGTCTAATGGGAGAAGCAGGAAGTTTGGGGCTGGGAAACCAGCTGGCTGGGCTCAGTCCCAGGTTCTGCACCCTCTTCCTGGATGATGTTGGGCAAGTCACGCCTCTTCTTCTAGCCTTTTTGTCTCTTTGTATTTTTTTTAAAGGAGCTTTCTGAGGCTCCTTTCAGATCTCACGTACATTTATTTTTTAATGCGAATTGACCAAGTCAAACTCAGCAATCAATGAGGTGACCAGTGTCACATCAGATAGCCCTTGTGGCCATTATTTGAATGGGGGCACTTGAAACCCTCCCAACACCCTTCTCCTGCCAGAGAAGATGAAAGCGTCATTTCTGACCTCAGCACTGGCCTTTGCCTTGAACTTGGCAGTGCCTTTCACATTACCATTTCCAGCTGGCTCTTTGCCCCCCCGGCAAGACCAGACTTTTCTGAAAGAGTGTAAACTTCTCTGAATGATATTTGAAAATAAAATATAATTGATTTCACGGCTCCTTGAACCTCTCCTATCAGGAATTGATTTTTTCCCCCTCTTCTATTTTACACTCTCGAAAGTGATTTGAGTGATGGCAAGTAGAATACATACAATACATAAATATTCCTCATCCTTTCTCCCTTTCTCTTTAAATCTATCCCTGAAAAAAGAGTGTATGTGGGTGTGTGTGCAAGTGCGTGCATTTATACAAGTGTCCTTTCACATATATTCCTATCTATATTTGCCTATGTCTATGAGTTCATCAATCTGCATGCAATGTACATGTACTTTTATATATCAATGTCTCTGTTTTTGTTTGTACCCACATATGCTACAAATACATCTTATGTATGCATTTTTGTTTTCCGTATGTGTGAATCTGAATGCAGTTTGCATGTGTGTTTATGAGCAAGCAATTAACATATGAGTTTTTGCAGGTGTATATATCTGTTTGCATGCTTGTGGTTTGTGCGTAAATTAGCCTATATATGAATAGACAGTTTTGTGTTTAGGTACTTGTCCAAGTGTGTTATATCCTTATAAATAGTTGTATGTAAGTGCCAACATAGTCAGATTCACATTTCAGAGCACACCTAGCCTTGCTATTCCCCCTCCTCCCTAAAGAAAGAATAAACAAAACTCAACTTTTCTTGGATGTACCAGACAGCTCCTGCCGACTTGGACAGTCATTATGAACTACAGAGTGCTCTCCTCTGCCAGCCCAGTATTAGCTGTCACTTCCTCAGGTAGGACAAAGTCACCCAACTGGACAGTATCCTAATTATCTGGCAAGAGAAGGAGGCGTGGCAGATGCTGCCGAGGGACCTGGTAACCCCTGTTCTCTGCAGCAGCCTAGGGACTCAGTTGGCTCTCCAGAAGCCACCCTTGGAGCTGGTGCTAGACTATTTTTGAGTGACACAAGGGTTAGCTTAATGGTGCTGATTGAAATGTTGGTGTGGCAGAAGCTGTCGGGGCCAGACAGGCCCAGCACACCTATTTTCCATCCCTGGCCTGCCTACATTTGTGTGAGCGGCAGATCTGTGCTTCCTGTCAGTCAACCTGTCCACTCGCACCTGAGAGCACTGCCAGAGTGGTCAGCCTATGACAGTGATGGCTGGTTGGGGAGAAATGGGACTCATGTTCACATAGGCCTTTGGTGTCCTCTAGCAGCAAGAAGGAACTCCCACGTGGGGACCTGCAATGTGACCCAGGGGGAAAAAAAACTGTAGACACTCTTACCAGTTGAAAGTAGAGTAAGACAGAGACTCACCACAGACACTGAGGATGGGTGGGCTTTCATGCTCTGAGGAGTGGAGGTAGGGAGCTGGAGCTCAAGTTTCCACTTGTACACTAATGGCTGCAAGACTATGTACAAGTCACTTTAGACAGATCTCAGGACAAGGTTGGGTTTATTCTCAAAGTAATGACAAGACAGAGTGGAGTCTGGCCATACTCTGGTATGATGGGGAGAGTCTCAGCATAAATTTTTGGAGGATATCTAGTAGAATTATCACAATATGCAGAATATTGTTCTGCAACCATAGAAGGTATAGTCTAAGATCAATAAGACTCTGAAAAGATCCAGGTCAGGCCTGTTCTTGCTTTCCAGGCTCCAGTTCTACTTACTGAGTATGTGCATGTGGATGTTTCACATTCCAGATACCCAAAATCAAGTTCACCCTTCTCTTCCCCAAACTATTGTGGCAACCAAATGCAAACTGTTACCCATCCCAAACCTGAGTCACTTCCTTGCCTTTGACCCATCTCTAACCACTCAACAGATCTTCTGAACTCTCCTCTCAAATATCACTTTGGTCCCTCTTTGCTACCAGCACAGGAGTCCAGGCAGCATTTTTTGCCTGGATTTTACAATAACCTCCAAAAGGTCTCCCTGCTTCCACCGTGTCCCTTTCAAACCCATTCTCCACACCAAAGCCATAGTGACCATTTAAAAACTACCACTTTGGGGGCACCTAGGTGGCTCAGTAGATTAAGTGTCTGACTCTTGATTTTGGCTCAAGTCATGATCTCACAATTTGTGAGTTTGAGCCCCACACTGGGCTCTGCACTGACAGCAGGGAGCCTGCTTGGGATTCTCTCTCTGACCCTCCCCTACTTGTGCTTCCTCTCGCATGTTCTCTCTCAAAATAAATAAACCTAAAAACATAAATAAATAAAAACCACAACTTTGTTCTTGTCTTGCCCCGGCTTAAACCCTTCAGGATCTTTCTGTCATCTTTGGATAACACACAAATCCACTGGCATGGCCTGTGAGGATCTCTGTGATCAAATCTGTGTCTACTGCCTCGACTCTTCACATTCCACTCCTCATGGCACATTCTAGCCATTATGAATGTCTTCCATGCCCTACAGTAAGTGCTCTTCCCTCTCACCCTGTCTTTTGCTATTACCTCTACCTGAAATACAGTTTCCATTCTGTCCATCTGACCAACTCCTACACATTTGTCCAGTTTAGGCTTTAACATATCTCCTTTGAGAGGACTGTTCTGTATCTCCCTGCAAATAAAACACCCTTGCCAAATCATCCTGTACCAAATTCTACGTCACTTGCAAAGAACTCATTACACAGAATTAGAACTGATTGCTTAATTAATAGTCTTCCTTATTAAAATTCAGGCTGTTTTAGGGTAGAGGATAGGTCTAAAATATCTACTTTTGTAACTCTCTTGCCTAGTACAGCACTTAATACATGAAAAGTGTCCCAAAATGTGTGCAGAGTAAACTAATAAATGAATACCAATCAATATTATTTTACATAATGATGAGGTTTTATTGGGTGAAAGTGGGGTTCATGGAGCCTAGTGCCAATGACCAAGAAAGAATTCTTAAAGACATCTTTGGTGCAAAAAGGTGACTTTATTGAAGCAAGGGGACAGAACCCATGGGCAGAAAGAGCTGCCCCAGGACCATGAGGAGAGACTGGCTATATACTATGGAGTTGGGGGAAGTAAAAGTCCAGGGGAAGTTTCCAGTGAGATTTTCATATGCTAAAGAAGACTTACAGGATACTGGAGTCCTACCTATTGTCAAGCTAAGGTTGTTTTTCCTCTTAGCAAAGCATTAGCAGAAGACAGTAGGGAGTTCCTGGAGAAACATTTTACTCTGCCAGACTCACGTATTTGTCAATGGGCTGCAGGTTATAAGGAAAGTTAGTTCTATCTGTCATTTCCTTCTGCCTTTGTTTCTCACATCACATAAGATTATGTCAAATTACTATATGGGAAGGACTTCATAAATACAAGAGAGGGACTGAATGCAAATTCCTGAGAGTAAGGACTTGTTTTATACATTGGTGTACCTCTGTTCTCCAAGATAGAAGGATCTGTCTAGTACAGGACAGGTTATCCGCTAATATTTAATAAATTAAAGAATTTTTAAAAACATGATTATCTCATATCATGCTATCCATATAACAAGTTTGACTATATCAAGTTTATTAATTTTTTTCTACCTAAATACTTGTGACATCAAGAAAGAATATATATGTCCTTATAGAACATCTGGAGAAATACCAAGATGGTGCACTCTAAGGAAGAAATCTCTTTCAAGTCTTAAGTTATAGCTCAAAAAACATGCAATTTCTCCATCATATACACAGTGTATCTGTGTTCATTTAGACATGTTTTCATTACTTGCCATGAGCAAAGCTAGTAATTGAGAAATATATGCTGTACATATTGTCTGGCTTTACATACTTTCTGGCATATGGCCACATACCACTGCCAATAAGCTTATTTTACTTGGAGAATGAGTGGAACCCCAATGGCTAACTCAGGAGCCATGTTGTGGCCAGAGATATGATGTGGACTCTGTGGCCTGCCAAATATAAAAATCTCATTTGGGGATGAGGTTTTGGAAGCTTCTTCCTAGAATTATACACACGGGAAGTCTCCTCTAAATGAATCCAGGAGCTGGCCAACACAGGAGTCATTGTTCAAAGTCAGTCTCTTGCTCCTCCTGCAAATGTCCTCTTGCTACTATCCAGGGGCTCTCTCTTCCAGGAGCCTCCCCTCTGCCTTTTTTCTGTCTGCCAGTGGTAATTGCACACAATGACTCATGCCCTTCCATTTTCTCATGCATAGAACACAAGGCTTTTGAGGCCTCTTATATTATCCCCTTATCCTCACATACCCTCACTACTGAATACCATCTGCAAATTTAATTAGCCAGCAATTTATTCCCTTTGCCTAATCATTAATGAATTTGAATAACTTGATGAAAATGCAAAAGAAGAAAGTTTCTCAAATGCTGTGTACCGAATAGAAAACTTCAGGTTTTTTGTTTTGTTTTGCTGGGGTTTTTTTGGTTTTTTTGTTTTTGTTTTTTGTTACTCTCTCCTGCTTGCTGTTAAGGAGGGTTCAGATGATGGAAACCCAGGCCAATCAGAAGTCAGATGTAAAAATAAAATGAGGTTAATTGGGAGCTTTTAAAAGTAGTTCTAAATAAAGAATACCAAGGAGCTTATCTAGATAATACAGTTGTTTGGACACAAAGCTGTTCCATTCAGTTTTAAATGTTGTTTTCTCCTCCAAATACTAGGTAAGCAATTTTTAAAGCTATTTAGCCATTTGGGGGACATCTGCTTCTATAATGCTATCACTCTTGGGGAGGCCCTCTTGAAGAATCTACTTTGATTGCCCCAGCCTCAAATCACTTCTCTTTCACTGATTTCAGGGGATTCTTTTCCCTTCTGAATCAGCAAAGGAATTAGGTAAGCTGGTCCTTTCCAGCAGCAATTTCCTGGGAAATTTCTTCTGACCTTTGGAAAAAAATCCAATCCCTGGCACCCGATAGAAGGTTACTCTTGTCTCATTTTCAGGTACTGCTCTAGAAAGTTTGAAACAACAAGGATGGGCACACAGCACACTGGCCATTGTTGGATGCTCCCCTAATCAGGTGTGTTGAGTTTTGGGCACTTGGAGAAAGAAGTGTCTGTAAAGAAATCCAGTGCATTTTTGCGTTCAGTCTTGTCTCCCTTACTATGATCTCCCCCTTAACATGTTGTTCTAAAGTATAAATAAATGTACATGAATTACTTGAATGCTATGTCACTAAAATATACAATGATATGAGGCAATAGGAAGATAGCTGGCTATAAGGTTAGAACAAGTGATCTCTTCTACTTAATGCTCTGTGTGGTTCCTACTCAGCCATCACCCTGTCTGAGCCTTGTTTCCCTCCTTCAATGAAATAACATTTACATATTTCACTTTACTATACTTTGGGGTAGGTAAGGAAAAAGACTATAGTTTACTGATTTTTTATATACACAGAGCCTATCACAATACAAATAGTTGATAATAAATTAGGGCTTATTGAATAGAATTCAAGAACTGTTTTGAGGTTAGCTTGAGGTATAGAGTATAAATAATCATCATCACTACTATTATTAATTGCTACAGTCATGGGATTGACTTTTACTGTTAACTCAGAGGAATCTGGAATATCTAGAAAATTTAAATTCATTAAACATTTCTAAAATGTGTACCAACTTTGTTTTGTCAGCTGCTTCTGATGTGTACAAAATTAATCTTTATTTCTAATGGTAACCATGTGACAAAAACTCAGTCATGGTTAAGAATGTCCATAGATTTTGTATAAGAATGCAGCTGATAGTTGATGAGTCCAGAATCACAGCCCTACATAAACATTTCATTACTCAGAGAGAATTAGATGTGTGCCATCACTGGGGGCAAAATAGCATACTGGAAAACGACATCAAGATTGAGGTCAGAAGATGTGAAGTGTAGTACTTGCTCCACCAACAGTCACTGTGTTACCTTATTGGGTAGGCAGAATTCTAAGATGGAGCTCAAGATTTCTACCGCATTGTACACATACCCTGTGTAATTCATACCTTGCTTGTCTATATGTAGGTGGGGTTTATAATTATGATGAGATATTGCTCCCATGATAGGCTATATTATATGGCAAAGGTGAAGAAAATTTTCAGATGTAATCAATGCCTCTAAGAAGCTGGCTATAGTTAATAAAAAGGGAGACCATTCTGGGTGGGTCAGATCTAATCAGTTGGGTGCTCTAAAAGATGGTCTAGAAGTTAGAGGGATTCAAAGCAGCATAGATACTCTCCTTTTGGCTTTGAAGTAGCAAAGTGTCTGTTCTGGAGAGGGTCTTATGGTGGGAAATCATGGACAGGTTCTAGGAGCTGAGGACCTCAGTTCTATAACCTCAAGCAACTGCATTCTGGCAGCAGCCAGTAAACATGGAAGAGGATCCTAACCTTCAGATGAGATCACACCTCTGACTTGATTTTAGCCTGGTGGACTCTGAACAGAGGACTCCTCACTGACCAAAGCTGTGAAGTAAGTGTGTACTGTTATAAGCTACTGAGTTTGTGGTCATTTATTATGTGGCAATAGAAAACTCACACACCTTGGATAACTTATTACTCTTGTGACCTCAGCATTAATAGTCATGATTAGGGCACCTGGGTGGCTCAGTTGGTTAAGCGTCTGACTTCGGCTCAGGTCATGATCTCATGGTTCATGGGTTCGAACCCCGTATCGGGCTCTGTGCTGACAGCCAGCTCAGAGCCTGGAGCCTGTTTCAGATTCCGACTCCCTCTCTCTGACCCTCCCCTACTCATGCTCTCTCTCTCTCTCTCTCTCTCTCTCAGAAATAAAACATTAAAAAAATAGTCAAGATTATAATCTCTTCTAAAGTTTTGATATGTGTAAGAACAAGATATATTCATCATCTGTATTCCTCAAGATTTTTGCTTAAACTCCATTTTTTCCCCAGTCAATCTTACCATGTACCAAATTAAGCCTTTCAGCTGCTTCCTCCTACTACTAATTCCCAATTGGCTTTGCTACATATGGTTCATCTCTTGGCTAATAGCTTCACCAACTACCCACTACCTAAAGCTAAAAACCTCATGCTCTTTCTCTATCTCTTTCTCTCTTGATTCTCCCACATAGGATAAATTGTCATCTCATCTGAGAAGTTTCCTATACCCCTGGTCTCTCTTGTGCTTCCTATTATTCATCTGGACAACTGTTATGGCTTTCTTGCAAGAATGTCAATGTCCATTTTGGCCTTTGCTGTAAGAATTATTTTATAAAAATAAAGCTGCTTTTTTCACTCTCCTGCTGAAACATGCCTAAGGGGTCCTGCACATGGTATTTTGTGTTCTTCACAATCTGGCTCCAGTTCTCTTCACTCCTTTCTCCTCATGTTCCTGGTATGCCACACTTAACCTTCCATGAATATAATGGCTTGATTTATGTCCCCAACCAAAAGAAGATGCACTGATGTTCTAACCCCCGGTAGCTGAGAATGTGACTTTATTTGGAAATAGGGTCTTTATAGACATAATCAAGTTAAGATGAGGTCATTAGCATGGGCCTAACCCAGTGGGACTGGTGTCTTTATTAGAGAAACATTTGCACACAGACACACACACAGAAGAGAATACCATGTGAAGACAGACACATGGGGAGAAGACAGCTGTGAAGACAGAGGCAAAGACTGGAGGGATGTGGCCACAAGCTGAGGAATGTTGAGAGGCAAGGAACGATCCTCTCCCAGAGGTTTTGAAGGGACCTTGGCCCTAAGAACACCTTAATTTTGGACTTTGAGCCTCCAGAATTATGATACAATTCATTTCTGTTTTAATCTAGCAGTTTGTGCTACTTTGTTATGGCAGCTCTAGGAAATTGATTAAACCATATCTTCAGATACTCCTTGTAGGAGAGCCTCACACCAAGTTTGTTCTCTTTGCTTGATTCTCTTAGAGCAGGCTTTCTGATCTCTGTGACAGGACTTCTTATAGAGAAATGTTCAGTCATAATGATCTTGCCCATCTCTTGCACCAGATTGAAAAGGCTTTGAGGTCAGGGATATGGCATATAGTTCTTCAACAGATGCTTGGTGAATTAAAAGAAAGAATACAACTTGTGCCAGCCTTCTATATCTAGTGGTACCTAACTTTAGAAATAAAATATTGGTGTTTTTAAATTAAGTTGTCCTTTAGACACCTTGTAAAGTAGGATTGTTATTCCCAATTTATAGATGAAGAAACTAAGACTCCCCAGATGCTGGTTTCACTTGCCCTTTTGTTCTCCTAGATTAACAAGCCTCCATTGTCCTCCAGGGGCTGGCTATCAGTCTCTCTCAGGAGTCACTAAGCCATAGTGATTTGGGGGGCTGAGTAGTTTTTTGATGATAATACATATGATCAGCAGATGGAAGTTATAATAGAAATTTAAAAAATAAAAATTTATAAAAAAGGCTTGAGATGAAGTATGTCATACAATCCTTTTGAGTAAGTCCAACATTTATCACCATTTCATTGACGTGGTGAGTGAATATACACATGGCATTGTAATGATGTAATATCTCACAGTCCTCAATGACTTTTGGAGTTGAATGCTCTGTCTGGGTGCAGCTTATGGAAGCAAGAGAGGAACAAGAATGAAAGCAGAGTCATTTGATACACTGTTCAGGGATTCTACCAGCTACAATTTCCTCATATCTTTGCCATGTTTAAATTCAAATTACAGGCAACATACATTCATTAAGACAATGGATAAATACTATATGGGAAATAAACTTATTTTTAAAAACACAGGTAGTTTTTTTTTCTTTTTTATTCAACTCACTCTTTGTTTCTCTGTATCTGTGTCTGTATTTATGTCTCTGTCTTTTAGTGTTTTGGCCTTTACAAATCACCCAATCCAATTGAGTCCAATTTCTCAACTTGCAAATTGGTGGTTAGGGGACCATCAACTTATGGAAAAACCACCATCAGTGTGTTGACATGGGAAAATATGGTTTTTTATGCTGTTTCTCCCTCTTGATAAATGGGGCTGATGGAGAGCTTTCTTTTCCTATATGAATGACTTCATGCCCTAAGGAATCGAAGTAAATGAATAAACTTGAACCTGGCTTGGCCAACATCAGTCTTACAAGGAAAAGTCCAATATGCAGCAGGCAGCTAACAAATGTTGAACGACTTCAGGTTTTCTCTTTCATTTATGCTCTGGTATATAGAGAATGGTAGAAAATATATTTTTGTGCTAAATGAATTTTTATTTTGACATTCAATGTCATCATGGCCATCAAGATATAACAATAATAAAAGCAGCAACAATATTGACATAATGACAATAGAACAATAACTGAATTAAAAATGATAGTTAACAATCACCACTTATTTATGGATGCTTTTTTTTCAATATAAAACTAACTTCCTAATTCTAAGCGTGAAATGAGAGAAGGTGCTTTCCTTCTAATCCAGTGGACTCATCCACTGAATGCACAGACCGTATCCATTCCACAGATATGTTAAACTAACACATGCTTTACTGCCATCTCCCATTGTTTCACTGAGAACGAGGGCCCTATGTGTAATGTAGGATAAGGGCTAATTCTTACCATTCTGAGTTTGCTGATGCTGATGAGGAAAGCAGATGAGGTTCATCTTCCAGAGGGCTTGCAAGTTCCCAATGAGTGTGGAGCAGGCTCTGGGAAGTCCCTATGTACAGGTACAACAGTTCTGGCAGGCGTGATAGAGATAGAGTAGTGGCTCATGCTGTTTTATTAGTCAGATTAGGCAATAGGAGGCTGCAGGAATCGGTGATCCTAAAAGTTCAGTGGTTTGAAACAACAAAGTTTATTCTCTACTCATGCCATATGAACACATCTTTTTGAGGGTTTCTGTTCATATTGTACGAAGGCTCATGAAGCTCCAACCTTACTGAACATTGCTGGCGGCAGCAGAAAGAGATAGGCAATCTCACACATCTGGACCTTCATGCTACTGCTCAGAGTTGATATAGCTCACTTCTGCTGACAGTCCATTTGCCAAAGAAAGACAAATGGCCATTCCTAATTTTAAGACAGAGAGAAGAAGTGGTCTTCTTGGATGCTTGAAGGAGGATTTCATCAGAATAACTGGTAAGTAGCACTGATGTCTACTATGCCTGAGACATCATGCTTTCAAGGAGCAGGAGGCCAGCAGGCGTACTCTAGTTGTGGTCTCCATTGATCTACCACTGCTTTCTGTGGTGCCCATTCTGACAGGCCTTTCACCTCCAATTCCAGCAAAACTGCTACTGTCGAGGTCACCACATCTCCCAATCCAATAGCCAGTCTCAATACTCATTTTGGTTGATCTATGAATACTGGATGACATCTATTTCTCTCCAGCACTTTATTTTAATTCCAGGTGAGCACACTCCTGGTTTTTCTCTTATAATATGGGCTTTTTCTTCTTAGTTTCATTTGTGAGTTCTTCCTTGTCTCCCCAGCCTTTTAGTACTCCAGGGCAATATCAATGGCTTTCTTCTCTGCTCTACCTAAACTCTCTCATTTTGTGATTGTGTCTAGTATCTTGCTCCCTATGGGCTGGATAATCTTAAATGCATATAGACAGCCTTTAGTTTTTTCCCTGAACCTACCTTTCTATGGTCACCTGTATGTTCAATATCTCCAATCTGTCATGCCTAAACCAAAGTCCTAATCTTCCAGTCCAAAACATGCTCCTATGTTACTCTTTTCAGTAAACTTTGTTGTCTTAGCCTTCCAAATATGTCCAGACCGAATATATTTACTGCTACCAACCTGGTTGAAGCCACCACATTTGCATTATTACATTGTCCTCCTAAGTGATCTCCCTACCTCCAACCTTGATTGAACCACTCCCTGAGTCTATTATCTCACATTAACCAGAGTTAAGTGCAGACTCCTGCAGTGGCTTCCCATCTCAGTCTTTGTTGCCCCTAGAGTCACACATATTTTGGAGTCTCATTGTGTCTCTGGCTTTATTTCTTATTACCCTTCTCTCTGCTCACTCAGCTGCAAACACAGCAGTCCCTGACTGAACCTGTAAACATTCTAGACATGCTTCTAGAAGAACCATTGAGCTTGTTGTTCTCACTTCTTATTATGCCTTTTCCTGTATATATGCAGAGCTCTCTCCTTTCCTTCTCAAGGAATGTGGTTTTGTCTGACCTCTCTTTAATAATTTTAACCCCCGGGGGTGTCTGAGTGGCTCAGTCGGTTAAGTGTCTGACTCTTGATTTCAGCTCAGGTCATGATCTCTGCCCCTCTCATGCTTGTGTGTGTATGTTGTGTGTGTGTGTGTGTGTGTGTGTGTGTGTGTGTGTACACTCTCTGGCTCTCTCAAAATAAATAAATAAACTTAAAAATTAAAAAAAAATTAAACCCCCTTTTTTTGCCTTCGATATTCCACATACTTCTTTATTTTATTTTTCCTTCTCTGGAACTTATTGCTTTTGAAGTACTAACTCGTTTACCTATTAATTTTGTTTATTGCCAGTCTATCCCACTAAAATTTAAGATTCTTATCTGCTTTGTTGACATGTGTATTTCCAGCACTTAGGAAAATGCCTGAACCCAGTCAACTGTCCATACATTTTTTTAATTGAATGGATGGATGATGATCAAATGAATGAATGAATGAATGAATGAATGAGGTTAATTTGTTGTAGGTTGAGCTTTTTTCAAGAACAACTTAGAATTAAAAGACTAGTCTGCCCATGTACAACTAATCCATCAATCTTCATTAGTAACACCACTAAAAACCAATTTCCCCCTTATTATTCAAGCATAGCATATGTAGTGAAATCCATATAGGTATTATTTGGTATTATTTGATTGGGTGTTCCAAACCACAAAGGGGAATTATGCTGAGGATCCCTATCAACACAGTCTGGCATTTTACTATGACTAATTTATTCCTCAAGCAAACCTAGAGATAGGGTTCTGGGGTAACTTTAGTTAAAACACTTTTATATCTCCCCTAAAAGAGCTCACTGATGTGATGTAATGTGTCATACAATTAGAGCTGATTTCCTCTTTTGGAGGAAAAAAAAGAGAGAAAGAGAGGAGATGAACCATGTGTATTTACCAAGAAAAAAGCTTTGTGTCCTGTCCTTTTTGCATATATTAAAAAAAAGAATATGTAATGCTCACGATGTCCCTATGAGAACTCTGTTTTTCTAGAAAATATGCTTAGTGTATGTGGACAACGTGGCTCTCCAAATGTATGTACATAGGGACTTGCTCAACGAAACTGCTACCACAGAAGGAATAGCTGGAGTTTTGGGGGATCCCATAAGCAATATCCCATGATTTTCCCGAGTGTAGCTAAACTGAGAAAGAGACAAAGGAAACAAACAGACACCAAAGTGTCAATGCTATTAGAAATAAAGTTGTATTAGGCACCTGGGTGGCTTAGTTGGTTGAGCATCACACTTTGGTTCAGGTCATGATTTTGCAGTTCATGGGTTTGAGCTCTGCATTGGACTCTGTGCTGATAGCTCAGAGCCTGGAGCCTTCTTCGGATTCTGTGTCTCCCTCTTTCTCTGCCCCTCCCCTGCTTCCACTCTGTCTTTCTGTCACTCCAGAATAAATAAACATAAAAAAATTAAAAAAAAAGAAAGTTGTATTAGCATAGGTAATCTCATCTGCAACCACAACTGGGTTTTCTGAGAATTTACTTTCTAAAATGTATTACCAGCCCATGAGAAGTTCTGGGTCTATTACCCAGCTAGGACACAAACAAACAAGGAAGGCTCTGTCCTGACACCATACAAGAGAGACCCGCAAAAGTCCTGGGCTGGTGTGCTGAATTCCTCCTCTGAAATCTACCAGTCAGGGAATTTACTTCCTTCATGATAATGGGAGAAGAAATGTCCAGAGAAATCAGAAACATTTCCAAAATTTGGAAAGGGAATTTTTTTCTCATCTGTGGGAATGTAAGGAAAGGGAATCTGTGTTCTTCTTCAGCAAATAAAAGTAAAATTAACCCTAATCAGAACTCACTGCTCATTGTCTACAAAAGAGATACTAAAATAGGAGGCAAACTTCTTAACTTTCAAGTCCTTATCCAATTGCAACAGAACTCTTTTGGACTCACCACTTTATACTTCCAAGAAATGTGTGTGCAGATAGGACAATAGTACACTGTTGGTTTTTAATAAAAAAAGAAATTTTAGTGGAGAGATAAAACCACTTGAACAAATGAGCTGAAGCTTGTGTGATATCTAGATGTTTTCTGATGGACTGCATCAGAGAATGAAGTGTGATTGAAAAATACTGTGTCAATCAATATCTGTCACTTAATGCCCTTAAAAGTATGTTTCTTTCTATATTACTAAGAAATCAAAATTAAGCCAAGCCCAGATAGAATGTCCCTCCTTATTTTGCAAAAAAAAAAAAGACATGTAGACTCAAGTGTTATCCCATTTAACATGTCAAGAGACTGAAACAGGTTCACTGATCTGCCAGAGGACTCACAATGGTCTAACAATAGATGTACAAGCTAAAACCCAAATCTTTACCTTTACAACAGATACCAATCTTCTAACCACATCTTTTTATTTTTTATTTTTTTTGGCCTGGTAAAAAAATCTTTCCTACTGGTATTTTTGAGTACAGGTGAATAAATTTTTCTTCAGCATCACAGGAGAAAAAGATAAGGTGAGTTTCAATTTCATGTGCATGGAACTGAAGGCATTCACCAGTTTCATTCAGTTGAGTCACCAAAGTCAATGAACCACATAGGAAATTCCTTCAGCATATGGACTGAATCCATAGTGCCTGACATGGCATTGCTTACATAATGGGCCCTTAGTAAGTATTTTTGTCATGAATGAATAAAAGTTCTGTCTTGTATATGACTATGGTGTGTGATGGATTGTGAGAGATCATTATGTGACGTTTTGTAGGACGGCTGCCTTACTATCTTCATCTACTTCATCTCCTGGAAGAACCTCTCTCTTTGCTTAACTCTAATTTTTCTCTATGATAAAGGACTTGATTCAAACATGTGGATGAGTTTTGAAAACTAATTATTACTTACTTTCTGCCACTGTAATTTGCCATTTATTTAAGTCTCCCATATTCAAACATCACTCTCATTTTGGAAAACATAGGAAGCTCCCTTGGCCCCTGCTGGGTAAGTATTGCTGGGAACAAGGGTAGAGAGGCAGGCACTAGGCCTATAATAAGCCAATCAGGTGGCCCCATCCATGACTTTGACTCCAGAGGGTTTGATGTGAAGATGTGGAGACAGTAAAGGAATCATTCATGTTGGCAGTGGCACCAAGAATCCTGTAATAGCAGTGGTGGTGAGGGTCCAGTGACAAAAGGCAACATCCAGAATCCTTCCACTGGCTGCAGCACTCACTTTCCAGTGAACACAGCCCCACAGAGGCATTTTCTGCTGCATAGCCTCTCATGGTTTTTGCATGTTGTAGGAGCCTGATTGATGAGTCTACAGTTGATTTTGTAAGCTACCCAATATCCTTGCAATAAATTGCTTTTATCACCAAAGTATTCATTCTGCTGTTTGCAACCAAAACCCATGACTGATACAGAGATTAGTACCAGCGAGTGGGTTATAGGCAATGGTCGCCAAGAAGAAAGGAGGAATTTGAGATAGATTACTTGACTGAGTTAGCTGAAGGCAGTAGTAATTCTGTTAGAATTCAGGGAAGGGAATTTGGATGCCCATGGCAGGAGACAGTGCTATAGCTAATTAAAGTATCATCTGTGTGTGCCTTGAATGAAGTACCCATTAACATCAAAGCTTTGGGAACTGCACCTTCACAACCATAAAATAGTATGAAGAACAGGAGCAGCAGGGTGAGGTATCTACTCCTAATAGCACTTTAAAACCATAAAGAAAAATAATGAAGAGCACAAATCTCTAAGTTCTTAGCTCAAAACATAAACTAAAATCTAGGGACTTTCCATGAATTGAGAAATACAGAAAACAAAAGAAAAACAAAACAAAACACAGTAATCTTTCTTTTCAGTAGCCACAAAACTAAAGTTGATGACAGATGAGATGTTAAATTATAACATCAGAATTAACATCTTTATATTTCTTTCATGTGAAAACTAGGCATTGATTTGTTTCAAATGGCCTCTGTTCTTATTTGTTCTCTTACCTAGGGGAAGTCAGATAGTGTAATGGTTAGTAATAAAGGCTTTGGAGCCAGAATACCTGGATTTATATCTCAATTCTACCATATGATGGTAGTGTGAATTTGAGCAACTAATTTAGGATCCTGTTGCCTCAATTTCCTTATCTATAAAGTGGGGATGGCAATAATATCTACCTCATAGAGATATTGTAAAGTTTAAACTAGTTAATATATGAAAGGTTATCATAACACTGCCTGGAACATAGTAATCACTGAATGGACGGTAGTTAGAGCTACAGTGGCCATTGCTATTGTTATCACATTGGTAACATTATGCTGATAACATTCGCAGAGCAGGAAGTAGCAGGTACCACACTGTCCTGACAAGAGACATGCATGTCAGAGGGTGCACAATAAGCTCTAAGAATTACATGGACCTTGGTGTTGTTTCTAGAGTTCTATGGATATCTCCAACAGAGTAAAGATCTGGTTAGGATTCCTTGTGCTTTATACCATTAAAAAAAAGGCAGATGCTTCATTGACTTCTTAGGATTTTGAGGTAAAAAATAGACTGATTTTATATATGCCTCTCTGACTCATTTACTAGTGGTGAATTAGGCTCACTTTATGTGGCCTCTGGAAGAAGAGAAGGATGATTTGGGCCATAACAAGAATAGCATCCTAATTGGCACTTATGACCTCACAGAACCAGTGTTGCTACAGTTAGCACTGTGCTTCCAGGTAGAATGATTTCTTGTGAGGGTCCTGATGAACTGCCAGGAACCAAAGATAGAAAGCTTCCTACAAGCAAAGGCTTATTCAACCATACTATGGAATTTTGCCTTAGTGAAAAGGTAAAATGTTTTACCTCTAATGTTTTAATGATTTAAAATGAGACTTAGTCTAATCCTAAGAAAATAAATAGCTAAACACAATCTAATGCAAGGGAGAGGTGATTTAATAACTTTTAGATATTTGTTTTTCATTATGCCACCCACATTTTCTCTAATACCCAAATCATTTAGCAACCCAAAACTTGCCAATAGCACTTTGTTTTCTTGTGGAAACTGTTAAGATCTCAGTTAGCTATTCTCTTTCTGCTTTTTGGAAAGTACAATGTGGTAACAGAATATATTCAATATGAAAAAAAAAAGCCACTTATCTGAAAACAGTGAGAAATGGGAAGGTGATCAGCTACTTGGAAGAAAATAGCAAGTGACCTCAACTTTGAGTCCTCTCCATGAACTTGGGGAATTTTGAAGTCGGTAATGCTTTTCTTCTTAAAGCAGAGGATGTTTCAAAGTGTGTTTGAGGTACCAATGACTTCCTAGCTCTGGAGATATAAAGGCAAATTGCTGAAAACTTGCCATTGAATGTTCTTCCTTTGGTATATCAGTTTAAAGGGAGCCGCTAACATCAATGATGTCAGCTTTGTCTGACTGACTTTGGCCTTCCAGGGCATTTGTTCAGTAGATCATGGCAGTGGTGGGGAGAGTGCAATTCCGTAAGAAAGAGAAACACAGGTACTGTTTTCAATCACTGTCTCAGCGTCCTGGGCTAAATGATATGCTTAATTTTCTGTGAAGTCTATTTTTTCACTGTCTCAATGTAAATTGCAAGGCTGGGAGGTACTTCAAAAGTTATAAAATCCAAATTCCCCCGGAGATTCCTCCAAACCATACAAGCTAATTATAAACCTTGATTTTGTATTTTTTATAAGACTGTACTTTTTAATCAATGGATGAGAGTACTGTCTCTGTTATATATTAACCACAGAAGAAGAATAATGATAATGCTAACAGAAATGTACTTTGGTGTTGCTATATCTAGCATGTGAGGCATTGTGCTAGCACTGTACATCTGTAAGCACATTGCCTTAAGACAGGTGTTTTTTGTCCCATTTCACAGATAAGGAATTGTTCCTCACCACCACCAAAACCACCTCTCCTTCACTGAGCAGTACTGGAGTCCTACTGAGCTCAGCTCAAATTGCTACCCATCCCATTCACCTTTCCTAATTTACTCAACAATAATTATTTTTCAGTAAATATTTATTGAGCACTTTTTATAAGTCAAGCACTGTGCAAGGAAAACAGTATACTTGGGAGTGAAGAAAAAATTCTGTTTCTAACCACATGGTACTTATAATCTAATGGAGTAAAGAAACAATAAACAAGCAAATGAACATGTGATTAGAATGACAATATATCACTCTTGGAATAACCTTCAGCCAGTGATCAAAATAGGTGGCCAAGGAGGTGAACCTCCCTCTCCTTTTTATGCCTATTTGGGACCTTTATGGAAATAAGAAAAATCCATCCTTTGCTCAAGGTTCTTTACTGACCATCAAATTGTTATAATAAATAAACAACCCAATGACAGTCAGCAACATGAACAGCACCCCTTAGGATTTGCACCGTGGAACCTAGAGAACTGTATGCTGAGGCCTTGAGAAAAAGAAGAAAACAAATTGTCAAGGATGAAAATGTGTCTGCCACTCAGAGAAGGCAGAGGAAGAATATTCTGGTTGAAAGAATAAGCAAGTATGGAGACTCTGAGATGGGGGAGAACATTTGGCTTTGAAAAACTAGAAACAGGCCAGTGTTAACTAAGACACAATCAATCACAGAGAAATGGTATTGGGAAAACAGGAGAGCGCTAAATAAGAAGTGTGGCTTCATTTGAATTGCAAGGGTGCTTCACTGAGAGACTTTAAGCCAAGGGATGCAGACTCAGATTTGGGTGGATAACTAGGAGCAAGATGGGGAGTGTGATACAAGCAATGGCCATATTGCAATAGTCTTGTCAAGAGGAAATCAGTGGTCTAGATTAAGTAGTGGCTTAAAGTAATTGTTTCTACTTGGCATTTCTCATACCAAGTAGGGATCTCAAAGTTGGCAGGGACTATATTTACATACTACACATTTATCAGGTTTGGAACACTGGAGATGTGAAATAAGTATTAGAATAGAGATGGTGGAAACTCACTTCTCAACCTCTTCTGTGCCACAGGTTGGGCTCTCCTGAAGCAGGCACAGAGATGGGGTCGGACACTCAGGGGGTTGATATTAGCAATCAACACTCATGAAAGCAAAACAGGGCAGAGGGAGACATTGAACAGCCATGCAAGCCTAGCAAAAGCCCAGCCCACTCCTTGAGAAGCACTGCCACCTAAACAGCCTGGAGAAATAGAATAAGCACAGAGACAGAGTCATAAAGGGACACTCCATGTTTGGGAAGCAGTCCTGTCTCTGGACCTTACATAATGTGATCATATCTCTGAGTGCTTGGAAAAGACATTGGCTTCTGAAAAGAACATAAGTCAAAAACCAGAATGATTATTTGGAATGGGACTTGGTGCTAGAAAAAGTACTCTCTCACCAGAGACTGCATTAAATAAGTCCTCTTCCCTGTAACTCAGTTTCCCCATATGCAAAATTAGAGACTTAAAACATATAGCGTTAAATGACCCTCCCTATTTGGAAATTCTGTGATTTGGGGTAAGAAAACCCAGTTCAGGAAACCCATTACAGCTGTAGCTGTCCTTTTCCATTAGTCCAAATGCATCTAGACTCATCAAAATGGGTTTTGACTCGCAGGGACCAAATGTCTTCATTTAGAAGAGACGGAAAAGGCAGCCTTGCAAATTACACCATTTCTCCCACCTCCATTATGCTCCGAGCATTCTGCCAGTGCTGTTACAACCCAACAGCACGCAGCCAATTGGAGCAGAAAAGACAATAACCTTAATGGGAAGGAATTGGGAGCTGGGAGACGCCACAGATTGTATTAGCAGAAATGAAATAATATTTAATTTCCCTGGTCATAAATAATCTGTCTGCCCACATTATGAGCACATCAGAGTTGACAGGGAAAATAGTCACCAACTTGGGAAAAAAGGTCATTATTTTTTCATTATTAGTGGGTAATGAGGGTGGGGGGCATATCAAATGTGGGTTTTTTCTTTCCCCTTGACAGATGGAACTGCAGTAGCAGAGGAACGCAGAGGAGCGCAGAGGAGCTGGTAATCCTCACAATTTGTTAGCAAGAGACAATAACAATGATTGTAGCCATTCCTCACTCCTACTGGTGAGGTTGTTTATAGGTTTCAAAGTGCTACTACATTTGTTTCTTCAGGAGGACCTAGCTATGTAAGAAGGGATAGTCATTTTTGAGGTTAGGATACTGAGGCTCAATGTTTGATGAACTATTTTGGCAGAGCAGTGACCTAAAAACTTCAGATTTAACCTTACTGCTTTCAAAATGTGGCTCTAACAGTAAACATTTATTGTTACCTTAATGTTTTTATTTAAATCAACTTGCTCTTTTACTTCTATTTACTTTAAAGGATACTTTAGATGGCACCATCATAAATGGAAGGTTCTAATCAGTAGTCTAAACTAGAAGTTGATTCTCACTAATCACGGTAGTCACATTCTATAAAGTCTCCACAAATACTGAACCATTGCACCTAGAGAAAATACAGGGCTACTTTCCTGCAAGCCTCTGGTCATAATATTTTCATCAACCAATCAATATGCAACCTTTTTAAATGTGTGTTTCTAGGTTTTTTAAAAAGTAAAATATTTATTTTTGAGAGAGAGAGAGAAACAGAGCACAAGCAGGGGAAGAGCAGAGAGAGAGAGGGAGACACAGAATCTAAAGCAAGCTCCAGGCTCTGAGCTGTCGGCACAGAGCCCCATGTGTGGCTTAAAGTCACAAACCATAAGGTCATGACCTAAGCCAAAGTCGGACGCTCAACTAACTGAGCCATCCAGGTGCCCCTGTGTGTTTCTGTTTAAAGACAACTTATCTACTAGGTATTGTTGATTGAACATGTATCATTGATTTAATATATATTGTTGATTCATTAACATTCAATTCACAGCCAGCAACACCGTAACTCATACCTGAATGAAGCTTATCTAACATGTGTTTTCTCTGCAAGGCACATTTTTGTATTTGAGTATACTAAATAGCACCTCAGCACAATCTTGTGGCGGGAGGGTGGGGGCATTTTAAACCATAAAACCACTAACAAAAACTTCACAAATGTGAAAATATGGCACCAAACAGACCATGTAATAGATACGTATATAGCACAAGATCTGAAACAAGAAGGCACAGGGTCACCTTATTTAAGCTGGAAACATATGTGTGGGGTGACTCAATTTTTTTACAACTCTGCAAAATTGCTGCAAATATTGATTGTGGGATTACAAATAAATTTTAGTGAGTGGGTGAATTCACAAATATGAATTCTGCATATAATGAGAATAGACTATAGCTTTAAAATTAAATACAAGAAAACAATTAACATTTGCTTATTTTCTACCTAGATATTCTAGCTGGCCCTAATTTATGAGTATGTGGCCTGTTTTTTTTATTCTTTTGTTAAAAAAGGAAGGTGACATTAGGTGTTGAAGACTCTTTTAGCCCCAGACGGAGAGTTTCCTCTTGACTTAATCTGAAGGATTGGAATAAAATTAAAATGAAAATAATTTTCTCATCATGTGATTGATTCACTTTTTCTTAGTGCTGGGTTTATGTACCACCTGTAATCATTTCGAGAACCTTTTCAATCATCACAAGTATGACATATAAACATTTGGAAGATGCCAAGGGTACAAACTTGCTTTTTGGGAAATGCTGTGCCAGAATATGAAAATCCTCCAGATGCCCTGACCCTCTGGTTTCCTCACAGCATCATGGTAGGGAAGAGAGCCTCCCCAGTGGCTGGCCCAGGAGGGTCCAGCTAACTCCCTGTAATGACAACTCATTGGACTACTGAGCTCATTCTGCATTCCATTCCTGTTCCTGAGAACGGGAATGCTTTTTACTTAAGAGATATGAAAAAGGTTAAAGCAGACGATGAGTATCCAGCTGGTTGATCCTGTCTCCCAGATAGCTAAGCAATCTTCCAATGCTTAAATAATCCAGAGAGAAAAATACTGCTCCCCTTTCAAAATGTGCGTCAGAAATAATTTCATTCTCTTGTTTTCTTTTGTTGAGTTAAAGAGCTGAAACTCAGCAGAAGACAGTCAACATTGCTATCACTTTCTCGTTGGTGGGATAGGAACTTCTCTGGACCTGTTTCTTGAATTTGAGCCCACACACACGTTCTCTTTTCCTTTAGATAGATCTGCCCCAAACTGCTTTCTGTAAGCAACTCGTGCAACATTCAGTAAATACTACATTTATGTAGACAGTAGGAATTAATGCAAAAATGGGATTTAAAGTGCTAGTTATAATAAACAGAGCCACACAACCTTTTTAACTTTTTATGGTCAACACTGCTCCTTGTAGGAAGAGAATTAACTAAGGTTGAAAAAAATAAATTCCATGTTCAGATTCGCTACATATTGAGGGTCCAAATAAATCATTTAGCCTTATCATTGTGGAAGTGACCAGTCCATGTACCAATCCAGAGTGACTCACTGCAAAGACTCAGGAGTGTTGACATGGTAACTAACACTGCTAGTTATTATGTGAGTGACCAAAGAGAAAGGTATTCAACCTCTTTCCCTCTCAGTTTTGTATTTTCAAAACAAGAGTGATGCTACTACTTAAGAAGACTTTTGTGAGTAGTAAATGAGGTATTTAAAGTGCAATAAGGGTAAGGGTGCCTAGGAAACCATTAGTCCACAAGAAAATCTTTAATCTAATCCTCAAATTTCTCAGCAGTAATAGGGAGATTTTACCATTTGGAGGGAACTGGTATAACAGAAGAGTAAGGAACAAGGCTTTCACAGCAGACAGTGTTGGGGTCCAATTCTTCTTCTGCTGCCTACTATCCAGGGAGCTTGGGGAAACTACATAGCCTCTGTGAATCTCAGGTACCTCCTCAGGTTTATAGAATGATCATAAGATAGACTTACCAAGAAGTTGTGAGGATTAAAGCATGAAAAGCACTTAGTACCTGGAACTGTATATGGGGATCAGTAAATGGTGGTCATTTAAAAAACTTATTTATTGTATTTATTATGTTAGGGTGTTGATACCAACAAATCTTAATTGTAAGAAGAAACACTCCCTGTTTTGTGGAGTCTTAAGAGCATCGGCTATTAAAACACGCTAGAATTTGGCAAAGAATCATAAACTCACAGTTGAATAATGTCTTGGTGATCCTATAGACCACTCTATTGTGCATGAGTAACCATAACAGTATCTCAGGCAAATGTTTGCTTTGATTCTGTTTCAAAGCATCTGATCAATCTGGGGGAACAAGAGCTCTTTTGAGGCAGCCCATTCAATTGTTCTGAAACTTAGTTTGCTGAGAAGTTCATAATTATATCAGGTGAAGTCTGTCTTCATGTGCTTTCCATGCAGAGGACCTTGTTCTGCGGCTACATACAAACACAGCAGCTCTGAACACTATGTAAGCACTTGAAGACTACTGCCCTATCCTCTGGCAGCTATGAGTTAGGTGCGAGGATTTTGGTCTAGCACACATGGGTTAAAACAAAGGCACACTTTACTCTTCAACTGTGTGATGTTAAAAATATTTATATAACTCATTAAATCTCAGTGTCCTCCATTTTACTACAGGGATGTGTGCCCCCTCTATTCCCCCCCAACACACACTGTTTCCCTTAGACCAAGTGGTAAAAATTAATGAAATGGTGCATTCAAAATTTCTAGGACAGTGCTTAGCACAAAACAAGTTACTTGCTAAGTTGTAGCCATGTTTTAACCCTTATAATAAAATAAATCTAATCTTCCCTGATTTCCTTTGCTCCAGATTGCATATCTCCCTGATTTCTAATTTTCTCCTTCATTCTCCCAGATTCTTTTCCCTGAATATATCCTCTACAAGTGTGATTCAGAATTACTCTTTGTATTTCAGGCCATGTGACCTGAATACAGAACAAAAGAGAACAGATATCTTCCTCCTGAAGTAACCGAACATCAAGTTACTTTCATTAAAGTCACACCATGCCATGGATTAATACTAAGTTGCAGTCAACTAATTCCCCAGGGTTTTCTTTTCTTTAATCTTTAGCTTCTGTTACAAAAACACATTTCATCAAATCCAATGCCATAAAGAAATAAAAGCCAAGAGAGATTCTGTTCTTGTCCAAGGTTATGTCAAGGTCAGGCCAAGGTTTGAGGCCCAGAAAGCATGCTGCCAACTCCCAGACCACTGATGCTTTCAACTAGGTTTTCTGTTTCTCACACTGCACTTCCCAGGGGCTGCTTTAAATAGCTTTAACTTCTTCTTTCATCTCACCCATAGGACCCCAAAGGTCATTCTCAATGTGAGGAAAGGGGTAGACTCAGGGACTGGGAATGTGGCTCAGATCAGGAAAAAGTGGCTTGTCTCTTCCTGGAGGCAAGCAGCTTTCACAAGGGTGACTCCAAGGACTGGTGTCCACTGACAACATGCTGACTCTCAATGCCTCTGGACCATTGGACTGGACAGTCCCAAACAGCCCATACTCAAGGTGAAGGCACTAGGCATCGAGACTTCTGGTCATGTCTCTTCTCTGATATCCCTCTTGACACCCTCCATCTAAGGCCTCTGGATGTCTTCAATGCCTCTGCTTTCTCGCTCCTTCAGCTGCCCTCCCCAAAGTAAAGCATCGTTGGCTTCCCCTCCAGATTGTCTAACAGCTGCTCCTGATAAGTACCCAGGCCGCTGAGTTTCTGAAGGAAATGAAGCACAGCCGGCGGATGGCTATGGTTACTAGAGAAAGAGGAGCTCACAAAGTCCTCCAGTGGAAACTCAGAGGGAGAATGTTCGTGTTTAGCAGGGGAAGGGAGGGTCACAGCATTCGAGGAACAGAGGTCAGATTCAAGGAGTAGGATACCAGAGACCTAGAGTATAACCTCAAAACATTCTGATCATCGGATTTGTGGATTTCAAAACAATGAAAATGACCATGAATAAAAGAGGGCGAATACATAATGATAGAGAGGTCAATTCCCTAGGAAGAAATAACAATCCTAAACATGTATGTACCTAACAATAGAGCCAAGTACAAACACGAGTCAAAATATAGGAGGCAAAACTGATAGAACTAAAAAGAGTAAAACATATATGCACTATTATAATTGAAAAATTCCATACCGCATTTTTTTTTTTTTTTTTTAGTAGTTGGTAGGTCAGGTGGGTAGAATATTAGTAAGGAGACAGTTGACCTGGGCAGCACTACAATCAATGTAACTGACATTTTTAGAGTATTCCATTAACAACAGGAGAGTACATAGTCTTTTCAAGCTCAGAAGGAACATGCACCAAGATAGATCACATTCTAGCCATAAAACACATATTAAAAAATTAAAAGAATGGAAGTCATAGAAAGCACACCGTCATACTACAACAGAATTAGGCAAGAAATTAATAACTAAAAGACAAATGAGTAATTCCCAAATATTTTGAGATTAAATGGCATCTTTTAAAAAATTTTTTTAATGTTCATTTATTTTTGAGAGAGAGAGAGACAGAGACAGAGAGAGAGTGGGGAGGGTCAGAGAGAGAGAGGAAGACACAGATCCAAAGCAGGCTTCAGGCTCTGAGCTGTCAGCACAGAGCCTGATGTGGGGCTCAAACCCATGAACCGTGAGATCATGACCTGAGCTGAAGTTGAATGCTTAACCGACTGAGCCACCCAGGCACCCCGGCATCTTTTTTTTATTTTAAGTTTATTTATTTATTTTGAGAGAAGGAGAGAGAGAGAGAGAGAAGAGAGAAGAGAGAATCCCAGTCAGGCTCTGCACTGTCAATGTGGGGGCTCTGTGCAGGACTGAAACTCATGAACCATGAAATCATGACCTGAGCTGAAATCAAGAGTTGGATGCTTAACTGACTGAGCCACCCAGGTGCCCCTACACAGCATCCTTCTAAATAGCACAAAAGTCAAAGATGATTTCATGAGAGAAATTTTATTTTTTTTAATATTTAATGTTTTATTTATTTTTGAGAGAGAGAGAGACAGCGTGAGAAGGGGAGGGTCAGAGAAAGAGGGAGACACAGACTCTGAAGACAGGCTTTGGGCTCTGAGCTGTCAGCACAGAGTCTGACGTGGGGCTCGAACCCATGAACTGTAAGATCATGACTTGAGCTAAAGTCAGACGCTCAACCGACTGAGCTACCCAGGCGACCTTCATGAGAGAAATTTCAAAACACATTTTTAACTAAATAAAAATGGAAATATAACTGATTAAAATTTATGGGATGCAGCAAAAGCAGTGTTAAAAGTAAAATTTATAGTACCAAATATATATTTTAGAAAAAGAAGGAAGATCTAAAATCAATAATATAAGATTCCACCTTAGGAAAATACAGAAGTAAAAGTAAATTGAGTTTAAAATAAGCAGAATAAAATAATTGATAAAAATCAGAGCAAAATCTATAAATTCGAAAACAAGAAAATAATCGAGAAAATCAATGAAACCCAAAAGTACTTATTTGAATAAATCAATAATATTGATAAACATCTAGCCAGGCTAACCCTGAGAAAAAAGAGCACAATTTTAAAATATTAGAAATGTAGGTGGGATCATCACCACTGATACCTTGAACATTAAAAGGATGATTAAAGTATGAAAAG
The DNA here is from genome assembly GCF_003009895.1 of Hyaena hyaena. Taxonomy (NCBI): domain Eukaryota; kingdom Metazoa; phylum Chordata; class Mammalia; order Carnivora; family Hyaenidae; genus Hyaena; species Hyaena hyaena. The sequence continues at coordinate 3,101,084 of NW_024080722.1, forward strand.
TTATATCCACACAATTTTGATACCTAAATAAAATTGACAAAGTACCAAACCCTTTCAAAAATAATCTGAATACAATGACATATGTTTTAAAATGAATCAATAATTAATAAACTTCAAAAAAATCATCAGCCCAAGCTGGTTTAACAGGTGAATTCTACTAAACATTTAACAAACCAATGATACCAAGCTGCTACAATTTCTTCCAGAAACCAGACGCAGAGGGAACATTTCCTAATTCATTTTATGAGGTTACCACTACCCTACTAAGAAAACTAGAAAAAGACATTACAAGAAAACTACAGACCAATCTCTCTCATTAACACTGATGAAAAATTCCTCGATAAAACATTACCAAACCAGATCAAGCAATGTATTTAAAGAATTAAACAATACCACCAAATGGGATTTATTCCAGGTATTCAAGGCTGGTCCCCAAACTCGGTAATATAATCTAATTAGCAAGTCAAGAAAGAAAAGACACATGATTATATCAATTGATGAGGAAAAGCATTTGACATACTCTAACACCTCATCATGTTAAAAACTCTCAGAAAAGTAATAATACAGGTGAAATTCTTAAATGTGATAAAGACTATCTAAATAAAAAATTGTTATGGCTCAAATCATACTAAATGATCAAAAACTGGGCACTTTCCCCTAAGATCAGAACAATCCATCACTTTTTAGTACTATAATTTTGTCTTCATGTCTAGTAGGAAAAATCCCTCCTCATTCTTTTTTTCCAAAATTCACTTAGGCCTTTGTGAAAATTTTATTTTTCTATGTATGTTTTGGAAATTTTTCCAAGTCTTCAAAAATGCTAAAATGTGCTAAACTTTTCAGGTGTTTTGGGATTGTAGACAATTTTGCAAATACCATTCAGCATCTCCTACGTGCTGGGCAACACTGAGTAACATCTGCCATGGGCCAGACACAGTGTAAAAATGTTTTACATGTTTTATTGCATACATTTCTCACAAAAACTCCATGATGATTACATGCTATAGGCCTTATAAAGGACACGAGGAAAAGTTATAGGACTTTACCAAGGTCACTTTCTCAGAAAGCATCACACTTGGTATTCAATCAAGTCAGTATGACTTCAGCAATTCTTAGGTGTGTATTATTTCTCAGGTAATTAAACATAAATTGGACTTAGAGTAGCTTCCATTTTCTCTAGGAAGCCAGTCAGCATACTTCCACACTCTTTGATCCCTAATAGAAGTCATAGGTGCCCCCTTGGAACTCCCATGACTCTGTCTACTGCTGTATGATGAGGTAGAAGTAGAAAATCTCTTTGGGGACATGTGTCCATAGCATGAAGATTGGGAATATCTACTTTCATGACAGCTTTGGGATAAATAGGATAGATAACATACACCCCTCCCTCCCTAGAGTTGTTAGATTTGCTTGAATTTGATTCAGTGGGAGGGATATTAACATTTAAACAGCATAAGCAGTAAGAATGTAAGAGGGAAAAAGAAATGATTACCCCAAGGAAAGTAGTTTATTCATCTTTAGGGAACTGATCATTGCTAGTTATAGATATGCTTCTCTGTATCCTGTCCCTAGCCATGGAGGACAACCTCTTTATCTTCCTAAATTCCATGACTGCCTGAATGCTTGACTTCAGATGACATCATTGTGCCCAAATGGGAACTATACACTTGATTCACATTCCCTTTTCCTAGTCTCTGTGGGACTACATTATAGACTTTGGGCTGCTAGCAATTGTTGACATATTTATTCAATAAAAATGGGTCTTTCATTTCTATAACATCCAATATCAACAAACAATTTTATTATCTTCATGAAGATCCCAAAGGAAAAAAAAATTTAAAAATAAGCAGCTAAGGCTAAGGCACATGAAGTCTTTGGTGGCCTCATTTCAGAAGCCCACAAATTCATAAGTTGACTCTTAACATAATAGGACAAGCTTATTCGTCTCCAGTTCTTCTCTTCCCCCAGGCAGTGAACGGCAACTTTGACTACTGAGGGCTGTCTCCACTTTGTATGCGATCAGTTAACTGTAATTCAGGCTATCTGACATCTCAAGAAGAATATAAGTGAAGTGAGGAGATTTTCATCAAGTATCGTAACACCGATATCAATATAATGTTAATTAATTGTGAGTGAATTGAGAAGGATGTAAAGCTGTAATTACTATAGTATTCTAAGTTGATATAAATATGTATGTTATAAATATATGTTTCTAAAATATGGTTAACTGTATGGGGAAAAGGCCAACAAGAAATACCGCAAAAATGGAATAGTGGCTATCTCTAAATGGTGGAGTTACAGTGCTTTTACACTTTATTTTATGAATGTTATACACTGAACATTGGGGTAAGAATGGCTGGCTGTTCACCAAAATATATGCTTTCCTTCCACAGTGGAGAGTTTGCTTAGAAAATGCTATTTGGCAGGAACTCGGTTCCCCAGGAACTGTGTCTGGGTAAGGCCATATGACTCGATACTTGCCTGTGGAATGGGAAAGGACAGGATGCATGTCACATGAGGCCTAAGGTAGTGAAAGAAGCTGCTGGGCCTCTTGTATCTACAGTTTCCATCAGAGAGGACATTGAAGTCCTAAAAGATGTCAGAGCCTCAGAAAGCAAAGAACCTATTTCTCTGAGTTGCCACTTGGCACCTACTGCTGAACAGGAGCATTTATATTGGTGGATTATGTAGGCAAAAAAACCATATAAGCTTCTGTTTTAATCAACTTCCTTTTCCTGAGTTCTCCTAAGAAAAGAACATTAAAAAAATTTTTTTTAGAGAAGTAGTTTGTAGGGCTTTGATCCAGGAGCAAGAGTGAGAGGTCAGTGAAGTGAGTCAGAGAAAGAGGAACAGGGATTGCAAGGATGCACTGAGTTGACCAACACTGTAGACAGCAGGTGCTTGATCCCTCTAGGACTGCCAAGGAGGCTTTGACATTCATCTCAGATCTATGTACCTACAATAGAGAAGGAGGAGATATTTGTAATATCTGCTTCCAACTCCTGCTGGTCAGGAGCAGACACCTCTTGGGGCATTGACTCTCTGGATTCCAGACTGAATATGTTTACATACAGAATATTTATTTCATGTAGGTGTCCCTTGATATGTAGTCAGAGAAGCCCTGTGACAAAAAGCTAGAGGTACCTGATGAATGTCTAAGGCAGGATACTGCTCAATTATACCTGAATTAGGCCATTCGCCCCTGACATGGCTAGAACAAGAGGTGAGGTCCAAAGGATTCAAAGTGTGCCAAGAGGTGTTTGGTACTCACTGAAAATATGGGATTGATTTATTACAGTGTCTAACCTGGTCTTAACTAAACAGGCATATATTAACCTTATAATCAGAAACACACACACACACATTTTTGTTTGGTTTTGTAAAATAGCTCAGTATCCTTATGACACTTAATGATTTGCATTGAAAGCACAACTGTCAAGTGAAACATGCTAGTCATCTGAGAGTCTTACATCATTTCTCAGCTATTTAACCATCAAAGGCAGTCAATTCCACCTTCTAAACAATATTCAGAATTGCTCCTACTTCTGGATCTTCTGCCCTGCTTTAGCCGGGGCCTTTATCAGCACATGCCCCAAGCATTGCTATAGCCTTCAATCTCCCCCATTTGTTGTTTATATCTAAAATTAAATAGGGATGCAGTAAAATTCTATTTAAAACTTATTTCAAGGGCTCCCTATTGTCATAAACTCTGAGCTCTTTTTAAGGTATTCTATACGCTCCATAATCCAGCCCAAACACACATCTCTACCTTACCTCAATCACCCCCAAGGCTACACCTGGCACTTTGAGGTAAATAATAGAAATACATAAGGTACCACAAACCATTTGGATTATGTATGCGCCTCTCTTTACTAGGAAGGCTTTCCCTCATTTTACCTAGAGCAGGAGTTAAGCAACCACAGCCCTCAGTGAGCTACCACCAATGAGCTGAGAATGTTTTTTACATTTTTCAAGTGATTGGAAAAAAAATTTTAAGATGATAATAGTTGTGACACATGAAAATTATATGAGATTCAGATTTCATTGCCATGAATACAGATCTTTTTGGAACACATCTATGCTTGCTTACTCATTTACATGTTGTTGAGGGCTGGTTTGAGGCTACCAAGGCAGAGGTGAGTTATTGTCAGAGATTTTCAGCCTACAAAGCCTAAAGTATTTGTTATCTGTCTCTTTATTTAAAAAGAAAGAAAGAAAGAGAAAAAAAAGAAACAGAAAAACCAACAACAACCACCAAAAAACATTTGCAAAGAGCATCTACCCTTCCTTCAAACTCTGCCCACAAAGGGCCATTCCACATCTCTGTCCCTACAAAACTGAGTTGTCACCTCCAGGAAAGCACAATTCCCATCTAGGGTAAACTGTGCACTTATGTATCTTCTCCCCATGCTATCTCATTACCTTTTGGGGAGTCAAGGTTATGTCTTATTTATCTCTGATTATCCTCTGACTACCTGAATGGTGCCAGGTGTGCAAACAGGATTAGTCAACATTTGAATCTATCTAGCTCTGAGCCCTGCTTCCTTTTCTGGAACTTGGTGTTTAAGAGCATGAGCTCTGGCATTGCATTGCCTGAGTTTGATGCTGGATCTCGCATGTAAGGCTGTATAGCCCTGGAGTCATCCTAACCCATCTAAGCCTCTGCCTTCTCATCTAAGAACCAAAGATAATAACAGCAACTGCAGCATAGGCTTGTTGTGAGAATTACATATGATAATATATGTATGGTACTAAGCACAGTGCAAGCACATAGTACATTTTCAGTTAATATTAGCTATTATGATGATGATTGTGTAATTCCTAAAAGCTTAAGTGAAGCCCCGGGGTCTCTAGGGAGATGTCACTGACCAAACAATATTCCCTACATACGCAGCTCCATCGTGCTACTTGTGCTTTAGCTATTTTAATGTGCTCATGTGTTGTTAAATAAAATGGTGTGCTTGCTGAGGCAAGGGACAAGATAGGCTTGAAAAAAATAATCTTTCCATTTTATCTAAGGTTCTCTGTCAATCTTGTTTTGCTTACATATATCTTCTTCCCACTGTGTTTATTTTCCTTTTCTTTCCATCTTCCCTTCCAAAAGCTCTCTCTGTCTCTCACTGCTTCCCCAATTTGCCCAATTGCCTCACTCTGCTCTTCCTCCTCTTCAGCCTCCCTTTACTCATCCCCATCTCCAGTCCCTTGCTTTTATTGTTTTCTCAGTATGTTACCCTCTCTCTCTTCTGCCTTCTCTTTTATTTTTTTCCTCTCCCTTCCTCTCTCTTCTGAATTTGTTCTTTGCCTTCTTTCCATCCAAATTCCCTCTCATTTTGCTTCTTTCTGTCATTTCTCTGTCATATCCCTGGTTTCCCTTCCTTTTTTCCTCCTCCTCCATCTCTCTGCCCGCTCATGCCACTGATGCTGAATGCCTTCCCTGGGTCCTGTGTAGGGGTAGAGGCTCCCTGCCCCCAAGATGACCAGCACATCAGCAAAAAGCTATTAGTCACCTAGCAGAGGAAGAAGACAGTTGTCTGAGGGAGTGTGGTGCTTGGGGAGCATCTCGAGGCCAGGCAGAAAATGGAGTGGTCAGGAAGGAAGAGGAGGCGGTGTTTAATGGAATGGAAATAAAATAGGTGAGAGAAAATGAGATGGAAAAGCAGAGATGTACGACACAAGAGAATTTAGTTGGAATGAGATTGTCATCAGATCAGCTGGGGGGAGAAAATGGAAAAACAATCCTGTTAAAGCGAATTCTTTGTCATAACCACATGGTTTATATTCTCAGCTTGCTGGTTTGGCTTCTCAACACTGTTTTGTTCCTTCCTAATCATTTTGTTTGATCCTTCTCTTCTCACTAGACTTTGCTATTTACCCAACCCTGTCTGTTTCCCATTTGCTGATTTATTTTCTTGGGCACTTTGGGCTGGGCAAGGGTTTAGAAAAAAGCCATGCAGCACAATGGTTAGAAGCACAGATTCAGGAGTCAGAACAGACTTGAAATCTGGCTCTAAAAATCAAAATGTTTCTGTTATGCAAGAACGCTATGAAGTTACTTCTTCATATTACCTATTACCCTGCACATGTTTTGGAACAGATTAACTTAGACCACAATCTCATTTCTCCTCTTACTAGTTTTGTGATCTTGGTGACTCGTTAATGTCTCTGGTCTCATTTATCTTTATCACGGGGATAACACTCTTATAGATGAGGTTGTTGTGAAGACTACATAAGATCACTGAAGCCAAGTGCCAGGTAAAGTGCCTGGCACACAGTCAGGCTCTACCAATGTCTGCTGGCTTGTTATTACTATTTTAATAGACTGTTCAGCCCTCTCTTCATTATAGGTTGAGATTAGCCTTCTTGGATTATCTATGTTCTGTCTCGTATCATCACTCTAGACATCTTGCACTACACAGCCCCTCTCTTTATTAGGTCACCTTTCCCTGACTGATGCCCAGGAAAGGCCAGGATTTGCTTAGTAACAAGATTTGCATCTTGTCCTACTTTAAAACTGCATTCAACCCCACCCACCCATCCTTACACCCTCCCTTCCTCTTGGTTCCTGCTGAGGGAAAGAGGAGGAAAAGGTTGAGCCATCTCCCAGGAGAAGCAACCCACCCCATGAATTCACCACTCTCAGTTTAAATAGATATCCACAATTAAATATACATCAAACAAACTCCCCCCAGTGGATGAGTTCTGCTCCCAGTGAGAGTTTTATCACAAAAACCTTTTCTTTCCATCTCTCTCCTTTCCACCCCCAATTTCACCACCCCCGAAGCCTGCCCTTTGGAAATGCTCTTTACACCCACCCTGTGCTTTTAACCCTGGTATTATGAGGGTGCAACCCAGCTGGAAATTTCCAAAGATGATTTCATTGAGTCCTACTAAATGCTTCATTTCAACGCAAGGGGGTGGCTGGCCTGTGCACCAAAGGGAGACAGTGAGGTTTACTGAGTACCCTGTCAACCTGGGGTGCTGAAGCTGCTTCGCTACAATATTGCTTGACTCCTGGCAAGACTCTCTGCTATACTTTATTTCAGTTTCTTCGATGGCACAATGCCAAGGGACGCTTACAGTTGCTTCTGGCTCTAGTATTCAATATCCCAAACCCTATTCTGGTTTAAAAAAAAAAAATAGATATCTGCAGAGCCTTCATTGCTGCTTTATATATTCATTATGTGGATAATAGCATAACTTTTTGAAAATTACCACCATCTTTAACCCACTCCCTCAGCTCATGATATGCAAATACCAAAAGCATGCATGTCTAAAGAGGGCTATGGAGAAAAGCCACCTTGCTGAAGATGGGAAATAGTAACATGGCTGTGTGACAGTGAATTAAAGAAGTCTCACTCCAATGCCAAACTATCAAATTTTGAAAAGAAAAATACTTGGTACCATTTCTTCAAATACAGAAAACGTTTATATAAAGGTAAAATCAGGGATGAAGAGGAAATCAAGGGAAACAAAGACACTTGGAAATAACAGTCTAACAAGGAAACAAATTAATCCAATGTTGTGGGCGTGGGGAGCGTTGTTTTCTCTAGCGTACATTTTATTCTGGTTGTCTGTTTAAGCAAAGAATTGTGATTTCATCAGGTGGGCTTCGTATCACATATTGGAAGGTAATGCCTGTTTAATGCTAACCCCACATCCTCAAATATGTCTGTTATAGAAATGAGTGAGCACTGAAGAGGAAGACATGACAGTAAATAGAAAGATCTGATTCTAACACATTATCTTACATTCTAGATGGAAAAAAAAAACACTTAAAGAAGCCAAAATGGAGCAGTCAATGAAACTTAGGAAAAGAAAAAAATAGAAGAGGGATGTTGTCAGGCAAAATTTGTGGTATAGTGGGCAGGAACACTGGACTGGGAACAAAGAGACCTGGCCCACAATCGAAATATTATCAAACTGCCTTGTGATGCTGTGAGCCTCTACAAACTTCAATAGATGCACATGCTAAAACAGGGAAACAAATAGCTTTTTGTACTCTTCCTATTATAAAAAGTTACTATGAGAATCCAATGAAATAAGGACAATGAAGGTGCTTTGTTAACTGTACACACATAACCAACATTTTTATTATGAAACATTATTCCCGAATGACTGAAACAGCGGTGGTTCTAAGGTTACTATAGAGCAGTGCATCCCAAAGCCATCTCAGAGTTCTAAGGTCTCTGAATGAAATTGCAAACCCTAAATGAATCTTTAATCTCTTTGTGTGGTGCCCTTCCTCTTACCTGAGAGACAGATTCAGGGGGATTAAGTCTCCAGAACAGGATGTGAACTAATGGAGAGACCTATAGCACTTCCTCTGTTTACTTTGCTTGAGGGGCCTTGCCCCAGATGAGGCATGGGTTTTTTTCCACAAGTAGTTGGAGCTTTCCTTCTGTGCTAGTCTTGAACCTTTACTGGTAAGTGGAAGCATGGCCTTTTTCTCCATCCCACAGTATAGCAATCCTTACACTAACAAAGTTGTCCTGTGGTAAATGCTTTATGAAGGGATACTGTACTGTACCCTGTGATCTCATGTACAGTAAGAGTCCTTGCTAACTGTCTTGACTAGCATCACCTTCTACAAGTATGTCTCAGTGCTGACTAGATTAAATAGAAGCATTTGATTGAAATAGACCAACCAGAATTCCTTCCTGAGAGTGTGGGGGAGAGATTAGATGAGGATATCTGAGTGACTAGACATGCAAACCCAACTTCCATTATGTGGGTATCTTTCTCTTTTTCACTTTCTGGGTGGACTGGAAAAGTAAAGGAAGTTTTTGGGCTGGGTGAAGATGAAACAGAAATAAGGCAGTTTCCTCCATCTGAGTCCACTATTAAGTGTGGACTATCAAGTGTGGACTACCAAGTCTCCAATGCATTTTGGCCTCAAGGATCCATGCATCTCTCTCTTGTGTTTATAATAAGGTTTCTTTTCATTTTAAATTGCCTAGCAGTAGTTGCTGTGGTCTGAAACCAACTAAATAATATGTCTTCAGAAATTCACACTGATTATGTGAAAGGAGACCTGAGGTTAGGTGCCAAGCAGCATAAATGCTCATCCTTAACTCACAAGCAACACTATGGGAACATTGGCAAGTTGCTTATCCTTCTTGAGTCTCAATTCCGTCACTTACAATCAGCAAAAATAACCTGAGCTCGCTTGGAGGCTGGCTGGGAATCACTGATTTAGAAGAGTTTTATGAATTATGCAAATATGAAAGATTATTATAAAAGATGTGTATTTAAGTTATTTCTTCTAAAATGCATGTCTAGTCTAATTCAGAGGCCCTCTAACATCAGGTTCTAAATTATATTTTGGATGTTACCCCATCCAGCAACTGAGCTAGATTACACACTCTCTCCTTGTGCCCTGTCATTGTTTGTTCCTATGCTGCCTCCAGGCAGAACCAGGATCTCCAGTAACTATCTCCTTCCTCCTGTCATCCCCATATCTCCTTTGGCCAGTGTCAATTTTGTGCCTTCATCTTTGAAGGAAGAGCTCCAAAGCTGAAGTCTCCATGATTATCTCTTGGATACAACCAATGAGAACTCTTTCCATCTTCCCAGAATAACGTGGGCACTTTATACCACAGCTAACATCCTGCTTTATGGTACTCAGTGTCCTATCAACTTGTGATGGAGAACTGAGAGTGGAAAGATAGGCAGACATGCATTTAAGTCTTGTCTTGGCATCTTATAAGCTGTTTGAGTTGAGAAAGTTCCTTAACTGCTCCGAGCTGGTTTTCTTATTTTGAAAAAGGAAGATGAATAATGGAACTTACTTCAGGGATATTTTGGAAAGATTAGACAACACAGAGAATATTAAACATTTTGCACAGTCTTTGACATGTAGTAATAAACTGTACCTATTGTGATATTCCCTATACCAATCCTGACTTGTTTTCCCTGGGATCCATTTTTGTCCTTTGTGGGATAGAGCCCTGTAGGCTGCACACTCCAGATTCCCATATAAACTGGCATACAGATATATTCAGCCAGCAGGGATACTGAAATGAGACTGGAGGGTGAGAAGAAGGGAGAGAGTAAAGTATTTCTCCCTTCAACCCCCAGCTCTATCTCTACCTCACATGGTGTCTACATTAGTGACTGTCTCCCATGTTCCTCTGGGAACACTTGCTGTGGTTCCGCAAGATCCTGGCTCAGGATTCTAATAGAATGATTTCTTCCCATTTCCCTCAAAAGCTTAGGGATGGTGGTAGATTTCGACTGTTGCTAATCTTGAGTTGTCTCACTTTCCCTTGTTGGCTTCTAAACTTTCCATCATCTGTGTACTAAATTATCTGTACCACATTTCCTCTTAGAGTAGTTTCTGTTTCCCTGGCTAGACTGTGATTGGTACAGCCCACCCCACCCACATCTCAAGTAGACTGCAAATTTATTGTAAATAGAGATTATGTCTATGTCTTCTAGAATTCCTTAGAGAAAATTATATATTCAGCTAGTACTAGACACATGTTTCTTGGGTGTAATATATTGAACACAGTGACTTAGCAACTTCTGCCTGTCCCTACAATCAAGTGCATCATCTTTCTTTGGACATTAGGTCTAAGCCCATATTGCTGTGTGGGCAATGTCCCTTCAGATGTCTCCTCTGTCTACCCTCTGATGGTGCCTAGCCACCCAGGTACCAATGACTAGAAGAAAGAGTTGTGTTGATCACGGGCTATAGCCCATCTTCTAAGCAGCTTCCTCTGTAACACTGTCTTCCTAGATGTAATAAAGATTTTATGCATCAGATTTAGTTCTGTCTCACTTTGTCTGATGTGTTAAATATATTTCATTTTCACTCATTCCAGTGTGTCTACAGGCAAAAGTTTTCAGAATCTGAAAAACCCATTTAGTAAACCTAACTTTTAGTAGTGAAAGGGTCCATGGTTCAAGATATGGGACTAAATGCTACCTGTTCATACCTTTATCTTTTCTAGATTCTGAATCTAGATTTCAGAAATTAGGCAGCAAGTGTTTCTTCTTTTTAATAGAATTTCCTGCTTAAAATATTAAAACCATGTCATGCAGACTGCCTCTTTCAGTTGCCATAGCAGATATTCATAATCAAATATACAATATTCTCAAAGGGTCTTGAAAGAATTCTCAAAACACCTTTGCAGGAGACCACTGCCAATTGATTGGGGCTGATTCTCAAGATAAAATGTGTTGTCATCTCTTCTCAGTATTTTGCTTTTCAAAGTGTGGGCATGATAGCTGCCTCCCTATATCCAACTTTCCTCTCCTCCATTTCTGAGAAGTCATGAGCTTAGGAGAGATTAAGCATCTGAGCCTGTGTGCTACTCACAGTTTATCTAACCCATTGCTACAGTGACTTTTTTGGGTGACAGAGGCATTCCATGCTCATGGCCAACGACATTGATTTAGGAATGGACATGTGTCTGAAGTTGGATCAGTTAAGTCATGAAAGGAGATTTTCTAAGGGCTTTTGAGAAATAGTCCCCTTGATCTTCTAGGAAAGTAATCCAAAACCATCCCGCTAGCTCTTCCTGGGTAATGTGGGATGAGAAACAGCTGAATAATTTTCACCCCAGGAGTGAAACCAGCCTTATGAGGAAGGTGAAACTGCCACAAAAGAAAGCAGAGCAGACAGATGGAAGGACTTTCTTTCAGAAATCACTGAACCACTGAATCAAACCCACCTGAGGAGTTTCCTACTCTGGATATCTACTTTATGAGCTCATAGATCCTCTTCATCATTTGGATCAGTTGGAGAATTTGCTGTTACTGAAAGCCACATGCAACAGTACATCCAGCCTCGGCCTCGAGGAAGTTCCGCTGCGCTCACTACCAGCTCTCTACATAAAGACTGGCTCCTGCTCTCAGATCACATCAGGCTCATTTTTCCCTCTTCATTGTTCTTAGTTAAATGCTCACTCCCTACAGATCTCTACACCTCACAGCACCTGACTCACCTTCTTCACAGCTGATTTTGATTTGTTTTACTGCCCTGAATAAGCCATAGCTTATTAGTCTTTTTTCATATTCTAATACTCAGTAAGGACATCCTTTGGAGAAGGGGAGGACATAGTCTTACATAGACTCTGATTTAAGAAGTTTCAGAGTTGAACTGTCAACGTGGAGTGAAACTACCTGAGCTGGCAATTCACTATATTGCTTTTCTTCTTTTGTGTGTTGTTTTAAGTGAGTATCAGAGAATTTTATAGTTGAATGGGACCTTAAATGATGTGCTAGCCAAATCTCCCTAGATAACAATGAAGTCAATAGAGGTCTAGAAATGCCAAGTGAATTGCTCTGTATCAGCTGGGGATCTTGGGGAAGGGTTGTAACTCAGGTATGCTGCCTCCCAGCCAGTGCTCTTTCTGACCTAATGCCCACTTTCTTTCACACTGCAAGTATTTTAATGGGGGCCTCTCTCACAGATATTCTGCATAGAACTCTGAGAATTGTCTACTTTCAGACAGAAAATCAAGTGGAGATGGAAATGGTGCTGCTGTCATTCACCCGCAGAACAAGGGCCTGGTCAAGCATACTGACAGGTTCAAGATTCTCCCATAATTCCCCAGATCAAGAACTATGGAGGCTGTCAGGTTGTCTATGACAGCAGGGGAGGCCAGAGTGGTTCAGACTTTCAATCCAGTCAGATCCATTTTCAGGTTGGTAATTTGAAGTGAATTTCCTAAGAAACCAGAGAAAGAGTAACAACAAAAATTCAAAAACCACCTGATCCTATTTTATTACTTAAATCCAAAGCTCTTCAAAGATTCCTATAAAATATTATGTGAGGCCACAGAAGCTTTCAGAAGGCAGTGCATCCTAGTGGTTAAAGGCCATGACTTCCAGAGTCAGACACCCTAGTCCCCATCCCTCTCTCCACTTACTGGCTCCATAATCTGGGACAGCAAGTTAACCCCTCCAAGACTCTGCTTCCACTTCTGCAAACTGGGCATTTGAGTAGCAACTATTGCATAGGATTTGGGGGATCTCTAAGTAAGTTTAGTAAAATGAATAGAATAGTGTCTGGCAAATAGCACACTCAAAATAAGTGATCACTATTAATATCATCGTCATCATCATTATCAGGTATAATTTTTATTTTTTGCAGGAAAGAAAAAAAGGATATATATAAAAAGAAAAAAATGAAGAAGAAAGACAAGCAGTAAATAAGTATGGGAACCAAAGTAAGAGGAATAAGAAGTGCAGAAGAAAAGATGGAGGAATAAAAGGAGAAAGGGCAGAAAGGAAGACAGGTGATTGACTGGGTTTGTTCTATTCATGTATATTGAACACTGACATTTCTGCTTGTCCCGGTAATGATCCTGCATGAAGTTCATAAGGGAGAAAAATATTAAGTAAATAAATAAACACCAAAAAAACTATAGTTACAACCAGCTGTAAATACTACATCATATAGTCAAGGTAGACCTCTCTGTGGAAAGGACATTTACAGTAAGTTTTCTATAACCTAAGCATGATACAAGGCATATTTGTGCACATTATATATTTATTCATTTAGTTTTGCATCCTCTCCTTTATTCATTCTTCATTTATTTTGTAGCAACCATATTCCAGACCTTTAACATCATGGTTTGTATACACAGAAGAGTGTCCATTTGGTCAAGGAGCTCCTTGTTCAGCAAAGGAGACAGGTGTGTTAAGGAATAAAGGTCATGAAGCCTGGTGGGAGTCATGAAGCAATTCATAAGAGAATGGAAAGTTATTCCTAGGGGATGGTCAGGAAAAGACCCAGAAGAAAACTAGTATTTTTTCACAAGTGACTCTATGACTCTTAACCAGTCTCTACTGCAATTCAGAGATGTCATCTCATCTGTGAAACTATCTCATCTGGGAGAGAGGTCATGAGAAAGACCCTGAAATTCAACATAGTCCAAGAAAGGGACGGAGCCCAGGTTCAGAGTCTCTCTGCTCCATGAAAGTACATGACACGGAGGGAGGGATAGGAGGTGGTGTTTCAGGGAAAGTTGCCATTAAGAGGACTGAGAATAGCACACTTGGGTCTTGTAGACAGAACTCGGCACAGTAAGTGACTAGCAAGGTCACACAACTCTGCCATTAGCAATAGTGGTGCAGAGAGTTTTCCATTGTGCTTCGACCTCTCATGACCAACCCACTGAGGCTCTCCTACCTCATCTGCTTTCTTCCAGTTTCTCAGCCAAATCACACCCACTCTCTTTCAAAGACTCACAAAGTGCCAACTCTTTATAGAGCTGATGTCAGCTGATGTCAGAAAAAGGGGCTGGCATACTTACTGTGAAACAATACTGCCACATTAGGCTCATAGTGGGTGTCTGGACTAGGAAGGCAGGGAGAGACGGAGTCCTAGTCATTAGGGTCCACACACAGGTAGGCTTCAGGAGTTGCATAATTCCATAGAAATTCAGGCCTGATATTATGAGCACGTACCCATGTGCATTTTTGTAGAAAGGGGGGAGGGTTTGTGTCTTTCGTCCAGTTTTTGAGAGATCAATGACATTAACATGCCTAGTAATTAAATACTTATCATAAGCTTCTACCTTCTACACACTAAGACCAAGTTTGAGTAATCAATCTGGCCATATTCATAAATAAGAAGAAAATTTGTATTTATCAAATTATAGCTGTACAGAGCACTTTATACATATTATCACAGCTGACTATAAAAAATAAATGAGAGCTCATTTCCCCCATTTCTACAGCTTTGGAAATACCCACAGAGAGGTTAAGCAATTTGATCAAGACTACAGTACACGGCAGAATTAAAACTGGAAGCCAGATCCCCAGGATTTTAGGATTATATATATTTTTAGTTGTCTTACATTCTTTCATCTTCAAAGGTTTAAATACAGAAAAAAATTCATATGTTGACTAAAAAAACAGAGGAACCTGTAAATTCATAGCATGCATAAAGAGCTTATTTTCTCTCACTCAAATATACTGTATTCTGCCACTTTTATGATGACATTCTATGTATTAATAGAGTTAATTTTACTATAAAACTATGGTAGGAGAGCAGGTCTTGCAAAATGGGCAACTTTGGCATGAAGATTATTCTGAACTGAAGGCAATCAAGACCCTATGGGTCAAGAGAAACTTTTGTCCCTCCCTTAACTACACTGAAGAATCTAAATTGGGGGTCTTTCCTAGAATAAGGGTAACTAGCAGAGATACATTTCATCTAGTGACCCATCTGTATGGCAGGGCAAACATCTAATTTCCAAACATCTGTTTTTTTTGTTGCCCTGTGGATTACATTACTTTTTCCTACCCGCTTGTCTTCAGTCCAGGATGACACATATACCTCATTTTGCCTGTCTTTGGTGGAATTTCCATATCGATGTGGATTCCCTGTATGTACACTATTAAATTTTATTTTCTCTAGTTAATCTGTTTCATGTCAATTTGATTCTTATTCCAGCTAGAAGGACTTTTGAGGAGACAAGAAATCTTGCTCTCCAGCAAAGGTTATCATGTTAAGCTTGGCAATGAGTTACTATTATGCCACCAGAAAGATAGCAAAGCTTGGTAGGCTCTGAAAATTTGAAATACAAGTCTGGGTCTCCATTATCCCAATCAGCATAACAAGGTGTATTATAATGACAAAGAGACCTATTCACTACTTTATTATGGCCCCTTCTATTTCCATTTACTCACTGACTTGTTGAGATTTTGTCAAGGAATGGAAATAGAATGGAATTCAGAAGGAAGCAGGCTTGCATTGCATTTGGGATCCATCATTTAATTGTAGTACTGATAAGAAAAACCAAAATAGAGTGCCTGTCATGTGTGTACTACAGAGTTGTTTTGTGTCTACAACTAGGCTAAGAATGTGATGGTCATTATCTTATTTAATCTTCAGAGTGACACATCAAAGTTGATTCTCTTACTATTTTCACTTTACACACAGGAAAAAAATGAATATTGAGAATTTGCCAGGAATGTGTAGATGACTGCACGCGCGCGTGCACACATACACACACACACACACACACACAAACTAGTTCAAGGTCACAAAACAATTGTCTATCAAGCCTGGATTCAAATCCATTCTTGCAAAATTCCAAATTTCAGGGATTTGAACAAATACGATACACAGTTTCCCTTACTTTCTGGCTCTGTCCCTTTGACCTATTTATTTACCTTCTTTGGTTCACAGTTTTTTCATTTAAGACCAAGTCAAAAGGATCAGCCACAGTTATCTCAGCATACTGTTTTGAGAATTAAATGGGATCATGCATATAAAATGTTTGGGCCATAGAAGCATTCTTACAAAAGGTTATTTCCTTCCTGCTTCTGAATCATCAACCTTCTCTCTCCTTGCAGTTCTCCTCCACTGTCTCAGCTCCTCCATCCATTCCCTGCCCTGCCCCCTTGCTTGGGCACAGATGGCAGAAAGGCCCAATGACATGGGCCATCATTACCGCTAGCTGTGTGTCTGGGGTCAAGTAATTTCTTCATTATCTTTCCTTATTGCAAACAGCTTTGGTAAGAGAAAGGGTCCATTAGTAAATATTGATGCCGGCAGGCAGGGCGTGCAAACTGTCAAACAGCCGAAATGAGGGATTGTCAGTTCAGCAGCAAGAACATGAAAAGCCAGTTTAAAGCAAAGATTGAATAAAGAGCAACGTAACTAGAAGAACAAGCAAACACTCATCAACAATGAACAAAGACAAAGAAAGTTTCAGGTCGTGTTGTTTGGAACAATTGTGTAACTTATGAAAGCCTCCACTCTAAGAATTCAGTATACATCAATTTGAAAATAAATTTTAAAAAACAAAAAAGAAAAGAAAGAAAAAAAGATGCATGATAGCTACCAGGTGCAGTGTGAACTTGTTTTCAAGTTTACTTAATAATAAAGTAGTGTAGTGTGGTTATTAAGAACACAGTTTTTACATTTAGAAAAATCTGGTTGTAAAATCTGATTTGTATGACCTTGAGTTCCCTATGTGAATCTCAGTTCCCTCCTTATAAAATGGAAATTATAATGCCAATACCATAGGACTGGCATGAGGGTTAGGAAAGCATGTGACATTGTCTCTAGCACACTGTACATGCTCTAGACATGACTGATTTTTAAGAGTGATATTATCACATAACATTGTAATACAGAAGATTCTATGAATAAAAAGATAGCTTTTGAGATGGGCTTGATGTTCCAAATTAGTATGTTTTTTTGGGGGGAGGGGGCAGGAATTAGTAATAGAATGGGAACATTTCCATTGATTAATGAGAGAAGGTGAGGATTTGGCTATGCTAAATTTGTAAAGTCTGTCATATGCAGGGAGAATAGTGAAAACAACGATGCTTGGGGCAGGAGTGACAAGCAGGGGGTTGTTTCATTTGTCTTTGAACATGGTGTGTGGAGATGGGGATTGGTGGAGATAAGACTATGAGAAAAATCTGAATCCAGACCTTAAATGTCTTACATGCTAAGCCAGTACGCCAAGACTTCAATCTCTAGTAATAAAATTGTGATTGATGGTTCCCTTGAACAGGATGGAAATGCCATCATTTCTTCTCATCAGGGTGTAGTTTCATTTCTAACCTTAAATTTGATTAGTGTGGTGTTCACAAACATTGGTTCTGATGTTCAGTTGTCTTCTTTTGAGGCTCAGGTTACTGTAGGATCTCAATCAAGGTATTTCATCTTTTTCTACTTGAGTTTCTTCATCAGTAAGATGAGATCATTATATTCTCTAACTCATAATAGTAGTAAATGATAATTAAATAAGGTAATACATTGCATCATTTAGAACAGAGCCTGGCATCATTATCACCTAGTACCAAGGCCAATCAGTTACTCAATAATGCTACAGTGATTACTGAATAATTAATGGACCTCGGTAGCTGGTTGATGATGGTACTTATCATTCTTTCTCCTACAGCCAATACCTTACATGGAATTTCTTCTTTGACAGTGGATATTGCTATTATCTAAGACGTCCTGGTGTAAAACATCATGGTTTTGGCAGAACTGCAATGAAGCTACTGTAGCAGGAATGATAAATAGCTGAGGCATGATGGGGATGATCATGCTGTGAAATCAGGTCTGTGGTGGTCAGAGATAGGAATCAGAGCTCAGAGCAGCATCTACCTTCCCAGAAAATCACTGGTTAGTCTGCTGGAGGAAGAGCACTCCCATTTGAATTTTGGCTCAACCAGTGATGGATTTCCCTGCTGGTTTGTCATAATTGTGTCTCAGGCACTGGATTTTGTTGAGTAATCTTACAATTTTTATCCCCAAGCTATTCACGCACAACTGATTCTCTATCACACTCCATCCAACCAACCTCTTGCGTTGGTCTAAAGTCTAGACATAGACTGAACATTATACTTGGCAAAATTCCTCATGCCGCACTGACTGGAGCTTCACAACAACTGCTAGAGTTTAAGTAGACTATATATTGCTTTCTTGTAAGGAAATAAATAACAGAGAAAATGACTTGCGTTAAGCCACCTACCCAGTTAGTAGAAGCACTGGCCTGGAACTCTGTTGTGCCCTGCCCAGCTATATGAAGTTCTATCTCTAGCACCCTACTGCATAGAGATATCAAAATCCAATAGAGTGTGTATAGACAAGAGATATAAGAATATTACTCTCAAACCCAGATCCCAATACTTACATGATGCTCCTCTCAAAAATTTTAAATAGCCTTTCATTACACCTCATGTAACATAGCACAATAATAGGCTGTTAGTCTTACTTCAAAAGTTAGACAACTATGGGAGAGATGAGAGTTTCAGAAATAGGGCCTATAGAAGGTAGCTAAGAAAGACTGAAGCTATTTAGCTGGGAGAAGAGAAGGTGGATGAGTAACTTAATAATCTTCAAGGGTTATTAAAATACCAGCTGTTAGCCATTCCACAGAAGGTAGTAGGGAGGAAATTGCAGTAGTGAGAATTTAGCCACAGCATTATGAAGAACTTCTTTTCCCTTTAGTTATAAGGTCTATTAGACACTGAAACATGATACTAAGCAAAATTGTGGGCTTTTCCCCCTGGAAATATTCCAGGATAGGCTTGGTGGTAGTTCCCAAGCACTACCTTCTTGGACCATTAAGATCAACTCCCTTGGCACGTCTCTTACAAATGCAGATACCTGGGACCCACTTCAGATGTTCAGAGTCCCAATCACTGGGGTAGGGATGGGAGTCTACGTATTTTAAAAAGGCCCCAGGTGAGTCTTGTGTACAACCACATTTGGGAACCCCTTGTGTATGTAGAACCAGTGCAGTTTAACACAGCAAGAATATACTGAGTGCTTACTTGGTGATCCTACCACTGCTATTAGCCTCAGGGAATAAAGATAATAAAAGAATGTAGTATCATTTTAGTCCTTGTGGAGCTTTCAGTAAAGTAATTAAAGATTAATGATGAATTAGGACAACTGTTTTGCCTTTAACATAGTGTGATTTGAGGGAAGTTTCTTAATTCCTTTGGCCTGAGGTCCTAAATTGTTAAATTGAGGAGTTGAATAAAATGGTTTTATAAGTTCTTGTGAATCTTTAAAATAATACAGAATAAAGCCTATTTAGAAAAATAACTAAATCCTAATTAAAGAGTATGAGAGAGAATATCAAGAGAGAAACCAATTCATATGGGCAAGACTTGCCAGAAAAGACTCCAGGGAGAATAGGAAACTTAAATTTGGCATTGGAAGGTAGATGTGATAAAAAGATTAATGCATATGCATATGTATGTGGGGGGGCCTCAATTTTTTAAAAATACTACTGTATACTATGTACACACATGACATCATTTAATACATTACAGCATTTAATGTCTATAAAAGCGTGTGTTGTTAAATTGAGGACAATTTTTAGAAGATTTTACCATTTACTAGTCACTTAGGTGCTGTATAAATATTACCTGATTAAATAATCACTATTACATCATTTTCCAAGCAAAGTGCTGGTTTTCTATTTTTCTCCAAAAAATTCTTATGCTTGCATGGCATGAAGATATATTTGAGGGCAGAGAGAGAGAGAGAGAGAAAGGAAGGAAGAGAGGGAGGGAGGCAAAAGAAAGAAAGGAAGGAAGGAAGGCGGGCAGGGAGGGAGGAGAAAAGAAAAGAGGTTTGTGTAAGTAAAGTTAAATGAAGAGTACAGGCTACTGAAAACATGAATTTACTTTGAGTAGAGGATAAATGGTTGCTTTTCCTGGTTGTTGTGTGTTAATATAATTGGGGAGTATTAAGGAGGTGGTGCTTTTAGATTTCAATGATGCTTTTTTAAATAAAGACCGCTGAATTTATTTGTTTGTTTGTTAGTTAAACAAGGAATGCTTTGTGAATTTGCATGTCATCCTTGCACAAGGGCCGTGCTAATCTTTTCTGTATCATTCCAAGTTTAGTATATGGACTGCCAAAGCGAGCACAAGACCGCTGAATTTAAACACTGGAATATATATTCATATGGTAGCTTTAAATTTCCTAAGCAGTTATACATTTCCTTATTAAGTATGTTTTATAAATGCTTCTCATTTGTTTTTGTTGTTTGTTTTCTGTCCATTAGAAGAAGGGACTTTCCCAATCGCTCAAGGGCTTAGGCCTCATGAATTTCTGTCTCAAGTTTTCAAACACTTGATAAAGTGATCAAGTCATTTTTATCAGTGTGTGGATGACACAAATTCACAGGGCTCCTAGTAGTTATGATCTTGGGCTTAAGTACCAGTTAAACATAAATTCAAATCCCTATTCTGTCTAAAGAGCTGTGTAACTCAGAATAAAAGTAAGTATCTGAGCCATTTGCCACACTTATAAAATTGGGTTGTTTCTGTGATGATTCAATGATACAATGCATATATAATCTTTCATTGATCAAGTATGTCATAGATGGTGTAAAGTAACCCACAATCCATTCTAGCACATCAATTGTTTCCTGTGACCTCAGGCACCTTATCTATTCTGGTCATCACAGAAAAACTTCTAACAGTTATAAACCTGTGTCTCATTTTAATAATTCATGTGTCCTGTCCCTTATTGCTGGGAGCCGCACTGGCCTCTATGGATGGCAGTCACAGCAAGGAAATGGCAGTGTTTGCACAGCTTCTGCCATGAGAAATGAAAACTGGTATCTCCTGCTACTACTGGCTCATGTTGTGCTGGTATTGACCAGGCCTCACAATATTCCATATCAGACCAATATTCTGAACACAGGTAACTCATAAGGAAAAGCATATTCCTGCCTTTACAAGAGAGATTTTAGATGAAAGCTCTATGGATGATTGTCAAAAGGCTCTTCCTAAGGGCCTTGAAGATCCAAGACTTAGAGGGTTAAGAACACAAGAATTACAACTGAGCCTGGCCCCGAGACAAAGAGCCTAATTTAGAGTTAAGGTACAGATAAAGGCAGAACTTAAGTTAATACTTACACCTTCTCCTAATTGGTGATGTATAGCAGTCCCTTCCCCAAGGCCTACTTTCTGCAAACACCCTCCCTTACAGGTGGCTAGGATGAGGATAGATAAGAGTAGCTAGAACATTACCCACAAACAAAAGGCTGACACTTTTAGGGCCTCCATGGTGTTCACACATTCAGCATCAAATAGGTTTCCACAAACAACTTATTAACCAACTCAAAAACATACATTTGAGAGTCAGACAGAATGACTCTTAGCCTATCTATACACTTAACCTATGACCTAACCTTAGCGTTATTAACTTAGAACAAATATGTACCCTGTCTTTTACTAAGAATACCCTAATTCTCTAGTTATAAGATTTACTTAACCTCACTATAATTGCAATAGTTCTGCAAGAATATTTCTGTAAAACCTGCTTCTGTACACTTTCCAAAGCATCTTATCACAAAGAGCTATCCATTGTAAAACTTCCTTTTTCTGATGTCATGTTATCATTTAACCTATAAATAAAGACACCAAAACCGACAGGACAGAGATGACTGCCTGGTGATCAGAAAGGATCTCGGGGCTCTCTCACTCTCTTTCGCCGACACCGTCCATCCTTCAGGGACCCCTGGACCTGTCGGAGCCGGCGAGGCCTCCGGCACTTATAATCCTCAACAACTGAAACTTGATATAAATTTAAAGCTTCTCCCCTCCCCTCTTCCAAACTTGCTTTAGTCTCACACCCTGTAGGGGCAAAAATGTATGTAGGTAGGCATCTGCTCCTCTCCCTTTATTCTGGCTTCTAAACACTCTTAATTGAAGTGGGGGTAGAGGACAGGAAAGGGAGAAAGGAGGAAAATTTCTCCATGTCTGGCATTGGCTAGAGATCTAGCATCAGTGCTGTGTGCACATGACCGATATTTAATGCTCTCCATGTCCATCGTGAGTTCTCCTGGCACTACCTCCCCTAATCCAGAGTATCCATGGCCTCGATATTCATGACTCATCTCTGCCAACTTACCTTTTGCTGCTCAGTCCATAGTCTTCAGTTCTACTCTAGTCCTCATGCCCCTCCGTCCATGCAAACCTCTTAGACAATTCTATCTATACAACTCCAAACCAGTACTCTTTATGGGATGGCCTATACCTGATTTAGAGCAAAGGCCATACATCTTTTGATGGGGAGGGTGGCTATTTCTCAAACTACAATTGTCTACTCTGAGGATATAGGTCACTTTATCCAAGCTTTTGATATTTATATTTCTCAGATATGACTCAGACATTAAGTAACAGTTAGATGGAGATTCAATAAGCTCTTCAAATGGTTTCCCTAAAGTCTTGTGTCTTCTTGTGAAGTGCACAGGGAAGCTCTTTCCAATGGCGCCCTGGAAAAAAATGTACGACTTAAGGCATACACAGAGCTATTTACAAATTTCTTTCTTCACTCTCTATTTGATGACAATGTTATACCCATAATGAGATAAAGGTTGAAAAGGTTTAAGGTTATCATTCACTAATTTGAAATGTTGACTTCTTGGTATAGAATCTCCTTTAAGAATATGCCTTAGTCAAAGTTTACATTCTAAAATTCTGTTACATATATAAAGCTGCCAATATAGTACTTGCTCACATTGTTAGAAAGGTGAGTACTCATTGTAAAGTTGGAATTGTTATAATTGCAACATATCACTCACTTCCTAGAGAGACACACAAGCATATGTGCTGTTTGTGGTGCCACGCTTTAAGAGTAGCATTGGCATATAGAAGTGTTTCCAAAAGGAAGTTTAGCAAGAGCAAAGTTCACACAGATATCAAATTTATTATTTTAGTATTAAGTCACATGATATGAAATAAACATGATGGCAGGTAAATGATATAAACCATAATTACTACTTTAAAGTCCTCATGTTCAGCATGTAAATATTGAGTGAGTTGGCTCTACTATTTTGTTAGAAACTCTTCAAGAGTCTTTTCAAGACATTTTAGTAAAACTAAACTTGAATATGAGAGCTTGCCTGCCTGTGTTCCTTCCTTCCTTCTTTCCCTCCCTTCTTCCTTTTTCTTTCATGCGTTCTCTCCTAAATCATTTAGTACAAAAATCATTGGTGAGAAGGATCAAGGTTTGCATCCTTTAGGGAAGGAGGTCAATGTCTAATAGATATACTGGAGCCTGAATAGGTAAAGAGGGTTTCTGTGGAAGGTGGCTGGTGGTAATATGTAGGTGTGCATAGTAGTTTTATATACATAACACTCACACACACACATAAACATTTTATCTCAGTGGTCTGTCCACCAAGAGGGCCTGGACAGTGTCATCCCAGAAGAATGAACACATCCAAGACCCAGGCCTTTGTCTCTAAAAAAATTCTCTACTGAAATGAATTGAGATCCTTAGAGAAATGGCTGATTTTAGGGTTGTGAAACCAAAAATTCAAGATGAGCCTGATACAGGTTGGTATGTCAGAAATAATGTAAAAACAAAGAATATTGTGGACATGTAAAAAGAACACAGAAATCAGCCAGAAGGACCTCCCAGTGGAATAAGCTAGGCATCAAATTAAACAGAGATGATACTGGATTATAACCCATTGAATAAAACAGGCATCCGTGAGTCCATTCTAATACAAGTAAACAAATAAATGGGAAGAAGAAAACACTTTCTGCCTAATAAATGAATGCTGCCTAATAAATGGAGAAGGAATAATAGTGATAGAAAAATCACCATTTGGCAGCTGGAGGAATAATTATTTTCTCTAACTAACAGTAATAAATACTGAAACCGGTGGGAAAAAGTATGATAAGGAATAGAATATTTACTTAGTCTCAAAATAACTACTGTATTATACTTATTATGGAAATAATTTTACCGTAAAAAAAATCTTATAGATACAACATAAATCAGGTGATCAAATTTAACATCACCAGCAGTGGGATAAATTGAAATTGTGTATCACTTGATAGGATTTTATAAGAACACAAAATCACAATTTTTATGTGGCTGTCAAAAATCTATAATCTAAATCTGATCATAAGGAAACATTGAACAAATCCAAATTGAATGACAGTCTATAAAATGTAAAATTATCAGCTTGTGATGTTCAAAAGCATCAGGGTCATTAAAGGCAAGGAAAGGCTGAGGAACTATTGTCAACGGAAGGCTACTGAAATTTATGACCGTTGACGATGACACATGATTCTAGATTAGCCATGTTTGCTCTAAAGGGTATTTATGGAAATTAAAGATACTTAGAAGGGGTTTGTGAAATTAGTAATATGTATTAATTTTTTAAGATTCT
The DNA here is from genome assembly GCF_003009895.1 of Hyaena hyaena. Lineage (NCBI taxonomy): Eukaryota > Metazoa > Chordata > Mammalia > Carnivora > Hyaenidae > Hyaena > Hyaena hyaena. The sequence continues at coordinate 3,125,719 of NW_024080722.1, forward strand.
GGCGGTTTTTTGAGGTTATATTAGAGAAGAGCCACGTTCATTGGACTTATAAACTAATATGTTCAGATAGAACATCATGTCCACAACTCACTCTCCAGAGCTTCCCAGAAGAAACAAAGTCTTTGTACAATTGTTGCAGATTTCTGTAAGTTTGAAACTACTTCAAAATTGAACAAAAAATAGAGGAAAATTTACACAGATACTATCTCTAGTAATATCAATTATGTATCGTTCCAAGTTAACTGGAGAATTAACTGATGGTATCCAGTTATAGAACGGTGGAAACAGGCAACTGATTAGCTTTTCTAGACCACCCACATGCACAAGACCATCATCTGTTTGAGTTTACATAAATAAATATTAGTGAGCCATGCCATAAGTATACTGAGGGCACAGGTCATTTAATAGAGAAAAAACTGTCATTAAGGCTGCCTCGTGTGTGTTGGAAATGAGGTTATAATTACAATTTCAAATATTTTAAACACTTTTTTTAAGTTTATTTATTTATTTGGAGAGGAAGAGAAAATGGGAACCGGGGAGGAGCAAAGAGAAAGGGAGAGAATCCCTGCACTATGAGCACGGAGCTGGATGCAGGGCTCGAACTCATAAACTGTGAGATCATGACCTAAACTGAAGTCAAGAGTTGGACACCCAACCCACTGAACCATTCAGGCACCCCTAAGTACTTTTTGATGTAAGAGTTTTTATATCTATTTCTTTAGGACTAGAAGAAAAACAACTGATGGAATATTTAGGTTTCCAATTTTGATTTAAGGAGAGATGACAGTAAATGCTGCTGAAGAAAGGTAATGCCTTGTGAGACCTTCATATTGGGATTTGACCAAGCCAAGTCTGTGTGATGATTTGATAAGGAAGTAGAATAGGTATATGACATATTGAGAAAGGTGAGCTGTCTGATTTCTAAAACAGATGTGCTTGGGGAGGTAAAGTATTAAATATGGATGTTTTTTACCCTTATTCCTGAACATATCAAAGATGTTCTGATTTGAAGATATAAAATTAAAAATATACATTTTTTCCCCTCTATAGATTCAATAACCATGTCAGGATGATAGAACTGGCTTCAAGTGTGAGGGAAAAAAGTCCTTGTGTAATGTCAACATAACAAAAATAATGAGATTATAGAAGAACACTGACTGATCGGCACTTCATAATTGAAAGATGGGCCTATTAAGGGGACACAGCAGGCCTGAAGGAATTGTGTGATCATTTGCACAAATGCTAATTTTGATATGTGGTTCTTCATCTTCGTAAACATAATGTGGCTGGGCCAGCAGGATGAACAATGCAGTCTTCCCCCAGGAGGCCTATGCCTCAGTGAATCAATGCCAGAAGAGCCATTTGCTGGCGTTGGATGACAGGGTATTCATTCTCTCTTCTTGTATTTGTGGACACAGTTGATCTGAATTGCCAGGATACTGTGTTTTCAGGGACAACCATCTTCTTTCCAAAAGAAGCCATCTTGCTCTGGGTTGTGTAGTTTTATAGATGAAGCCTGGGGCAAGTCACCTCTCTTCTCTTGCTTTAATTTCCTCGCTTAGAATATAAAGAATTTGGGACAGACAAGTTAACATCTCTGAAATGACTCTGCTTGGCAAGCAGTGTGATAGGAGAGAATGAATGGGGCTTTTAAGTAAGAGAGACCTGGATTCAAATTCTGCCTCAGCTACTTTGTGAAATCCTGAGCAAGTTTGCTGAGATCTCTGAGTATTACCTCCCACAAATGGAAATTAGTGAGAAAAATAAGACTTTATTTTCAGGGTATCAAGAATAGCAAGTTGGCATATAGTCCTTGATAAATATTTGCTGCATGGCAAAATTTTATATATGTTAATTTACTATACACCGATATGTATCTAATCAAATTATCAGATATTAACATATATGCACATACAGCCACAGATATCTAGAGAAGATATCTGCCACAGATTTAGGTTAGTGTGAATTCTCTGCCCCAAGCCTACAAAGCGCCATCAACATAAGTAGGCACTTGGTAAATGTTTGTCACATGAATAGGTAAACAAAAAAAGCACATGGCAAACCCCATTCTTATAAGGGCAAATCCATAGTTTTAATGCAAACTGTTGAGAAATAGAATTTTCAACAAAGATTCTAACTTGCCATTTGCTTCATATATACCCAGCTTTTTCTTTCCTCTTTCTTAATTCTACCTAGTTTGTTATGGTAACTCAGTGAAAGGAACATTTCTTATAGAATACTCTGAGTTCAGTTCCATCTAACCCCGTATAGAAAGGCCAACAGGTCTACATGTAACCTTAGAGTAGGTTTTTATAAGAATCCGCTGAAATAAATAATTCAGGGCCTGTCCTCAGTCACATATGAGAAAGCCTCCATTAAGTCCAATGGAGAGTATAAATGCAGTGGTGGAACCTGAAAATATATGTATTTTATACAACTCTTCTCACATCCTTTTGGGAAAGATAATGAACTATAATATTAGGGAATATTCCAATTTTCTCAAGAAGGAAAAAAGAGAATTAGATGAGTTGGAAAAAATGGACTTTAAAAAAATGGTGCAGTATTTGATGTTTAAAAAAATCAAATAAAAGGCCACAAAATGAATGGAATAGCTTTTGTTAATGCTGAAACTTGCAGGGCCAGTTAGAGCTCATTAAGAGGTGATGGGAACTATGCAGACGAGATCAAGTTTGGTAATTGGCTGGTTCTGAATCCATTAAAAAGGTTAAAGGGTTGTTTGGGTGGGTTATGTTTTATAAATGAATGATTAGAAGTATATTAATGGGCCAATGGGTTATAAGGCTGGGATTGGTTTGGTGATATAATGTCTAGAATAGCACTAAGCTGAGGACAAGGTTATGTGTATAGGATTAAATTTGGGGAATAGGTCAGCTGTGATCATATTAGGTGGGTTATAGGGTTATAAAAAATGTCCTGTGTTTGATGGCAATGAGAAAATGAGATTCTAGTTAGACTTCACTTGCAACCTATTAGCACTTGTAATATTCAAATGTCTTTATATGTAGAAACTGCTTTCCAGAATTTATGTGGGCTCTGGACCAAGACCCCCAAAGAGCTCAGATATCAGTCAAAACCCTCAATTCCCAGTAGAGTTAAAGTCTTCATTGGTGTGTTACCAAGATTTAAAAAAAAATGCACACTGGGGAAAAGGAAGGGGTGAGGTAATGTTATAAAAGTTTCTTAGGAGTGGGTTCAAGAGAGAGTGACATGTAGTAGAGTCATAGAAAGTTGACTATGCACTTGTTATTAAGGTGGTGATTGCAGATTGAAAGTCCACCTAGGAGGAGGCTGCATTTCTATGAAAACATTTGGGCATGTTTAACAGACCAATGTCTTCAAGGAATTCAGAGGTCCTATATGTGTCTGTGATGGGGAAGGTTGGGAGTAAGAGAAGGAGGGCTGTGTAGACATATGTATGTGTGTGCACAGGAGAGAATTAGATAAGAGAAGCTGGCTGAGGCTGGAATTTGAGGGAACAGTGGGTATAGGCTGTGCTCATAAATGTGGACTTGATGTTTTCTCCCAGTCTGTCCCCAGATGTATTCCAGAGCAAATAAATGTCATAAGTACACAAAATGGTTTTTTAAAAAAGGATTCGGTGGACTCAAATATGTTTGCTAATGCTACATTTTAAATTCTCAGCCTCTGCCTCTTCTTTAGATGTTCAATTCACTTTAGAGTATTAGATGTTCTGAGGAAACTTGCAGCTACCAAAATGTGAATCCATACTTTACTCCACCATACTTTAAGCTCTTTTGATCCCAGATACATTTTTTACCTACTCCAACCCCAAGAAGAATGGTTATTAATATCCATTTGAATAAATGCTTTAAGGAACACACTCTAGAAAAAATACTGCTCTTGAGAAAGAAAAGCCCTTATAATAAAGACTAAGAAACAAGAGACAAGGATACTCAATTTTCTCATTTTACAAAAGATTTATAAGGATGCTAGAAGGCTAAGATACGGCAAAGGAAATGGAAAATAATATTGATGTTGAATCTGAACAATTTGTATTATCTACTACTAAGTAGTTATATGACCTTGAGAAAATTTCTTCTCTGTGGGTCTCAATTTTCTTAAGTATACAATTAGGACAAAAAAGGAGTTTAAGACCATTAAATAAGGTGATGCATGTAATGATAAGCACTGTGCTCACACTTAAGAGGGTTATTGATGCTAATAGTTGCAATAATTCTAAACTTTCCCACTGTCTCAAGTACTCTGCCATGTTCGGTTCAACCTCCTGCCCTCTGGGTTCAAGTGTGGGAGCTCTCCCCCACATCATGTCATCTTTGGGGGCATTGTAAGGAAACACCTTTAGGAGATAAGACTAAGGGGAGAAGAATAAAGTTCATGGACTGGTATCATTTTCCTTCTTGGCTGTTGGATAGAAAGATGATTGATGTTAATTGAATGAGGTATTCATATGGGAAGACTAAATATCTAACTAAAAAACAAGTAGGTTTTTGAGTGACAAACATTCTAGTCTCATGAGAAAGGAGCCACCAGCTGACAAGGGCATTGAGCCAACAGAGAGGCTAAGCTCAAATCATAGCTACTTTTCAGAAATGTTTGTCCCAGCCTCTGTACTCATTTCTTCATGGGCAGCCATCCTTGAAGCTGGGAACAGCTGAGAAATTAGACAGCTAGAGTCTATTTTCTACATTCTGAACACTGACCTGATACTTAGACCTTTTGTATGTCCCTCCCTGGCCTCACAAGTCTTCTTGAATATAGCATTTTTCTTTATTAAAATATCTTACTCTTATCTTTAAAATGTTTCCCAAAATTGACCTTGGTGACATTGCAGAAATTTCCTGGATAGAAATCAAGTTCAAATAATTAGTAACTGATAAAGTAGTTTTTTCCTTCTTCCAGAGTTTGTCAGAGTTACACTTAAGGGGGGAAAAGAGTCAGAATCAGAAACAGATCTCTATTTCTTGAGGACAGTGAAGGGGAGACCTGAATTCTGTTATGGGTAAACTCGTTGCCCGTTCCCACTCCACCATGACTTCTATTTCACAGCAGTAAAGGAATAGTTAAAATTCTTTATCAAAACAGACTGAATGAAGATTTAAATCCTTCCTTACTCCTACTTCTGTGATTGTTAGTTTTTAGTTTTTCCTCTTTTGGGATGCCTGTTAGTCCCAGTCACTCACTTTCCTCTCTAAAATGCTCACAATATTTTATACACATTCTGTGCCTGGGTTGTGTTTTTGTTTGTTTGTTTGTTTTTGTTTTTGTTTTGTTTTTTCCATAGGTGCAATGGTTACATTTATGTCCTTTCAAATTTTAAGCTACTCCAAGACAACAACTTTGCCTCACGTTCTGTCTGCTCCTTTCCTGGCCCAGTGCCCAGAGCTAAATAACTCTTCATAAATGACCAATGGATGAATATACAAATGAGTAAAAGCATTTTCTAAAATTTCAGTAGTGTGCCTCACTGTACCCATTTTTTTAACAAGAGAACTGAAGCAATTGATTGCTGTTATCTATTCCTGTGAACACGTTCTGTGGTCAATGATTAAAACAACAACGACAAAACCAAAACTAAACAAAACAGACAAAAACAACATTAGAACTTGTCTTAAATTGAGCTAATTCAGTAACCTGTCCTTATTTCCTTGTGGATGTGAATCTAATAAATTTTTTTTTTTAATGTTTGAAAACAAAACTTGGTTTGTAGGCTGAGTCTGGAGCTGGAATGAATTTTTTTCATTTGTTTTAGAAATCTGTGAAAACAGGGGTTTAGATGAGGACAACTGACAGACCCTTAACTATGAAATCACAAATGGGCACCACCATAATAATCAGGTGTATTTATAAATCAGGAACAACTTCCCAGCAAGATTGCATTCCCTCACCTCCCACTGCATTATTGCTCCCTGCCAAAGCAGTCAGCTTGCGTTCGCATTGCTAATTAACTGTACCACTCAAAGCAGGTGGATGGCCAAAGGAAACAACCCACAATTTTCCCTGTAATCATTTGTGCTTCAGGTCCCTGGACTCTGGGACCCGTTCTGCTTGACTTGCTCCCCACTCCCCACACTGAGCACACACACATGCTCACACCTGGGGGGAGAAAGAGAAGTGGCTTCTTCAGAGGGGAGAAGTAGAGGGAACCATCTGCGATGTTTGCAAGAGAAAAACCTTTGGGCTGATTCAGGAGCTGGTATGAGTGTCAAAGAGACAGAGCAGGAAAGGTGATAAATAAGCTCCAAAGCTTCCTAAAGAAAACACCCCCTGGGGTTTCCCGGCACTGAATATCTTCACATTAGGTGATATTTCCCCCTGAGAATTTTACAGATCTATGCAATTCTTCATCCATACAAGCAAGGCAATTTTACCAGACATCCACTTTTTCTCTACATCCAACACCAACCCTCCAGATTAAATCACCATTATCTTCCACCCTAATTCCTGTAATAGCATCCTTTCCATTACGCAGCCACAAAATATGATTTATAGAAATCCAATCTTGTTTTGGATTCTCCTGGTTTCACCCCTGCTGCTTAAAACTCGAACTTCTTCCCATTAATCTGAGGATCAAATCCTAAATTAATAATGGCTCACAGTACCCTACATGACCTTGTCTCTACCTAACTTCCAGCTCTCTTCCAAGTTACTTTGGACCTCAGTCGCTGGGTACTAGTTCTCTGCACAAACCACATTTTCTCATGCTTCAGGGCCTGCACATGTTATTCCTTCTGCTTGAAACCTTTCTCCAATCCTTTACCCATCCTCCTACTCATCTTATAGGACAAAGCCTATTACTTAATCATCAGTAACATCTAATCCACTAACAACATGTACCCACTAATTTAAACCAGTCTTCTCATCTGTCTTCTACCATTTCAGCTTTTTTCCATAGCACTGATGACCATTTGTGGTTACATGCATATTGGCATACATAGCAATACCTGTTTCTTTCACTAGCACAGTGGTTATCAACCAGAGGTGATTTTGCCCTCCGGTGGACATCTGGCAAAGTCTGAAGACACTTTTGGTTGTAATTTATTAGACGGGGAAGGCATATTACCTGCATCTAATGTTCAGGGGCCAAAGATGCTGTCAGACACTCTATAATGCATTAGATAGCCCCTCACAACAAAGAACTCTCCGGGTCCAAATGACAATAGTGTCAATAGTTGAGAAACCCCAGTATAAACTATAAGCTCTGTGATATAGGCAGAAACCATGCCTGTCTTAAACATTCCTATTTCTCTAGAGCTTAAGGTTTGCTTAACATATAAGGTGTTTAATAGATGTTGATTAAATTAATGCTTGGTTAATCACACTGTATCCCAAACGTAGGCCATTCACCCACTGATTTAATCATTTACTGAGCATGATACAAGTGGCCATGCATTTGTCATTGGTAATATAGTGATAAATATCAAAAGCCCATGCCATCAGGAGCCTTCGAATTTAGAAGAGGAATAAGAATGTAAGCAATAAGTTAAACTTGAGGCAAATTTCAATGCATCACACATTTTAAGAAATTATTTCACCAGTTGAATGGCATATAAGATGTTCAGGGGGAAAAGTAACAGGGGTCTTTCACTCAATAAATATTCATTGAGAACAAGATGATGAGGATGCAGCAGTGAATAATACAGAAAAGATTCCTACCCTAATGGAACTTAAATTCTAAAGGGGAAGATAGAACATTAAAAAATTAACAAATAAAGAGGAAAATATACATTAAAAAGTATACTTAAATCAATAAGATCATCACAATTGAGCTATGCTCTATGAAAACAATAAGATAAAACATAACAGGGAGAGCCTGCTTTAAATAGAATTATCAGGTAAATTCTGTCTGACATGGCATTTCATATGAGATTTGAGTATGCCTGTGAGCTCATATAATTTTGAACCATTATGAAAACTGGGCAGATGTATAAAAAAAGTGTATAAAATAACATTCCAAACAAATGAAACATCACATGCAATGTCTCAGATGTAGGAGAGACCTTTGCACGTTGGATGGAGAGAAAAGGACATTAATAGGTCTAGGATGCAATGCAATTCAGGGAAAATGGTATCAAATGAAGTTGGAGATAACATAGAAGCAGAGTATGAATATTCTCTAGGCCATAAAATGTATGGGTTTTTGTTCTAGAAACGATGAGAAACCATGGGTGAATTTTATTAGGTTTATATTTTAAATGATCACTCTGGATATTTCATGAACAGAAGTGCAGAGAGTGGAAGCAGAGAAGTGTTAGTAAGCACATGCTATGGTCCAGGTGAGAGGTGATGATGACTTTCATATAGTGGTAGAAGTGGAAAACAAAAGTAAATGAACTTGAGGTCATTTTTCTGAATCATAATAGACAGGAGTTTGTGATAAATTACATATCAGATGGGAGGGAAAATGAAAACTTAAGATAGTCTAAGTTTTAGCTGGAGAAATTGAGTGTAGGGAATATTGTTTACATAAAAAAGACAGGGGGAAAAAGATGCTTGTGTATGTTTTTGGGGATGGATGAGTACAATGGGTTGGCTATAGTATGTCTGCAAGGTTAAACATTAAAATAGCAAAAGTAGTAACACTTACATAACACTCATTATGTTTCAGCCTCTTTGATGCATTTTACAGATCTCGTCTGTTTTAATTTTCAGGACAATTGTGTGTGAGATGTGACCCATCTCCCCATTTGACAAATAAGGAGACCAAAGAGAATTGAAGTAACCTATCTTACATCAAACAGCACATCTCATGAATGGATATATGGATAAGGCAGTTATGTAGATGTATCTGTAATTCAGAGTATACATCTAGGGTGAAGATGTCCATTTCTAAGCCATCAGGGTTAAGATGGTCAGGAGATTTTAAGATTGTGTAGAAAGAGAATATAAGCAGGGAGAGGGAAAAAGTCTGGTAACTTGATGAAACAATGTAAAAAAGATGGAAATAAGTGAATAAGCAAATATATAATACTACTATTATGTAGTATTGGAACAATTGAAAAATACAGAGAAGCTTCTGTTTGTCAGGACTTTGAATGCCAGGCTAAGTAATGTTGTTTTCTTCAACTATTATGGGATATTTGAGAGTCTTCATGAAAAAAAGAGTGTCAGCATAAGGTAGTATTTAGAGGTGGCAGATCAGGCAGTAGTAGGTACAACAGTTAAAAGTGGGTAGTGAATAAAAGTTTTCAAATTGTTTAAAAGGCAAGCACAATACTAAATTTCCTCCCAGGGACAAGGAATAAAAGAACAGAGTAAACAATATTTAGTGTTAGCGAGGGGGCCTCACGAGGGACTGATAAATTCATTTTGGCAGAACAGCCCAATTTCCCTGGGGATTCTGTCTCTCAAAATGATATTTCTCCTTCATGCCTCCCATGTACCCCTTCTCTTTCACTTTCCTTGGAGATAGATGATTTAAGAGCTGTTGGGATTTTGTCAAAGAAAGCATTCTCGGGGTTTCATGTTCTCAACAAATGGAGCTTGGATGAGAAATTTCAATCTCGTGTAGATATGATATAGTGTGTATAAATCTCTGCACATACAGCTGAAGATCTAAAATATGCACATCTAAAATCTTTAGACACTTAAAATCTATTCTTCAGTGTCTAAATAGTTGCTGCTAGCTTCTTTTTTCTTTTTGAATAATCCTTATATGAAGTCACCCTGAAGAATATGGAAAGAAAGATAACTAATATTTATGACTGCCTTCTACATTTTAGGTTCTGTGTTAGGTATACCACTACACAACTACATCAAAAAGCAATGTGACTGTATAGTTATCTAGCACAATTAAGTTGTCTACTTATGTGAATTTCTCATAGACCACAAAGCTTGCATAATAGTGATACAGTTGAGACCATGGGCTTCACGGCCACATTTTTCTTGATTAAAGTCCTAGCTTCCATCATTTATATAGGTCTATAAAATAGGTTAGGCATTTACCAATCCCGATTACTTTCTTTATTAAAAAACAGAAATATTAATAAATATCATGATGAGAATTAAGAGTTAATAGATATAAGCTGCTTAATAATGTCTATCATATTGTATTACTAAATGTATTAGTACATATCCCATATAGAACTGTAGATCAATAAATATTTGATATTGATATTGTTGATAATGGTGTGTTCTAATGTGGGTTACATAAGGAAGTGACTTTGAAGGCTGTTGATTCAAGGAGACTGAGAAATGATGAGTGTAGTATAGTTGTACTGGTGATCTAACTCAGACTAAAGTTGAGGGGTAGAGTTCAGAGGAAGACAAGAATCCAAGTCCTAAATGGTGTGTGCAATGAAATAATGTTCACTATATGACATAAGTGAGTAGTAAAGAGAGCTTAAAATCCAGGGATTCTGGCAGATACTGTGAGACTTACATATTTATAACTAGGAACTCAAATATTGTTTTAAAAACATTTGTGCATTTTTGGAAGGAAAGGGTCATTTACTTGTATAAGATACTAAAGGGGGTCCATAAATCAATAAAATGCACAGTTGGAGATTGTGAAACTCAAAGGAAAGCTTTTTATAAGAGAACATAAGAAAGATTTGTAATGGAAGCAAAGACAAGCAAGAGAATGGTGACATCACCTCAGAGACTATAAGGTGAGAAATAATAAACAGGCTTCAGAGAAGAAGTGTTGTCAGGAGAGAGTTGGTTTCAGAAACAAAAGAAGGTAAGGGAACACTCTGCGAGAAGGTTTCTGATATAAAGGTGGGCACTTATAAGGGAGTTGAGTTATAACTGGCACAGAAGTAAGAGCCAATAGAAATTTCAGAAAGCACAAAGTATAGATTATTATAAACAAAAGTGCATGATAACATATGTAATTGCACAAGCATTTGTGCGTGGTGGGGTAAGAGGAGGTTAGAGAACTTGAAATTTGATGGTGGACAAGGATGCCCATGATAAGAAAAAAAACTGCGTTGATTGTCCTTTAGATTTCTGGACAACTGAACTAAGATTCCAAGTGCTTTTGGAAGCAATGAGGTGGCTTCCCAAACCTCTAAAAAAATGAGACACTGATGTGACAAAAAAATTGTTTATAAATAATGATGAAGTGATGGTTCAAAGTTCCTTTCATTAAAAGGGATACACAGGATGAATGTAAGCAGCAAATAGTTTAAAATTATGGATTTTTAAAAATTTAAAGTAACCTTTCCAAAGGCTTAGGATGTTGGTTAAGGGTGTGGACTTTGAAGTTAGACTCTCTGTGTTCCAATCTTTATTTCGTCCCTTGTGAATGTGTGATTTTAGGTAAATGTTATTTTTAATTTTAGGATACTTCCATTTCCACATCTATAAAATGGATATAACAATACTTTCAAAATTATTCCATTAATTATAAATTGTTTAAAACAATCCTTGGCCAATAGTAAATATGACAAAAGTGTCTATGACAAAACAGATAACAACTGTTTGATTTTGGACAAATTATGCAAGCCAAATTCAAGTCTCAGTTCTCATATCTATACCTTAGAGAAAAATATGTATTGCCCAACAAAGTTTGATAATTAAATAAAAATTTAATGAAAGAAACCAAGGAAAGCACATAGTACTATATCCTGCACATACAAGTCAGCAATACTTTCTATTTTTTTGTTATTTTCACTATTAGAATTCCTCTTTATAAAATCACATTACATTACTTTAGCTTTTTAGACTTCATAAAAGGCACAAAACCATCTGAAGGAAATCACTAAACTAAAACTAATACTAGTTTTTAACTTACAGTATTTTTTATTTTAATAAAATTGGCTGCTGTATCAATTGACAATATATTCCTAATAATCTGCTCTCATTTATTAACATCATTACTAAAATAAACACGGTGAAGACCTACTAAACATTGAACAAACAATAATAAACATATAGTACAGCAAAAATGTGGGGCTATAAGAGATATTCTGTTTTTATAAAGATCAGAAATTTTAACTATGCACTCATTTGTTCATATGTATAATAATATCAGTGTTTGCCTCTGAAGGTCTTTACATACTTTCTGGGATGTCAATTTTTTCATCCTGCAAAAGTACTTAAGGTTTCCCTGGTCTGCTTTTAGTCCGTTGCCTTAATTTTAAAATAGGCTGTTAAAATTCAAGATGTCTTGTAACAACCCCTCTTGCAATTAAGAGACAGACGTGTGTCTGGATGTCTTAGCAGGGGGGAAAAATTCAGGAAACAGCTGTAGTTCAGAAAGGAGCAATTCTACTCTGTCCGTGGTGCTGAATATGATTTTCTATGGGTATGGCAAAGCATTAATTGCTTGTCCAAGAATCCAAACAGAATTTGATTTCTACAAACACGTGAACCAGTCTGGAATGTATAACAGAAAAGCTGAAGGCATACAGAGATTAAAAGTAGAGGATATGTCATTTTATAGCATTAAATGAATGTGACAGTTTTATTCATGGTTTTCCCCCCCTCTAAACTTGGAAATGTTTTAGGTAATGCAAACAGATATAATATTTGATTTCCATCATTTGTGCTAAATGTTTCTTCATGATTATTATATGTTCAAGATTTTCTCCATTAATTAACTCCAAGCTTAGTTTCTGAGCTTGTGAGACTTCCTAGTCAAAGTACACATTCAAATTCATTATTTACGGCAAAATGTTTGTTGAGAACATATTATTGGTCATTCTATACCATCTATTTTGGGGACACATATATTAAAGTTTCAGTAAATATCAATACTATTTTTCTAAAAAACTTTTGTGAAGAAAGTATGTGACTACAAGATTCTTAACTTTATATACAACTACTTAGGCATTGATGAATAAAGCGATATGGGATTCTGAGTGAGGGACTAACCAGGTTTTGGCTTGAGACATTGATGCAGATTATAAAAGGGCCCATTTTAAAACTTATGCTCATGCTTTGGCCAATACTAGGTAATCCTATCAATATCTAGGGACAGGAGAAAGGCAGAATGGAAAGAAAGATTTAAACCCAATTGAATGCATGGAATTTGTCTGCAAAAAGGCAGATATGGCATGTGGATGCTCCAGTGAGATCAAATGGCTTAAGGAATGTTCAATGACTGTTGCCGCATAACCCATGGGTTCTTTCACTTTGAATTATTTCACTATGAAATACTCATCTGCTGGCTGCAGAGAGAGAATGACAGAAAAGAAACATCTTTGCCTTGTCTAAACTTTGTGGAGAGGCTGTTGCACATAGGTCAGGCTTGTCTCCTTTCATTTATGTTAACAGGCCCTAAATCACTCTTTCAATTCACTGCCTCCCACCATGGAGACCACAGCACTTTGCTTCTTCATGACGCCATAGTCACAGAAGGCTCCCATAATGTATTTCCACAGACGCATTTCTAAGGATTTGAGTAAGTTCTCCATCGCCCCAACTATCACACTAACTTTTAATTTCTGGATACACACCCCCGCGCGCGCGCGCGCGCACACACACACACACACACACACACTCCACTAAACTACCAAAACATAAAGTAACATTGTCAGTAATAGTGTTATTAAAATCTAATGTGCTAATTAATATCTACCAGTGTTAATGTGTGGGGGTTGAACTTTGTGAACTTTACAATTAATATCTCTAGCAAGGAGGTACTGTGAGTACAAATTTTCTTTGCACTTCATAGCCTGACCTTTTATTTTGTCTTCGAGGCTCCTTTTCATGAGTACTGGTCCCCAAGTATTCTGTATTCAATTAGTAGCCTGTCTTAGTTGCAACGGTATCACATACAGTGTAGGTGAGTTTAGAAATACATTCAGTAAAAAGTCCTGCTGGATATTTAGATAGATGTGGTTATAGCTTTTTTTATTCATTAAATGTGAATGATAAAATCAGTTCTACCTAAAGTTGTGCTCTTTAGTTTGGTTTCTGTATGTGAGGGAAACATCATAAAATTCAATGAACTATTACAAATAAAAATGTGTTAATTGATTTGATAAATTGTTAGACTGTATACTAAAAGCATAGTATTTTATCTTAGGAATAGTTTTTGTTGTTTTTTTCTTTCATTTCCTTTATTGTTTCAAATTTAAATCTCACAAATTGGCTAATACCTCTTCTAAGCTGTTTCTTCAAGCCAATTGCTACCAGAAGTCATTGTGAAGAAAGAGCTACTTCATAATGGATCTGAAAGGAGTTTATATTATCAAGTTCTTAATAGACAGTTGTGCACAACTGGTGGGTGCTCTCTGGAGATCCCCCGAGGATTCAATAAATGGGATAAATGGGCAATAGAGAATGAAGTGAATTGGAAAAGTGCCTGGTTGACTTCATAAATACTAGAAGGGAAAGATAGGGCAAAATTTATCTTCCAGGAATACATCAGTTTTACTTGTACTGAATATACACATATGCATGTATTTGTGCACACATGCATACCCATTCTCACACCTTAATTTGTCTCCTGCTTTAAATTTCTCATGATTTCTCATGCTTCCTTCTGACAGTAAGTTGACCCACCTGGACTTCAACTATAGTTAAGGAAAACATGACCTTATCAGGAGCATAATTTGTCTCTATATCTGTTACCATAAGAAGCCATATCTCTGGCATTTGACAGTACCCAAAGAGAGAGAAGACAGCCTAAGGGTCTCAGGCTGAAATTGCTTTTACTTAGAACTATTTATCAATGTGCTTACTCTACTTTCTCAGCATTTTCCTTCTGTGGCTTTCTTTTGTAATGCAAATACCTTCAAGCTACCCCTGAGAAATCTGAATGTCTGAATTTGATGCCTCCTCTGCTAACCTGGTACCCAGTATCCTTCAATAGTATGTAACTGAAATAACAGTATTTAATGAACAACTACTTGATGCTAACTACTTAACAGACAGGACCTTATTTAATTTTTATAATACAACTGTGAGGTAAATATTAGTGTCATTTTACAGTTGAAAGAAACTGAGATCCACACAGGTCAGTAATGATAATAAAGCCTCAGCCATTGAAAAGGTAGAAACTGAGATTTGAAATCAATTTTTCTTGGTTGAAAAATATTCTAGCTTTCTTAGAATTTAGATTCCAAATGGTCTTTCTCCTCTCTTATTCTTACATGAGTTTCTATATGATATTAAAGCATAAGCAACAAAAGACTACTTCAAATTTTAAAAAGATTCTACACAACAATAGAAACAACAGAATGAAAAATATCATCCTACAAAATAGAAGAAAATAGTTGGAAATCATATATTTGATAAAGGGTTAATATGCAAAATATAAAAAGAAATCATATAATTGAAGAGCAAAAATAATTGATTTTAAACATAAGCATAGGGACTAAATAGACATTTTCCCAAAAAAAGATGTACAGTGGCCAATAGGTACAGTAAAAGGTGCTATCACTAATCATTAGGGAGATGTAAATCAAAAACACAATATTACCTCACACCTGTTAGAATGGCTATTATCAAAAAGACAAAGGTGAGGATGTGAAGAAAAGGGAATCCTCAAGTACTGTTTGTGGGGATGTAAAGTGATACACACACTACAGGAAACAGTATGGTGGTTCCTCCAAAAATTAAAACTACAACTACGATATGACGTAGCAATATCACTTCTGGTATATATCCAAAGGAAATAAAAACAGGATCTCAAAGAGATATATGCATTTCCATGTTCATTGCAGCTTTATTCACAGTTGTGAAAATATGAAACAACTTATCTATCAACAGATGAATAGAAAAGAAGATGTAGTATATATAATTGAATACTATTTAGCCATGAGAAGGAAGGAAATTTTGCCATTTGGGACAGCATGGACAATTCTTCAGGGCATTATGCTATGTGAAATACATCACTCAGAGAAAGACAAATAGAGTTTGCTATTACTTATATATGAAATCTTTAAAAAACAAAACAAGATAGAAACACTCAGATACAGGAAACAAAATGGTGGTTCCACAGGCTGTGTGATGGGGAAGATGAGAAAATTCTGGTCAAAGGGTACACACTTCCAGTTCTAAGATGTATAAGTTCTGGGGATATAGCGTATAGCGTGGTGATTAGTTAGGAATATGGTATTATATACTTGAACATTGCTAAGACAATAGATCTTAAATGTCCTCACTACAAAAAATGAAAAGGTAATTTGTGACAGAATAGAGGTGTTATTCAAGGCTACAGTGGCAATTATTCTGCCATATATATCAAATCAACAAGTTGTACACTTTAAAATTATACAGTGTTCATGAAAAGCTACTCAACATTTTCATCATCAGGGAAATACAAATCAAAACTATAATGAGATACCACCTCACACCTGTAAGAATGGCTAAAATTAACAACACAGGAAACAACAGATGTTGGTGAGGATGCAGAGACAGGGGAAACCTCTTGCACTGCTGGTGGGAATGAAAACTGGTGCAGTCACTCCAGAGAATAGCATGGAGGCTCCTCAAAAAGTTAAAAGCAGAACTACCCTACCATCCAGCAACTGCACTACTAGGTATTTCCCCAAAGGATATAAAAATACAGGTTTGAAGGGCTACATGTACCCTGATGTCTATTGAAACATTATCACCAACAGCCAAATCATGGAGAGATCCAAAATGTACACTGACTGATGAATGGATAAAGAAGTTGTTGAAGTATTATTCAGCCATAAAAAACAATGAAATCTTGCCATTTGCAAGGATGTGGATGAAACTAAAGTGTACTATGCTAAGCAAAATAAGTCAGTCAAAGAAAGACAAATACCATAGGATTTCACTCATACGTGAAATTTGAGAAACAAACCAGATAAACATAGTGGGGACAAAAAGAAAGAGATAACCATAAAACAGACTCTTAACTATAGAGAATAGACTGAGGGTTGCTAGGGAGGAGGGAGTTGTTGGGGGCATGAGTTGCATGGGTGATGGGAATAAGGAGAGCACTTGCTGTGATAAGCACTGGGTGTGATATGTAAGTGATTAAATCACTAAACTATTCCTGAAACTAATACTGGAATTTAAATAAAAACTTGAAACTAAAACAAAATCTTAAAGCAATTCCTAAATTCAGAAATAAACCATGAATTAAAAAAGTAAGAAACAAAACCAAAATGCATAAAGTAAGTCTTGCTTTGTCTTTACGAAAAAAATTAGACAGTGTTATATGTCCGTTATAGCTCTTTTTTCAATCTTGAAAAAAAATCAGAACTGTGTACAATGCATTAAGAACATAATGGCCCACATTTAATACTTTTTGCTTATTGCAGCCAATTTTTAAAATTGCCTGTTTGGAAAGGAAGTTATTTTTAATAATTATATACTTACGGAAACTTTTAAATCATGCCCTTTGATTAAATATCAGATTCTAATCTGGGTCTAATAGAACAACATGTGTCCTTAAAAGTAAAGAGTTTTTCCTCACTGTTGGATGAGAGAGCTCTGTCTATGGAAAAATGGTCAGAGAGATGCAATGCTATTGACTTTGAAGATGGAAGAAGGGAGCCCAGAACTAAGGACTGTAGTTGACCTCAAAACAGATGTTTCCCCTAGAGCATCCAGGAAGAAATGTAGTCTTATCAGCACCTTGATTTTTAACCCAGTGAGACCCATGTCACACTTCTGAACTATATGACTATAAAAATAATATATTTTTGTTGTTTTAAGCCACAGCATTTGTGGTAATTTTTACAGTAGTTATGTAAATTTAATAAATATAATTGGTTAGACATTTGGACTAGTCAAGGCCTATAATTGACTCTTCCATCTAGACCTTCCCTGGATGTCTTTACCTTTTGATGGGCCTCACCTGGAGGCCTAGATACATTTCAAACATGTCTGAAGAACGACCCTATAGTCTTGGCTCTACAGCCTGGTGAGGTTGTGATTCTGTCTTGAATTCAAATATTGAGTTCTCTTTATCACAGACACCCCATATATCGAAGAATGGCCCAATCTGTAAGACTACATTTCTTGATCCATTTAACAAATATATTTTTGTATCTACTCTGTGCCATTTCTGTGCTGCTTACTGAAATCCAGTGATGAACAAACTTTAACAAACTCCCAACTCTTAATGGAATTTATATTCCAGAGCAAGTGACAGCAAACCATGACCCTGGATCAAATCCAGTCCAATAACTGTTTCTATAAATGAAGTTTGACTGGAACACAGACAAGTCCATTCATTTGCATACATTAATGCTCCTTCTGCCCTATAATAGTAGAATGGCATAGTAACAATGGGACCCCATAGCCCACAAAGCCTGTATAATATGCACATCTGGCTCTTTTCAGAAACGGGTTGCCAGCCCTTATTCTAAAGAGAAGACAGGCAATGAAACATATATATACAAATATGAAGAGTGTTATGATGAAGAAGTACAGGGTGCTCTGGAATTCTCTTAGAGTATGGGGATAACATTTAACTATTTGGTATAACCAAAAACTAAAAGAAAAACATCCAATAGTTAGCCATATAAAGAAACTGTGAGAGGTTAGGAAAAAGTGTCCCAGGTATAAGGAAGATTACAAATGCCTGAAAGCAAGAAAGTACATAACACATTAACATCAATCTGCTGAGAGAAGAATAATTGGAAGAATGGCCCCAAATGATGCCAACCCATGTAACACACTAGAAGCTATGTTAAGGATGTCAGATCCCATGCCAAAGGCAATGGAAACTCAATGACTAGTTTTAAGCTGAGTTTCCCTGCCCATGCTTGATTATCTTGACTTGAAACCCTATCTTGATCTCTAACCACTTGGCTGTATGGTTCCTTATCTGCCTAGATCCTAGAGACTCTTCATCCAGAAGTCTTGAAGTTGTTTCCTTGATAACAATACTTTAGTTAGGTTCTTGCTAACTTTCAAACTTAGTCTCATATTCTTTCTGTATTTTACTTATCTTCTTGTCCCTCAACTGACTCAGACTTCCTAATACAGATCTTCCTCTGTTACTCCCTGGGTCACAGACCATTGGGCTGCCAGGGCATTCCTTACTTTTATGAGTCTCTGACCTTATTCTGTTAAAGTCCAGTCTCCATCCTATAATGGAAACAGACAAACCAACACAAACAAATTGACAAGAGTTATCTTGACTTTGAGTCCTAGCTTCCTAACTTCATAGCTTTACAATTTTAAATAAGATATGACATTAAAGGGTTCTAAACTTCATTTCTAAAATGGTCATAGATGTTTTATGGGAATTAAATGGAAAAGTATGCTGTGATAGACTCACCACATCGATGGATCCTATTCAATTCCATACCCTTTGCTATCCCCTCCCACTCTGACTTCTGACTTCATCCTGGGGCTTTCTTCAGTTAATAAAGAAGTAACAAATGTGACACAAATAGAGACTCGAAAATGTGCTCAAGTGTTTCGCTTCCTTTCTTACCTCTCAATCATCCCCATGAGAATATATCTGGCATAGTCTGCTGGAGCACAAGACAAGTGGAACAGAGTTTAATCAGTCTGTTTATCCCAGCCAAGGCTCCAGACATGTGAACATCCTCCTAAGGTCTGTAGGGTTGCCTAGCCAATATACTGCTAATTACAAACACTTGAGTGAGCCCTACCAAGTCTGGTTTAGAAGAGAAAAATTGACCAACTGACTCTAGAGTTATGAAAAAAATCAGTATTTATTTTGTATACCTTTGAAGTTTTGTGGTGGGTTGTTTCACAAAATTTTCTTTTTTGTAGCAGCCAACTGATGCATATACAGTAAGTGAGATAACAGGATGCCAAGCATACACTCAGTGTTCAATAAATGGTAGCCCCTCCCCACTACTGTGACTTGTGTGATGTAAATATCAGCAGGTGTCAATTCAGATTACAAATTGACAATTGTCAATCCTCTCATTGTTACACTGGTTGGGTGGTAGTTCATTCCTGCTGGGTTTCCAGCAGCATGCTTGTAGGTACACACATACAAACATTTGCCATTAAATAAACTGGCCTCACCATGTGCAGTCTTAAATGAGCACCGGCCTGTTGTAGTCTAAGGGACTCTCACCAAAGACACCTCCAAATCCCATTTCCTTTCTCTTTAGGGGAAAGAGTTATGCCCACCACAGCCTCCACATAATCCTTTCCCCAGCAGAACTGAACAAGCTACATCATGTCAGGGTCAGCACAGCCTGGCTTCTGAAGTAGGTCTAGAGATGGTTTCCAAAGAGACATGTTATTAAAGAAACAATGCCTTTGTCTCAGAAGCAGGGCTAAGTGCTGTTTATTTCCAGATGCTTTCCTGGAACACAGGGGAGGGAGTGCAGCTGCACGTCATTCATGCAGTGGCTGAGACAGGATGGAGGCAGCACTAGGAGGAAATGACCAAGCTCATTTAGGCTGGGGACATGATGTAATTTTCTGTCCCTGACAAAAAAGAATTTGGTTTCCTTCTTCATTGACCTGCATCTGCTCCAAACCTCAACATTCTTGTTTGTGTGAATGACACCGTCTGTTTCTCCTTCACCTGATCATCTATGCTTTACACATTTTTTAAATTTCTCCATATAAATGTCTTCCTTGGTCCACTTTCTTACCCTCATACTCTTCCTTCTGATTGAGATAAGTATAGCCAAGTGGCTCAGACCACAGGCTGTGTAAAGAAAAAACAATTGCTTTGGATACAATTATGTTTTGAATATTTATTCTCTATTTGTCTTTGGAGAATTCTCTCTCCAAGACCCACTTGCCTTATAATAATACAACACTAAAAATAGTAGCTGAGCACCTGGGTGGTTTAGTCGGTTGTGCATCTGACTTCAGCTCAGGTCATGATCTCACAGTTTGTGAGTTCAAGCCCTGCATTGGGCTCTGTGCTGACAGCTCAGAGCCTGGAACCCATTTCAGATTCTGTGTCTCCCTCTCTCTCTGTCCCTCCTGCTCTCATGCTCTCTCTCTCCTCCAAAAATAAATAAAAGCATTTAAAATTAAAAAAGAGTAGCTATACTATAGGTGTTTTATGAAATAATTCACGATTAAGTGTTTATCTCTGTGTTTGCAAAGAACTTATTCTATCATCATCTTGTTTTGTTTTGTTTTGTTTTGACTATTATCCTGAGTGCTGGTATTTGTCTGAATGAATATCTCACATCTATTTTGGTCATGTATCTGAATCTACCCTGTTTCTTTTCCAAATTTTTATTTCAATTCTAGTTAGTTAACATATAGTGTAATTTTGGTTTCAGGAGTAAAATCCATTGATTCATCACTTACATATAGTACCCAGTGCTCATCACGAGTGCACACTTTACTCCCCATCATGCATCTAGCCCATCCCCCCATGTCTTCTATCAAGCTTCAGTTTCTTCTCTATAGTTAAGTCTCTTATGGTTTGCTTCTCTGTCCCTTTCCACCCCCCCCCCATATGTTCATTGTTTTGTTTCCTAAATTCTATATCTGAGTGAAATTATGTGTATCAGTCTTTCTCTGACTGAATTATTTCACTTAGTATAATGTATTCTAGCTTCATCCATGTCACTGCAAATGGCAAGTTATCATTCTTTCTGATAGCTGAGTAATATTTCCGTGTGTGTGTGTGTGTGTGTGTGTGTGTGAGTGATACATACAATATCTTTTTTATCCATTCATCAGTTGATGAACCCTTGGGTTCTTTCCACATTTTGGCTATTGTTGATAACGCTACTGGCTACTGTTGATAATGCTGCTATAAACATTGGGGTGCATGCACCCCTTCAAATCTGTATTTTTGTATTCTCGGGTAAATAACTAGTAGTGCAATTGCTGGATTGTAGGGAAGCTGTATTTTTAACTTTTTGAGGAAATTCCATACTGTTCTCCAGAGTGACTGTACTAGTTTGATCCCACCAACAGTCCAAGAGGTTTCCTCTATCTCCACATCCTTACCAACATCTGTTGTTTCCTGAGGTGTTAATTTTAGCCATTCTGACAGGTGTGAGGTGATATCCCATTGCAGTTCTGATTTGTATTTCCCTGATGATGAGTGATGTGCATTTTTTCATGTGTCTGTTAGCCATCTGGATGTCTTCTTTGAAAAAATGTCTATTCATATCTTCTGCCCATTTCTTAACTGGATTATTTTTTTGGTGTTGAGTTTAATAAATTCTTTATAGATTTGGGATGCTAGTCCTTTATCCAACATGTCATTTGCAAATATCTTTTCCCATTCAATGGGCTCCCTTTTAGTTTTGTTGATTGTTTCCTTTGTGGCACAGAAGCTTTTTATCTTGATGAAGTCCCAATAGTTCATTTTTACTTTTTGTTTCCTTTGCCTCTGGCAATATGTCATGTAAGAAGTTGTTACGGGCGAAGTCAAAGAGGTTGTTGCCTGTGTTCTCCTCTAGGATTTTAATGGTTTCCTATCTCACACTTAGATCTTTCATCCATTTTGAAATTATTTTCATATATGGTGTAGAAAAGTGGTCCAGCTTCATTCTTATGGATGTTGCTGTCCAGTTTTCCCAGTGCCATTTATTGAAGAGATTGTCTTTTTTCCACTGGATATTCTTTCCTACTTTGTCAAAGATTAGTTGACCATATAGTCGTGGGCCCATTTCTGGGTTTTCTATTCTGTTCCATTGATCGAGGTGTCTGTTTTTGTGCCAGTACCAAATTGCCTTGATGACTACAGCTTTGTAATATATTCTCTTAATTCTCCCATGTAAGCCCCTGACCTAGCCTCACCACTGTTTTTTTTTTCCCCCTTCTAATTCTTTCCACTGGCTCAGCATCTCCTCCATTCTTTGTAACATGGTATACTCATTTCCTAGGGCTACCATAGTAAAGTACTCCAAAAAGTAGTTTGAACAACATAAATTAATTTTCTCACAGTTTGGAAGCCAGACACTCAAGATATTGGGAAAGTGGCCACACTATCCTCTGAAAACTGCAAAAGATATTCCTTTGCCCCCTTCCTAGATTCTGGTGACTCTTCAGCAATCTTTGTTGATCTTTGGCTTATAGAGGCATCACTCCAACCCCCCATCATTGCATGGTATTCCTGATGTCTCTGTATTCATACAGCTGTCTTCTTATAAGGATAAGATATATTGGTTTAAGAACCCACCCTACTCCAGTATAACTTCTTCTTAACTAATTACATCTGCAATAATCCTCCTTCTATATAAAGTCACATTCTGAGGTACTGGAGATTAAGACTTCAACACAAACATAGTTATAGATATTTTAGAGGAGGTAGATAAAACTCAACCTATAAAACATGGCTCTTCAGAATCTGCCTCGATGTATGTCTCCATCCCTATTTCTCATCACTTTCCATACTACTCTGTCTGGCCCTAGGGAAAAAAAAAATTAATGAGTTGATTATACAGTACCTCCTCTGCTGACTCACAGCCTTCGATGGGCTGTGCACTCTGGCAGTAACACTCCCAATGCCCTCCCCATTTGCTTCCTAGTTAAGGTTTACTTACTCTTAAAATCTCAACTCAGTCATCGCCTATTATAAGAAGCCTCAACTGAAGCTTACTTCACACCCATTAGAATGACTATTATCCAAAAAAGAAAATGAAAGTAAGTATTGCTGAGGATGTTGGTGAGAAGAAATTGGAACCCTTGTTCAATGCTATGCAGCCACTGTGGGGGACAGTGAGACAGTTCCTCAAAAAACTAATCATAGAATTACCTTATGATCCAACGATTCTACTTTGGGTATATGCCAAAAATAACTGAAAGCAAGGACTCAGACATCTGTACAACAACATGCACAAAAGAATTATTCACAATTGCTGAAAGGTGGAAACAATACAGGTGTCTATCGATGGGTGAGGGGATAAACAAAATGTGGTGTATATGTGCAGTGGACTAGTATTCAGACTTTTAAAGGAATGGAATTCTGATACATGCTACAACATTGGTGAGCCTTGAAACATTATGCTAAGTGAAGTAAGGCAGACACAAAAGGACAGATCCTATATGATTCCACTTATAAGAGGAACTTAGAATATTTAAATTTATAGAGAAAAAAGCAGAACAGAGGCCATCAGGAACTAGGGTTGGGGGTGGTAAAAAAGAAGAGTTATTGTTTAATATGTACATAACTTCACTTTGTAACAATGAAAAAAAGTTCTTCCAATGGATAGTAGTGAAGGTTGAGAACAATGCCAGTGCACTTGGTGCCACTGAATCATATACTTAAAATGGTTAAAATAAGTTGTGTGCTGGGGCGCCTGGGTGTCTCAGTCACTTGAGCATCTGACTCTTGATTCTGGCTGAGGTCATGATTCCAGGGTTGTGTGATCAAGCTCTGTGTCGGGCCCTGCACTCAGTATGAAGCCTACATGATATTCCCTCTGTCTATCTTTCTCTCTCTCTCTCCCCACTCTCCTGCTCGTGTTCTCTCTCTAAAATAATAAAAACAACAAAGATAATTTAAATATAAAAATAGTATGCTGTATATATTTTTACAACAACAAAAAATAAAACTACTTTTATTTAACATATTGACAAAAAACAAAACAAACAAAATAGAAACAAGTGAATGAATCCTACCTTTACATCCAGAGGTACCTGCACAATATAGTTTTTAAAATTTAACCAACATAGAGATAATGCATCTATATGCTAGTCACCGCCCTCAGCACTATGTAAATATTAACTCATTTAATCATTATGGTACCTTATGATATAGATAATATTGTTATATTTATTTTATAGGTGATTACACTGAAATACAGAGAGAGAAGGGAATTTTCCGGAGGACAGTGGTTTCTACATGGCAGGACAGGGTTAGAAAGGAGGTGTCTGGCTCTAGACTCTGGACTCTTTTTAACTCTCATAGCTGAGATCATGCTTATCACTTCCACAAGAAAGATCTTCGGAGGATCTAGGTTATGTGGACAGTAAAGCCAATGCCACCTTGTTTTACATGACCACTCTCAAATCAACTCCATCCAATATTTATTCCTATAATGTTTTTCTCATCTGCCTTACTAAAATGAAGGCATCTCTCCCTTATATTCTGAACATCTTTTGAAATTCCCTATTTGTGTGATTTGCCCACATTATTTGCCCTGGTTATCTATTTCTATGTAACAAACTACTTTCTAACCTTCTGGACTACAAAACAGTCATGTGGTTTTTCATCATGATTTTGTGGGTGAGAAATTTGGAAGGGCTTGCTTGGGAGGCTTTTCTCTGGATCCATGTGGTCCAGCTAGGACAGCTGAGGCTACAAGGTACACACTCAAGATGATGACTTCTTAACACACATGTCTGGTACACGTCTGACACCTTGGTGCAACGTAGCATTCTGTCTCTCTCTTTCGCCCTCTCTTCCTCCCTTTATATGGCATCTCAGTATGCTAACATAAGAGGACTCCACTGACTTGGGCCACTCAAAGCAAGGTGATCTCAGGGTAGTCACACTTTTTACTTGGTAGACTGACTTTCAAGTGAAAGGAAGAAGAAGCTGCATAAAAATTTAAAGGCTTTGCTTAGAACTGGCGCATCATTTCCAACAAATTCTACTCGTGAAAACAATCACCCATGTTCAAGTAGTGAAGACATAAGCCCCACCTCTAGATGGAGTAATTGCAAAGTTACACTACAGAAGCCTGTGGAATGAGAGAGATCGTGACATCCTCGGTATAATGCAAATCCTTATTATCTAGCAGTATGTCTAGCTGGAATCAGATACATAGATACATGGTTTTATGTTTATTTATTTTTTAATTTTTAAATGTTTATTTTATTTTTGAGAGAGAGAGTGAGCGAACAGGAAAGGAGCAGACAGATAGACAGACAGACAGACAGACAGAATCTGAAGCAAGCTCCAGGTTCTGGGCTGTCAGCACAGAGCCCAATGCGAGATTCAAACTCATGAACCATGAAATCATGACCTGAGCTGAAGTGAGACGTTTACCTGACTGAGCTACCCAAGCACCCCAGTTTTATGTTTGTTTTAGATAATACCCCACCACAGTCAGCCAAGTAAGTAGCAGAAACTCAACTTGAATTAAAGATACAAAAAGTGGGGTGCCTGGGTGGCTCAGTGGGTTAAGTGACTGACTCTCAATATCAGCACAGGTGATGATCTGACAGTTCATGAGATCAAGCTGTTCACTAGGCTCTGTGTTGACAGTATGGAGCCTGCTTGGGATTCTCCCCACCCCCCCACCCCACCCCTCCTTGGCTCTCTCTCAAAAATAAACATTAAAAAAATCAAATAAAGATAAAAATAGCATGTAGCAATTTAGTTACCAAATTACAGAACAGGAAGGGAAGATCTTGCTTGTTTTAATTAAGTCCAGAAAATCAGATACTTTAGAACTCTCTGTCATTCTCTATTTTTCTCACTCTATTGGCTTTAGGATTTCTCCAGAACTGGAAAGAAGTATTAAGACTATTGAAAACACATAACTAAAGCTTAAGGAGAGATACTAGAGATGGAGATGAACAGTTGGATATTAGCTACATGACAAATAGATAATTGTTGAAGGTATAGAAGTGGATGGGGTCTATAAAAAAAAGATAACAGACTAGATAAGAGAAAAAACAAGTCCAGGTCACAAAGTGAGAACGTGAGTTTTAAAATGCAATTTTGTTTGTCTTGTGGTATATGCATGAGTGTGTATGTATGTGTATCTCTCTGGTCAGGGAAAGATTTAATAAGTCCTTTAACTACAGTAACTAGCAGTCACTAGTGGCAACTATAAAACACTCTCTGCTTTATGTTTGTCAAAGTTTTAACCCTAAAAAACAAATGAAGTAACACATTGTTTAGTAGGAGGAGATGTTAGAATTGGACATAGGGATGTCTAATTGTCCATTTTCCACAAATAGAAAAGGTATCCTGGGACAAGTTTTCTAACTCCTTCAGGTTCTTTCTTAAAGATATAAAATGAAGAGGTTGAACTATAGAAGTGGTAGAGGCCCTTCTAATTCTAAAAGTCTGTACACTACAAAAATGTTTTTCCCAAGTATATAAAATGTTACACAAAACAAGATTTTATGAGTTTTAAAGGTTGATTTATTCAGAGTGTCTCTGCGTGTTGATTAATCTCACCATATAAATGTCAACCATTCCATTTTATTTGCACTGATGGACTCAACTGTCAGCACTGTCACTGCACTCTGACCAGGTCCACAGGGCCACAGCCTAATGGAAACCCACAGTAAGTGTGGACGGGGAAACTAAAGATGAGTCTCTCTTCATGCAACATCCATGGTCATAACCAGCTTAAGTTAGTGAAAGTTCTGTAAATTTAGTTGGCTCTTAACTGCATTAGAAACACTTGCTATTTAAAAGAACCCCAGGGTGACTCTTTTCCTAAACAGCAAGTGCTTTTTGTAATATGAATCCAAATGACTTAATTACTGTTTTGCAAACTCAGATTTTGATATCTCCAGCATTCTTAACACTCAGCCTACCCTTATTGCATAGTCCTATATTTCTATTTTATTTCCTCCAGAGAATAATTTGATATGCAGATTGATATCTGCCAAACAGATCAGCCAAACATACTTTTTCAAGTGAAATTTGTACCTCAATTGTCTAAATTGGTGTTTCTACTTTTCAAGTTCATTAGATAATTGCTTCAATATCAGCTGGACTTTGACAGCCAGGTTTTTTCCTACTTCTTTTCCTGCTTTTTTCTAGTCAGTCATGTTACTGGTTTCTGTCTGGTTTACTTATTCTTTAATAATTTCCTTTCTTTTAGCTACATTTATATGTGCATGTTTTATTGATTATAAATGAAATGAATTCTTGCTATAAAATATTCAAAATTCCCCACTGTGCATAAAGTAAAATAAAAATTATTTCATTCGCTCACTTCTCAAGCCCTTAAGACAGTCCCTGTTCATAGTTTGACATGTATTCTTTCAAACTTTAATTCTGAGTTTTAGAATTCAATATATCATATTAATCATTATATAAAATGCACATATAGCCACATTATTTTCCAATATGAAATAACATTCCATCAAATGATTTTCAAATCATTTATTAAATTAGTAGCCCAATTTTAAATATATTCCCTGTTTTTACTTTCTTATTTCAGAAAATGTTGTCTGGAATACACTTATCCATTGACCTGCCAAGCATTTTCTTAATATATTCCTTAGAATTAAAATTCTTGATTTGAATAATACACTCACTTAATATTAATCATTATTGTTTTTTTCTCCTCTAGGACATTATACTCAGAAAAAAGGCATGAGGATGCTTGTTTGACCATGCATGACCTTGGCTAAACCTGGCCTTATGAATCTTATGATAAATATATCTTTTTCTTTCTTTCTTTCTTCCTTCCCTGGATCCCTCTCTTAATAACATTCTAAATATTTTTTCATATTTTTGTGGTTATTTATAATATACTCTTGAATATGTAATGCTTTTATGTTTCCTCATATTGATGTATTCTAACTTCTAAACATCATACATTTTTTTTTAATTCAAAGGCATTGGGATCACATCTTTTTAAAAATATTTTTAAGTTTATTTATTTTGAGAGAGACAGACACAGCATGAGTGGAGGAGGGGTAGAGAGAGAGAGGATCCCAAGCAGCTCTGCACTATCAGCACAGGGCCTGGCATGGGGCTCAAACCCACAAAACTGTGAGATTATGACATGAGCAGAAAGCTTAACCAACTGAGCCACCTAGGTGATCCTGGGATCAAATCTTTTTAAGGCATCTCATAATGAAAAAGAATCAAGTTCAGTGTCCTGGGTTTCACATTTAAGGCTCTCTTGAGATGGGGTCTACTTAATTTTCAAAACTTACTTTCTTTTTTTTTTTTTTTTTTACTATTCCAGCTTTAGAGTCACACACCACCGTCCATCTTTATCAAACACTACACTCATCAGTGCCATTAGATATTCATTTATTTATACTTCAAAGCTCATCTTACCCATATAACTTTCCTACCTGTCTCCAGCCCAAGCTGAGCTCCTCCATCACTGCCTCTTATAGCACTTAGAGATGACATCTTTCCCTTTAAGATCCAAATTTGTAGCACCTGCTTTCCCACTCTTGTTACCTCCCAAAGCAAATAATTCCTTCTGGGTTAGGATGACATTTATTTCATTTTCATATTATGTCCATTCATACAATGGAGTTTAGAACAACACATTAAGGACTCAAACATCTATTGAATGGTCTACCCATTTCTAACCCTCTGCCTTCATTTATCCCCTCAAACACTAACTCATTCAGTTTTGAGCTATTTGTAGTAGCCAGTATTTTCAGATGCCAACAGTCTTCTCTCTCTCTTTTCCCTTTCATGGCTTACATGCTCTCAGGTCACAAGAGTGACCACATGACACAGGTCTAATGAAAACAAGTGAGTAAATTAATGAATGAATGTTCTATCTTTCTAACCACCATAATTATTTTGGGAATGCTTTCATGAACCAAACATAGTCTTGGTTCTCTGGGACTTTTCTGCCTGGAAATACCATCTCTTTCCTTGGTTGTCATGGTACCAGAAGAATGCAAATCAGGCTGGAAGTTGCATTCTCCAGGGATCCATGGATGGAACCCATTTAAAAATATAGAAGAGCCAAAACATAGAGAAAGAACAAGTGTGAAAATGAGCATATTGGACAAATCATTTGAGCCCAAGGTCAAGACATGCTTGCTCTCCAGTTCCCTCTGTATTTCCATTTATAAGAATCTTAGAAACTGGTTTAATATGTTTGAATTTCTCTACATACTATGGAACTATTCCTAATAAGAAACATTATTCCTTTATACTTCTCTACCTGGTGCCTATTTGAAATATTCTTTTCGGCTTTTCCTTCTTAATTTACAAGTTTCTGAAACCTAGGTTAAGATCCCCCACTCCTAGCATGAAACTTCCCTAAGCGTGCCTACTCACTGTTTCTCTAAGTGCTGGGGGAGGGGGAAGTTTCCATGAAGCACTGTGCATTTGATTGGAAGAGAGACTGGAATGGAAGACAGTATAAATGAGCAAGAAGAGTTTAGGAAATGTGCAGAGAAAAAAACCCAAATGGTTACAAAAATTATAGCATATTTGTTCTTAGGATATTATCTATGTATTTAATAATGATGAATACTAGGGGCGCCTGGGTGGCTTAGTCGGTTAAGCATCCGACTTTCGCTTGGGTCATGATCTCGCGGTTCGTGGGTTCGAGCCCCGCGTCGGGCTCTGTGCTGACTGCCAGCTCAGGGCCTGGAGCCTGTTTCAGTCTGTGACTCCCTCTCTCTCTGACCCTCCCCTGCTCACACTGTCTCTCTCTCTATCTCTCTCTCAGAAAAAAAAAAAATAATAATAATAATGATGAATACTATATAATAACAAAAGAAATGCTTATGATACATTTTAGCAAAACAGGACATGGTGTTGCATTTATACCATAATTGTAATGTAAAATAATGAGTATTAATGTAAAGCTAGCAAGAAAAACAGAAAAGCAATCTCTTGGTTTTAGTGTGGTAAGATTATAGTGAGGGTTTTTTTCTTCTGTAAATATTTACATTACTTTTATAGTTTAAATAAATAAAAAGGTTTCCCCCCATTTTCCAATTTTCTACAATGTGTGTGTGTACTCTACAATGTATGTGCATGGATGTGCCTATGCCTAAATGAGAGCATGTATCACAGGTGAGAGTGGGAGGCGGAAGATATGGACCCATTGTCTCAGCTCCTCTCCTTATGCTGGAGTCTTACCAGGATTCTATCATCCACAGTCTTGGTTTCACCATCTGTTAAATGATGGTGAATGAAATTGATCTGAGACTCCAAATGCAAAAGCCTGCTTTTCTTAATCTAAATAATTATGTGTATTGAATGTTCACTTACTAAACTTTCAGGATTACTTTACTTCCCCAAAGAATATATCTGCTTCCGTGTTCTTGATACACATGAAACACTCATTCTGCCCTAACCCTTTTTCACAGAGAAACATATTTCTGCCAAAACAGGGCAAATATAGTGAATTCAGATTAGATTGGGCTTCGATGGTTAGGAGACAATATAGAATAGTCGACGATATGGTGAACTGGAGCATGTGACTTTGGTTAAAGGAGCTCTGGCTGATTAACTGCCAAACCAGAATGTTGGCTCAGAGGTGATTCATCTTCCAATTTCTCAGGAATAACTGTGAAAATCTGAACTTTTTTTTCTTTTTTTTTACTTTTTGGATGTTATATATCAACCCAAATTACAATAGAAAGTATTTATCTGAAGGAAACGAAACCACTAATTTGAAGAGTTAAACACACCTCTGTGTTCATTGCAGCATTATTTATAATAGCCAAGATATGGGAGCAACCCAAGGGTCACCAATAGATAAATAGATAAAATGTGGTATATATACAAAGGAATATTACTAGGCCATAAAAAAGAATGAGATCTTGCCAATTGCAGTAACATGGATTATGGATTATGATGAAATATGTCAGACAGAGGAAAAACAAATTCTATACGACTTCACTTATGTGTGGAGTCTAAAAAATCAAATGAGCAAACAAAACAGAAACAGATTCATACACAGATATAGTGAACAAACTGTTGATTCCTGGGGGTAGGGGTGGAGGGTGGGTGATGAGCACAATAGGTAAAGTGAATTATAACTTCAAGTTATAAAATAAATAATTCATGGGATGTAATATACAGCATGGGGAATATAGTCTATAAAATTGTAATAACTTTGTATGGTGACAGATGGTAACTATACTTATCATGGGGATCATTTTGTAATCTATAAAAAATATTGAATTACTATGATGTACACCTGAAGCTGACAGGATACTGTATGTCAATTATACTTCAATAAAAAGTAATTAGAATACAAAACAACCTTTGCAAGTCTCAGAAAACACATCTTTGGGATAAATTCTTTCCTTGGACCATAAGTTTACAATATCCTGGTTAGATGAGATGTAAATATTCTTTTAGTTCTGTGATTGGTTTTAAATGTATTGGTCTTTATTTCTTTGAGGTCTATCAGAAGGGTAGGTGCATTGGTCATAATTGGTCATAGTTTGGTTTATTATCCAGCATCCATTCACTTTCCTTTCGTAAAACAAAAACAAAAACAAAAACAAAAAACATAGATTGGAAACAAACATCTTTCCTCCACTCTGAGTCTATTTATTCCACTGAAGTTGAGGCCATCTGTAGCTCTAAGGGCAGCTTATGGAATCAAATGCTATATTCCTGTACCAAGACTGTTTCTGGTATAGATACATGGCACAAGCCAAGTCAGAGACAAAAGGATTTGGGACTTTTGCTGAGAAGTTTTCTTAAGCTAGTAGGAAAAGAAACCTACTCCTCTCTTTGCTAGACAGGACCTAAGAAGGCAGCAGCCCCAGATGATATTGAAACCACAGGGGAAAAAAAACTCTAAGAGAAGAGATTCAAAATAGAAGGAGAGACAGCACAATTCGGTGTAAAATAGAGGAAGCGGAGACAGCACAATTGGGTGTAAAATAGAGGAAGCAGAGGCAGCACAAGTGGGTGGGAAACAAAGGATCCTCATTTCCTTATTTGGGATCCTGTATCCAGCCTTGTCTGAAGCTAGTGACCCTGGATTTTCTATCATGGGATCCGTTAAATCCTTTTAACCTAAACTAATCTACATCTGGGTTTCTGTTAATGGAAACCACAGTCTAAGCTGCTACAGAGAGGGGATGAGGTGGGATGGGAGAACTCTCCATAGTCCCAGATTACCTCACTGCATACAGTCAAAATAAAACCAAAACAAAGAAAACAAAACACACAGTTTCTTCAGTCTCTAAGAAGCTAGTATCTTTACTGAAGCATGGCTAGGCATAATGTCACCATGTCCCAGCACTGTTTCCAGATGTTACTCTTTTGAATAAACATTGTCAGCACCTTCTCTTTGTACAGTAGAAAAAGGAATGTTATTTTTCTTTCATCCCTGTTGCCATATTCCCCTGCGGAACCATTTCAATTTAGTGAAGTAGAGAGGGACCCAGCAGTTTGCATCTTCGGTTATGAATGTGGTGCTTGAAATGCCAGAGTCAATGACATGAGACGCAGGGCTTCATTACTCGTCAGCTCACCCAGACTCAGGCTTCCCAGGACCCAGTGGTAGTTTGCTGCCAGAAAGATACATTTGAATTTCAATGTGCCAAGTCTCTATTGCTGTATTTTCCATGTTGCAGGCTACAAATGACTTTTAGAAATCTTTTGAACATCCCAGTGACTCAGCTCTTTACCTTCTACCACTGCCTAACTCTAAGCTGGATATATTTATTTCCAAGTTGTAATAAATGAAGGAATAAGAGGTCTAAAGAAGAGCATGCATCCACAATGACAAACTTTCAATAAATAAGAACCTTTCAATAAGACCACTCACATTTCAGATGAGGCAACACGGAGGTGAGGGGTAGAGAGCATTTGGCCTCTGAAAGCCACATTTTAGTCTCTTTCTTTTCCTAAGTAAATTTGGTGAAGCTGTCAAAATTTTCCCACCGTTAGTATCCTCATAAAATCAGAATTAATAACAATGCCTACCTTCATAATACTGTGATCTGTATATTTCACTAAATTGGGAACCATTACTTAATGACAACTATTCTGCAATGAAGAATCAGGATTAAGAAAGGGAAAATTCATTCATTCATTCCACAAGCATTTAAGGTGGACCTTAACAGGGGCACCTAGGTGGCTCAGTCGGTTAAGTGTCCGACTTCAGCTCAGGTCATGATCTCGCAGTTCCTGGGTTCGAGACCTGCGTCGGGCTCTGTGCTGACAGCTAGCTCAGAGCCTGGAGCCTGCTTCAGATTCTGTGCCTCCCACTCTCTCTGACCCTCCCCTGCTTATGCTGTCTCTCTCTCAGGAAAAAAAAAAACACATAAAAAAAAAAAAAAAGATGGACATTAACAGGTGAAAAATTGTAGCATCAGGAGTCACAATGCCTGGGTTTAAATTCTTTCCTTAGTCATTATGAACCAAATGACCTAGGGCTTAATTTTTTGTGCATCCGTTCCTTTTCTACAGGACGATCTACCCCCATAGAGAGGTTAGAGAACAGATTCATCAGACTGAAACCATTAAGTTTTCAGGACTGGGTTTATGTTATTACTGTTACTGATACTGATGCTGTTGCAGAGTTGGGGCATTTTGCAATGTCTCAGACATAGTCATCAAGAAGACAGCAGAATGGGGCTACTTTGAGTTGTGGTTCTGAATTTATATTGGACAACTTGATTTTTCCATTCTTTAACTCTGGGTCTTTGGGAAAATACTTTGCTTTTCCATGTCTCAGTCTTCTTACTTCTAAAGTTTGAATATTAATGGCACCTGGTTTATGGGGCAGCTATGAGGACCACAAGAGTTATTCCATGTAAATCAGTAAGTAGAATGCCTAAAATACAATACATAATACTCAATTATTCTTACTTTTATTACCATTATTAACAACAATGGCTTTTTTCAAGGTCATACAGGAAACCAGAGGCATAAATGGGGAGTTTGTTCATATCACTCCCTAAGAAGCTGTTGATCAGCTAGGCTTCAAACTGATGTCTGACTCCAAAATTCACACTGTTGCCGTTACCCCATATCATCTCTTTTTAAGAAGACGAACAGCAGAGCAAAGCCAAAGGCAATTTTAGATTTATTTTACTGTCGTTTCAAACACATCAGTGCAGGGTGTCATATCACTTTTGGAATGTGGATATTTTTAAAAAGATATAAAAAATACCTATTATAACCACTGACTGCTAACAAAGTAAATTGTGCTAACCCCTCTGCTCCCCATTTGCAAACATATTTGGATTACATCTGGAACAAAATCATTAGTGGCAGGAAGACAGATGTTCTTCAAAGTTCGGGTGTGCACGTAGACGTCGAATATTGATGCTGACGTTATTTACTCATTTGATTCTTTACTCTTTTTCCAAAAAGATGGATTTTGAGCTTTTTCAAGATTTATTTCTTCTTTCTTTGTTCCGAAGGTGACAAATCAAAGTTCACCCCAGGAACTTGTAAAGTATATCATGATGGGAGAAATCTGTCAGACGTGGAATAATATTAATAACTAGTATTGTGCAGTTGTCAATCAGCATAAAGTCTTTTCTCAGAAATAATTTAAGGTTCTTCTTCAAACCAAAGCAGTATGTATATGGCAATGAAAGGATCATGCATAGAGCTGTTAACAGACTGACCAATGTAGCAAATTTTACTCTAGATTTTAATTTTAAACACAATTTGTTAAATTTAAGTTAAAATTTTACCAGGTTCATTGGAAGAAATATACTTAAGGGAGAGAATACATGCAATAAAATAGCTTATTAAAGAAAGCACATAAAGGGTGCCTGGGTGGCTCAGTCGGTTAAGCGTCCAACTGCTCAGGTCATGATCTTGCAGTTCATAGGTTCAAGCCTCACATCAGGCTCTGTGCTGACAGCTCAGAGCCTGGAGGCTGCTTCAGATCCTATGTCTCCCTCTCTCTCTGTCCTTCCCCTGCTTGTGCTCTGTCTCTTTCTCTCAAAAATGAGTAAATGTTAAATTTTTTAAAATTTAAATAAATGAAAGCACATGATGTGTCATAGATGATACAGATAAGAGATTTGATGAGGGTGGGAATAGAAGACTATGAGGCAATGTCCTTGGGCTATATGTAGACTGCTATAAAATGTCATATTTATTTAATGAAATACGTTAGAACTTGTTTTACCCTGAGATAGTTGACTACTGAAAGCAAAAAAAAAAAAAGAAAAAAAGGTTTTCCTCTTAACAGGAACATAATAGTTCTATTGTTTGGTAGAGTCCCTTTCTAGAATACCACATACACTTATTGTGGACACTAAACAGTGAATGTACTCTCCATATCTTCTCTGCTTCTATAGAGAACTGAACTCCAACTCATAATAAAATGCTTTGACATCCAGGGAGCAAAGAATATGGGTAATTTCAGTAGACTGTTTAGGTAACCCAAAATTCATGTTGAAATCCTATCTTCCGAAATAATAATATCAGGAGGTGGGGCTCTGGGGAAATAAATAAGTCATAAGGTTGGAGCCTTCATAAATGGAAGAGTGCCCTTATAAAAGAGGCTTGTTGTACTCTTTCCACATGAGGGTACAGCTGGAAGATAACTATCTGGAAACTAGGAAGACGGCTCTCCCCAGACACTGAATCTGCCAGTACCTTGATCTTGGACTTCCCAAGTTCTGGAGCTGTGAGAAAATATTTGCTGTTTAAGCCACCAAGTGTATGGCATTCTGTTTTATGCTATATACTATGGTATAGAAGTCCAAACTAAGACATAAGCCAAACGAAAGTATATTTTTCCCATTATACATTACATGTTTTCCTTTGTACACTTTTTTTTTTTATGCAGTCACTCGTTGTGGAGCACATTTTCCAATACTCATTTCTGTATATCTAATGTGTTCCAATCTTAATGTCCTAGCCTAAACTGCACCCTGCCCATAGATCTTTCTCGGAGTCTCCCTTTTGGGTCAGAACTTCCTTCTTTGCTCTCGGAGCATTTTGTTTACTCTTGTACTTTTAAGATTTAGTAAATTGGATATGAAGTTTTTGCTTAAATGATTATCTTCCAAATTCATCTATAACTTCCTCAAGAAAAGAGCCCATGACTTATTCATCTTGCTCACATCACATAGTAAATATTCAACAAAACCTCAATGAGAAAAAGAATACATGCCATTTTTTCCCCTTTATATTAAGACTCTTACATCATCTAGCCAAGTATCAAACACATAACAGGAGCTAAACAAATATTAGGTAAATACTGATATCTGAATGTTGACCAAAGTCAATTTCGATGGTCTCACAAACCTTATGGTTACGGTAAGCCATTTTATTTTAGTTTATCGATTCACAAAAATAGCCCTTTTGAAAGATTTTTTTGTCTTTGACCTTCTCACATCTATGTCCAGGAGGCCTTTGTTCTCCAGAAGTATTTATTATTCAGGGAAAATAATGCCCCAGGGTGACTACTTGTATAATAAATGAGAACCCAACATGATCTTTCCCAGCCCCAATCTAGTACCAAGTGTTTTCTCCTATAGCTCATTTGCTCAAGACACAAAATAATTGTATTAACTGGAGACTTTGGGGGGATGATATATTTTTTTATTTAAAAGAAATGTTAATTTGCTATTAAATCTTTTGTTGAAAGACTAATAGCTTAATGAACACAATAAACATGTGCAAATTAGTTTTTTTTTAATGCATTACTTAGTTTCAGATTGAAAGGGGGTGATACATCATCATCATCTCTGCAGGAATTAATGAGGCATTAGGCCATCTCCTGTCATGGAGGCCAGACTTATGAACGATCTGCCAACTTGCACATGCAAACCTTGTCCCATTCTCCCTTTCCACCCACCACATACATCTTTTCTAGGCCTCTTGCTTCTGTAGCCTGAGCTTTGGTATTTGAAATACAAATGTGGGTTCACCATCAGTTTGGAAGTGAAAAGTGGTCTATTGCAAGTGACAAATGTTGTTTACCGTTGCTAGAAAAGAGGGTGGAACAATGAGTGCATATATTAACATCACAGGGGATGGGTTTGGTAGTCATTCAATTGCCATCTTGCCCTGTGAAGACACATAACCTCTCTCCATTTCCCTCAATCACCCACTCACTCTTAGACATCTACATTAAAATAAAGAGCCCAAGCCAAGGCAAGCTATCTTAAGTATAATAAGTGGCAAGGTGTTCTCAACTCTACAGCTTTTGTCACCAGCTCTCAATCTCTCCTCATCACAAGCATGGCTTTTTCTGCCTGCATCTTTTGATATATTCGCCTTATCCTGCAATTCCCAAATCAGCAGTTTCAAACCTCCACGAACAAGCAGCATTTGGAAGCCATCAGTTTAATTCTATGACATAAACTGTCTCGTACCTGCATTTATTTTTATAATTAGCAGGCATGACATTTAATTTCGTTTCAAGAATCTTTGATAAACTTTTGGTGTATCTTGAGATAATTGAAGATGTCATGGCCTACTTGAAAATCATGGATGGAGATCACTAGTATAGACATGAGATTAAGTGTAGAAATAACATCTGTGTGGGACATGGAAACATTATAATATTGTTAACTAATTTCCTTTACACTTTAAAAAGCATTGCTTTAGCTCTGCATTATTTCTTTAAGATGTATATGTGGGTATACATATGTGTTAAGTATATATATATATATAATGTAAGATATATGTATGTATAGTAATGTAATGCACATACATGTATATATATGTAATGTGTATATATGTATATATATAAGATGTGTGTGTATGTGTGTACATGTGTGTATTTTTTCCCCCAAAACATAATAATTTTCTCTACTTGCTTCGCTAGAATCACAAAACTTCAGGCTCCAATCTATCTATGTCTCTCACTAGCCACCAAATTTGACTGTTGTCTTCCAACTACATTTCAATTCATGATTCAAGCTTAATGCATATTGATTTCTCTTTTACAACATAGCCCCCATAACAGCAATTTCTTCTCAGGAAACTTTGGCTAACTCACCTTCATATTCAGTAGAAGCCTATTCCATTCAGCTGTACTGTTTCCTAAAAGCAGATTTGGGACAAGTACCTTCATGTCCATTATCAATGACACAGTTGAGGGATCTCATGCTCTACATCTACCTGACAGTTTTTTGGTTTGGGATAGACACATACTTCATAGTTAACATTCTTTTGATTGTAAGAAAAGAAACTGATTACCTAATCAGTGGAATAAAAAGGGGACTAATTTATTAGAAAGGAAATGGTATAGTTCATAAATGGAAGATGGGTTGAAAACTCAAGCCTTAGGAATGATGAGTCAGGACACATTCCAGGACCCCAGCAACTGTAGCTCCTAGATCATCTGTTAGAACACTGCCAATGCTAGGACTACATTTCTGGGATACACAGAACCTGTGTCTTAAGAATCTTCCTTGCATACAAGTCATTCCAGGATACCTCGATCAATAAGCTGTGGCCAGGGAGGTATGATCACTCAGGAGAAACTAAGATTCTGAGGTCCAGTTCCTCGGTATTGAGGACTATCCAGAGAAAAATATGAGTAGGAGAGTCTACTATAGCCATCTCTGTTGGGGAAGCATGTATGGAATGTTTTCTTTTAGTAGCCACATAAGGCTCACATTTCAGTTAACCCTTCCCCACACTTATCCCCACCATCATGGCCACATTTTCTTCGATGCTGCCTTTAATGTACAATAATAGATTTTTCCTAAATTGGGAAGAATGAGCTAAATTGACTTGAAAAGTCCAATTTCTTACTGAGTTTTCCCTCTCTCCCCAATTAATATAAAAAGATAAGAAACACTAACATGTATCAAATAATTTTCAAGGTGTTATGTTCAGCCTTAGAGCCATGAGACTCTGAAGATGAAGGGATGATCATTTAAGAGTATCCTTTTAGTGTCAGCCATTCTGGAGGTGATCAGAAAAGTATCTTCACTTGCATGGTAAATATTGCTGATTGGATGGTAACAGTGACAACATCTAAATACTGAAACCCCATGTTTCACTGATGTATTTTATTTTAGTGCTTCTATCCTAATTATAAAAGTAATCTATACTCAATGCAGAAATGCTAAAAGACCAAAATGCACAAAATATAAACATTTACTCATGACCCACTTTGTTCACACACTGGTATTGCCACTATGTTCTTCACACTTCATGTACTGTTTTATAACATCTTATTATTTTTTTACATAAAAATTTTTTAACATTTATTTATTTTTGAGAGACAGAGAGACAGTGCATGAGCAGGGGAGAGGCAGAGAGAGAGACATAGAATCTGAATCAGGCTCCAGGCTCCGAGCTGTCAGCCCAGAGCGAGATGCTAGCCCAGAGCCCGATGCTGGGCTCAAACTCACAGACTGTGAGATCATAACCTGAGCTAAAGCTGAATGCTCAACCAACTGAGCCACCCAGTCTCCTTAATTTTTTCTACTTAAAGTGTTGTACATCTAACACAATGATAATGTTGTTCTAAAACATATATTATTATTATACCAAAGGCATATATGAATCACATAATTAGAAAATACAAAGAAGCAGAAAGAAAAGTCATCAAGAAGCCTACAATCCAGTGATAGGTTCCTTAAAATAATGTGGTATATATATTCTTTCAGGTTTATTATAAAATGACTTTAATGTCTACATACCATTCCACTGTATGAACGTATTTTAATCTACTTAATAATTCTCTCTCATTTAGTATTTAGGTTATTTTAAATTTTCTTATTAATAACACCACTACAATGATCTGTTTTATGCATATTTTGTATGTATCCTTTTTCTAAGAAATTTTTCCAGTTAAATTCCTAAAACGTGGAATTGTTTGTTAATGATACATGCATTTTAAAAAGTTTATTTATTTATTTTGAAAGAGCAAGCATGAGCAAGGAAGGGACAGAGAGACGGGGAGAGAGAGAATCCCAAGACAATGCAATGTGGAGCCTTGATGAAGGGCTGAACCCATGAACCCTGAGCCAAAATCAAGAGTCGGGTGCTCAACTGATTGAGCCACCCAGGCGACACGATACATGCACTTTTAAGCTGCCTCTTGGTACATGTTCTCATATTTGTTTTCAGTCTTCTTTCAGATTTATTACATCATTTGATTCTCTCAACTGCACTGTGAGGGAGGCAAGTGAGACATCATTATCCTCTTTCACAAGTGGGAACGCTGAGATTCAGAGAGTTCTGCCCAGATCATACAACACTTAAGTGGCAAAGCCTG
This sequence comes from Hyaena hyaena, assembly GCF_003009895.1. Classification (NCBI taxonomy): domain Eukaryota; kingdom Metazoa; phylum Chordata; class Mammalia; order Carnivora; family Hyaenidae; genus Hyaena; species Hyaena hyaena. The sequence continues at coordinate 3,166,323 of NW_024080722.1, forward strand.
GCATCTATTCCAGGTCCTTTGTCTCCAATTCATATTTAAACACATGTGCTGCTGACAGAGTTAAGATCCAGTTCTAATCCTCAAAGAAAAACATGGCATAATAAGATAGCTGTATTTATTGTCTACCAATTCTGTACCAGGCACTTTCTTAGATTATTTTAGATTCATGATCTCATAATCCTTATAGTAAATTGGTATTATTGGCTTTATTGTCTCCTTTACAGATTACAGGACAGAGCATTAGTGAGGTCAAATAACTCCTTCAAAGACACAGATCAAGGAGGTAAAGGGAAGATTCCAACTCCAATGGCGAAATCCCTGCTTTTCTCTATGTACCATGCTATGGTCTGTAATTACTAGACTCCAACCAAAATTGAGGTTGAAGTGAAAAGCCAATATCTGAATTAGCCTTGTTTCCACAAAGTTTGAGAGAGAGAGATATAAAGAGACAGACAGACACACAGACACATACACATGTGTGTGTGTGTGTGTAAAGGGTCAGGGATGATTTTTTCCAGGTCAGGCACAGAATTAGCCAAGGTTAAAGATGTAAGTCTAAATCCACAAGATCTTCCAGGTGCTTGCACCAAAGAGCAAGAGAAATGGAAATGGAGTTGTGGAGAAAATGTATGAGGCATAGAAAGTGTTGGCTGGTAATTGGTCAACAACCAACTACCTACTGGGGGAGGGGGTATCATTTGTAGTACAGCTGAGCCTTGAACAACATGGGGGTTAAGGTCACTGACCCATGCAAAATGGGGACACATGCACTAACTCATTCAAAAATCTACACATAAATTTTGACTCTCCCAAAACTTAACTGCTCATAGCCTACTGTCGATTAGAAGTCTTACCAGTAACATGGACAGTCAATTAACACATATTGTGTATGTTATACATATTATATACCTTATTTTTATAATAACATAAACTAGAAAAAATATTAAGAAAATTATAAGGAAGAGAAAATACATTTATATTACTTTACTGCAAAAACACCCAGTTATGGATGGACCTGTGTAGTTCAAACCTGTGTTCTTCAAGGGTCAACTGTATTTACCAATCTCCTAGGTATAAGTAGTCCCACACAAAGGCTGATTTCAACCTACCAGCTAGGCTTATATCATGATCAAGAGTGATTTTGTTGAGCTTTCATGATTGAAATTCTACTGGGTCTTAGAGATACAATTCTTGGAACATGAAATTCATTATAATGAAAAATTAAACAATTTTTAAACCTTTATATCAGGAGGTATGCTAAGCATTAGAAAAACAAAGTTAAACCAGACATGGCCCTGACCTTAAGAAAAAAAAAAGTAAAAAAAAAAAAATCCTCTCAGGTTGGTATTGAGAAAGACATGTAAACACTTTAATGTGATATATGAGTAATAATAGAAGCCTATCCTAGAAACAGTGGTGATATATTAGCATATCAAAGTGATCAGCTCTACTCCAGTCTGCCATCTGAATCTTCAGCACTTACCATCTATAAATTCTGTCCTTTTTTGACATTACACTATCCAAAGCATCTTGAAAAACACTGTAAATAATCTGCATTGAATAAGTCATCTACATATTCAAAGATATCTTATATTACAAGTGATGGGGTTCCCTTTGGCTCTCCACTTCTACCAACAAACATGCAACATAATGGCATTCTCAATAGCTCTTCTAACTGCATTAAGTTTGCAGATGAAGACTGGAACTATTTTCAGAAACTTAAAAAAATTACCAAGGGAGGTACTTTCATCATTTATTTATATGCAGGCTCTTTATTTTTTATTTATTAATGAGGTTTAGAAAATGATACTTGTAGAGCATCAAGTGGCTTTCTTATAAAAATAAAATATGACTAATTCAGGCTTTAGTGGTTCTGCCTCAACCTAGTGTTCACCTTTGGAATATACATTTATTCTCCTGAGAATCACAAAATAAAATTACCATTTCTATGCTTCTGGGTACCAATAGAGTAAGCAACCAATATATGTTCACAAGACTAAGATAATTAGAGTCCTAATGTATTTTTTTCTTGTATTTGAAAAAAAAAAAACATTGGTTGTATTTTTCATTCATTGAAGCTATTCAAGGACTCAATAATAATTTGATAGGAATATTTTAGAGACGTTTCAAGCAGTGGGGATTAAGGGTTTAGTGTAAACTAGATCAATATTTCCCAAACTATTCTGGAAACTGGAAAAAAAATTAAGAGGTATGGCACAGAAAAAAAGAAACCAATCAAATAAGTTTAGTTAACATCATATTCTAGAATGCCCTCACAGAGATTCACAATATATTTAAATATAATAAAGGATCTGAAAGTTCTACAGTTAAGAAACAAGTTAAACTTTGAATCACTCAGGATTTTCCATGTTATTTAGTTTCAGGAACTTTTATTTGTTTTTAATTTTTTAAATGATTTATTTCTGAGAGAGAGAGAGAGAGTGAGCACGTAAGCAGGGGAGGGTCAGAGACAGAGGGAGTCACAGACTGAAACAGGCTCCAGGCTCGGAGCTGGCAGTCAGCACAGAGCCTGACGCGGGCTCGAACCCACGAACCGCGAGATCATGACCTAAGCAAAAGTCGGACGCTTAACCGACTAAACCACCCAGGCGCCCCCGTATAAGTTCAATCTTGTGCAAAAAGATTTTGCTAATGACTTAGATGAAGGCTAGAAGATGTGCTTATCAGTTTAGTAATTGGCACAAAGTCTGGAAAGTGGGTATGGAATGATCAATGAGGGAACAAAACAAGTCTCATCAGGCTGAGTCAATGGACTGAATCCCTAAATCTGGCCTTTGATAGCGATAAATGGTAGGCCTGTGAGAAATCCCACTGAACAGTTATAGGGTGGGGAAGACTGGGCTTAAGAGCAGGAAGAATTTTCATATGAAATAAAGTGCACATGTGCACGTGCATGCACACACACACACACACACACAGGAATATCACCTAGTTCAGTAGGCATAAGTGAGACAGTGCTGACACAGACGTTATGTTGCCTCAGACTGCATTCCAAGGGATAACACAACATTTGGGAATACAGGTTATAGCACAATGCTTCAGAGCACAGGGTCTCTCAAGGTATACATTCAGGTCTGCCTATAGTTTAGCAGCTATAAAACTTTGAGGAAGTTACTAGAACTTTCTGTGCCTTGGTTTCCTTATCTGTAAAATGAGAACCTCAATGTTGCTGTGAAGATGAAAAGAGTTAATAGAGTAAAGGTACAGTTAGCTCTCTGTAAATCTTACTGATTTTTATTAGTCATAATGTTAAGGTGAGTGAGTATTATTACCATTGTGGTAATTCTGCTTTGAATTTTGCATAAGCAGCTTCCCTTCCCTATTTGTTTGTGAGCTTACACAGGTTACTTGCCCTTCTTTACTTCCTTATCGTCTCTGGGTAATTGGAAGAAGTGAGTGAGTGTCACCTGAGCATCACTCAGTTCCGTGCCCAAGAGCACAGTAAGTGACAATTTTGGAGGAAAATGACAGGATGGTTGAGTAAGAGAAGCCAAGCAAGAAACATAAGACAGGGCTGACTCAGGACAATGTGCTCAGTGTTTTAAAACATTTGAGGGGCTCAAATAAAAGAAGTATAGAACGCTGGGTCTCACCAAATAGGTATAGGCTACGAGGAAATATATTTTAAGATTGGTATAAAAGTAAAGTAATATTTGAGCAGACATAGCTGTTCAAAGTTGGGATGGGAGGTCTCAGAAGGTAATAACTCTTCACTCCAGGGGTCACTTTAGCCTCTAGGACACAACAATACATAAGACTTGAACTAAGTACTTTAAAGATCCCTCCGACCCTCTGTGACTATAGTTGTTAACATCCCATTAATAGTCACATGTGGCTGTTTCTTTGGGCAGAGAAATGCTCTAATTCTGTCTTAATGTAAAAAGACAGAAGGGCAGGGGAAGAAGACCAGGGAAACTGATTATTTTTACCTTAAAAAGCAAATCTCCACTTCATCGTATGTCACTCATAAACATCTGCACAGTAGAATTTCCAAACAACCCAATATATGAGGAGGAAGTTCTGACTCATTAGCAGTCTGGGATATTGACATCCGTTCATGGCCACATGAGTGCTGTATATTATACTAACACTATTACAGAGCATCTTCCCTTCTGAAAGTTTGCAAGTCACATCAAAATGCCACATTCTTAAGGTAAGAGGGGCAGCTATGCTTAGGAACATTAAATCTTAAAGGATATTCCTTTGATATTGAGGCAACAGCAGGAGAAACCAAGGAAACAAAATTCAATGTCAAGCCAGGGTTTGCCCTTCTCACAGAGTGAGAGAGAGACATCTTCAAAGGAAGACAGATATCAGTGGGCAGAACCTGGCAATGCTCTGTATATGAGTTGGCTGAATCCTAATAATAAACAAAATATAAAAACAATACTGGTCGTACTCTTAGGAGGACAAGCTAAGCATTTCACCTGCATTATCATTTTTTTTAATCATGGATGAAATGCATAAGATTTGTCATGAGATATATAACACAATTGATATAATTTGCAAGATGAAGGCACTGAGGTTTAAAGGAAGTTGTCAAAATCCCAAATGCTTGGACACAGTACAGCCAGGATTTGATCACAGCCAAGAGATTTCAAAGCCCATGTTTTCAACTTCATACCATGTCACATCTTGCTCTTACATTGCCAGTCCATTCATGTCCATCCAGTTCTTTCTCAAATCCTCCTCCTCCTCCCCACAAAAAAAATGCTCCATGTGACTTATTTTAAGTTACTTTCTACTCTCCAGACCTTCCCAGAGCATATATGTACCACCAATACAGTGTTTAGGTTTGCTGTGAGTTACAGTTCTAGAGACACTATCTCCTTCAATACTTTCTGCCCCAACCAAATTACCAACATTTATATATTCTCTGTGTAGCTCCTACAGGCCAAACACATAAGACAGAGTACTAGTATGTAGAATAGTACATAGAAATAATATCATTACTACTTATATAAATAATAAGTAATATTTGTTGAGGGATTACCATGTGTCAGATCCTATTCAAAGTACCTTTCAGGCACTAACTCATTTAACTTTACAAGAAACAAATGTGGTGGGTATAATTACCATATCCATTATGGAGAATATTTAAGTACCTTAGATACTTAATTATTTGAACATGCCTTTTCTTATCATTGTGAACTGCTATGATTTTAGTCTAAGTTTTGCTCACCTCTAGCCTTCTGCTGCTTCTAAATCATCACTTTCAAGGCTCCTATAATTATCTTATAAAAGCTGACGTTTGCACCAGTCTGTTCCCCTGGTGGTGCCATTTTCTACAGGAAAGCATCCAAACTCTATAGTTTTTCAATTCAGCCCTTCCTAATCTGGCCTCAGTCTTTCTTACATCTGTATTTTCTTTCCTCCCTCATTCTCCATATGCCCTAAATCACCTGGAAGTTCTTATCCCTGAGGCAGTTCAAATTATGTCCCCTATCCTAAAATGTCCTTTCCAGAGCTTGTATGCAGATAAAAAGTAAACATTCCACTGAAGCCCTGATCATATTCAGACCAAGCTACCATCAACTCCTGCCTGGATGAGTATAACAGTCTCCTGTCTGATGTTTCTGCTTCTACTCTTTTTTCTTTTTTTAAAGTTTATTTTTGAGAGAGAGACAGAGCGTGAGTGGGAAAGGAGAAGAGAGGGAGGGAGATACAGAATCAGAAGTAGGCTTCAGGCTCAGAGGTGTCAGCACAGAGCCTGACACGTGGCTCAAACTCACAAACTGCGAGATCATGACCTGAGCTGAAGTCGGATGCTTAACTGACTGAATCACTAAGAAGCCCTAATTTCTGCTTCTACTCTTGACCCTGCCCCCCCCAAAGGGTCCCCAACAGCAGCCCAAGTTAACTTTTGCAAAACGAAGTCTAATCGTGTACTGCCCAGCTCAAACTAAATGACTGGCTTCTCATCCTATTCAGAATATCTAACCTTGACCTTTGGCATCCTACATGGTCTGGCTCATGCCTTCTCTTTGATTTCCCCTTCCACATGGTTCTTCTCATTCCTTCACTTCAGCCATGTTGGCCCTCTTTCTTGTTTCAAGACTATGAGCTTACTCATTGTTCACCCATCATTGCCTTAGCAGTCTGGTATTTATTCCCTGTGATACTGTGATTTATAATCAGAAATATATATTTGGTCCTCATCCCCTACTCTGAAATAGCCTAACTGATAAGAGGGAGCAAGGTATTTTCTTATCTTAATGAGGCAACTTTTGGAAAGCATCTAAGTGTAGGGGGCTGGTTGCCAGTGGAGCCAACCTTCAGTCCAACCTCTCAAACTCCTAGGGAAGAGAGAGGGGCTGGAGGTTGAAGCAATTGCCAAAGGTCAATGATTTAATCAGTTGCAACTATGTAATAAAGCCTCCATTAAAAACAAAACAAAACAAAACAAACTAACAAACAAAAACTCAGAAGGACTAGGTTTGGAAAGCTTCCACATTGGTGAGCGTGGGGGAAATTGGAAGGATGGTCCCCCTGAAGAGGGCACGGAGAGCTTCCATGCCCTTTCCTCATCCCTAGCCCTATGCATCTCTTCCATTTAGCTATTCCTGGGTTTATACCCCTTTATAATAAACTGGTGATCTAGTAAGCAAAATGATTCTCTGAGCTCTGTGAGCCACTTTAGCAAATTAACTGAACCCAAGGAGGGGCCACGGGGACCTCTGATTTATAGCCAGTTAATAAGAAGCACAAGTGATAACTGGCTTTGCAACTGGTGTCTGAAGTGGGAGGTGAGGGGGAGGGGCATTCTTGTAGGACTGACCTCTTAACCTGTGAGGTCTGACACTATCTCTTGGTAGATAGTAGCGTGGGGCCTACTGAACTGTGGGACCCCAGATGGTGTTGGAACACCACTTGCTGGTATAGAGAACAGTCTTCCCCATGTTGAAACTGGTACCAGCACCCCTTTATTCCACAGCCTGGATTCTCAGAGGGTCTCTCCCTTACTTTATTTACATCTCTCCTCAAATGCCACCTTTCCAGACTTTCCTTGGCCTTATTTTGAGTGTCCCTTGCTCTTCCTTACATTCACTTAATTTCTTTTTCTTTTTTTAAGTTTATTTTTATTTCTGTTGAGAAACATACAGAGGACAAGCAGGGAGGGACAGAGAGATAAGGAGACTGAATCCCAAGCAGGCTCCATGCTGTCAGATAGAGCCCAACATGGAGCTCAAAGTCATGAACCCTGAGATCATGACCTGAACCAAAATCAAGAGTTGGACGCTTAACTGACTGCCACCCAGGTGCCCCAAATTCACTTAACTTCTTACCTCTGCTTCTTTTTCTTCATAGCATTCCTGCCACATGATGTGTCAGTGTGCATTAATTTGTGTACTTTATAATCTGCTTGCCCACTAAAAAAAAATCTAAGCACCTTTAGGTTCAGGGATTTGGATTCTTCGGTTCTTTGTCTTTTCTTAGCAAGTAATGCTAGGCACAAAAATAAATATTTGTTAAAAGAGTGAATGCTGTTCTGTGGCATTTTCCCCTTCACCTTAAGTTCTTTATCACTTTTTTCTCCCTACAGTAGACAGGGTTGGCTAATGCATACTCCTCAGTTCATGAAAAATTTTTATGAAATATCCTTACAAGGACCTGTTCTTGCTTATTTTCATTTTATTCCCTTGTATCCCCATTTCCTTCCCCACATCATAGGCAATTAGTCTAATATATTTAGCCAGTACCCTTTTGTTTATGTGAGTTCTTGTATGTATGTTGTAATTTTGTGGTTAATATATATTTTCATGTATATAAACGAAAGTCTGTTGTATTTCTCGCTGTTTCTTCTGTGGCTATTGCACATTTAGGATGCTGTGACTCAAGACCTCTGCAATCCCATGATGTGTGGCTGCCACATTTCACCTGTGCTGGTGCTCCAAGGAGGGGCTCTTAACAATCCTTCCCCCTCACTTCTGTAATGAATATATCTGTATGAAAAACATATGAAAATCCCTTTTGAAGATACACCCAGCAAAGACTTGAGGAGCAAGACTAGTCTAACACTTAATTTGACCATGTATGACTGGAATGTTCTCCAGAATGCCTACACCCATCTATTGCACAAGTAGTGGTACATGCTGGCTTACTATCCTCACGTCCCTGGCAGCACATGACATGACCGCACTTCCCAATTTTTGCAGAGCACTTTCTACGTGATGGTATCTATGGCACACGGTTCTCCATGCTATCAGGTCACCATTGCTGTCATTCTTTTTAGCTTGTGCTTCCTAAGGGTGGAGCTTCATAGGTATTTTTTGTGCTCCACTCTAGATGAGGGCCTATCACAATCCGCAAACTTGATAAAAACATTAATAAAAACTAAGCTCTGTCTCATACTTCACATCAGCCTCATGTAGAATGCTTATTTACTTTAAAAATTCTGTATGCCAACTGCTGTTGTAGGTGGTAGACCTATTTCCCATAGTTCTTTGGGAAGTGTTTCCATTCCAATTTACCCAGGAGGAAGCTGAGGCTGAACAAGTTTAAATAATTTCTCTGAGGTTTTTCAAGAGATATGTGTCCAACACAGGGTTTCAACTGGGGTCTGAGAGACTCCAAAGTCAAAGCCCCTCTTCCTTCTGTTTATTCCAGTTGATTCATGTGATAATGAGATAACTGAATAGCTAAAACTTGTTTCTATACCATTCTAGGGTTCTCCATGCCTCCTCAGCAGGCAACATGATATTTTCAGTGTGCCACAAATCATGGCTCAGAAACTCTGTAAGACCATGATGGCCCACGTTCAAACATGTTTAAAGTTACCACCACTTGCAATGGTCTTTGGCATGGGGGGTGTGTGTGTGTGTATGTGTGTGTGTGTGTGTATATATATCCCCCCCCCCCCCCGGAGAGTTCTTAAAGGATATCAGCTCAACTAGCTATTAATCTAGATACAAAATCCTTGCTTATCTCCAAGACATTAGAGGATTTGTAAAATGCCTGGTTGAAATGCATTATATCCATGCATAAGTGTTAATTTCTTACTTTGTGCTAGACACTGTGCTAAATTCTGACACATGATGACGAATAGGCCAAACAGAGTCTGTTACTTTGGAACTCTGTGAAGGAGATGAGCATGTGGAAAAGACAGATGCAAAACAAATAGAGAAGGAAGAAGTGACAGGGCAAAATGTAAAAATATTACAGGAATACTTACCCCAGTCCTGGGGCAAGGGACACTTTTGGAAAATAAATGATAGACATAAACAGGGGTAGGGCAAGGGCACAGGGAGAAAGAGGAGTGTGTTCAGAGAGGAGGGAACAGAAGGTGTAAAAAGCCTAAAAGGGAAATCAGGCCTGTGTATGCAAGGAAATGAGAGAAGCTGAACATGATTGAGTATAGACTGCAAGGAAGAGTAAGCTATTAGTTTAAAATTTTTCAGAGAAATGAGCAGGGGCCAGGTTATACGGATCCATTACAAGGTACCTGGAATTTATATATGGGGACAGTGGAGAGTCACTGGATAGTTAGCAAAGCAAAGGGGTGACATGATCAGATTTGTGTTTTGGGAGATTCTTCTGGCTGGAGAAAGACCAGAGATTATAGATGGGGGGTGGGGGTGGGTGGGAATGGGAATCAATAGCAGATATTTTACAAAAAGAAAAGAAAACACTTAGGAGACATTTGGAACAATCCAGGCAATGGTAATGATTTTGTGGATAACAGCATAGATATTAAAGATGAAGACAATGATAGAAATTCAAATATTTTCAAAGCAGGATAGATGTAGGATTGATTGGATGTGAGAGAGGGGGAGTAAAGGATGACACCTAGGTCACAACATTAATTCCCTGATATACTATAGAATGTAGGGTACAGGCTCCTTGTCTCAGTAATGAGCACTGTGCAGCAAGCATTTATTTCATCTAAGTTTCAAAAAAAAAACAAAAACAAAAACAAAAAAACAAAAAAACAAAAAACAAAGAAAAGCATGAACCTAGGACCAGAAAGGTGACAAAATTAAATTTTCTTGTATCCTAGCTTTCATTTTAATGTCTTAGTGTACTTGAGTCCCAAATGCCTGAACTTCTTGGTGTTTGGTCCTGGTTCCCATTCCTTTCCCACTCAAGCCAACAGAGCAAATAGTGAGTGAAGGTGGTCAACCATGAAGATGGCCGACCATTTAGGGTGTTCGAGGAGAGTCTCCATTTCTTTGGCTTTAGCTCCCTCTGGTTGGGGCTTCCACTAGTAGCTCTTGTGACTGCCCTCTCAGCCCCTCAGTCTTGCAACAGGAAGAACACTGAATGGAGAATTTGAAAGGAGAAACAGTATGTATGGCGGAGACATGCCTCTAATACAAAGCTGACACAAAGTAGCTTCAGTGCTACTTTGTAACAACATCTCCGAAATGCCACATAGGACTTCTGTAGATGAGAAAGCTCAGATTAGCTCACAGCAAGTTTAACAAGGGTATTTTTCCAAGTTTATTTCTATACATGTCATTACCACTGCCTCATTTCACCCTCTTTTGCCCTTGTCCTCTTATTCCATTACATTTTTTAAAAAAATTCTTTCTCTCTCCATTCCCCATATCTCTCCCTCATCATTTTGCCTCACTGGTTCCTTAACTTAGAGGTCTAATTTCTCAGTTTCAATCTAAAGGATATCAATTATTTGTGATGATTTAAAAACAGCCTTGTTCTTTAACTCTCTCTCATTCTTCTGTTCTCTCAGAAGAGATCAGAACAATTTCAAATCTATTAATAAAACAAGTCTCACTTTGTCATTCTAAATTAGTTTGAAATCAGTGCTAATTTCTAAATAACTATCTAGTTTTGTAAATATGATTAATTGGGAAATAGCATCCAAAACTCAAGGCCTTCCTTCACCTGTAATTACACACCTTTTAGAAGTGATTTTTATTGCCTACATATTTAAACCTGCTAATCCCTGTAGCCAAATCAGCCTGTAGGGAATCCAAGATTTTCTGGAATGTTTCCTGGAATTTTCTTTCACCTTTGGGTAATTGCATACCCTTCCTCGCTTACCAAAAGTAACTCAAAGCACACTTCTTCCAAGAAGCTACTCGTGATCAATGCTGCCTTGATCATTTTATATACCGCATCGTTCCACACATTTACGTTCTATACAAACACTTCACTAAACATTTTGGACTTTCCCAAAAAAATAAGTATGGGTTTTTCTCATAGAAGACATGGAGTAGGAATCATTAAACTTGATGTCTGAGACTTGGATAATGTGGGAAGGATCACCTCTCCCCACAGTGCTGAGCAATACACATGTTTGCTCTGATCAAGTCTATGCTGGCTTTACTACAGGTCATGTTATGCTCTTGGTTTTGGTGGCTCTGAAGTAATGTTTATTTTCCTAAGAGCAGCATTTAGGAACCATTAGTTATCACAATTTTCTTTGGTCCCATCTTTAGAAATGGTGCAGACTTATAATGAAATATAATAAATCACTTTACATTTTCATGTTGTTAAATTATAAGAACTGTGTTTTTGTTCCATGAATGATTTCTACTCCCATTAGTGTCTATACTTCTAAAGGTACCACATTTGTTGCTTCTTTTGCATCTTCCAATACAACTTATTTGGCATTTGGTACTCAGTAAGTGATCAATAAGTGCTTGTTAATTAAGTTGGCAGGACACTGGGTCTTTGGCATCTGCCCTTGCAAAGGAGAGACATTTCCAGCCCAGGAAGTGTGAGAATAAGGAGTCCACAGAGAGGAGCCATTTGGAACTGTGGCAACTCACATGCTGTCATCTTGCCTCAGCGTCCTGGGCCCTGTGCTTAGGAGAGGAGAAAGAGGATCCAGCCTCTGGTCAAGGACAAATGATTGCAGGGAATCCTCAGAGCAGCAGGCAGAAGAGAGGTGATGCTAGACAGGACTCTGATCTCCTGAGAAATCTCAGATATTGGAAGGCACCCTTCCTGTCTGGACACTCCACTTTTGTCCAGTACAACTGCCATGGGGAATTCGACTGAGAGAAGATACAACTTTGGAGCAACAGCTATCACAGATGACTATTTCTGCTATAAGTCCCTATGGCTCCCAACTCATCATGTGTAATTAAAGTAGGAACTGATGAAACTTTTCATCATTGGAATGTCTACTACCCTATGAAATAATCCCTTGAGCCTTAGATGACAGGTGGAGAAATATGATCCTGAGTTTTCAGACCATTTGTCCAGGATAGCCTATAAATAACCAGTTATCATTACCTTACACCATTCTATTATAATACAGTGAGCTGTCCACCTCCACACTCCAGCTCAGGGTATCTCTTCTGCTTAATGAGCCCCTCATCACCCCATTTCTCATCTTCTAAGATCCAGATAAAAGCAAAACAAAACAAAAACCCTCTTATTTCAACCCAGGCAGCAGAATATAATGGTTTCCAGTATGAATCTAAGAGACAGACTTTAGGGATCCATATCCCAGCTCTCTTATGCACTGGCAGTAGGACCTTGGGCAATTCACTTGGCCTCTCCTTGCTTCAGTCTTCTAGAGGCAGGATACCATATACATACTAATTTACCTACCTCAAAGATGCTGTAAGAGATATATGATTATATCTGTGTGTATAGAGGTGCACTTATGATTATGTCTAGATACACATATATAATAACATAACACATAATATTATAAACACACATTATACATTAAGAATATATTATATTATATTATATTATATTATATTATATTATATTATATTAATTATATTATTAATGTAATACATATATTTAGGACACCGCCAGGCACTTAGTAAATGCTGAATGTTTGTTATTGTCATCATCCTTTTAATTTCTTCTATGAATTTCCAGTTCTCTCTCTCCCCTCTTCTATTTCTGTCTTTCCGTTTCTCACATGCAATACTTCTCCTATACATTATGTTGTAGTGTAGCCCTGAAGTCTGTGGGAATGATAAGTATCACCCAAGTAGTATTAGTATAGAATCCTGCTTTCAAAATGAGTCTTCAAGCAGGTGCCTCACACATGCACAAAGAGTATCCAGGAGACACACTCATTCCCATATATGACCTGCCATAGTTTTTCTTTCTTGTTCAGACTCTTGAGCTGTTTCTACTGCTACCTGCATGAGGAGAAGCCTTGCTGTCTGCTGCTACTTTACACCAGGCAATGTTCTTGCCAGGGCAGTGTCTCCACATGCTCCCATACCTACCAGCCCTTGTGGTGCTGACAGAATGTTGGTTCTGTATGGCAACGCGTGGAGCACAGATATTAAAGGACAGGGGTGGGATGATACATCCCTTCTTCCTAAGTTCTGCTTCAAATTTTGGTTCCTGGTGTCTTACTCTGTCCAGGCTGCTATAATAAAACAACAGACTGGGTGGCTTATAAACAACAGGAATTTTTTTTAATAGTTCTGGAGGATAGAAGTCCAAGATCAGGGTGGCCTCCTCAGGGTGACAGAATTCTCATTGTGTCCTCACACAGCAGAAGGGGTTAGGAGATCTATGGAGTCTTTCTTATAAAAGCATCAATCTCATTCATGAGGGCTCCATTCTCCTGACTTAAACAGCTCCCAAAGTTCCAATTTCCTGATACCACCTAATCAGACATTAGCATCTCAGCATATGAATTTGGGGGGGGGGGGGAGACCAAACATTCAAACTACAGCATCTGGTATCCAAAGTTTTAATGCTTTGTGCTCGGGGTAGCTCAGATCCAGGGGGACACACGTCTTCCCTCTTTCTTGAGGGAAAAGGGTTTCTATGGTTTTCTTCCCATGGATCTCTTCAGCTCTTTTCTTATTTCTTTCTTTTTCTTTCCTTCTTTCCTTCCTTCTTTCTCTCTTTCTCTTTCTTTCTTTCTCTCTGAGAGAGAGCATGAGCATGCATGAGTATGCAGGTGGTGGAGAGGCAGAGAGAGAGGGAAAGAAAATCTTAAATAGGTTCCATACTCAGTGCTGACTAAACCACCCAGGCTTCAGCCTCTTTGTTAATTGAATTGTTCTTTCTTCTCTCCTTAACTACCAAACAATAGACGTTGGACATATAAGTAGTAGCTACAGGTGTGTGTGTGTGTGTGTGAATGTTGACCATTTATTATCAACATTATGTAGTTTTGAATATATAACAAAGACAAGGAAATAATAAATAAAACTAGCACTAAAAAACACAAAGCAGGGGCACCTAATAGCTCAGTCATTTAAGCATCTCACTCCTGATTTCAGTTCAGGACATCTCTTGGTTCATGAGATCAAGTCCCACATCAGGCCCTGTGCTAAGAGCATGGAGCCTGCTTAGGATGCTCTCTCTCCCTCTTTCTCTGTCTCTCCCCTGTTTGCACTTTCTTTCTCTCTCAAAATAAATAAACTTTAAAAAAAAAACAACACATTTAACTCTTTAAGGAATGTGTCAAGAATAAGTATTTCAAGGGTTTTATGTATGTGTCTATATGCACAGCTCATGGCAGCACAATGATTCAAAATTTCAAAGGAGCTCAAGTATTAAGTTATGCTCTTCATTACACATCTGGAAAGTAAGAAAATTTATATTACTTTCTTTTTCATGAGGAAACTGGTGGTGAAGTTTCCTCACAGAAACTCCTCATGGTGGCCATATCTCCAAAACAATTAAGTGGAAGGGCTTGGACATGAACTTGTTATCTGTTCCAAGCCTAAAATTTACCATCAAATATAGTAGCTCCAAAAATAGCAATGGCTCTCCTTCTTATAACCCTAAAATAATTTTCCATCTGTTTTATAATTTTATTTGTAACTCATAAAACTTGAATTTACATGATACAATCTTGACATAAAATTGCATTCAAAGAAATATAGTACAGTGATAATAGATAATTATACAATTTAAAATATTTATTTACTGGAGGACCTCAAAGAAGATCAAAAAGAATATCCTTTTCTCTAGCCTGCTCAGGTCTTATCTTTCTTACCCCTTTTTCTTCTATTTTTTTAATCCCTGTCCTGGGTAAATTTTAATTCAGTTTGATCCAAATTCATCATCATACCAGGAAACAAGGCCAGGATTAATACGAAGAAAAGGGCTGACAAAGACAAAATTCACCTAAGGAGGGGGTGATACGTAAGAAAATGGGTGAGGGAAGAAAAATTTTTTTGGAGTCAGGGAAAGGAAGATGGTAAGCATTTGCATTGTAATCCCTTGTTTAAGCCGTACCAGATATCCCAACAACTTTGCTGTGAAGACATGTGTATCTGGCATTATTACTGCTTCATTTTACAGTAGAAGAAACCAAGCTTTAATGTAGAAGTGGAGGAAGTCTGCCTGCAGCAAAAACATAAAGACCTGAGTACATGTGAATATAGATTTATAGGCACACACTCTATTACACTTTATTTCTCAACTGATCCTCTATCCCTTGCATTTGATGTTCAACCAGTTAAGGTCCAGTACATGCAGAGAAGGAAATAGATCCTCTACTTATTTATCTACCTTGTGATGTACATGGAGTCCTGAAATTATAGCTTGGTCTTGCGATTGTGCCAGCCTCCCATTCCTGGTATTAATCAAAGGGTGGTTAAATGACAGGCTACAGTGAATGTAAAGGAACAGCTACACTCAGGTCACAGCCCCACAACTGCAACCCCAGAAGTGAGATGCTGCTTTGTAATTAATGAATAGAGAGACGAGGATAATCAGAGGAAAGCCAATGAATGGAAAATACCCCGAGACTCCCTCCAGCTGCCTCAGGAGCTCCAACCTGAAGCCTGACCACAGACTGAACTGCAATTATTCTCTTGATTTGTCAGTTTTCTCTCTTCTGGGTCAGATTTGCCATTTCTGAAATTCTAGAATTCTAAAGCTGAATAAAATAAGAACTGGTACCTGACTCCAATAGGCATCTGACAGAGGCGTTTGCTTTCAGATAGCAGAAGATGCTGTACCTTCTGTTCACATATACACCCTAGAACTACTGTTGTCATCTAGAACTGTATCTAGAACTACTGATGTCATCTTCTCCAACTCCTACTAGGCTCCAACCACAGTGGCCTCCTTACCATCTCTTGAGCATGTTTTCTCAGGGTACTTGCATTAGCTTTTCCCTATGCTTGGAATATTTATTCCTTAGTAAGTATTTGTTTATTAGTAAATATTTACTTAGTAAATATTTGTTTGACATAGATGTTATCCAATATCTTTGTCATCATTTAGTATTTTTAAAAATTCATTTATTTATTTGAGGGGGGGGGAGAGGGAGAGAGAGAATCCCCAAGAGCCCAATGTGGGGCTTGAACTCACAGGACTCGAATTTACAAACCGTGAGGTCATGACCTGAGCTGAAATCAGGAGTTGGATGCTCAACTGACTAAGCCACCTAGATTCTCCATCATTTAGTATTTTTTTGATATGATTTCTCTTATAGATCTTGCTCTCCACCTTAACTTAAAGGACATGGAGTTAGACTGAGCCCTCTAAGAAGTAAATACCAAGACAGAATTAAACATGCAAAAACAATTATCAGGGAGAACGTTTGTGATAGAAAATGGGGAATTCTCCTCCCAGGAAAGGCTGGAAGAGCTATCACAGTAATGGAGTTCTGACTGAATGAAGGGGAGGGGAGGAAGGGAGGTTGGGTAAAAGCACCAGAAGCAGTGTTGCAACTGAAAGAGAAGTCTGGCATGGCCATCAGAATCCCGGGGCCAAAACTGTATGTTAGAGAATTCAAACATCTCCCAAGCCTTTGAATCACTAACTGGGAATAGGCCCCTGGAAAGTGGGGCCTTAATGGCGATGGGCTGGTGGATATCAGAGGGCAGCAATGCCACACTTTTGGAAATCTGAGTAGAGTATTCTCATGGCCACCATATATGTCCTCCGTACATTTTCCATCTTCATCCTATTCCTCTATTTATCTTCTTCCTAAAACTGTGTGCAATTATGTTTTTTTATTACTTATTCTGTTACTAATTGTCTTCTTCACTAGACTAAAAATTCCATGGAAGCAGAAACACTGTTTATCCTCATAAATTATGTATCAGACATGTGTAGTAGGTAGTCAGGAAGTATTTTTGACTTGAGTGACTGAGTCAGTGACTGATAAATAGATTCTCACTGAACCTGTAAGCCTGAAATACACTCTTAACTGGCCTTGTATGGGTTATTTCTAGAAATCTTCGACTCCCCTATTATTACATCATATGCAGCCTCATCCTGTAAAAGCTATGTTTGTTCCTTTCCAACCTCCAATCCAGCATGAATTCTAAAACTCTTTAATTAGCCCTGTTCACATATTCTAGCTAAACTTAAACCTCATCTAAAACCAGCCAGTGAGGCCAGCCTAATTGTAAACTTTGGAAGGACTGTAACATTTATAAAATGCTTACTTCTAAATGAATAGCATTATAGATCACTCATTCTCAGTACTTATGTGTGTAGTGGACACTTTCTAGCCCGGTTAATGAACCAGTTATTTCCTTTTGTTCTGAGAGTTCACATCCATCCAAACCTTTCTGGCTATTTTAAAGATTTACATTACTCACCATTTAGACATTAACAGGGTCCTCTTTGTCTCTGTAGGTTTCTAAGCCATTTTGGCCATGCAGACTGTCTGTATCACTTACACTCCTTTCTCTCCAGTTCTTATGAATTATTTCTTCCCCATAAGACAAAAACTCTATGAAGCAAGAGACTGGAACCAGCACTAATTTCTACATTTACAGAATGCTGAATTGGTGTAAAGTGAATGCCAATGAGGCCAAGTATACATTGTACAACTACTACCTGAGAGGCTTGGATTTCATCACAACCCTCCTTCTTCTGTTACACCATAGATATGTGGCCACAGAGATGATTAATGAGGGAGTTTTAAGGCTTACTCTTAAATAATGTCCTTGAAGCTACTGCACTCTCCAGTGTTTGACTTATTTGTTTATTATTAATTAATATTACTTATTATTTATTATGGACTCATTTATTTATATAGTTGTATAAATATAAATATAATGAGATCAATATTATGATCATCAATGGCCCTTGTGTTTGCTGCAGCCATATAATTCCCACACAAAGACGCATTCAGCCATGTCACTCCCTTCAATGACTCTCAGTATTTCTGCCCTTAGAATAAATTCTGAGCCCATTATATGGCTTCCTCTTAGGGCTCCCTTGTACCTCTCTGAGCTCCTTTATCTTAACTTATTTCTCAGCACACAATCCACACTAAATTTCTATCTCATCTCCAGCCCTTCCTTCTTAGAAGGAACCCAACCCCACCTTCATCCCTAATCAGGTGTGCTTCTGTCAGAGCTTCAGGTTTTAGCTCAGAAGTTACCACCTTGGGAAAGCGGTCTCTGATTGCCCCTCCACTCAGGCTACACCATGTGCCCCTCTTCTGGGCTCCCATAGGAACCTTTACTTTCCATCATTGGATATTTCACACCAGGTTACAATTAATTGAGTGCATTGCACAAAAGGTCAGCCATCACATCTTCTTTGTTATACTCTTGGGGACTTGCAGTAGATATTTGTTGAAGAAAGAAGTAGGAAGGAGGGAAGAAGGAAGGGCAAAAAAACAAAAAAACAACAAAACAACAAAAACCAGAACAAAGCCACAGAACCAAAATACAATTGCTTCTGCTGTGCCCCCATGACACCAAACTGCTTCCAGAAATGGATCTTCAATCAGGAATTGCCTCCTCACCTGACAGAGCCCTGCCATCTCCTAAAGGAAAGTGAATTGCAGTAGCCAACTGGCTGTGGGGTTTTTTTGTTGTTGTTGTTGTTGTTTGGTTTTGTTTTTTTGTTTGTTGTTGAAGTACAACTGGCACACAATGTTACATTAGTTTCACCTTTTTCCTAATATAACTTCCTTCTTCCTGCTCCCTTCTGCTATCAAACTCTAATTTTACATGACTCCTCAGAGCTCCTTTCTATCTGCCACATTGGATGCTGCCCTATTGAAATTTATTTTCATTCAAGTAAACTCTTAAAAATGTTAATGGGTCTCAGTTTATCTTTTTTTAAAATTTTTAGTGTAATTTAATTTTAATTTTTAATGAATTAGTTTATTGTCAAATTGGCTTTTGTACAACACCCAGTGCTCAGCCAAGAAGTGCCCTCCTCTATGGTCATCACCCATTTTCCCCTCTCCCCCACCCTCCCATCCACCCTCAGTTTGTTCTCTGTATTTAAGTCTCTTGTGGTTTGCCTCCCTTCCTTTCTGTCTGTAAATATTTTTCCCCCTTCCCTTCTCCCATGGTCTTCTGTTAAGTTTCTCAAAAACCACATATAAGTGAAAACATATTATATCTGTCTTTCTCTGACTGACTTATTTCACTTAGCATGATACTCTACAATTCCATCCACATTGTTGCAAATGGCCAGATTTCATTCTTTCTCATTGCCAAGTAGTACTGGCTATTGTTGAAGGCACTGCTATAAACATTGGGGTACCTGTGCCCCTATGCATCAGCACTCTTATATTCCTTGGGTAAATTCCTAATAGTGCTATTGCTGGGTCATAGGGGAGTTTTATTTTTAATTTTTTTTAGGAAACGCCAGACTGTTTTCCAGAGGGGCTGCAACAGTTTACATTCCCACCAACGGTGCAAGAGAGTTCCCATTTCTCCACTCCTTGCCAGGATCCGTAGTTTCCTGATTTGTTCATTTTAGCTACTCTGACCAGTGTGAGGTGGCATCTTAGTGTGGCTTTGATTTGTAATTCCCTGATGATGAGTGATCTTGAGCATCTTTTCATGTGTCTCTTGGCCATCTGGATGTCTTCCTTGGAAAGGTGTCTATTCATGTCTTCTGCCCATTTCTTCATAGGATTATTTGTTTTTCAACTGTTGAGTTTGCTAAGTTCTTTATAGATTTTGGATACTAGCCCTTTATCTAGTATGTCATTTGCAAGTAACTTTTCCCAGTCCACCCATTGCCTTTTAGTTTTGTTGTTTCCTTATATATGAAAATCCCATAGCTAATATAATCCTCAATGGGGGAAAAAATGCGGGGTTTCCCCCTGAGATCAGGAACATGACAGGGATGACTACTCTTATCACTATTGTTTGACATAGTGTTGGAAGTCCTAGCCTCAGCAATCAGACAATAAAATAAAAGACATCAAAATTGGTAAAGAAAGAGTCAACCTTTCACTTTCCACAGACAACATGATATTCTACATGGACAACCAAAAGACTCTACCAAAAAGCTGCTAGAACTGATACATGAATTCAACAAAGTTGCAGGGTACAAAATCTATATACAGAAATTCGTTGCACTTTTATATACCAATAATGAATCAACAGAAAGAGAAATAAAGAAACTGACCCCATTTACAATTGCACCAAGAACCATAAAATACCTAGGAATAAACCTAACCAAAGATGTAAAAGACCTGTATGCTGAAAACTATAGAAATCTTATGAAGGAAATTGAAGAGGACACAAAGAAATGGAAAAACATTTCATGCTCATGGATTGGAAGAATAAATATTGTTAAAAGGTCAGTACTACCTAAAGCAATCTACATATTCAATGCAATCCCAATCAAAGTTGCACCGGCATTCTCACCGGCTAAAACAAACAATTCTAAAATTTGTATGGAACCACAAAAGACCCCGAATAGCCAAAGTAATATTGAAGAAGAAAACCAAAACAGGAGGCATCACAATCCCAGACTTTAGCCTCTACTACAAAGCTGTCATCATCAAGACAGTGTGGTATTGGCACAAAATCAGACACATAGACCAATGGAATAGAATAGAGAACCCAGAATTGGATCCACAAATGTATGGCCAACTAATCTTTGACAAAGCAAAAAAGTATCCAGTGGAAAAAAGACAGTCTCTTTTTTTCCAGTGCTGGGAGAACTGGACAGCAACATGCAGAATGAACCTGGACCACCTACTTACACCGTACACAAAAATAAATTCAAAATGGATGAAAGATCTAAATGTGAGAGGAAACCATCAAAACCATAGAGGAGAAAGCAGGCAACAACCTCTCTGACCTCAGCTGCAGCAGTTTCTTACTCGACACATCTCCAAAGGCAAGGGAATTAAAAGCAAAAATGAACTATTGGGACCTCATCAAGATAAAAAGCTTCTGTCTCAGTTTATCTGTTAACAGTTCTGGGCACAGAGGAGAGGAGGAGAGGACACCCGACCCCGAGGCCCCGGGACGAGGAGTAACAAGCCACAGGTACCTGCTGAGCTCCTTGGGCCGCTGCTCCGCTGGGTCTGCAGGAGGCGGGGAGGTGTCCCTGGCACCGGGATCCCAGCCCCCCAGCTTTCCGTGAGCAGCTTTCAGACTTGACGCGAGCATTGCTTCTTCCGCTGAGGGGGCAGAGACCCGCAGGAGTCAGACTGGGTCCCACCGGGAACCCTGCCCGGGTCCAGGAGCACAGCGGTTCCGACCGGGAACCCTGCCCGGGTCCAGGAACACAGCGGTTCCGACCGGGAACCCTGCCCGGGTCCAGGAGCACGGCGGTTCCTATTCAGAAACCTTCCGGGTACAGAATCAGCGGTTCTGACTGGGAAATCTGACCCGATCAGAGTTAGACTGGGTCGGGAAACTGCCCTCAGTCGAACTGGGTCTGTCCGGGAAACCTGCCTGGGTCCAGGAACACAGCAGTTCTGACTGGGAAACCTGACTCAGCTGGGTGGGCCTGGGTCTGACTTAAAATACTGGACTAAATACGGGTCGGGCTGGATCCGACCTAATCTGGGCTGGGTCCAGTGTGAGACCTCCAGTGAACAAGATTTTGTTTTAAAGCTGAACAAGTAGGTTAACTTTACCAAAGATAATCTTGAAATATGGAGACCACTACGGAGAATTTCAAACCATCCATGGGTTAGCTTATCCATTTAAGAGGTGCCCTGGAGATAAAGGTGTCTCAGCCAGGAACTCACTATAAAGGTTAGAGGGAAAATTATCTTTTCTCCTTCAGTTTCTTTTTTTTTTTCTTTAACATTTATTCACATTTTAGAGAGAGCAGCAGGGGAGGGGTAGAGAGAGAGAGAGAGACATGGGCTCCAAAGCAGGCCCCAGGCTCTGAGCCTTTGGCACAGAGCCCTCTTTGGGGATTGAACTCATGAACCATGAGATCATGACCTGAGCCAAAGTCAGAGGCTTAACGGACTGAGCCACCCCGGCGGCCCTTTTCTTCCTGAACCCTTTCTGGTATCCTCCATAAGAACTGCAGGAACCATCAACTGACTCTAGAACCTGCAGATGGGATCCTGGGAGAACTGGCAGAAGCCAGCAAAATGTAAGAATTGTTCCTCCAAAGTCAGTTCCTCCAGATTTCTATCTGTGGTGCCTGGTCAAGACAGGAGAGTACAATTTCATGTGGTCCTTTCCTTCCCAAATCAACATTGGCAGGAAAAAAAAAAGATGTAATGGTGATTATGAATTGGCTTTCAGGTACCCATTGGTTGCCCATATTTTCCTTCCCAGGGATAGCCCTTGCCTTCTTGTTTGTCTCATTTTTGTATCCTGAAAACTTGGCTTGACAACTGTCAGGTTGGGGGCCCCCCAAAATGTGGCCAGACAGAAATGTGGATTGTACTTCATTTGTAGCTAAGGTCCTACCAACTATTTCCAGGTCTCAGAGGAATTGTCTAAATCTTTCTTTTGGTTATCTTTGTGGGTGGCTCTGGATCTTGGGAAGGTTAATATCTTCTTCACCCTCTTTGAGGATGCCTTTTGTGTCAGTGAGGTTGTTTAATACTGCCAAGAATACTGTTTATCCCAACTGAAACGTGACAAGATATTCAAAAACTTTTGTTGTTGTTGTTTTGTAAGTGGCCTTATGTTCAAAAGTTGGCCTAATTAGAAGCTGATATTTAGAGCCTAATAGGAATTAATTTTTTAAGGCTTTCCCCCTAAGCTAAAATGAAACTATGTACCAGAAGCAAATAAAACCATTCTGAAGCCTTTGTGGAAGGATTTACTAAACATTCCAAAGACACACAGCTGTAAATCTAGAACATAGGAATCCTCTGATTTTCATCTTAATTGAAGATCTTGTCCCTGGTATAAAGAAACAAATGAATGAGAATATAGTAGGATGTGTATATATCAGCCTCTTTGTATCATTCTGGTAGCAACCCTTTTCTTTGAGGAATTAAAAACAACTATCTTTGTCCTACAAATTGAGTCTTCATAACAACAGAAATATGACTCTAGAAACAACTAAAAGCCCACCTATGTATTTTTTTTACCAATCCCAAAACTTCCCCTATTCTTCTCAAAGGGCTTGTGGATATTGTAAAAGATCTGGGCGTACATAACAAAGTTGTCCTTGATAGAACTTGCATTATTTCTCTGTGCCTTTTGAGATGAAAGTCTTCTACCTTGTCTTCTCCAGGAGGCAAGGTAATTCTTATAAGAAGAGAAAAAGGAGGTGAAGGGTATTTTGAAAACTTGGCCTATAGGAAGTCTTAAAAATCTCTTCCACAAATATTAGTAAAAAATGTCAGCCATCTCAACAGAAAACCTTAACTTCTTCCATCTGCCAGAAACACAACCTGGATGCAACTGCCCTGTTATTAACTAGTGCATTTTGAATGATTTCATATCTCTCATGGTTAAATTTTTAAAGTAAAAATATCTGTTTGCATCCTATACTCTCAGATTAAAAAACAAAACAAAAACAAAAACAAAAAAACCTAACCCAAATGTTTTCAAGTTCACGTGATCTAGGTTAATCTTGGTAAATAAGA
Source organism: Hyaena hyaena (assembly GCF_003009895.1). Classification (NCBI taxonomy): domain Eukaryota; kingdom Metazoa; phylum Chordata; class Mammalia; order Carnivora; family Hyaenidae; genus Hyaena; species Hyaena hyaena. The sequence continues at coordinate 3,189,997 of NW_024080722.1, forward strand.
GCTAGTTTAAGTTTGTTGGTTTAATTAAAATCAGAATGTCTTTAGAGTTATCAGCATTAGATATAATACTTTTATTCTCCCTGGGTTTTACTAAAAGTCAAATAAGCTCATGTTCTCTATGTTAAAGAATTTATCAGCCAGAAAGATAATTTAAGATGATGGTTAGCTGTTTATTGTCTCATGAAATTTTCATGACTAATATAAACATAATTAAGAACAATGAATCAAATAGATGTAAGTAAGATATAAGTTTATGAGTGACTTTTTCAACAAACAGTTATGCCTTAAGGTATGTCTGCTTAAAAAACATTTTAAAAATATTTTTGATAACTTGAAACCTTAAATTTATCTGAAATAAGTGACCAGTCAAAAGCACAGGTAACAGTCCGAACTTGGGAGGGACTGGCATCGGAAGTAGAGAAAAATTTCATGGGATTGAGATGCTGTGGACCTACGGACCCTGATGCTGTTTCCAGGTAGACCGTGTCAGAGTCAAGTTGGACTGTAACACCCAGCTGGTACCAGAAAATGGCTAGGTGGTTTTGGGGGAAAAACACACACTTTAGAATTGGAGTCAGAATTGTAATGGGTCATTAGGAATCTATGACAACTGTAAGGGAATTATACTTGTCCTTTTGGGGTTGCCGTAGAGGAAATCTACCGCACACTCACTCTGAATCAGCCTTTGGTGTCCCTTAATGCACCCAAAAGAAGTGTCAAGTACTACAGATAAAGAGAAAGACAAGCCTAGCAGTGCATTTTGCTACTGATGAATGCGGGACTGACTTGAGCCACAGGAACCTTCTTTGTATTCTTGCTGTCCAACTACTCTCTTAAAGACAGCTGCTAGTATAAATCAAATCCACCAACCAGAAGAGCACTGGGCTGTGATTCAGGAATCAGGTAGTTGCTCTGCAGCATTGGGCTTCTAACATCTCCTCTCTGGATCTTGATTTTAATGTAGATCAGATTAATGAGTTTAAGCAGATACCATCTATAGCTCTGACACCCTGTTGTCTTGGGTTTCCAGTGCCCCATTTGCCTTGGGCAAAGGCATCTGGGTCCCTCTCTAGCTGGCCTGCCCCCTCTTCCTCTGCCCGCATCCCTCTAAGACAGTGCATTATCTTGGACCCCAAAGTGGTATTAGGCAGCCAGACAATCTCATTTACTCACAACTATTTCCGTCATCAGGACCCACTATATCCAGTGGCAATTTACCACACGTCGTTAATATGTTTGTTATATTTTGTTGGCGGAATATGAAAGTTCATCAGCAAGCCCGCACACAGGGAGAGCATATTGAAATGAGCATCACAGATCTGTCAGGCTGGAGTTTATGGCCTTTTCTCAGTACTACACTGTAAGTAAAACAAGCCCTGATTGAGTCAGCAGCCTCCTGGGTACTCATTTGCCAAAGTGTGGGGATTTTAATGCAAAGTTTATCCGCCTGCATTAGGCAGGGAGGGTGGGGTGGGGAGGAGGTGGGCAGATTGCTTTGGCTTAGGGATATTATAGACCAGCCTGCAAGTTCCACGACACCAGGAGGGAAGCTTTCAGTGGGTTTGGCCTCTTATCTTTTTATCGTCTTATAGATTTTGGAGATGTAGTGCCCTGGAGTTTTAATACTCAGTTTGCAAATCCTCCTTTTAAAACCAGTGCATTGAAATGCAATGGAAAAGAGAAATGGGGGGCGGGGGGAGAAAGAAATATTCACTGAGGAATGGCACTGGGAAGAAAAAAAAGATGATGAAGAAAAGGGGAGAGAGAAACATTAAAATCCCAGTTAGTGAGCATGATTGATGCAAATATCCCTACACCTTGTCTCCTTTGCAGGGGACTTCCAGGAAGGGTTCAGGCGCCCTCACTGGGGAACTGCATTCTCTGAACAGGACTTTGTAGACGCCGATGCTGTCTAAAGGGATTACAAAATTTTGTTAAGTCCAAATTAATGCCCTGGGAAAATAAATTTTGGAAACAAGATTTCTGTTTCTTCTTTTAGGCAATGCATAGGAAGCATAAAATAGGGGGAGCACATTTCTACCCACGGGAAGAGATCTGTTTCTCTGATTTGGGGAGGGTCAGACAGTTTTCAGCAGGCGGTTCACAGAAGTTGCCATGACTCAGATGAAGGTGTTTTTAGTATTAACAGATAGTTATCTCATAGCAGCAATGTCAATCACTACCATTTCTTCTTCCCCAGCAGGAAGGCTTATCCGTTACTTTTTCCTTGAGCAGGCATTTGGTATTCTTTGAGCCAGAATCTATTTTTCATTCCAGTGGTGTGCAGCTGTGGGTCACCTGGCTAATGCAGGGGCCATTCCACATTCCAGAGGCATGGAGCCGTGGTCATTTGGCATTCCGGAGGCATTCTGAAGCTGCAGGTCATTCATTATGCCAAGGTTAGTTTCTCGGCCTGCAGAGCCCAGAGCCTTATTCTTTGCGAGTTGAGATTGGAAACTGCAAGGAAGATGTAACTCCACTGGTGTCAGAAGGACAAAGATGGAAAGAAAGAGAGAGAAAATAAAAATTAACTGCAAAGAATTCTCAACTAGTTCTTAAGATAGTTTGATGGGGACAATATGTGGTGCACATGAAGGCAAAGATGATTTTTTTGGGGAGGAGAAAGAAAAGTATAAATAGAAATCTGATTATAATTAATTACTCTAATTGAATGAGAAACAAGATATAGTAACAGGATATACTGCTGCTACAATTGGTTAAAATTGGGTTCAAATCCTGCCTCTGCTCCCTATTAATTGTGTAATTTTGATTTATTTAGTCTCTTTATTTTTTAAATTTTTTAAAATTTTTATTTTTTTTTACAGATAGTTTATTGTCAAGTTGGTTTCCATATAACAACCAGAGCTCATTCCTCCATGCCCATCTCCCCCTCTCCCCTCCCATACCCATCAGTCCTCAGTTTGTTCTCAGCATTCAAGAGTCTCTCGTGGTGTGCCTCCCGCCCCCCCAACTATTTTCCGCCTTCTTCTCCCCCATGATCCTCCATTAAGTTCCTCCTAATCCTCCTATATGTGCAAACATATGGTATTTGTCCTTCTCTGCCTGACTTATTTCGCTCAGCATAACACCGTCAAGGTCCATCCATGTTGCTACACAAGGCCAGATTTCATTCTTTCTCATTGCCATGTAGTATTCCATCATATAGATAAAGCACATTTTCATCATCTGTAAAATGGAGACTATGAGAAAACCTGCCCGGGTGCCGAGGTGGCTCAGTCAGTTAAGTGTGGGACTCTTGGTCACTGCTCAGGTCATGATTCTCCTGGTTCATGAGATTGAGCCCTGTGTCAGGCTCAGGACTGACAGTGCCAAGCCTGCTTGGGATTCTCTCTTTCTCTCTGCTCCTCCCCTGCTTGCACTCTCTCTCTCTCTCTGAAGATAAATAAACATTTAAAAAAAAAGACAACCTGCAATTTTAAGATAACACTCTTCTTTTAATTTTTTTAATGTTTATTTATTTTTGAGACAGAAAGAAAGACAGAGTGTGAGTGAGGGGTGGGGGGTACAGAGAGGTGGCGAGACACAGAATCTGAAGCAGGCTCTAGGCTCCAAGCTGTCAGCACAGAGCCTGATGCAGGGCTTGAGCTCATGCCGGTGAGATCATGACCTGAGCCAAAGTCAGACACTTAACTGACTGAGCCACCCAGGTTCCCCTAAGATAACATTCTCAAAAGTGTTTAGCACAGTCCCTGCCTGAAAGAAAAGACACTATGAATATTACTGCCATTGTTATTATTATTACTGATTGGGGCATTCTTGAGTTAAAAGATGAAGATAATTATAACTTTCCTTAATATTAATACCTTAATTAATATTCACTCTTTATCTTCTTTCATATGTCAGACACTGTGTCACAGAAGTCATTGTGCTAACTCTGGACAGATGAAGACTCTGGACAGATGAAGATACTCCCAGTGAGTATCTGCTGGATACAGTGCTCTTCTCTAATCCCAATAGTTGACCATGGGAATTTTTTTTTTTTTGGCCATTGAGGAATCAATGACCCATTGAGATTAAGATAACCATAGGTAGTGAGAAAGGGGAAAAACACATGAAATTGAGAGAATGATCAGAAAAGACTGTTTTTCTTAATGTGCACCTAGATCCTAAACACAGTTACAATGGTGGCAAAGTGGTGGTACCATTCCCAGCATTGGATCTTTGTAAATTAAAATCCAACAGGACAGGTGGCTGAAGCCAGATGAGAAAGAATCTTGATTTTCATGCTTAGGAGTATGCACCTTATTCCATAAGGAGTGATGACAAAAAGGAAAAAAATGTATATTTGGTTTGCTTTACTTTTTGTTATTTTTATGCCTACAGGTGAATGGGATAATCTATCCTTATATATCTCCCAACTGAACTGCCAAATATTGGAGCAAAATATACCCATGTCACATATCAAGATCATTAGGAGAGGACACGTGTGTGATCTGTGATTACAGGGCAAAGGAGACAAGCCAGGCTGGGGATGGGGGCGAGGCGGCAATGGTAGTTGAAGGGGGCAGTGCCATGACTACAGGGAATTTATGACCTGATTCACTGTTGGAAGCCAGGACCTTAGGGATGAGCTACCCATAGTGAGCCCTAACTGTGCCTCAGCCAGTAAGCTCAGATGGTAGGAGGAGGCTTCTGTGTGCATGAGGTGGCCTTGGAGGCTGCAGAGCCTACTTCAGAGGATCATAGAGGGTGGCTTATGCATGCACTGGGGTGCTTGTTAAAAGTGGATTCTGTACTCCTCACCAGGAACAGATCTCCTTGGAGCAATCCCCCATGGCCTCCAAGAAATAAAGGTCAAAGTTTCTATCATGTAGTTCTCAAAAGAAATAGCAAATCAAGTTGAAAAAGTACTCTTAGAAAACATCTTGTGATTCTTGCAAACATTTGTTGACTCTCTCCTGGTTCTAAAATCTGAGAATACAAGCTTCAGAGAAAACACAGCCAGGGTGGACCCTGTAGGTTGTAAAATCTTGGGGCCTCCTTAAGAAATGAATACAGAAATAATGAATAAAAATGTAGACTTGAAAGTATATCTTTACCTTAGAAAATAATTTTAACAAATAATAATACTGAAATACTGACATATATTTCACAAAAGCCAGAAAAACATGATTTTTCTTTATAACCAACATGCCATACCTTTATAATGCTGTCTACATTTTATCTGTGTACTTTGATATTTTCATATGATGATGTATTTATATCATTTTCTATCAAGAGATTAGGAAATTCACTTTACCCCCCCCAGTGCTATTTTCCTTTCTTATTTGACACTTCAAAAAATTCCAATTATTCTTCCCAATTCATTATTGAAAATTAGTAGGTAAATATTTAGCATTGATGTCATTTTGAGAAGACTGATATCAAATTATTTAATATATAAGCATTGACATTTTGAGAATTTTAAGTCTTTTCATGCAGTGATGTAACTTAAATATTCTTTGTGTTGATAATACCCATGAACGAGTTTGTGATCAAGGTCCATATTAGATTGGCATAGTATGACTTTTATGCTAACTCTGTTGATGTTTATAGTTTATGTCAAATCAACAATCTCTGAATGAGAATATACAATGATTCGATTGGGCCAGACAGTTTTGACCAAAGAAAATGATGGAAAAAGACAATCTAATAGAGCCAAGAATATAATTCAAAAAGGGTACAGTGAGCAAGCTGGACAATGGGTAATGAGAGCAGAACTATGTCTTACAGCAAGAAAGACAGGTCTGGAATGAGTGTTAAATACTGGCAAGTGGCTGGATTTATATTATCATACTTGCAAATTTTGCAACCAGTTACCTGCTGATTGATCACTAAACTTACAAAAAAGCGATGACTCAAAATGCTAAGATCATTAGTACTAGACATCGGCAAGTATCTTAGCTCTGCTTCTTACTAACCTGTGAAATCTTGCAAACAGTAACTTAACTAGTCACAGAAGAGATGACAAACCACAATAGCATACCCCACCAAACCCCACCAAACCCCACCAAACATATACCCATTAACATCCCCTTAAGCTGGATACAAAAAGACCCACACCACTGTAACGAGGGACAATCAGGGTGAAAAGAAATGATAGTTTTGATCAGTTATGTAATGAAATACTTTCCTTTTGAAAATTCTGAAGAAGAGAAAAGAAAACACACATAACCATGTGCTCACATTGCTAACACAACTCCTGGAGTCCTAATGCTTAAAGTTCATTTGCCTCCTGGTACATCTGCATCTGTTCCCTGTGGTTTCCATGGAGCTCACATTCTAGTTAGGGGAGACAGACAATATGAACAAAATAGTAAACAGACCATTTCAGATAGTTACTCTTCTATGAAGAAAGTAAAATAGTATGTATGATAAAGAGTTACTGCAGGCAGGGCAAGCAGCAGCCCTTTGAGAGAGGAGTCAGAGAAGATCTGGATGGGGAAGCCAGCTTTGGGCTGAGATGTGCATCTGGACAAATCCAAATTTGCAAATGCACACCAGGACTGTGGGCCCCAGAGAGGGGAGTGACTAGTTCAAGCTCTCACAGCAAATTAGTGACAGAATTAGGCCTACAGCTAAGACATCCTGGACTACATTAAAAATCTCTTCCTACCTACCACTGAGGACTCCATATGAAGTTTCACTGTAGACATTCTTGGCCTATGGAAACTGAGACAATGCTTCACTGAGACTTCATTCGGCTTCTGGTAAAGGGTGTTACGTACTTATTTTTAAAATCAGCAAAAAGACAAAGCGGAGCACTCAATTCAGTAGTCAGATTGCCATTTCACAGTTTTAAGATAATCGCAATGATCATAATAACTCATTTCAGGACCATAAAATCATTACCAAAAAAAAAAAAAAAAAGCTATAAAAACACAGAAATCAATCAGGCAGGCACTCTTTAGATTATTTTGGTTACATGTCTGTATCAGAGTATATCCATCAATCAACCAGTGTATGTGTGTATATATGTGTGTGTGTATCTATATCTATATCTATAGAGAGAGAAAGAGAGAGAGGTATGTATATAGATACATACATAGATACATATATATATATATATAGAGAGAGAGAGAGAGAGGGAGAATACACAAACATTATAGACTATTTACTTGCTATTTATATTATATGCAAAAACATACATAAGACGTACAGATTTTTAAAAATGCCCTAGAAATAAGTGAAAGTCCAGAATTTTCTACCCTTACACCAGTGGATCACTGTGTATGCACTTTGAGAAAGCTTTGCCTCCCTTTGAAGACTTCTGATCTAGTCTATTACTTCCAGTTTAAGCACCGAGAAACTGAGGCCAGAGAAGAAAACTGAGGAAGTCAAACTGATGACCCAGTATGAAAAATAAGCTGAAGTACATTAAAATAAACTCAGTTTCATATCTAAAGTCTTTTAAGCCATCCTTGTTATTTGTTAAAATTATAATCTTCCCTATACTTTCACTTGGTTTTTGGAAGACCTTTCCTTACTTCCTAGGGATTTATACTTTGCTCCTAATCTCCTCTCAACAGTGAGCAATCCAGGATCAGCAAACCTCTGCCACCAGACTCCAGCAAAGAGTAAACTCCCTCAAGTCCATAGGCTCAACCTGAATTCATCCATTCTCCTCAAGGATTCCCAGAACAGACACAGGCTCCAGGCCTGCTTAGGAATGCGGCACCGCACTTCTCAATAGCATTTTATGACACATTTCTCAAATCAAATTTAAAAGCATAACTGAGTGGAATTAAATTAATGCCGTCTGGTAATGTCAGCAGCACCAGAGCTGCAACAGGCTGGCTTAACTCTTAAACCTTCTAGAGCTCCATGATACATATTCAGTCTCTAGTATTATTGAGAGAATCTGTGTGTGCGTGTGTGCCTGTGTGTGGTGGGGTAGGGGTGGGGGCTGGGACGTGGCTGAGTAGTCTTCAAGAGCATAAAAGGTGTTACAGGTACTTAATGATCACGTATGCCCCCTGACCTTGATGTTTTTGAGTTGACATTTGCATTTCCCTTCCTGTTCCACAGGGTATGTTTAACTTCATCATATCTTTTGATCGTGATAATCACCCTGGGAGGAAACCATTCATGTTTTTATCTCCTTCCTTTATTATGTCTTACTTGAACCTGAATGTCAGGACTCCAAATTCAGCATTCTTTCCACTCATTGAATTTAATAATAATGACAACATTACGTGTCTTTTCAAGGTTCCCTTAACCTCTCTGTTGCTAAAGTGAATATTCCATTTGTCATTTTCATCTTAATTGACTCAATGGCATCATTTTACTTACCACTTCCTTGTTGTCAAAACATGTTGCCTACACTTAGTTTCAAAATGCATGGCCTTTAGTTTTGTTCCTCCGTCACCAAACACTCCCAGTGTCTTTTTCTGGGGACTCCTTCCTAAATGTTAGGTGTTCCAGGGTACCTTTTCCCCTCTGGCTAAACTATGCCTGGTGATCTCATCCAGTCTATGAGTTTGTAGTTGTTGTTGTTTTAAAGTAAGCTCTATCCCCAGTGTGGTGCTTGAACTCACGACTAGCGATCAAGAGTCGCATGATGTACCAACTGAGCCAGCCAGGCACACCCAGCCCATGGTTTTATTTATTTATTTATTTATTTATTTATTTATTCAATAGTGTATTGTCAAGTTGGTTTCCATATAACACCCAGTGCTCATCCCGACAAGTGCCTCCTCCACGCCCATCACTCCTTTTCCCCTCCCCCTAGCCCATGGTTTTAAATGCCATTTACAATAATGGCTTTTGAATCTACAACTCCTGCCAAGATGTCTCTCCTGAGCCCCAGGGCCTACATCCAACACCGGGCACCTCCTCTTGAATATCTAATCAGCCCATCAACAGTCACTGATATCCCAGTCGTGACGCCCGCAGATCTGCTCCCACACTCTTATTTATGTCTGTAAATACAAACTCCATCCTTCCAGCGACTCAGTCCCAATGCCCGGGTGATTGTCAAGCCCTGTCTTGTATCCTCCATGCCTTATCTGTCAGCGTATTTTGTCTACTCTGTCTTCAAAGTATGCCTAGAACCCAACCACTCTGCACCCGTGCACTTCTACTACCCTCACCCAGGATACCATCATCTTTTGATACAGGATCCAGAGAATTCCCTTAAAAAGGTAAATCCAATCATATCATGCCAATATACACCCATCTCACTCACAGTGAGAGGCCAAGGCATAGGTTATTTATAGACTGGACACCCGTCTCACTCACAGTGAGAAGCAAAGGCCATATGGTGACTAACAGACTCTTACTCTGTCTTTTTCAACTTAATTTTGCTTCTAGTACTCTCCCTCTGGCTCACTTTAATTCAGCCAATGGACTTCTTTGCCATTCTAGAACACATTAGATGTACTCTCACCTCAGAACATTTGAATGTGCTGTTTTATTATTTTTTTAACTGGAAGATGATTCCCCATTTATCTATTTGTTGCTGTTGTTGTTAATGTATCATTGCTGTGATAGCATGAATACGTTTCTAACACTATGCTATCTTTTATTTGTTTGTAGTCTACCTCCTCTCCACAGATTATAAAAGCTAGCAGAGGAGGCACCATGTAAGCCTTGTGCCCCCAGTTCTTCCAATAGGGTCTTGCTCATAGAAAGTATGCAAAACAGATTTTTGATTGCATGATCAAATACTTCACTTGCATGTCATGAATGATCATTTCCAACATCCTTTCACATACATTATCTTGTGTTGAGTCTCAACATGATTCTAGGAAGTAAACAGGGTAGACATTTTCCCATTTAAAAAAATGATTCAACTGAGATGCAGTGAATTAATTGACTGGCTAAATTCACTCAGGTACTAACAGAAGAATCCATGAGTAAACTCTCAACTTTCACATTCCTAAGCTGCTTCTCTTTACTATGTAATAGATTCTGTCTCAGGGAGTGTGGGAGTACATGACAACGTGGAGTCAGTGTACAAACGTAGCTTGTGAGCTTTGGTGTCTGACTGCTTGGGCTCAGTTTCTGGTTCTACCTATTCCTACATTGGTTAAATTATTTAAGCTTCTGTTTTCCCTTCAATGAAAGGGTTACAATCATAATGTCTTCCATAATGGGTCATAATGTGTTAAATGAGATAATACATGTGAAATTGTTGCACAAAGTAAACATTCAAAACATGTAATTGTTGGCATATGAAAAGTCTTTGGAGCAAGAGAAATATGAGTTGAGAGATAACCAGATAGATTCATGTGCAGATATGCCCCCAGAGGAATTTGGAAATTCCACACTATTTGAAGGGATGCATGGATGCTAGAAGTTTAGTCTCCTGTTCTTGATTGTTGCAACAGCCAGAGTGCAGTCCAGGAAAGCTTGATGCCAAGCTACAGAGTTCAGACTAAGAGTGCTGTGGGAATCTGAGTCCAGGGTACCTCGCACAAGTCCAAAGAAGCATCTTGGAGCATGACTTAAATCCTCCTGGATTGTCTAACGCAACAGCCTCCATGTATGTGGCACATATGAATGTGCACTGAATAAAAATAAACACTTGGGTGAATGAAAACTGGGACTGATGGAAGGGAACGCAGCGCATGGAGAAAAGGGTGAGGAAGATAGGGAGCAGAGGAAGTATATCAGTTACCTACTGCTACATAACAAATAGCCCCCAAACTTAGCTGCTTAAAAGAACAAGCATTTATTATCACTGGAGGGTAACCGGCATGACAGATGACTTTCAATAGATATTTATATTAGAGCTAGTTACAGATATCATGCCAATACTAAAAAAAGTGGGTGTCTTTATTTGTTTTAATAATAGTAGTCCAGGCAGTGTTGAAATATTGACATATGTTTTCTAAATTTATCATCACAACAATCCTAGCTGTCATCTGTCTTATTAATCCATTTATTCACTTACTTATTTATTAAGCAACCATTTATTAATCCTCTGCAATATGCCAGATTCTGTGAATTTAGAAGCAAACTATACAGATAAAAATTCTTGCCTACATGGAGCTTACAACAAAGAAGGAGAAGACAGATATTGGTTGGCAGACAGGCCCACTTACATGGAGGACAAGGAAAACCATCAAGGAAAGAGGGAGCCACTTCAGATCCGTAGGTGGCAGTGATAAGCAAGGGAAGTTGCTTACAAAGTTGTTTGGGGCAGCCACAAGACAGGTAGATTTCTGAACCCATCTGTCGAAATATTAAAAGTTTTTGTAAAAACCTTATGTGGAGTCGGTCATTTGTACTCTCTGGATGGTCTCAACACCATCTTACTCTCTCCAGGCTATGCTCTTGGACCAGCTCCCATTGTAGGAACCATAGGAAGAATGTACTTCCCAAGACAGGGGGTGGGAAGAAGAGAGGGGAGAGGGTCGGGAAGTGGGGGATGAAGAGCCTGATTGCCTGGGTCCAGCTTATGGTTCAACCCGATGTCACATCCTCTTATTTACCTCCTCCAACAACAGACATTCAATACATAAACAAGTATACAGTAAAATGGATAGTGTATCAGAGGGTCATGTGTGCTCTCAGAACAATAAAGCAGGAAAGGAGGGAGAGAGTATTGTTCAGCATTGCAAGCATTGCACAAGCAGCAAAGAGTAGAGACAATATGCCATTTTGTGCCTGACCCTACAGGGTGTGCTAGTGACCACACACTCTATCATAATAAGAACTTCAGGTCTTCCTTAGAGTGCCTTGTCAGTTAGGATCACTCTAGCACGTAGTTAGAGAAAATCCTAACTCACATGGGAAATTGCTTCACAAACCAGGAGACCCAGGGGTTTGGTATTGGAATGCCAGAAACAGTCTTACCTCTGGGACCAAGGCAGTGGCAAATTTAGCTTTCCATCCAGTACTCCAACATCTAATAGAAGAAAATAAATATCTATTTGGTAAAGAAACTTTTCCCAGAAGGCCTGAGTAGACCTCCTCTCATTATGTAAAGCACAATCACATGGTCTCCACTAGACACGTTCCTGGCAAGCCATCTGCAACCTTGGTATTCTGAATTGACAGAAGTCCCCCCCCCCACCCCCCATCCTTACCTGTAGTTTCACTTTTGATGGTTTTGGTTACCTGTGGTCAACCCTGTTCTGGAAGCAGATGATCCTCCTTCTGATATATAGGTTAATAGAAGACTAACGCTATGTCATGTGCCTGGGTCATTCACCTCACTTCATCTCATCAGGTAGGCATCTGATCATCTCATATCATTACAAGAGGAAGAGTGAGTCCAGTACAAGGAGATATCTTGAGAGAGAGAGAGAGCACATTCATATAACTTTCACTACAGTCTATTGTCATAATTGTTCCATTTCATTGTTAGTTATTGTTGTTAATCTCTTTGTCTACTTCATAAACTTTATCACAGGTATGCACATATAGGAAAAAATATATAGTATATGTAGAGTTTGATACTATCCACAGGCATCCACCAGGGGTTTTGGAAAAGATCCTGTAACCCTGGAGGATATTCCTGTATTCTTGGAGTCTGGGATAGGGTTATTTTCCCCTGTGTAATGTGAGGGAGCAGTGGTGATTTCAAGAAAATCTGTCAACAGAAAAAGTGGAGAGTAGCAACCGTCAGCATTTGCCACTAATAGGGACAAAGCCTTATTTGTAGTCTAGTGATCAACAATGGACACATAAAAGAAATTTCCTAAGTAGATTTAATTTGGATTAGAGTAAAAAATGGAAAAAAAAAAAACCTACAAGGGATAAGGAAGGAAGGGAAGTTGGAGAAGCAGAATCATTTTAATATAAATATAAAGAAGAGAGAGTGTACAACAGTTTGAGTTGAGAGGAAAAGACTGTTTTTTTATCAATGCCCAGACATTCAGAAGCTGTGTGACTTGGGGCTGATCACTTAACCTTTCTGTGAGTCAGTTTCATGAACAGAAACTCTAATCTAATAATGCTAATTAGTCACGTTTTATAAACAGCAGGAGATTTAATAAGAGCCTGCGTTCAGTGAAAGAAATATGTGACACTCCAGTTGAAAGTGGGCGTGTTCTCCATTTACAGATGTAGAATGAATTGGAAAGAGGGTGCCTACAAACAAGATAATCGAGTTAGTCAAGTAGATGATTCAAAGAGGGCAACACACAAACACAGACATAGGCATTTGTGTATGCATGCACACACACATACCCCTACAATCTTTTCTTATGAAAAAAATATATTATTGTTTATTGTTCTTTGAGCAATAATTGCTTGCCAGGCACTAGCTAAATAATTTATGAGCATTGTCTCATATAATTTCACAACAACCCATGAGTTAGGTACTACTATAAAATAGTTTTCTGTTTGAATTACCTAGGATAGATTTTTCAAACTTCTACTTCATTTTACATATATGCACTTTCTCTTCATCATTAAATGGATGCCATTTCAGTGAATGACTATGGTCTTCAGGTTATTTCTCCTAAATTTAAACACAGTACTTCTTCAGTCATTTTCCTTGCACCAGTGAACCATTCTATAGTGCTTTGAGCTGATCAGATCAAAATTGTGCAGGAAAATTTAGCACCAGCCAGTTCGTAAATGCTGAGTTGGCTCTGGTTATTTCTTGACCGCCCTGCATTTGCTTACCAGTCCCAACCCCAAAACTTGGTGCCCATCAATCACTTGGAACATGTCCCTCCCAGCAATTCCTCAAGAGAAACCTTGACTGAGGAACTGTATTGATAATTGCAAGCCAGTATTTCACATTGGATTCCTCTTCAAAGCACTTTACTCAGATGATGTGCATAACTGATATGCAACAGAAAAACAAGGTCAGAAAGAGATTCACAAAGAAACAGTGATTTGGCTGGTTTCCCATGAGAGCTCCGGTGTAAGGTCCGGGGCTCAGCCAAGAGCACCAGATATGGAGTCAGGAGAGGGGGAGACTTAGCGAATCTCTGCCAACACCATGCTGTGTGTTTTTGGGCAATTCTTTTTAAATCTCCCAGCATCGATGTTCCCAGCTGTAACATGGTAGGAGAGAACCAAGTTAGGGTTGGAAGGTACCTGGCATAGGTGCCTGTAGCAGACATCAGGAATCAATCATGGCACTTTTTCCCACTGAGCCTGCGATAGGCTCCCATGTTCTTCTCAGCACACACTCCAGGTAACCTAGAACAATTAGAGTCGGCACATCATTTAGAATATATCTGTCATTCCTGGATGAAGTAATTTCTAACATTCATTTTGAATCTAATATTTTAGGAATATATTGCTGCTGTAGTAAGACTCATGAAGTCAGGATCAGAAGGCCAGGCTTAAATTCTGGTTCTGACGTTTATTACTTCTGTGACCTTAAGCAAATCAACTCATATCTTTGATTTGTTTTTTTTTTTTTTAATCTGCAAAATGGGAATAAAATATCAATGTCCTATGGTCAGAGTGAAGATCAAATTAGATATATGAGAACACACCCAAAAGCATATAGCATATCCTGGCAAATTGTAGGCATTCAATCACCCATTAAAATAAATATTTTAAAGGTGACACCTAGTGAGACTAATGCATATGTGAGGAAATTGCTAAGCATACTGAAAGCCAAAAGGAATGTGAAAGAGGAAGGGAAGGTCATTCCTCTTTGGATATTTTGGCTCTTCCCTTTAACCACCACCACTGCTGCTGGATTCTGCAGTCCTTATCCTGGCTTTATTATTAGCAGCGCACCTGTATCTCATATCCTCAACCCAATCAAGAGACTAGGTCTTCCTTTGCAGCTCTAGATATCTGACTCACAAATCTGTTTCTAAAGAACATGTCCAGGAACTACCAGAATTGTTTGATTCCTCTCTGCTTTTGTCCCTTCATGTGATCCCTCTCCACATCCAAAGGAATAGATATTTCACCAGTATATTACTCAGTGGGTGCTTTGGCTTGGTTAATCTATACTCAACCTTAACCTGTGTATTGTGGGCAGAGGGTAACCTGAGGTCAGGGAATGATGCTAGGAGTTTTTCTCCTTCCCCATCACCAGCACAGCCCGAGGCATCTAGGGTCTTAGTCTCTGTTTCCCAAGTTTGTAATCATCCTGCTTTTCAAAGATAGCTGTCCATACAGGATAATTATAGTGGGGACATATTAAAACACCAGGGCTCAAGCAGCTGTCAGTTGGTCATTTTCAGATTTACTGATGTCAGTCACATGTACTCTTCCTCAAAGGTAGAGCATGGTGTTCACTACTAGAATAGATCTGGGATGGTTCTCAGTCCACACACCTTCCCATACTGGTGGCAGGTGCTCCATACTCAGGCAAAACAGAATCTTCCTGATGATGGCACCCCAGTCCTTTTCCTCTCTCCTCTTACTCTATTCTATAGGATCTTCTCTAGTTCTAGATGATTGTGTGTGTGTGGGTACTCATTATGCATGCATCTTACTTTATTTCTTAGTTCTAAATCCATTTATGCCTTAGTATCCTATAAATGTAGTGCCATGAAAAACAGGGGTGGGCTTTTGTTCAGGAATGTATCCTGTGTAACAGACTGGTTGAGGGACCAAGGGAAGAAATTTGATGAGTCCCTAGGTAGGTACAAAACATATTAATTCTCACTTTTAAATATTTTACAATCACATTTTTACTAGAACATCTTTCACTCTAGTATGATCAATGACCATAATTATTCTATGTATCTTGTGATTTAGAAGTTCCTGAAGGCATCTGGGAGAAATAGGGTCTGGAGAAGATATGGGGAAGGGAAGAAGTGGTATGAAGCTTTAGATATTCTGTAGGATGAAGCAGCCATGAACAATCCCGTTCAGTAGTAAAGGGATTTTATTATTATTATTTAAATGTTTATTTATTTTTGAGACAGAGAGAGAAAGAGAAAGAGAGAGAGACAGGGAGACAGAGAATGTCAAGCAGGCCCCATGCTGTCAGTGCAGAGCCTGACACAGGGCTCAAACCCAACAATCATGAGATCATGACCTGAGCTGAAATCAAGAGTTGGATGCTTAACCAATTGAGCCACCCAGGCACCCCAAAGGGACTTTTATAACCAAGAGCATCTCCAACTCAGTTTGAGGTTATTTGCATTATTATAATGCAAAACTCCTGTTAGCTCCCCAAATTTTTTACTAAAATATTCTGTACATAAAAGTGGATATATATGAGTGGTGTGTGTGTGTGTGTGTGTGTGTGTGTGTGTGTGTATGAAAGAAGAATGAAGATAAAGGTCCAGGTTGACACAGCTCAGAGCACTCTCCAAGTAGGGGTACTATGTACATATGTAATGCTAAGATAATTCATAAAGGGAGAAGCCATGAGTTCCAGCTACAGAAGTATAGCTCTACCCAGACATTTTCAGAAACTTCATGAGAGGGTTTTTTTTTTTAACTTCTAAAGAGTACAAAAATTGAAACCCAAACCAATCTCTATATCTAAAGGATCAGGAAGGCTCAGTGAACATTTGGGTTGGATACCGCCTAAAACCCAGATCAAATGCCTTCTTCTCTATGGGGTCTTCAAACACCATCTGAGAAAATTAATTACTTCTCAAGGCTCTTATATCACTTTGCTGACACAAACCTTGTCATTATGCATTTTGATGTCTGTGCCTGTCTCTCACACTAATCTGTTAATCAGTGCTATGCTTATTTGTTAATGTTTCTTCAGAACTTACTCCCTTGTTTTGTGCAATAAATTAAAACTACTTTATGACACTTTTCTCTAGCTTCCTAATAAAAGGCTACATATCTCTACATTGGATCAGGCCTGGGAAAATAAAATAAGCTCAGGACTGGAAAACCAAGCTAGAGTGACAGAAACTGTGACACTATGTGCAGAAATCTCCAAAGTCTATGGGAAAAAAAAGTAAAAGGAGAACCAAACTTTGGCAAATTGTAAAGATGAACCTAGACAGTTCACCGGCAGGAAGCTATGCTCTCCATAACAGCTCTCTGCACCCAAACAGTAGCATCTTCCCTCCCCTCGTTTCTACCTCTTTCCTCCTCCTACCACGGTCCTCTTGGACATAAGCTGAAAACTCCATCCCTAGTAGCCTGGAGTGAGGTAAGGCCCACTTCTATGGTGATGAGGTAGTCCATGTGTGGTTCCAGCAGCCACTGCAGTGGGGAGACTATTTCTTAGGAGAGCCACGTTGGGCCTTGAAGGTATTTCTCCTCAATGATTTTGTCTGACAAACTATGGCTAAAATCAAGTATACGTCATTCTCTCCATGGGTTCAGTAGGTTTTGGTGGATTGGAGGGGGGAACCCGAAACAAAATGTATAATACCAGTTCCATGTTGAAAGTAGCCGCTAAACTTTAAACAACTAACTTAAGAACAAACTTTTGGGACAAACTCTATTGATCCTTTGGGTTGCTGCTTTTCAGAAACAGAGCTTAAATCATAAAATAGCCCCTACTCCTATGCCTAAACCCTAGGGAGTTCCTATACCTCCCTCTGTATTCATTGGACGTAATTTTACATAATTTTAAAACGTTGGAATGTTTATGGAACACTCTGGCCCGCCCTATTCTAATTTGGCCATGGGAAGATGTTCAAATTGATTGTTCAAAATCAATTTAAGGGACCATTAGTCATCCAGAGGCTAATTGCTGTTATTATCTTATTATTCATCATAATCCCAATAACATAAGAATAATGCAAAATTGAAAAGGTAAATCCAATTTGCTATGCAGTCATCGGAAAAGATCATAGTGATTTCTAAACACAGCCCTTGGGAAGGAGTTTCAGTGCTCTTTGCTCTAGTCAGTCTGGCAAACGTCTAGTAGCCCCTTCCTGTGTACAGGGCCCCCAATTTGCTACTGAGATGGGGGCCATGGGGTAGGAGAAGGAAGGATAGCAGTGTTGTGGGAGGATTCAACAATAAAAAGTCTATGGTCCTTAATCTGATGGGGTTTTACGTCCACAAAGAGTGATATGCTTATTCACTCTTATGAAAAAGACAGACATTAACAAGTACAAAACAATTTACTAATTATTATGGGTGCACACTGCAGGGAATAACTAGTTGTGTTTTTCAGGGTTCTAAGAAGACTTTACAGAAGAGGTAACTTTAAAGCCAGGTCCTGAGGGGCGTCTGGGTGGCTCAGTCTGTTAAGCGTCCAACTTCGGCTCATGTCATGACCTCACTGCTCATGAGTTTGAGCCCCGCATCCGGCTCTGTGCTGACAGCTCAGAGTGTGGAGCCTGCTTCGGATTCTGTGCCTTCCTCTCTCTCTCTCTGCCCCTTCCCCGTTCGCATTCGGTCTCTCAAAAACAAATAAAACATTTAAAAATAAATAAATAAAGCCAGGTCTTGAATGATACTTAGTATTCCATTGTCTCAACAAAGAAAAAAGTCATTCTTGGCAAAGGGAATTATAGGCGCAAAGATAAAATTGCAGCTGATTTGGGAAGTGAGAAAGCTCCTGTGTGGCTTGAGCAAAGAAGGGGTAGGGCAGAAGGCGGCGAGAAGGGGAGGATTTATGGTTGGAGGTGAGACTAAAAAGGAACGTGGCAGCGAGGCTGTGAGGGGCCAGGACGGCAGGATAGGCAACTTTGGGTTTGTGTTAGGAGAGCCAGGAAAACCACTGAGGCCTTGAAGGGGGGAGACATTACTGGTTCTCACATTTGTATCAGGAAGAGAACTCTGATACTGATTATAAAATTTGGTTTGGAGGTGGAAAGGTCTGAAAGCAAAAAAGCAAATAAATTTGAGTCATGGGAAAAATGTGGCTGGGATGAAAAAAAATGAAGCTGTGCTGTTAGATGCCAAGTTGCCACACACATTTTTTTACATGAGTCCATACAGTGGAATATTATACAGCGCTTAAAATGAATAAATTATAGCTATACTCAATATAGATAGATATTTAAATATAACATATTGAATCCAAATAAAAACAAGTTGCAGAAGACCACCTTTAATATAATAGCATTTTATAAAAACTAAGCAAAGTAAATAAAAGTCTTGGGGCATATACATAAGTGGTAAATCTCTATTTTGAGGGGCACCTCTGTGGCTCAGTCGGTTAAGTGTCCGACTTTGGCTCAGGTCATGATCTCACAGCTTGTGAGTTCAAGGCCTGCATCAGGCTCTGTGCTGACAGCTCAGAACCTGGAGCCTGCTTCAGATTCTGTGTCTTCCTCTCTCTCTCTCTCCCCCCACCCCCCACTCATGCTCTGTCTGTCTGTCTCTTTTTCTCAAAAATAAATAGACATTAATTTTTTAACCTCTATTTTGAAAAATATAAGAAAATTATAAATGTGCCATTCAGGAGAGAAGTTACCTCTGGGGAGGAAGTAGGGAAAAGGGATCTGAATGGGACACATTCAGGTTCTTAGATGGTGCTATAGATACTATCAGAGTCTTAGGAGTAGATTAAGAAGTTTATCTTTTATTATTTTATTTCATAACTTACATACACATTTCATCCCTTTGCATGCTTCAAATATTATATTAATTAAAAACCCTGTTTTTCTGCAAATATTAATTTTAGGAAATCGATTCCTTCCTAAACAATAAGTAAGAAAATGTTTGAACAAAATATCCTTCTCTTCCTTGACCTCCTCTTATCTCAATATTCCAAATTATTCAAGAGAAGTGCTTGTTTTTCTGTTGCTGCTGTTTGTTTGATCAACATAATCTGGAGACACAAAGTATTTAAGATGGTTACCACCTCATCTCTGGCCCCTAAATGAAGACAATTCTTCCACACATCTTTTGAGAATTAAACAGAAAATACAACTATGGGCAAGAAGGTGTTCCTGTGCCCCACTTACATGCTCAACCTTTGTTCCCTCGGTTGTTAAGCCTTCTGATTCTTGGACCCTGACTTTTCACATCTGCTCCTATAACATGTACAGTAAAGATGGTGAAGGGCTTGCTTGTGTCAGGCAAGCATATGAGGTATGATACAAGATATAACTCATCATATTCTTCAAACAATCTTGTGAGATGTTGTAATCTTGAATTTGCAGATAAGAATTCTAGTGATAAAATGAGCTGCCGAGGTAGACAAGTGATGAATGCTGGGACCTGGCTTTGAACCCAGGTAATCTGAGTCCTGAGCCAATGTTTGTAACCACTTTGATAAATGTCTCTGTCTGATTAGTATTGCAGTATCCCCTTCTCGTGGGTTTTGGTGGACCTTGTCATTTTCAGGTAGAACCATGCTATCCACCAGCTTATTTACAAGTCTAGATTCTCACAGGAGGGGGAGAAGGTTCAGATAATATCATCCCCCCAAAATAAATAAAGACAATATTGTAAACTGACCTAGTCCAGATTTTCAAATACCTTTACCGGGCACACCCATGCTAGCATAAAATAGCAGAGAGACTGATAAAGGGAAATAAGATATGATGTGGGCTGTGGGGTGAGGTGAGTCTGGGGACACAGATGGAGAAGAGTCTATATAATAGCACTCACATGAACAATGAAATCTTGGTTTATGCTGCAGGTGACATTCATCTCTGAAGAGGAAAATTATCAAGAGTCTTGACGAGAGTAGATAGAAGAGTCCAAATTCTGGGGAGTCTGAGTGTTGTGAAATAGACTCAGATGAGGCTCCTTAGATTAGCAAAGAAAACCAGGTTCATTAAGAACAAACAAAAGTCACTGGTTAGGCCAAGCCAGCTGGAGTTCATGGTTAATGTCCAAACCTGTGATCAAGAGTGTGGACTCCAGGGGCAGACAGTGTAGTTCACAGATTGATGTCACAAGTCCCTAATTAATGCCTACCTCAGTAGCATAAGTGTTAAATGAAATAATGTAGTTCAAAGCTTTGTGGAGTGAGTGGCACGTGGTAAGTGTTTAGTAGGTTAAAAAAAAGAAAAAAATGGATGTTTGAAGTCAGAAAAGATTCCAGACTTTGGAAAATATCATTATTTTAAAGTCCACTTGCTTGGGATAGAGTTTGAGGTCCAGACTCAATAGCTTGGCTTATTTGGGAGTTACCCTGTCTTCCCTGGTTCTGATGGGGCAAAACCACTGGTTGGAAGCTCATTAAGACCCTTACTTCTAAATGGGGCTGACTAGGCAGGAGCAAATAGTCAGAATTGTAAGTTCTCATCAAAAATAATACAATGAGGGTTGATATAAAACCAGCTGAAAAGTCTGCTCTCAATCCTGAGTTATGATAGCTGTTTTTGTTGTCATATTTGTTTATTGAATCTCTTCCAGTCGTCAAATTTGGTGGAAATACCTCCTGGACCTTGATGGATTGACACTTCAAAGTTAATAAGAGGAGATTATGTTTCCCTTTAACTATACTGATTACCTTTGGTTCAATGTTTTTAGGCAAGATGAGGTAAATGATTATAGCAGGAATTATTATTATTACTCTTGCAGGAATCTTATTACTTGAGTCCACACTCAGTGTATCCTGAAAGAATCAGGACATTGTTGGGAGCCATTCTGAGCCCACTAGTCGAGAAAACTCCTGGTGAGGTTAAAGCAAGTTTGCACGGTCTCTTGCCAATCAGATGACAACCGATATCCACCCCCACTCAATTATTTCTGCTTGAGCACTGACCCCTAGGGTACCTTCTTGATCAATATTGGGAGTGACTTGTCCCCTTATTCCGGCCCTGGTATGATGATTGCACCTTGTGAAGGAACTTATTGTGGGAACTTCTTTTGATTATGGGAACAGACATCGTGTCTCCAGAAGGTCCTGTTTCCCTCCATACTTTCCCTTGAGCTATGAACAGGCTAATGACCCTTACTCATAAAAGATTGATCTTTACATGTACAGTTCTGTTTCTACCATTGCGTTAGTCCAAGATGTTCATACAGCTCAACATGCAAATCAACTAACCAAAAATGTCTTTCATGCCCTAGCTAGTCAAGAAATCATAAAAGTAGACACAAAGGTAAATGCACTTGTAGAGGCTATTCTACGTATTGGGAAATAAGCTAAACTCTTTAAAGGTATGGTTGGCTCTCCGGTGCAATAAAGCATATAACTGGAAAATCAAGTCTTGCCTGGAGACAAAGAGCCTAACTTAGAGAGAAGGAACAGATAAGGGCAGAAGATAAGTTAGTACATACACCTTTGCTAACTGATGGTGTATAGCAGCCCCTTCCCTAAGGCCTACTTTCCACAAACACCTTCCCTTACCCTGGCAGCTGTGATGAGGATGGATAAGAGTATCTACAAACTTATGACTTAATCTTAGTATTATTAAAATGTGAACACCTTGTTATTTTCTTAGTTACTCAACCTCACTATAATTGGGGCAGTTCTGCAAGAAGACTTCTGTAAAACCTGTTTCTGTACATTTTCCAAAAACACCTCATCACAAAGAGCTATCCATTGTAAAAATTCCATTTCCTGATGCCATGTTAACATTTGACCTATAAATAAAGACACCAAAAACGACAGAAAGGAGATGCCTGCCTGGTGATCAGAAAGAATCTCGGGGCTCTCTCATTCTCTTTCGCTGACACCATCCATCCTTCAGGGACCCCTGGACCTGTCGGAGCCAGCGCAGCCTCCGACAGGACATCTAAAGATTCTGCATAATAGAAATCATACTGGTCAGGGAGGTAAAGCCCTAGATCATGGTCTCTCCTATTTAATGCTTTTATTGTATAGCTTTGGCTACTTCTGTTAGGAGTTGAGAAGTCAAAGAAGCACTGTCGTAATTTAAACCTTCTAGACTGTGATAATTGCTGTAACTAGTTACTGCAATGTAGTAAGAACCAATAAAAAAGGAAGAATTAACCATGATTGAAAAGAGTAGAAGGTTTCATAGAAGAAGCAGCTTTTAGGCTATGATACAGAAGAAGAATGGTTCTGAACATGTTTAGACCGTTGAGAGTCTTGGAAATGAGGCCAACAAATTTGAACTTTATTCTCCAAGGGAGAGGCAATGTATTGCCTGGGGGGGCTGGTGGGGAATCAAGCAGGTCAGGAAACCAAGAATACTGATTATCTGTGGCTCTTGGGCAAGCCATCTACATTCTCTGATATACACAGGAAAGATGAGAAAATCCAGGGTAATTTTTGTTTGATTCAAATGTTTTTGGAAAGATGTGTTTTATATGTATGGATATGTATGTGCTCATGAGATAGGTAACTACTCTTTCTTTTAAGCCATTAATCATCCCTTTAATTGCTGAACATCTGTCCATCATGGCCATAAGGATGCTCTTGACTGTCAGGTGTCTGCTTCATCCCTGTGTAATTGGCTCATGAGAATGTTAATATCTTAGCATCCATGACCCTGCTAGGAACTTACAGAAAGGTGAAGAGTGAGGGTGACAAGTAGAATGGCACCTTCAGAAGAAAAAAAGAAATGAAGATGTTTATCTTTCCCTAGCTCAAAAATTAGGAGGCAAATTAAGTGTTCTTGGGAGGTAATGTTAGATGAGAGCACAGAGATGAATAAGATGTCAGAATTATAGGAAAGATGCATATTAGCAATTACCCTATCATGTCCCCTGCAAACAAAAAGCCACCTAGAAAACTCTAAAGAGGTAATATGGTGTAGGAAAAGAGCCATGGTATTGGGTCAGAAACTCTGCATTTGAGTCCCAGATTTGCTCATGCATCACATGTGACTCTGACAAATGAGTTATCTTCATGAAGATTCTATTACTTGTAAAATTCTCATAACAATGTTTGTGATACAAAATTTCTAGGAAGAGTAAATGAGATAATATATGTGAAGATAATAAAGACTTGGGCATGTAAAAAGAAATCCATAGTGTTGAGAAATTTGAGCCAAATGATAGATTTCAAGAGTAACTATGAAGTGAGCTGAAATCTTAATGATATGCCAGAATAGAAGAATTTCAGTGAAATTTGAGTATAATATGGTTCCATGGACCTTATAGCAAAAAGTCGTGTTTCCTCCCTTCAATATGTGTGATTGCTCTAGAGTTATCACAAAGTTCCTCATTCTGTACTTTAGATCTCTTCTCTACCCTATAGCTTCTGCCTCCTAGTTTCTATTTACTCAACTCGGTAGCTTAATAATAACCTCCTATGGTTATTTTGCTTCCAATTGCACATTACATTCATTTATTCATTCCCTTACTCAACCAATATTCAACAAATATTTATTATATTACAATGTTTGCTGTGCTGATGACACAGTGGTGTCATAGACAATAATCCCTGCCCTCAGAGATTCTGCACTCTAATTAGGAAAGACGGATAGTAAATAACCCATTATAGTAGAAGATAATCTGCACAATGAAGAAAAATCAAGTAGAGACAGGCAATGAGAAGTTAGCAGAGTGGAAATGAGTGTTTGCAGTTTCTAACAGAGTGGTCAGAGTGGTCACTAAGAAGGTGAAATTTGATCAAAGGCCTATAAGAGGTGAGGGAAGGAGATATGTAGAGATCTGCTAGAAGACTGTTATAAAGAGATGAGCTAATATGAAGGCTGCCGCATGGGAGTAGACATTGGGAATACCAAGGAACAGAAAGGAGGCCATGTGGTTGGAGTGAAGTGAACAGGAAAGGCAGCAGTAATAGGAAATGAAGTTAAAGAGGTAAGCGTGAGACCCTAGCTGTATAGGGCCTTGCAGAAACTGGTTTTCTTTGGGTGGGATAGAGAGCTATTGAACAGAAGAGTGATGTTCTGGCTTCTACGTTAAACATAGACTTATATGAGGCAAGGACAAAAGACAATGGAATGGTTCAAATGAGAGATGCTGATGGCTACAATGAAGGTAGTAGCATAGGAGTGGTAGGAAGTGGGCATATTTGGAATCTACTTTGAAGTAAAAGCTGCCAGCTTTTGGTAAATTGGTCATGGGCCAGATTTCAACTGCCTTGTTTAATCTGAATTCCCAGCACACGTTTCCAATAGGGGTCAGAGTCTCTGTGTAGGGCATTTCCTACCATGCCACTGGATGGTATATGAGTTGGTCATTCCATCAAGAGCAACTATGGCAGCCAAGCTTGGGGGTGAGGTGTGTGACAGGTTCCATGCTGAAACTCAAGTCTACCTGGGGCTGTCCTTTTAGAAGGGGTATGTGGACAGGGAGTGTTTTTCATAGAAGGGTCTGGGAACACTCTCTTAGAATGAAATGTGTTGTCATCATTACTGGCATGTTTTGCTACTAACTTGCAAGATTTCTCATCTGCCTCACTTTACAGATTGGAATATGATATTTAGAATGATTAAATAATGAACTCAAGTTTATATGGCTATGCAACAGTTTAAAATAAGACTAGATCCCCAGCAAGCTCTCTGCCTTTTTTCTTTTTTTTTTTTCTTTCTTCACTGCACTCCAATATTCATCTTTAAAGCTGAGTGTTTCCCCCCATTGTGTTTATTTCCCAAATTACAAAATCTCCAAGTGAGAATATCTGTTCTTGACATCTGGTCAATGCATAGTACAGTGCAATAGTTTTGAATGTGGCTCTGGTGTTTTCCTGCTGGGGTTAAGACCAAAGCTCTTATTAATTGTGTGTTCTTGGGCAGGTTGCTTCATTGCTCTGAGCTCTTGGCTTAGGATTAATATTTGTGCACATTTCACAAGGCTATTGTTTAAAATAAACAAGATAATGCATGTGCAATATTCAACACAGTACCCAGACCCACATTAAGTTCTAAAAAATATTAACTTAATACTATTTATTAGTAGCAGTACTAGTAGTAGTATCATCTTTTGGATTAGTAGATGAATGGACGTACAAATGGATGGAGAATTATCCTATGACATCTTTTTACAAAAAGCTGCTTTCCTTTGATGAGGATTTCCTGTACTTTCATCTATTTTGGCAGCCTAGCTAAAAGGGTGGAGATTCCAGTTGTAAACTATACCCTTCTGGGTTATCTAAATAGAATGGTTGAAGCAGAGAAAATGGTCAGTAATGTTAAGAACAGAGTCCATTTAACAGAAATGACTCCAGCTGCAAGATCATCAGCCCCATAAATTATTTACACTATTGTTGATCTAGAATCTGCTGCTACAATTTTAAAATTAATTTAGTCTAATTACCCCCACTTAATAAGATAACTTGTCAGTTATCACCACTCCCATAATCTCTTGCATTTCCGTCTCTTTTTAGCCTAAATTATCCTCTTCTAAGCTTGTTTTTAATGTATTGCAAAAAAAAATCCTTGGAGGTATAATTAACTTTTTCATTCAGAATCCTAATTTCCTCTCCAGCTCTGTTGCTGCAGTATTTAAACTATTTATTATGCAAACTTGCAGAACTTAAACTATGAATTATGTACAAATCTCTGGATGCAAGCTCTGCCCTAATCATGGCATCTTGCTGCCTTTCTAGTTTGAGGTAAGCAAAATGTGGGCAAAATGAATGTTGCAATTTACAAATGGGCTTATATTTGCGACTAGGCTTTTGAAGGGTTATTCTCTATGCCAGTTATTATTTTTAAAATCATCTTTAAGTCTATAATTCCTTAACTCTTTTTTATCTACTTTATTTGTTGTTGTTGCAAATGATGGAGATTTTGGTGCAGATGTTCTTATGCAAGTCTAATGAGTACCAATAGTTTTTCATTCATTCATTCACTCACTCACTTATTCTTTCATCCATTGAATATTCATAGAAGTACAACTCAGTGGCAATGAACTAGGCATAGAATTGAAACAGTAAGTGTGATATGCTCAGTCTCAAGTCCCAAGGACTGCTTATATTTTAGTAGAAGATAGATGCTTAAAATTCAGCTTGCTAAATGCTAGGATAATGAGACATAAAGCAACGTGGAAAGACAGGACGGGCATCTAAACAGACTGGGGGTGGTAGGGACAAGGAAGTGTCCTAGAGCATTTGATGTTAACATTGAGAATAAGCTTAGGAACCAGTTGGGAAAAACGAAGGTGGGATGCATCATATGTGTGCATAGTGTGTGTGTGTGTGTGTGTGTGTGTGTGTGTGTGTGTAGAGGAGTGAGCAGAAGGCATGTATGTGTACAAGGTAGGAGGTCAGAGAGAACATGGTCTATTCAAGAATTGGAAAAGGAAAAAAATCAGTATGGCCTAAAATTTGGATAGCGAGGAGAGGCAAGAAATGGGGCCATAAAATACACAACTAACAGCCATATGTTTACATACCTTATGTATTAGAAAATTCATTTAACCCAACCTGTCTTTCTAGAGGCAATGTGGTAAAAGATAAGTAGAATGCTAGAATCTAGAGTTAGTAATTTTTTTATTATCTGGTGACACACATATAAATCAAGCAGATTATATGTGTATATATCCAGCAGCAGAAAACATGAAAACAAAAATAAAACCTCTGAATCTTTTTATCTGTGTGTCCTATGCAAGTTACAGAACTTCTCTGAGCTTTAGCTTCCTTTTCCATTCAAGAATATAGTAATGGTACTGGTATCCTGTGAATTGAGTTGACAAAGCAATTACATTTTGACCTTAAAGTTCATGTGGGACATCTGACTCCCCAAATATAGGCTTATTGCTATCTTCTATCAATTTGTTTATGAAGTGAAAGAAGGCAAAGGACAGAATGAATAATAGACTATCCTTACAATGTTCACATGCTTGAAGCACTCTTCTTAATGGTTTACATCTATCTATAAGATAATTTAAACTTTACAACAAACTATGGGTCAGGCATTCTTTTTGACCACTTAAAGATGAGGAGTTGAGGCATGGGGAGTTTCAAGTAATTTGTCAAAAATTAGTGGTGTATAGATAACACGAACTCAGGCTCTCTGGGTCTGTGGCACTCCTGTTTCACCACCATAAAGTGCATCTCATTGGAGCAGAAATAAACATGCAAAATACAGTACTTTATGGTCTATGCTGAATAGATAGTAATTGCATTTTTTTCCCAGCTGTATTGAGGCAACTGACATATACTACGGTGTAAGTTTAAGGTATACAAAGTAATGACTTTAGTTTAAGGTAAACATTGTGATGATTTGATATACATATATTGTGGAGGTTAATTAATGTCTCCATCACCACACATAATTACTATTTCATTTTTTATTATAAGAATATTTAAGATCCACCCTCTTAGCACCTTTCAAGTGTATAATGCAATATTGTTAACTGTAATCATCATACTGTATGTTAGATCTCGAGAACTTACTCATCTTATAACTGGCAATTTGTACTCTTTGATCAATATCTTCCTCATTACCCCATCCCTAACCTCCTGGCAATCATCATGCTACTCTGTGTTTCTAGGAGTTAGACTCTTTTAGATTTCACATATTAAGTGATCACTCAGTATTTGTCTGTCTGACTTATTTCACTTTGTATAATGCCCCGAAGTTATTGGCACAAATGGCAGGATTTCCCACTTTCTCATAGATGAATAATACTCCATTGCATATACATGCCACAATTTCTTTATCCATTCATCTGCTGATGGAAACTTAGGTTGTTTCCATGTCTTGGCTCTTATGAATAATGCTACAAGAAACATGGGAGTACAGATATCTCTTTGAGATCTTGCTTTCATTTCCTTTGGACATATACCCAGAAGTGCGACTACTGGATCATATGGTACCTCTATTTTTAACCTTTGAGAAACTTTCACACTGTTTTCCATAGTGTCTGTACTAATTTACCCTGCCACCAACAGTGCACGTGGGTTTCCTTGCTTCCACATCCTGGACATTTGTTATCTCTCATATTGTTTTTGTTTTTGATAACAGCCATCCCAGCAGGAATGAGGTGATATCTCATGGTTTTGACTTCCATTTCCTTGACAATTAGTGACGTTGAGCATTTTTTCTCATGTACCTGATGGCTATTGTATATCCTCTTTGGAAAAACACCTATTCAGTTCCTCTGTCCATTTTTAATTGGCTTGTTTCTTTTGCTATTGATTTGTAAGAGTTCCTTATATATTTAGAATACTAATCTTTTATCTGATATTTATCAATATTTTCTCCCATTTTGTAGGTTGCTTTTTCATTTTGTTGACTATTGCTTTTGTTGCACAGAAAATTTCTTAGTTTGGTGTAGTCTCACTAATTAATTTTTGCCTTTTCTGCTTGTGCTGTTGGTGTCATATCTAAATAAAAAAAATTTTTTTTTTTTTGCCAAGACCAATGTCAAGGAATCTTTTCCCTATTTTTCTTCTAAGGGTTTTATGGTTTCAGGTCTAATATTTAAGTGTTTAATACATTTTGAGTTAACTTTCATTGAGTGGTATAAGATAGAGATCCAGTTTCATTCTCTGCATGTGATTCCAGTTTTCCCAGCACCATTTATTTGAAAAGATTATCCTTTCTCTATTGATATTCTTGGTTTCCTTGTCAAATATTAGATGGCCATCTATATGAGGGTCTATTTCTTAGTTCTCAATGTTGCTCCATTGACTTATGTGTCTATTTTCATGCCAGTAGCAAAATGTTTTTATTCTCATAGCATTGTAATAAAGTTTGAATTCAGGGAGTCTGATGCCTCCAGGTCTGTTTTCTCAGGATTTCATTGGCCACTCAGGGACTTTTGTGGTTCCATGTCAATTTTAGCCCTCCTTCATTATAAAAGTGGAGCTAGAGCTGAAATCTGTAGTTTCTTCCTGGTCTGCAGATTATGCTGGTTTTCTGCACATTCCCACTAGACATCTGCCAATGCTCATTCCTGCTGCCATTGGAATTGCACAAGAAGAGTCTGCCATAGTTGGTGGAGGAGTATAGGTGAAGCTCATGGAGGGCTGCGGTTGCCCTGTTGGAGGGATCTGTGGGTGAGGTGTCCCCAGTGGTTTGTGAACAGGCTTCTTGAGGAAATCCACAGTGCTGGTATTATGATCCACATCCTTTTAATTGCCTCCCCCAGAGTCTTAACGGCTACTCTTCTAGTTTCTTCCTGCCTCTCAGTCATGAAGCTCATAACTCAGTACTCTGGATGGGATAAGAGAAAAATGGGCCTTTTTGGCAATGTTCCACACAGCTGGGGAAGCTAGATGCTCACTTATATACTCTCACTTTGCTCTGCAGAAGGAATCACAGGCTCAGAAGGTTTCGCTTGACACCTGAGTGTTCTACCTTTGAGGAGGGGTGAAGTGAGTAAAGTCGAAATGTTCCTTATATTTTCCAATGCTTCCAAGCTTGTGTTTCTTTGTTTGTTTACTATTTTTAAAATTTCCCAGCAATGATGTACTACTGCATAATGTTCTGTTAAAACTTGGACTTGCAGAAAGGCTCACTTGTCTATGTCAGTGTTCTCTAGGGGCCCCAGAACCACAGTTGAGAGGGGTCAGAGCCACTGCAGTGCTATGCAGTGTCCATAGCTGGACAAGTTCTCTATGCCTAATACCTGATGCTCAGTTGGGCAAGACTTCTTGGGTCCCTTGGTGTGTGGTACTCGATCTCACAGCTCTTACCAAGGTACTTGGGTCCTTGATGGATACCAAATTGTTGAGGATAGGATAGACCTAGGGATATTTTATTAGCCATGTTGCTGATGTCATTGTTTGTTATAGTCATTTCACGTTCCTGTGGTTTTTCACCTCAGAAGAGAGAGCCCAACTGGACCTTAATGGTGTAGTAATCTAATGTATGACACAGATAAAAGGTTTATGAATATTTTTGAAAGGAAAATATATGAATAAAGATATCAATTTAATACGAATTAAAGATAAAATTAATTAATATGAATTAAAGATAAAAAGGAGAACCCAGTGAGGGCAAAAACCAGGTCAACTGAAAGTCGTGTGACTTACATCTTAATTTTTAATTAGTGATTTCTCTTATGTGACCTTGGAAAGTTTGTTCCTTTGTCTAGAAACTTAGTTTGCACCATTGAAAAACAAATGGGTTACCAGAACTGACCACTCAAATAACTTTCAGAGCGTAATACTATGCTCTAAAATCTCTGAATGAGTAGTCCAACTGTAAAGGTATATGCTTTCCTTCTTAAAGCAGTATCTTTGAGCTATAACTTGATATTGAAGAAAACATTTGTTGGCAACTTGCCTAATAACATTGAAGGCAATTAAAACTAAAGCATTTTTTTTTTCTTGAAATCACATTTTATTGCACCAGCTGTGGAGTTTATTTGTTTGCTCAAGTTCACCCAGTTGGAGTTAATATCTCTTTCCTTTATATCCCTATTGCACTTTCTCAGTCCCTTTGTTAATAATACTTATAACATTCTAGCTAATATTAAGATTGCTTGTGTACATGCCGGTCTTTCCCAATGAGTTAGAGCCCCCTAAAGGCAGTGACTGCTCTTATGATCTCTTTCTCTCCCACTATGCCTAGCAATGTGCCCAGCATGTCATAAGGACTCAGTGAATATTCATTGACTTGAATGAACTTACATTTCTGAAATTTGACTCGATTTAAATTTTGGAAATTATTTCAATTACTTCTCTCTTAGCAGATTCCTTACAATAGCGGGAATCAGCTTACATTTTATAAAAGCTTTGCCACTGAATTTGCTTGCTTAGCTGTTAAAATCAATATAAAAAATAGAACAAAATTTCAAAATGAAATCAAAAGGTAATGGCCATAATTAGACTAATCTAATTATGCAGCAGTAACAACAATAAAAAAAGTATATTACACTGCAAATTGCTTAAAAAATGTATGCAAATCTCAAGTTTACCAATTGTTAAATGAAATACTATTATAATATCTTCAAATGGGTCTATATGATTACATACAGACCAGTTTCTACAATGGAACCAATCACATTAGTTACATATCATAACCTGGAAAGGAACACATACTCAAAATGAGAAGATATGGTTTCTGGTCTCTGTTTCACTTTTGCTGGGTAATCATGAGCAAGCAAATCAACATATTCCACCAGTTTCTTGGTGGAAAAAGATAAATGGTTACATCTACCCAAATGATTACACGGCATTTAAAAGTACACACTCTGGGGTGCCTGGGTGGCTCAGTTGGTTACGCGCCCTACTTCGGCTCAGGTCATGAATCACGGTTTGTGGGTTCAAGCCCCATGTCGGGCTCTGTGCTGACAGCTAGCTCAGTGCCTGGAGCCTGTTTCAGATTCTGTGTCTCCCTCTCTCTGACCCTCCCCTGCTCACTCTCTCTCTCTCTGTCTCTCAGAGATTAAAAAAAAACACACAAAACATTAAAACAATTTAAAAAAAGTAAAAGTACACACTCTACCATCAGGGTTTAAGGGTGCAAATTCCCAGTTCCACCACTAATTAGATACACCTTCACAGTTGGATTACTCATTCTATAATTTTATAGTAAAATATAATATTATATTTTACTTTTCTCATCTATAAGGTGTAGATAACAACAACAGTGTCTTCTCCAAAGAGTTAGTGTAAAGTATAAATGTAAAAACTTTTAGATGATGTCTACCAAGTAATAATTAATGTTGGAATAATCCAGTCCATGTATAGCTATATATGTGTATTTTTAAAAATTACATCTTACTGGATCATGATGAAGGTCAAACAAGATAATTTATGTGAGGAATCTTAAAAGTGATAAAAATTTTTTTTAATGCAAAAAGAGGAATGACTATTAATAACATACATACATGCAGTAAGTAATTCACCATTTTTTCTCTTAAAAGAAATGTCTTTCTCTCTCTCTCATGAATGGGTTGGAAAATATCCATGATGGTATGTGTAACTTTGGGAAAAAAAGAGAAAGGTGTTTTAAAATATAAATAACAAGTTGCTAATAAGAATTTGAACACTTACCAGTAATAAATTTGAGCAGTGTCTCATGATACACTAAGATCAGTGTCTCATGTCTAGGGAGATAGGAGATAATCTAGATAAGATGATACACTCAAACATGAGAAAAAGTACCTATTTGCAGAACTGGTCTGGTTTACATCATACCTCACTGTGTTTTGAATATGCTAATGCATTGAGCAGAGTTGGAGCAAGCAGATACGCAAAGGTGGGAGAGTACTGCAAACCTCAGTGTATGTTATAGTTCTAATGAGATGGAATGTAAATAGTATCCCCCTTCAGATAGAAAGCCTAGGCATTGTTGGGGAATCCTGATGAACAGCTGACACATCAAAACATGTGGCTCTTAAGAGAAGCTTTACTTGGGTTACATTAAGTGTGCCCTATATCCTGACATACATGGGAGAGAGGACTAGAAGTCGGAAGACAGAAGGATGCCAGGGAATAGAGGTGTTTTGTCCTACTGTCTCATCAGGGCATAGACAACCAGATGCAACTTTGTGCCAGATATTTCTCATGAGGCTGCCACATTCAAGGTTTTTCTGGAAGCTTGACTAAAAGTCCCAGGGATCAAAGGAACATGATAAGACACCCAAAGGGCTTCTAGGTAGATACAGAGGAAGAACAGAGAAGAAAATAGAGAGTTAAAGGAGAAATAAATCAGTTAAAACAACTAAAACATCATTAGAACATATATATAATATACATTTTAAGACTGTAATCTTTGTAGACTTTTAATTTGCAAACATTTACAAATCTAATTTTTTTAAGCTTATTTGTTTATTTTGAGAAAGATAAATTGGAGGAGGGGCAGAGAGAGAGACAGAGAGAGAGAATTCCATGCAGGCTCTGTACTGTCAGTGTTGAGTCTGATGCAGGGCCCAGTGCCACAAACCGTGAGATCATGACCTGAGTTGAAATCAGGAGTCAGACACTTAACTGCCTAAGCCACCCAGGTGTCCCTACAATCGTACTGAAAGATATAAAATAAAATCTGTCAGGGGCACCTGGGTGGCTCAGTCAGCTGAGCCTCTGATTTTGGCTCAGGTCATGATCTCATGTTTGTGGGTTCAAGCCCCACATCGGGCTCTGTGCTGACAGCTCAGAGCTTGGATCCTGCTTCAGATTCTGTATCTCCCTGTCTCTCTGCTCCTACACCTCTCATGCTCTGTCTTTCTCTGTCTCAAAAATAAAGAAAACATTTTTTAAAAATTAAAAAAGAAAATAAATAAAATCTGTCAGAGGGAAAGACAAAGCTTTGGATGGTAAGACTTAGTGCTGTAAAGGGTCCATTTCCCAGTAATTAATAGAAAAGGAAAAGAAGAGGAAGAGAAATGGAGGGACAGGAGAGATGGAGACAGGAGAGATCAAGTAGAAAAAAGTATCTTAAAGTCCAAACATAATATATGAAGTAATGAATACCAAGAATGCAGTTATAAGTGACAAAAAATCAGAAGACCTACATTCAAACAGAAGTCTCAGAAAGAGAAAAAGGAAAGCATAGAAAAAAGCAATGAAAAAAGTAATAGAATAAAATTTGGAAAACCATTAGAATGTAAGGTTTTTCTTTGAATATAAGGTTCGTTTGAACAAGTCAACATAATTTTCAACATTACTATAATAAAGAGAAAATAGGTTGACTCAAAAGACATTTAATGAATTTGAAAAACATTCATAAGGAAATATAGTTTATATGAGAATTGGATTAAACTAATACAATAAATATCAGGAAACTGGAAGAAATGACTGGTATCCATACTAGTATTCAAAAATATCTTAGATGTTCTGGCAAATATCCCAAAGCAGGAGAAATGAGTAACTTTTCCTAAATATTTGAGGAGAAGAAATTTAAAACTATCTTAACTATCTTTTTTCTTAGCACGGTTATATAAAGAAAGAACCCAGTGTTTCTAGGAGAAGATGCAAAAATGCTGAGAAAATTTGGTAAATGGCTGGATATAAAATAAGTGTATAGTTAGGTATATTTTTCTCTATTTTAGCAATAATCAATTAAAAAGAGAATAGAGAGAGTATCAAAATAGCCACAAAATTAAAAATTATTAAAAATAAAATTACCATAAAAGATACAGGATCTGCACACTCCTCTACAATATTACTGAAACACACAGGGGCGCCTGAGTGGCTTAGTCGGTTAAGCGTCCGGCTTTTGCTTGGGTCATGATCTCGCGGTTTGTGGGTTCAAGCCCTGCGTCGGGCTCTGTGCTGACAGCTAGCTCAGAGCCTGGAGCCTGCTTCGGATTCTGTCTCCCTCTCTCTCTGACCCTGTCCTGCTCACACTGTCTCTCTCTCTCTCTCTCTCTCCTAGAAATAAATAAAAAAAATATAAAAAAAAAAACAACAAATATTACTGAAACACAAAATAAGACCTGCCAAAGAGAGTAGCATGCCTTTGGATGGAAAGGTTTAATACCATAAAGAGTCAAATTTCCAGTAATTATATAAAATTTGGTCAATTCCAATTAGAATAATCACATGCAAGTTTTATCTATCTAAATTTATATCTAAATATATGTCTCTCTCCCTCCCTCTCTGTGTGTGTGTGTGTGTGATCTCCACTAGTTGCTTTGTTGGAGAAAGAAGATAATTCAATAAAATGATTTTAAATAACATATAAAGTTCTAAATTCTATCCAGGACAAGAGTCAAAGGTAAAATAATGAAGGTTGCCAGGACTTGCTGGTATTTGAACATGCTATAATAGCCCTCTGTTCAACTTGGTGTAGTATTGGAATAAGAAGATAAAGTACATAAATTTCTGAGGAAACTGATAATAGCTTAACTAATCTGGCACATTAGCCAACCACATTAGCAAAAAAAAAAAAAAAAATAGCAAAGCTATTTTTCAGAGACAGAATATCAAGCACACTCCTTTTTAAGGTCTTTGGATTTGCTGTTTCCTCTACTTCAAATGCTTCAAATGCTCTCCTATTAGATATACACATAGATTACCCGATAGCATCATTCAGGTTCTGTTCAAATGTCATTTTATAAAGGAAGAGATCTCTAGATCCTCTTTCTAAAGAAACATCCTTCTCCACGCTCTATCTCCTGCTTTATTTTATTGCCATCAAATACTGATTGATTGATTTAGTTGGTTAGTTAGTCAGTTATTTTCTGCTTTCCTCTATTAGAATATAAACTTCAGGAAAATGGGGACTTGGTTTTATTCCGTACTATAACTCCAGGACTTAGAACACTGCAAAAAGAGGTCACAATATTTATATAAGAATTTAAAATGTAACAAAAGCAGTATTTCAATATGGGGGAAAAGGATGATTAAACTAAATAGAGCTGGCACAACTGGCTACCCATCTGGAAGAAAATTAAGTTGGAGCATGTCTCACATCATAGAAAAAATAAATTCCAGATGGTTTAGAAGCTTAAATACAAAAATAAATGATTAAATAAATAAAACAAAAGTATCACAAGACATTTTAAGCATAAGAGTAACCTTCATAACCAAGAAAGAAAAGATAGATTAAAATAAATATTTATCTCTATAAAATTGGAATATATGTATTCTAATCTGTGTGTGTGTGTGTGTGTGTATGTGTGTGCACGTGCACTTGAATTTGGGAAATATAGAATATTTACCAACCTGATGACAACAAAACAAAACAAAATATAGTTTTGACATTTTTTTTTATAAATTTAAAGTAAAAAAAAAAGTAAAAGAAAAATGTAAACAGTTACACCCAGTTTAAATAGTGAATGAAAATATGAAGAAATATTCATATGAATGAAATAAAATCCTCAAGTATAATGAGGTATACCTTTATATCCACCATATTGTCAAAACTTAATGAATGATCATTCCTTTTGTAGTGAAGCTGCACGGTAAAAATAATCTCATGTGTTGTTTGTATAAATTTGCATTGCAAGAGCAATTAGGCAAAGTCTATTAGAATATATCCATGCTTTATGTATCAATCAATTTTTGTTGCAATAACAAAGAACCCCCCCCCCCAAACACAGTTAATTAAAACAACAAACACATATTTACTACATCTATGGGTCACCTGTAGCTCTGCTGAATTTGGTTGGAGTCTTTTCTTTCTGGGAACCAGGCTCAAAAAGCAACCTTTATTGAAGGTCTATTCTCACAATGGAGGAGAAAACTCAAGAAAATATATGGAACTTACTCCTTAAAGTCACATTTTTCTGATCATAGCAAGTCCAAAGTCAACAAGGTGGAAAAATACACTCAAAGATAAGGTGTGGTAAGGCAGAGAATGAATATTTATTTGCTGAGCAATAAGATAATCTACCAAACTATTCAGCCCAGAACCCCCACTTCAGTGAATCTGTCCTTTAAAGAATAAATATAAATAACTATCTATTCAGGAGCCTGGGTAACACCCATGGCCAAAGATGTCCATGTCTTAATCCTAAAAACCTGTGGCTATGTGATCTTACATGGGATTAGAGACTTCACAGAGATGACTAAGTTAAGAGTCTTGAGATGGGGATGTTGTTTTGCATTTTCTGTGTGGGCCCACTGTATTCATAAAGGTCCTTAGAAGAGGGAGAAGAAGGATCGGTTAGTAATAGGAGACATGATGATGGAAGCCAGGGGATGGAGTCATGTGAAGAAGGGACTAAGAGCTAAGCAACAGAGGCAGCATGTAGAAAATGAAAAAGACAACAGGATTATTTTTTCTCCTAGGTTCTCCAGAAGTAACTGCCAACTCATTTCTGGAGACTTCTCCAGAACTGTAAGAGAAAAAATCATTTTTTTAAACCATCAAGTTTACAGCACATTGTTGTAGTGGTAATAGGAAATAGTCTCTCTATTCTGGTCTCTATACGTGTGTGTGTGTGTGTGCATGTGTGTATACACAATACATATCACACACACAGTGTGCTTGTTACATTATTAGTGATAATGTCAAAAACTAGAAACAAAGCAGATTCCATTTATTATGAGACAGAGTGGGTGGTCATCACCCTACACTACGGAATATGTCCAAACCTTAGAATTTAATCTAGCAATTCAAACATGAATGATAACATTTGACTTGGAGGACATTCTGAGTGGTATTGCTGAAAGAACAAGATGTTAAAAATGTATATATTGTGATTCTATTTTTATAATCACAAGATTGGTGATACTCATTTTTAACAAACAAAATCATATTATTTACATTACTTTGTATCTCTGCATTTTCCTTTTGATAGATCTGTGTATATATAGTCATATATATTCTTTCTGACATATATGTATATACATATATATGATAAACATGGCAACAATACATAATAATACACATGAAGGAACTACCATGATTACTTTGTAGGCAGGAGGCACTGATGAAGAGTTTTGTGAGAAAAGAGGAGGAATGACAAGAAAAAAGTATATTTGAAAAAAGAAACTGTATGATATGATTCTGATAATATAAAATTTTATGATATATATTTACAAATATTAAAAGCTAGAGGGTAAAGAATTATAAACATGTATTGCCATGTACGACTGCCTATGATTTAGGTGGTTAAAAATAAAAAGAGTATACAGAGATGAAGGATAATGTAGATAATGATTGTATTTGTTAAAAATGAACAAACACACATACTATATGATTACATTTATATAACATTCTCAAATACCCAAATGTTGGAGATTGGTAAGAGATTTGTATTTGTCAGAGTAAGAGAGAGGGAGATGAGGGCAAAGGGGATGGGCATAACTTTAAGAGAGTAGCTGAAAGGGGAAACTGGGTGCCTCAGTTGGTTAAGTGTCCAACTTTGGCTCAGGTCATGATCTCATGATTCGTGGGTTCGAGCCCCGTGTCGGGCTCTGTGCGGACAGCTCAGAGCCTGGAGCCTGTTTCAGATTCTTTGTCTCCTTCTCTCTCTCCCCCTCACCTGCTCATACTCTGTCTGTCTGTCTCTCTCAAAAATAAATAAACTTTAAAAAATTAAAAAAAAGAGTAGCTGAGGGAAGTTTGTAGTGATAAAAGTATGTCTCAATTATAGTCCCAACACATAAATTTATGCACATGATAAAACTACATAGAACTACACATGCACACACACAAACAGCTTTACTGAAATATAATTGACATACAAAACCTTGCACAGATTTAATGTATACAATTTGATGGGTTTGAACATAGGTATACACCCATGAAACCATCAACCCAATCAAGATAATAAACATACTAATTAGTAAAACTAAAAAACAATCAATGGAATGGAAGAAGATATTTGCAAGTAACATATCAGTTAATGGGTTAGTATCCAATCTATAAAGAACTTATCAAACTCAACACCCTAAAGACAAATAATCCAGTGGAGAAATGGGCAAAAAGACTTGAATAGACACTTTTACAAAGAAGACATCCAGATGGCTAACAGACACATGAAAATATTCTCAACATCACTCATCATCAGGAAAATACAAATCAAAACCACAATGAGATATCACTTCACACCAGTCAGAATGGCTAAACTTAACAACTCAGGCAACAATAGATGTGGGCAAGGATATGGAGATAGAGGATCTCTTTCGCACTGCTCGTGGGATTGCAACCTGGTGCAGCCACTCTGGAAAACAGTATGGAGGTTCCTCAAAAAGTTAAAAATAGAACTACCCTATGACCCAGAAATTGCACTATTAGGTATTATCCAAGGGATATAGGTGTGCTGTTTTGAAGGGGCACATGCACCCCAATGTTTATAGCGGTGCTACTGACAATAGCCAAAGTATGGAAAGAGCCCAAGTGTTCATCAACAGATAAATGGATAAAGAAGATGTGGTATATATACAATGGGGTATTACTCAGTAAACAAAAAGAATGAAATCTTGCCATTTGCAACAACGTAGATGGATCTAGAGGGTATTATGCTAAGCGAAATTAGTCAGAGAAAGACAAGTATCCTATGACTTCACTCACATGAGGACATTAAGATACGAAACATATGAACATAAGGTAAGGGAAGCAAAAATAATATAAAAACAGGGAGGGGGGCAAGACATAACAGACTGTTAAATATAGAGAACAAACTGAGGGTTGCTGGAGGGGTTGTGAGTTGGGGGATGGGCTAAATGGGCAAGGGGCATTAAGGAAGACACTTGTTGGGATGAACACTGAGTGTTATACATAGGGGACAAATCCCTGGATTCTACTCTTGAGATCATTATTGCACTATATGTTAACTAATTTGGATGTAAATTAAAAAAACAAAAAAAACAAAAAAAACTTCCAGACATGAGAGGTTAGCACTTAGAAAGCAATTCCCCACATTCAATTATTAAAATCACTTCCCAAAAAAGAAAATAATATTTAAATGTTAAGCACTGAGTTCAATATGAGGGAAGTCTATCATACTTTAATCATTGC
Source organism: Hyaena hyaena (assembly GCF_003009895.1). Taxonomy (NCBI): domain Eukaryota; kingdom Metazoa; phylum Chordata; class Mammalia; order Carnivora; family Hyaenidae; genus Hyaena; species Hyaena hyaena. Next base: position 3,229,896 of record NW_024080722.1, read on the forward strand.
TAAAGATTTACACTAACCCATATTTCATTTAGTGAAAACATTCCTCCTGTGTTATTTGATAAATCAACAATTTTTTGATAGAAATTGTCAACTCTTACAATTAAGACAATAAATAGGGCTTTCCATTGATAGTTTCCTTCATTATACTTCATACAGTAATAAAAATAAGAAATATGGGGATTTTAAAGTGTAATGAAATTTTGTTCTTAAGATGTATTCAATGAAAGGAATAAGCGAAAATGTCAAAAAAAAAAAAAACCCATAATAAACATACTCATCACTTCCAAAAGTTTCCAACTGTTCCTCCTTTGTAAGAACACTCTACCTGACATCTACTCTCTTAAAAAAAATTGAGTGCACAACAGTGTTGTTAATTATAGGCATTATGTTGTACAGAAGATAATCTAGAACGTATTCATCTTGCATAACTGAAACTTTATACCCACTGAATAACATCTCCCTATTCCCTTCTCCACTCAGCCCCTGGCAACCACACTTCAGCTCTAGGCTTTTAGGAGTTTGACTATTTTAAATACTTCATGTAAGTGGAGTCCAGCAATATTTGTTCCGTGACTGGCTTTTTTCACTTAGCATAATCCCAAAATTGATTACACTATAAAAATTATTCAGTTCCACCAGAATGTATTGGATGTCCCTAACATCACGTAGGGCTGATGATGCATAGGTCAGCACACTACTGGCCTGTGTCTTGAGTTAATCATTACTCTATCACTGTATATGAAATTTGTTCACAAGTTTTCATTGTGAATAAGTTTGTGGTAAACATGTTAGTACATAAAACTTTCTCTGAGTTTAAGATTATTATCTCAGGATATATTCCCAGAAGTAAAATTACTGGGTCAAAGGGAAAATAAAAACAAAATTTTAAGACCTTTGATACCTATTGCCAAACAAAATGAGATGAACAAGTTTACAAGTCCATTCTGAAAGGTTGCCAACTTCCAAGACACAATCAATCATTGTGACCTTGATGCAAAATATATTCAATAAAAAAGGCTGGCAACAACAAAAAGACATTCTTTCTCTAATATAAGCTGCCCTGTGGATGAGACCCAAGCAAAGCTATCTTGTCAATAACAGGGGAAAAATTAAATATTTATTTATTTGGGGTTTGCTATGTGTCAAACACTCCTTTACATTTGCTCTATCATTCATCACACATATAAGAGCTTCAGTAAATCAATATTTGACTGATAAACTTTTGCATGTATAAAAGGCTATCGTTTATTTAGTGTTTTCATTTGCATGGTTTCATTTATGATTAACAAATCTGTCAATCTAAGAATGTGTTTTCATTTGTCTGTTTTTCCCTCGAGTTCTTAGTGAATTAAACTTGTGGACGATTTTTCAGAATAATATTTTAAAATAACTTTAAAATGTGATTTACATTTTAAAAAGGATGGAAGTAAGAAAAAAGTCAGTGAAAATGTTTTAAAGGAACTTTATGAAAGCATTTGAAGCTTTGAAAGAAGATTCTCCCTCCTCCTCAACAATTTCCAACAAAAGCTCAATTTGGTACCTCTCCTTCATGCTTGTGTCCCTTTAATTTTACGGGACCTTAGCTTGCCTCCTTTTCTGATATGCCAATGAAAGGGAGATACAGACAATGGAACTATACTGATCTGAAATGCTTCCTTCTCTTACTCTCCTCCCTCCTCCTCTTCACTCGATATCCACCCCCCAGAAACACCATTCTTTGGGATGATGGAATTCCATTATTGCAGTTAATACTGGAAGCAATTCTATAGGGACAAATGTGTACAATGAAACAATTCTTTCATTTAAAAGATCCATTCAAAGAACACAGACTTAAAAGAAGAAAGAAAATTGCATCTTACGGATAAATAGCAGTCAACTTCTGTCCAGCGTAGTGGCAGTCAAATGTAAATAAAGATCAGTCAATTAAATCATTGAAATGCTTCCCTAGGAGGTAGAAATAGTGTCAGTGGGTTGTTCAGGCTGTAAAGCTGATCAGAAGAGACTGCAAATCTGGTTAGTGGCCAGATGTTTGGTGCTGCGGAGATAGAAGGTGTATACTGATCACAGCAATAATTATAGCTTTCTACTTTGAATGAAATAATACCATTTTGCTGGCTTTAAAGGGCATCCATAAACAAAATCCCAGTTAGGTCTAATAAAAACTCTGTATGGTAGGCAAGTCAGTTATTATTAAGCCATCCTACAGACGACCAGACTGAGTGGAATTTGCTTGTTCAAAATGAATCTGCCTAACTAGTACTGGAGCCTGAATTTGGTCTAGATCTTGTCAATACAAACTCACATTTTTTTTTCCTCTTTTCCACACCCTTCTTAATTTTGTTTGTTCGGTTTTTGAAGGGGAATATTATTTACACAGGCCCCCATTATCCATGAACCATTCATCATGATCTCTGCTGAATCAAGGAGAATGTACCAGAAGATACAGAGGGGGATGGGAGATTAGAAGCAAACATATGTCCTTTTTTTTTTTTTCAAAACATGGGAATAAGTTGGGTTGGGCAAAATACAGACTGATGGTTTGGACACCTAGCCTATGCATAATCCTAAAACAATAAGTTGATGGAGATGTCCGAAGGTCCCTGAAAGAGCTGGAGAGCCTTGCCATATTGTTACCTGGGCCAGGCTACGCAATGATAAAGGGAAAGCAAAGAGCATCAGAGCTGAGCCTAGTTTCACTAGGCTGAGCAGTGTCTTAGGGGCACCCTGGAAAGGCCTTAGCTTCTTAGCTTTCTCATAACCTTCATCAATCTCCTCTAATTATTATTTACATGAAGAAATAAAGGCTACTTCCTCTACAAACAGCTTTAGGAGAATCTCTAGCACCCGCTCATTCAAATTATTCGCTACCTTCCACAGAGACATTTTTGAGCCACCACTGTGTTAAACTAACCTCATTTTCTCCTATATTAAGTTTCCTATGCCACAGAAAAAGTTAGTAGATGGGCTGTGTCTGGACTTGAGGAAGACTTTTGTCAGCGACTCTCCCTATATCTATGTGGGAATGGTTAGCACCATCAGAATCAGAGGGACTGGTTGAACAGTTTTACCCAAACAAATGTGTAGGAATTAAGAGTGAGTTTCTAAAAGAGAGCCTTATGAGGGAAGAAGGAGTGAATGAATATTTCTTTTTTCAGTCTTAACCTCAAAATGGTGTTAATGATTTGAATGGATCTTAATTTTTGTTTTCTGTGTGTTTGTTTGTTGGCATCTGATGACAAAAGAACTTGTTTCCTTTCCGTAAATTTTATGTGATTCTGCAAGCATTGTCAATCATTTCATTCTGACTCCCTGGCCATCAGCATAGGCTTATGATCCAGGCTGGCCAATTAGAAAAAACTGGAATCCCTGGGCCTAGAAATTGGTGAGGACCTATACCGTGTTCCAAAGTCTGTTCTATATTATGTGCAATCTTCTTAATCCAGCAAAGTTAGGCATTATTCTCCTCTAGTTTACAGAGAAAGAAACTGGGGGCACAGTTTCTTTTCCACAAGGTCACACATTTAAAGTTTCTGAGATGGATTCATATCCTGTGACATTTTGTTTTCCAAACTCTTCATTCATGGTCGATGCTTCTATTAGGCAAAATAGGCATGGCGCCTAAGGCCCGTGGTACTTTTAAAGAACCATAAAAAGTTTTGATTTTGATTTATTTTAAAATCAAAGAAAATTGAAATATAATAAAAATGAATGTATAATAATGAATTTACCCTGGATTTTATCCACTTTTATATGAATGTAGTCATAAAATATATTTTAAAATATGTTTTTTATGGGTAAAGGGGCTCATAACAACTAAAGTGCCTAGGGCTCACAAAAGTCATAGTGCAGCCCTGTCTGCACGTGAATTCTGCTCACTTACTTACCTTGCACTATGCAAGGTAGAAGAGGAGGGTGTGTTTGATCTGTGGTGGGTGGACATCAACAGCAAAGATCGGAGTGGAAAGGAATATATTGGGGTACATTAAAGAAGACTAAAAGGGTCTTATGCAAAGCAGGAGGTGTTTTAGTGGCTAACTCATATCGTGTGTTTGCTTTGCTAAAAGTTTTGATGTCTCAGTTCCTCCTGATGAATGTAATGCTGGTTATTTCTATCTTTCCTTATTCCCACATAGGCACATGAGGGGCTTTCACAAATTTCCTTAGAAAATGATCAGAAATGTCTCATTTCTGCTTAGGCTTCTAAAGCCACAGTAGCTGAACTTGTCTCTTTTAAATACTCAGGCTGTCTGAATGTATCACCAATAGCAACGACAACTGACATTTGTGTAATACTTAGTAGTCAAAATTATAGGCTTTGGATTCCAATAAACCTCTGTCCAAATCCTAGCCCCACACTCTCTCAGCTGATTAACAGACTAATAATATCTGTCTCTATGCCAATGCACTCTTAAAATATACTTTTCAGTTCTTTCCTTTTCTTTTTTCCTTTTTTTTTGGGGGGGGGGAGTTACATAAGCTCTCTAAGTCTGAGTGTCCACAGCTATGAACAAGATACAGAGTAATGACCTCTGAGTTATTCAGCAAATGGAAGCTACTGTGTTTATTTGAACCCCCATTTTACAGATGAGAAAACAGGTTCAGACAGCAGAAATAAATTACTCAAGGTCACAGTCAAAGAGAAACAGGGCTCAATTCTGTTATAGAACCAATTCTCCTGAGTTTCTTTGTTTCCACATTCAAGTCTCAGAGTATAATTCAAAGTCACTGAAATGACAAAGCCTTCTTTGAAGAAAGGACCATCAGCAGGTACATCAAAGGGCTTAAGATTGCTGTGAGGAACAAGGATTACTATCAGTTTAAGAGAAATGTTCTTCCACTTCTGGTTTCATTTTAGCTCTGCTTTATTCCTAAGCATCCACAGGTCACCATAAGTTTCCAATATATGTTGTTTTTGTTACTGGTATTATCCTAGGGATTTCAGACTTGGGTTCTCATTCCATTAGAAACTTCCAACAGAGACCATGAGACCATGGTCATCTTCTTTTAATTCAAGTATCTCTCATTTATTATTGTCACCAAAAATCATGGAATTAAGAATTATAGTTATTTAGAGCACAGGAGACTTTAGATACTTATGATGTAGTAATAATAACTATAATATTAATAAAAGTAAATTCAACTTTGAGCTCTCCATAGTACTGTACAGTTTTCAAAAGTCTTTTTTCCCCCAAGTTTATTTATTTTGAGAGAGAGACAGAGACCACGTGTGTGGAGGATGCAGAGAGAGGGACAGAGAGAGAGAGTCCCAAGCAGGCTTTGTGACTTCAGTGCAGAGCCAAACACAGGGTTCAATGTCACGAAGTGTGAGATCATGACCTAAGCTGAAATCAAGAGTCAGATGCTTAATCCACTGAGCCACCCAGGCATCCCCAAAAGGCTTTTAAATGTAATTTCCTTCCATCTTCACAATAATACTGTGAAATAGGCAGGACAAGTGTTATGATCCCTAGTTCACAAATGGGAAAGTGATTTGATTGCCAAATACCACACATCCATGAGTTGAGTCTCATATACAGGAATTCTGGTTCCATGTCCTTTTTCATTTGGTAAATTTCTAAACAGTTTCTCCAGCTATTCCCTCAATAGTCTAGAAATGGATGCCCATGTTTTTTAGATGTTGATGTCTATGAGAGCACAAGTAGCATCTATGCTCACAATTTAACTCAATTCAACCAATGTTGAATAGGAAATTATTGTTTGCTGGAAAGAATGGCCAAAATATAGACCTTGCCCAGGAGGATTTGACGATCTAGTGGAAGAAGTAGATATAACGACAACTAATCACAAATAAAAGTATGCTGGAGTAAGCGCTATAGCACACACATATAGCAAACACCAGCATGAAGAAAGGGAAGAAAAATTACATCCTGTGGGAAGATCTGTGAAAGAATTATAAAGCGACAACACTGTTATAGCTTGAAGATGAGAGAAATGTTGGTGGTCAAAGAAATAAGAAAGAGAACAGATGGGAGGAGCCGTCTTGAGCAAATTTATGCAGGTACTTAATATGTTTGCAGACTTGCAAATATTAACCCTTGTTTTGTACATGGGACGACACAAGCACAGAAGGTTTTTATTTTTTCTTGTTTTTTGGTTTTTTGTTTGTTTGTTTGTTTTTTGTTTTTAATCAGCATTCCTCAAGTCATAGACCCTGGAGGCACTAGAAGTAATTTGATTCTCAATCTGATGTTCCACTCACACCTTTGACCTGTCTTCATTCAGGGCTCATCTACTAAATTTCCAGATGTCTCCTCCACTCTTTCTCAAAGGATATTGTCTGCCCTCAGCAGGGAGACAGAGGTTCACATTTCTTTGCAGCCAGTATCCACTTCCCATTTTAAACCATCTGTTCACATTAGCGAGAGAAAGGAATCTGTACCTTACCTCTGTCTGCTCCTACTTATCCCTATTACCAAGATCCCACAGAGCAAATGGCCTTGTTATGTGGTAGCAATAGGCAATAAAAATACCTTGTGTTGGGTACTTAGAATACTTTACAACTAAAAACTCCAAGTTGTTTTTAAAATATTCATCATGTTTAACAATTATTTCTTTTTTAAATTACTGAGTCAACCTGTGAGTAAGAACACCAGACTAGGGGTGAGGAGAACAGATTCTGGCCACAATTCTGCAGAGTGAACTTCATAAGCCCTTCCTCTATGGGCCTCAGGTTTTCATTCTTTAAAAAAAGGAAAGAAAAAGAAAAAGAAAAAGAAAAAGAAAAAGAAAGAAAGAAAGAAAGAAAGAAAGAAAGAAAGAAAGACCAAAGCCCTTGGGCTTTAACACTCAGTGTTAATTGTCTAAAGAAAGAAATTACAAGGGCATCAGTACAAAAATTTGGTTACACTTCAGATATCCTTGGTAGGCTCAGAATAATTGATCAATCTCTTAAAAAATGTCATTTTGCCTTTTTGTCCCAATGAACCTTTGGTGAAAAGTGCTAATGGTTTGGGGAACAGAGACAAAGAAAACTGTCTTTGAGGTATTTTGTTCCCATGAAAGTAAGTCCAAAGAGTCATTTGTATATCTGTTCCCCCCCACCTCTCTCTCTCATTTCTTCCTCAACATTATGAGTCTATTGTAACATAGTGAATCATTCAGGATGTTGAAGCCAGACAGCCAAAGAGCCACAGGATTTCATCTGCCATTTGTCCTACTTTCATACAACCTTCCCTGAATTTTCCTCTTTCTGAGACTTGATTTTTTTTCAATTAAATGGGAATAACAAGACTGATTTATAGCGTTGTTATATGAATTAAATAGAATGAAGTCTTTAAAGAGCTAATATACTGCCTGGCAAAAGTAGTCCAATAAATAAAAGCTACAATGAGAATATCTGATTAAACGTCTTCACTTTTCTATTTTTGGAGGCAATCACTAGACTAACTAAAAGTGAAGTCAGATGAGCCAGGCTTCAAATCATGGCTGTGGCATCTATTTAGCACGGCTACACCTGAGTTCCCTCATCTGCAAAATGTAGATCACTCTTTCTAGTGGGGCTTTTGTGAGTGTGAAATGAGTTCATACCTATGTAACATTTTGTATATAGCCATAAACATGGTAAATCCTTGATAAATGTCAGGATCATTAACATTGTCATTGATTAGTCACTCATTAATTCATTCAGTCTCCAGTATTGCTGTCCTACAAATATTTCCTGAGCATCTAACAGGTGCTAGGCTCTGTGCTGTGTTGGGCACATAATGGAAATTATGTTCCATTTGCTTCCCCAGTATGAGCTTACAGTCTAAAAATAATTTTTTAAAGACATAGATATTTCCAATTCAGCATCTTACAGTATGCATAAAATGCTATGGACTCTCAGGGAAAAATATTTAATTTGGCTGAGATGGGGCTCAGAGATGGTCTTGTCAGGGAGATGATGAGAGGGTCAAACCAAGAAGGATCAAGAACTATAGGTAGGTCAAAGGAGGCTAAGAAAAGGTAGGTATATTCTAGGAAGGTGACTATCAGAAAATAGTGATTCTCAAATTTTGTATGTTAGAGTCACCTGGGGAGCTTTGAAAGCCATGGATGCCTGGGCCCCTTCCCACAGCAAATGAAACAGAATCCCTGGGGATGGGACTCAGGCATCAGTGTTTTTAAACCTCCCTAGGTGATTTCAACGTGCAGCCAAGTGAGGAGGCACTGGTAAAAACTATGACAGCATAATTAGTGTTGGGGATGGAACATGTACTGACCTGGAATAAGTCAGGGCCAATGAGGATAGGCCCAAATAATAGGACGATGAGTTTGGACTTGGTTTCTACCTGGCATTTAGCCATTGGAGAATTGAAAAGGGGAGAACAGAGTGAAAAGGGGAGAACATATCTGCATTTTGGAAGGATCTCTTTGGACACAATTCAGTGTTGAATTCCAGAGGGAAAAAATGAAAAATAAAATAAAGCAAAATGTGATACAGAATCTTCACAAAGCATATAGCCTATAGATTAGTCCTGGAAGAGTGTTCTCTGTATATGGTTTAATAACATGGAGAATTTATAAATATACTGATGCTTAGTGCTCTCCTCAGCATCCAGAAAAAGTTCTTGTGATATGGGACTTTGGCATTTATACATTTATGAGGTTCCCCTACAAGGATTAAAGACACCTGCAAATGGTCTGAATAACCATCTTACAAAGGATATTCAATCATTGAGCAACAGAACTTCATCACTTATGTGTAGATCAGGCCAGGTTAGTAACCAGATCAGTTCTTGGACAGAAGGCTGCTAGGTCTCCCAGACTTCTAATCCTTGGTTTTTCTATCCTTGGTCACTTTTCTTCTTGCCCTTTAACATCATAGGTGACCACAACTCCACTTGTCTATATTTCTATCAAATTTAGCACTCCCATAAAAAACTGAAACATGCCATTGACTCTTTACTGAAACTGGAATCATGTGTGTCTGCATCTAGAACAATCTCTGTGAAATGCAAGGGTTTGCTGTGAAGAGAGCTGTTAGGCTCTGTAAGTCCTGGGTGGGAGGGGCGACCCCTTTTGCCTGCTGGTGGGGGTGACCAGTTGCTGCACTGATGCATAGAAGCAGACCCTTGTCATAGTACTCTGAGGTGAATCCAGGACAGATCAGCTCATTAAGCGGTAGCTGAGGCAGCTAAGGCCCACACTGATGTCTGACCCAATGCTTCTCAAGGGGAAGCAGGGAGAAGGATGATCTATCTTGACCCTAATGAAGAGATGCCAACAAGAAAGGGACAGGCAGCCACCCCAAACCTCCAGCTCACAGCTTCTTCAAGGAAGCTGACTTCTAGAAGCAAGCAGATAACTGCATTCCTATGACTCAACAGTGACACCCAGTGACTCTCTCTGACAATCCCAGGTGGCTGTTCCTGGAGGATCTTTGAGGGGAATACATTTCAGCCTCCATTACCTAGCACTGAAGCAGCAGCGGCAATCACATCAAATTCAGTCCCGAATAAGACAAACATAATAATAAATCCCAGTTTGCATTAACATAATCATCTAACTGTTGAAGCATATTCGTCTCCCCCGTTGGGCCATGTCTGATGTCAAACATAATACCACCATGTGGTATTATACCTGCTTGACTTTGGAGTCCCATGGAAGTGATTTTCTCCATTACAACCTTTGTCCAAATTTCAAGGACCCTTATTTTCTGTCATTCTCTCTCTCTCTCTCTCTCTCTCTCTCTCTCACACACACACACACACACACACACACACACACACATACACCTTTGGGTTCAAGGAGATTTAGGCTTTAACAGTGGAAATAAGACTCTAGGGACAGGAATATAACAGACCCACACCGTTACATATTGGGGCAGCTGCATCTGGAAATGGAGACAATAATTTGTGGTGTAACCAGAGGGAAGTGACAAGCAGAGTCACAGGATTTGAAAACACAGCATATACATAACAAAAGGAACTGGGACATTTAGCTCAGGAAACAAAACTTTATGGAGTGGAGAGAACAATAAGGTTGGTTTCCTTCCCTATTGGATGGGCAAGCATATAAGCAAGAGATTATACTGGTTTTATTTGGTCCCAAAGGGGAGAAACAGAACCAATAAGGGGAAGAGTTGAGGAAACTGCTTTGAGCTCAACATAAAACAAAACAAAACAACACAACAACAAAAAACCCACTTTATAACAATTGTATCTACTGGGAAATGAAAGAATTTCAGGAGGCAGAGAATTTCATGTCATCAAAGACATAGCCCAGATATACCCCAATGAAAAAATCAAAATCAAGAAAGGGATGGAGAGAGAAAATTCCATGAGCAACACTAATAAGTAAAAGGAGAGAGATGTATGGTAATGGTAGGGATATAATTGGGAATAGGGGATAGGAGGCTGATTGAAATCTTTCTCCAACTATCACTATTTTTTCCTAATTAAAATTTTCCTTCCTCATTCTCATCAAATCAACATTTTTTCATGCTTGCTCCCTCAACCTATGTTCTCTTATTTGACACATGAAAAAGATACTTCCCCACCCCTGCCTTACTAATCCTCTTTCCTCTTTCTTCATGTTTCTTTCTCAAGAGAGGCCTAGCTAGGATCAGACTCTGACTCTTGGTGCAGTCAACTCTGTCCAGGGAGGAAGGAATTCCATTGTACACATGTATCTTCTGAGGGAGTCACTGGGGAAGGTAAGCTATGATTTTCCTATGCACTGAATGATGGACTATCAAGAAGCTGTCAAGAAGAGACAGGTACATTGAGGGAGGGAATGGGTACAGAGACAGACTTATATTTTCCCTTCAAATATCAGATTCCATGATTTTAAATCATGTTTAATATCACTCCCAGTTTACTCTTGTTATTCTCTGCTGTAACTTATCTTATTCTTCCAATAGATTATGAATAATAGAAAAAATGTAAAGAGAAAACTGAAATGATAGAAGAAACAATGCAATAGAAACATCATGGAATATGGGAGGATTAGTGTGAGGTTTTGCTTCCATTGTAGTCTGGCCTCCAATTGGAAAAAATTAGAAATCAAAATTGTGAGGCTTTAGGTTCAAAGCTGGGGTAGTATTGATATCAAATATATCTTAACTGACAGATAAGGTCAAGCGGCTGGTTTCTCTTGCAAGTAACTAAGTAGTATATCAAGGCTCGAGCCATGCAGGCTGGAGTTTAAATCTAGTCTTCAGGGGTACCTGGCTGGCTCAGTCATTTAAGCATTTGACTTCGGCTGAGATCAGGATCTCACAATTTGTGGGCTTAAGCCCTGCATCGGACTCTGTGTTGACAACTCAGAACGTGGAACCTGCTTCAGATTCTGTGTCTCCCTCTCTCTGCCCCTCCCCTGCTCGGGCTCTGTCTCTGTCTCTCTCAAGAATATACATTAAGAATAAGTAAATAAATCTAGTTTTCAGATCAGAAAGGAATGGAAACTTAGAACTGAGACATACACCTGATCCTAAACCTGAGTGCTCACTAGATAGATTTCAACTCCTGGAATAGCCTGTGCTTTACAGATATTATAGTGGATATAGATATAGATAGATAGAGATATAGATATATATAGTGGATATATATATATATATATATATATATGGATTTGAGTAACACTTGAGATACATACTATACATATGGATTTGAATAACAGTTTAAACCCTTATCAGTTATGTGAATGGAGTCATTTCCCATTCCTGACTCTTAATCTCCTCATTTGTATGACAGGAGTATCCATACTTATTTGTCAGGATATGCTGATCTGAGGCTCAGAAGATACACTATATGGAAAGTTTCTAACATGGTGCTTGACACACTGTAGATTTCTTTAATAATAACTGTTAATACTATGCTGGACCTAAGTGGGAGTTGGTATGGGAAAGACTATGGAGCCCACTCCAACAACAAGCCTAGGCGTTTGTAGAAATAGGGGATATCCAATTTTTTTCTGAGTTAGTTCCAATATATTCACTGCCCTGGTAATTGTCCTGACTTGAAAACTTAAAATTTATTGATATCAACATTTGGGAAACATTGATGGATACGATGGATTGTGTGTCTATATTCTTTTCCATTTCATATTCTATTCTCCTATTAGTTTTCTCTGGTCTTTGCTATAGCAACCAGCTGTACCCAGGTATATCCTAACAGCTCCTGATCTTAGCTGCACTGTGTATCTCTCTCTCTCTCTCTCTCTCTTTTTTTTTTTCCTCCCAAGGCTTATCTGCCTCAGTCACACGAATGCCCTGTGGGAGCCTGATCAGCCATGGTGGTGCCTGTACAAACTGAGAAATGTACAAGTGTCCATACTTCCTGGGGTGACCCTTGACCAATGAGACAGGCGTTGTGGGTAGATATTCCCTTATTCTGAGTCAGACATTTCACAAGCATGTTCCATACAGTTCCTCAGAACGTTACCAATAGGACAAAACTCTAGTTTCCAATAACAGTAACCAGCTCAATACTCTGTGCATCGGCTGCCTTCCCTTTTCTCCATGTCACAGTTCCCTAACCCTCTAAACTTGATTTTCCCTACTCTCCTGTTTCATTTTTTGAGATGCTCCATGCATGTACTGTATGATTAAATGACTTAAACTAAACTACCTCCACCATAGCTTTTGTCTCTGGCTCTGCCTTTTGAGGGGAACACAATCTACATCATACTAAGAGCTGTAGCAAGAATTCCACAATGTTAGCACAAAAGAGCTGGGTACAACTTCAGGGATAATGTAGTCAATTCCAATGTTTTATGGCTGGGTATGCAGAAACAAAAGCCACCCACCTAGGCAGCTTGGTGCAAAGGAAATGTGAAAGAAGAACTAGGGGATGGGAAAAGGGGCTGAAGAGCAAAGAAAGACAAGGTCGCCTGGGTGATGAGAGAGAGGAAAGAGCAAGCCATTAAAACATCTTAGCACAGTGGGGATGACATGTATTGAATCTACCCTGTCAGCAGAGCAGGGCGCAGTACCCACCCTGATAAATGCCAGGTTCCTCTGCTGACACTTGATAAAGGTTCCATCTAGCAGTGGAGCAGCCGCCAAGAAGGGGGTGATGGTGCTGCTTGCTATTTTAACCCCCCAGTGCTCTCCAGAGCATGACATGGAGTAGGTGCTAAATGAATGTTTGTGGAATAACGGGCAAATGAGCGAGCTTAGAGTTCAGCATTTCTATCATGAATGTGCATAGACCTAGCATTGCTGTGTGCATTTGGAGATCTAACTGTATACAAGCGCACATTGTTTTTCCCTTTTTCTTCTTTGTTATTATTTTGTGTCTGTACATTAAAAAAAATAGTGTTCTAAAAGTTCATGCCACAGTGAGTGTATCCTCCCTTGAGATCCTATACATACCTTCTGTTTTTTCAGATCTTAGACAGCCTGGTTACTTTAAATCCCATGTCCACATACTAACTCCTTCCCGTGCTTACACAGAGGATAGGGCTCTTTTTATGCTCATTTGTGTAAACATCCTTATCCCCTTTTCCTAGTCTTGCATAATTTTTTGATCGGATCAATGCTGCTTTCACAAGTTGAGAATTCTCAAAATAACTTCTTTTATTTATTTAGAGAACACATGAAGTAGAAACAAACAAATGGAAATAGATATAAGCAAACAGAGGTAACTTACTAAGTACCATGTGCCAGGCATGTTGCTGTTTATTACAACTAAACAGATGGAGACAGGGTTGCCTGGGTTTGGAGAGATCAAAGATTGTTATGGCAGAAATTTGTCTTTATACTTGACCCCTGTCTCCAGAGAGTGAACACCCTGACTTATTAGGGTAGGCATTAACCTGAATTGATTTATATCCTGAGTACTTCCAGGAATAGTGCTGGTGAAGTGTTCCTTAGTGACAGAGTGCTACACTTTGTCTTATGGAGAAAAAAGTACAGCATTGAATTTAAAATTATTCATACCTTCCTCTGGTAGGCATTATTAGCTACACAGGTGTACCTCTTTTTTATTGTGCTTTGCAGATACCATGTTTTTTTTTTTTTTTTTTTTTTTACAAACTGAAGGTTTGTGGCAGTCTTGCATTGAGTAAATCTGTCCGTGCCATTTTTCCAATGGCATTTGCTCACTTTATGTATCCGTGTAACATTTTGGTGATTCTTGCAATAGCTCAAACTTTTTTATTATTATTATGTTTGAATTGCTGCAATCTCATGATAGAACTTTAACGGATGAAGAGTTGCTTCTTATGGGTGAACAAAGAAAGTGGTTTCTTGAGATGGAATCTATGCCTAGTGAAGATGCTGTGAAGATTGTTGAAAAGACAACAAAGGATTTAGAATATTACATCAACTTAGTTGATAAAACAGCAGAAGAGTTTGAGAGGATTGACTTTAATTTTGAAAGAAGTTCTACTGTGGGTAAAATGCTATCAAAAAGCATCACATGCTACAGAGAAATCCTTTGTGAAACAAGAGCCAATCAATGTGGCAAACTTCACTGTTGTCTTATTTTAAGAAATTGCCAGAGCCACCTCAGCCTCCTGCAACCTAATCAGCAGCCATCAACATCAAGGCAAGAACTTGAACCAACAAAAAGATTACTATTCACTGCAAGTTCAGATGACAGCACTTTTCAGGATAAACTACTTTTAAAAAACGTTTAATGTTTACTTTTGAGAGAGAGAGAGATAGAGAGAGACAGAGCACATGAAGGGGAGAGGCAGAGAAGGAGGGAAACACAGAATCCGAAGCAGGCTCCAGGCTCCAAGCTGTCAGCACAGAGACTGAAGCAGGACTCAAACTCACCAGGTGCAAGATCATGACCTGAGCCGAAGTCAGATGCTTAGCAGACTGAGCCACTCAGGTGCCCCTCCCCCACTCTCTCTCTCTCCCTCTCTTTCTCAGTTCAACCATATCCATATTTGACACATTTGTCACCTATAGGCTTAATTATCATTGTTCTAGAAGCTGGTTGCCCTCTCCTCATTCCACCTCCTTGAAAACACTCATTTCTTCCAATGATGTTTACTAAACAATTAGGCTAAGCATTTTCATGGACACCATGACAAAGACAACGTGGATTCTCTTCCAGAGTGTATGTACCCTAAGTAAAGAAGATAAAGTGTAAAACCACAGATAATAGTAAAAACTCACGTGGATGATGGTGATGATAGTGTTTAGTATGTGTCAGACACTCTTCTGAGATTGAAAATGCATTATTTATTTTTATTTTATTTAAAGGTTTATTTATGTATTGTGTGTGAGAGAGAGAGGGAAAGAGAGTACCTCAAGTAGGTTCCATGCTGTCAGCATGGAGGACAACATAGGAGTCAATCTTATGCCAATGAGACCATGACCTGAGCCAAAATTAAGGGTTAGATGCTGAACCAAGATACCCAGGTGCCCCTGAACATGCATTATTTCATTTAATCTTCATTGCAGACAACTGCCCATGCCCCATGCAATACCACCTTGACCCACCTAAATTCATCTGAAATTAAAGTAGATGATTTTCATGATGCTAAGCACTTCCTCTCTCAAGGGCCTACATCTCTCTGCTTTCTTGCCTGCTATTATCCAAAACCACAGGAATCTTCTCAGCCATCAGGTAGAACATCCAGGAAATGTCAAGGAGTTAATGCCCAGGGGCAACCCTTAACTACTGAGGCAATGAGAGGTGGGGGTTGGCAGATGAATACCCAGTGTCCCCATACCTTGGTGGGACAACTCCCAGGCACTTTCTACCGTTTCTCAGAAGATTCTAGTAGCCCACACGGGTAATGTAACCATTAGAGAATACTTTGTTTCTCTCTTCGCTCTTTTACTTCCCCACCCTCCTGCTAGTACTTTCTGGTATTATCTTGCAAATAAACTACCTGCAACCAATCACTGTCTCAGAATCTGCTTTATAGGATAGAAGTGTGTCTAGAAAATAATGCTCAGGGTGGTATTCTGAATTTGGAAAAATCACTGGTCAGAGCAAAACCAGGGCTGTGGCAACCCAAAGCACAATGTAGCATCACAATTACTACGTCTTACTAAGTAAATTGAAATAAGATGCAGATAGAGGGTGAAGACTGGCTAATACAACAGCTCTAGCACTTAAAAGAGATAGGGACAAAGGAATTATAAGAATGATGGAACTGGATATATCTTGGTAAATGCCCCAGAGATCTAGAGGGTAAAAAAATTGTACGCTTCGTTTATCACTATCAGTACAGGATGTCCTGTGAAAGCCAGAAAACCCCCATGGCAATATTTCTAATCTAGAAGAGGCTGATTCATTATCAACAAAGAGAGAAGTTGGACTGATACTTTCCTCAAAAATCAAAATTTTGTGGCTCAGTGGGTTAAGCCTCCAAACTTCAACTCCAGTCATGATCTTGCAGTTCAGGGGTTTGAGCCCCATGTCAAGCTCTGTGCTGCCGGCTCGGAGCCTGGAGAGTGCTTCGGATTCTGTGTCTCCCTCTTTCTCTGCCCCTCCTCTGCTCACACTCTGTCTCTCAAAACTGAATAAATATTTTAAAAATTTTTTAAAAATCAAAATTCTCTCAAAAGAGAGTAATAAAGAAAGAAGTTAGTATGACTTGTTCATCTCCAGCAACTAGAGGGCAGACAGTCATGAAAATCAAGCCCAATATTAGATCTACAACTACTCTAAGGAATACAAAGGAGATGGAACGTTTAGTTCCATTAGGTCGTTTATGTTAACTCAGTGCTCTGGTAAGTAGTGGAACTCAAAGACTTGGTGAGTGGGTATCTGGGTAAATGCTCTTAAGAAAGAAAACTCTCTACATGATTACCCAGCACTTTCCAGATTGGAGAGGGGAAAAACCATTTCATTTTTCTTGGTAAAGAGGAGTAGACTCTCATTGCTGGAAATATAACCCCAAACAGATACCTCTCAGGATAATGCTCCTCTCTTCAGATCTTTGGTCATCTCCTGCCATTGCTTCTTCACCACTAACTAGTTGTATCTAGGCATAGTCCAAAAAGGCATATGGGAGGGGATAGTTTGTTCAACAAAAAGAACTGTTTAATATGTGCTGAGAAGACTATAGGGAAAGAATGGGAGTAAATCTTGAAGTTGGGATCTAAGGCTGGGTAAGGGAGAGTTTGAGTTTATTGATATGGGCACTTTGCAATGATTTCCCATCAACATCTAACATCATGCAAAGGACACTTAGAGTCAGTTTTACACTACACTGCAAAGATGAGTCACTGAAGCTTAACCAAGATCATAGGTTATAAGGTGGATATGCTAGAGCTGCCATATTAAAGTATTGAGAAAGGAGTCAGAAAGCCCACGTAAGTGAACATATTAGCAAAGAGATATTAGGTGAGAACAGAAAAGCTACTAAGTGAACTAACAGGTGTTTCCAAAGTAAACCCAGGTGACACTTCCTTCAAGGAAGTTGAAAATGTGCTAAGGAGGGTGATACATTAGCATCATTGAGAAACTCAACTTACTGTTTGTTTTGGTTTGGGGTTGGCTATATTTTGTTGGTTGATTAGGAAATACCATAATGGAACTAAGATCCATAGTCTCAATAGGTGACAGAAATTTGGTATAGAAAAGGCCAAGTTTCAGCACCACCAGGCACATGGTAGTTTTACCATAATTGGAAGCAGGGTCAAGTTGACATTCAGAAGGGCTTTCATTGCCTTGGATTTGCAGAAATGGCCAGTAAATTGTGACAGCTCTAGGACTGATATAAATGGGAAACTCACAAACACATGCTGTGATTATATAACCAAAAGACTTTAAGAGCTGGTCCTCAGACAGCTTTCAGCTGCTGCAATGGAAAATATGATCACTTATTCAGTTTCTGGTCTGAGGCCAACAAGAGGAGGGAAGGTAGGATCCTCTTGATAAGAAGGTCTATAATACTCTGCCAATATATGCTATAAATTCTTCCCCATTTTTTCTTCAAAGGAACTTGTAACCACTACTGTGCTGAAGCCAACTTGTACCACCATCAAAAGCAAATTGTGCATATCTCACCTTAATTCTGTACTCAGTAACATGTTGTTGATAGCTTTAATTACTTATGAGTGGGACTTTTCATACATGGAAATTGGCAAATGCTATACATCAAGGTTTTATTGTTTTTATTTTTTTCTCTGAAAAAAATCTTTTTATTAAACATCTAACAGACCACCGCTGCTTATGACTATGCACTAGCGTAACTGTACATTGGGAAATAGAGAATATTCAGATTTTTTATTTTAGAGATGTTGGATACTGGTGAACAGTTGACAATGAGACCAAGGGATCCAAGATACCCACTGATAAAATCAGGACATATGGTAGATAGGTGATAAATGGAGTTCTGACTCAAGTCTACCTCACAATGGCTTCAATGGTTATGCAGACTCATCCTGTGGTATTAGAATGAAAACATATATCTTCTAAAAAGATTTGTATAAGAAAGTTCACAGTAGCATTATTCATCACAGTGGAAAACTGGAAACAATCCAAATCATCAACAGGTGACTGGATAAAGCTATTGTGTACTATTCATATAATGAAATATCATTCAGAAATTAAAAAGAACTTTTGACAGATGTGAAGATATGGAGAGATCTTAAACACACTATGTTGAAAAAAAAGATAAATCCACAAAAATGCATAGCTTATGATTCCTTATATATGGTTTTTTGGAATTGGCAAAAGTAGGCTATGCTAAAGGAAATCAGATAAGTGATTCCCTGGGGGAAGAGGTAAATCTACTGAAAAGGAGCATGACAGAACTTTCTGAGGATATGGAAATATCTTGGGGCCTGGGTAGCTAAGTTGGTTGAGCATCTGACTCTTGATTTCAGCTCAGGTCATGACCCCAGGGTTATGTAATCAAGCCCCATGTCAGGCTTCTTGCTGAGCCTAGAGTCTGCTTAAGATTCTCTCTCTCTGTCTTCCTCACTCTCTCCCTCCTGCGCTCCCTTCCCCACTCATGTGTATGCACATGTGTACTCTCTGTCTCTCTCTTTCTCCGTCTCTAAAATAGAAAGAAAATCTTGGTGTGCCTGAGTGGCTCAGTCAGTTAAGCATCTGACTTCAGCTCAGGTCATGATTTCAGGGCTCGTGAGTTCGAGCCCCATGTCAGGCTCTGTACTGACAGTTCAGAGCATGGAGCCTGCTTCAGATTCTGTATCTCCCTCTCTCTCTGCTCCTCGCCTGCTCATGCTTTGTGTGTGTGTGTGTGTCTCTCTCTCTCTCTCAAAAAAGGAATAAACATTATTTTTTAAATTAAAAAATAAAAGAAAAAGAAAGTCTTTAAAAAGAAAATATCTTGACTTGAGTGTTGGTTACACAGAGGTATGCATTTTCAACACTCATCAAACTATACACTCAAAATATGTACATTTTATTAAATGTAACTCAGTTAAATGTTTTTAAACAGAATAGTTAATGATTATTTATTGAGTGCTTCCAATGTTTCAGTCATTATTCTAAATACTTACGTAAATCATACCACTTGTTTCTTAGAGCCATTTTATAGATATTCTTTCTCATTTTACAGAAGAAAAAATTGAGACACTGGTAAATTAGACAAGGTCAGACAACAAAGACATTTTAGAGCTGAGAGTCTATTCCAGGCAGTCTGAAGCCAGAGCTAAACCCCTTAACATCTATGTTGTAATCAAGCCCTCCCAAAAGTCTACAGCCTTAAATATTGGCACTCATCACTAAAAAATAAGTTCACAATTGTTGCCTGCCATTTCTGAAAAGTTGCCATCATATAATGGTTGCATGGAATGGTAATGGACACTAAAAGATGCCTGCAATGAATGGTGGGGGAAGAGACTACAAGTTTAAATGGTGACTGGAGGCTCCAAACAGCATCCTTGAACTGCAGGCAGGGAGGCTGCCTGTCAAGAACCATCAAGGGGAGAAAGCTGCTCAGTGTGAGGCTGTTAAGACAGCACCTAGAATACTGTAAACAGTTCTGGGCATCTCAACATGAGAGAGCTGTCAAGAAATTGGAAGAGATTCAAAGAGCATCAGGGAGCATGATTAAAGGACTGGAGGGACTGATTTATGAGAAAAGATTAAAAGAACTAAATACTGTCTGCACAGATCGAGCATAACTAAGGAGGGACATACTAACAACATAAATATTTGAAGGGCATACACACAGAAGGAGAAAGATTGTTAATGCTGCCCCACGGAGGTATAAATAGAAATTAGAGTATTGAACACAGAAATGAAAATGTTGCCCAAATATTAAGAAACATGTCCTGACAATGAGGTCAATTAGACTTGAAGGAGCTTCCCAAAGGACAAGTAGAAATCCAGTGTCCAAGCCATTGAAAGTCAGTCCTGACACAGAGCAACAATATCCTAAATACTCTCAGGTCTAGAAGCAGAGAAACGTCATTTTATGGAGAAATTCCCCCTACCTCTTAAGCATATTGGAGGTAACAATGGTAAAACTATTTGCAGCATTTCAAATACCTTCATATTTAATACTTAAAGGCATTTCCTTACAGGAGATATTCCACCTCCTATACAAATCAAGGATGCTATGGGCCAGAGAAGTTTTACAGATCTTACAGATGTTAAGGTACAAAGCCTGGAGTATATTCCAGCTTTTAGAACTTCAAAGCATATATCTTTTCCATAATAGATAGAAGCAAGTCTTGTGTTGGCTATTTTGAATATATTGCCAAAGAAAATCCAGGGTGGATCAGTGTCTGACCTACCCAAGGGAATATTCATGTGATACAAGACCATCTTAGGCATCAGCTGGATTTCAAGATAACAAATAGATTTTCAAAGGAGATGTTAAGCTTCAAAAATTGTTCTGAAGAATGTGTGTTGCCTCGGAAACTTTGACCCTGTGAAACTGCAAGCACTCACAAAACATTATGCCTACTTTGGCTCATTAATTTATTCATAATTTACTTATTTGTTCATTAAATATACATCGAGTGCTTTATGTGCATTAAACATTGTGCTAGAACACAGCTGTGGACAATTCAAAGTCCTTGTCCTCAAGGAGTTTACATTCTAGTTGGGAAGAAAGATAATGGAAAAGTACAGATTTAAAGAAATGATAGGTACTGATAGGTGTGAGTAATAAAGATACAATAGAATGAGAAGGATAAGGAGACAAGACAAAAACTGGGAGAAAACATTTGCAGAAGACACATCAGATAAAGCACTCTTACCTAAATATATAACAAAATTTAAAAACAGCAAGAAAATCTGATTTAAAAATGGGCCAAAGATTAATTGCCACTTTATCAAAAGAAGATATACAGATGGAAAACAAGCACATAAAAAGATGCTACTGGTGCCTGGGTGGCTCAGTTAGTTAAGTGTCTGACTTCAGCTAAGGTCATGATCTCATGGCTCTGGAAGTCCCGAGTCAGGCTCTGTGCTGACAACTTGGAGCCTGGTGCCTGCTTCAGATTCTGTGTCTCCCTCTCTCTCTGCCACTCCCCTGCTCACACTCTGTCTCTCTCTCCTTCAAAAATAAATAAACATTAAAAAAAAAACATCACTATAAAAAGATGCTACACATATCATCAAGGGAATTTAAATGAAAACCACAATTAGATCTCACTGTGGACCTATTAGAATGGCCAAAATTTGATAGTGACAACACCAAAAGCTGACAAAGATGTGGAGCAATAGAATTCTCATTCATTGCTGGTGGTAATGCAAAATGGTACAGCCACTTTGGAAGATGGCTGGGTGGTTTCGTACAAAACTAAACATATCCTGGGGCGCCTGGGTGGCTTAGTCGGTTAAGCGTCCGACTTTCGCTTAGGTCATGATCTCACGGTTCGTGGGTTCGAGCCCCGCATCGGGCTCTGTGCTGACTGCCAGCTCAGAGCCTGGAGCCTGTTTCAGTCTGTGACTCCCTCTCTCTCTCTGACCCTCCCCTGCTCACGCTGTCTCTCTCTCCTAGAAATAAATTAAAAAAAAAAAAAAACAAAACTAAACTAAACATATCCTTAACATGTGGCATGGCAATCACATAATCGTATGTGCTTCTTGGTATTTAACCAAGGGAACCAAAAACGGTTTTCCACACAAACACCTGCATTTGTATGTTTATTTCAGGTTTTTTTTTTTCATAGTTTCTGAAACTTGAAAAAAACAAGATATCCTTCAGTAGGTGAATGGATAAATAGACTGTAGACATGAAATATTATTCAGTGCTAAAAAAAAAAGCTGTCAAGCCATGAAAAGACATGGAAAAACCTTAAATGCTTATTACTAAGTGAAAGAAGCCAATCTGAAATGGCTACATGCTTTTAATTCCAACTATATGACATTCAGAAAATGGCAAAATTATAGAGGTGCAAAAAAAATACTGGTTTCCAGGAGTTGAGGAGGCAGAGGAGAGGAGGTAATATGTGAAGCACAGAAGATTTTTAGGGCAGAGGAAATGCTCTGTACCATAACGATGGCTGTGTGTCATGGTGCATTCGTTCAAACCCAGGGAAAGCACACCACCAAGAGTTAACTACAGTGTAAACTCTGGACTTTGGGTGACTATGATGTGTCAGTGGAAATTCATCAATTGCAACAAATGTACCACTCTGGTGGGAGATGTTAATCATAGGGGAGGCTTGGGGCGCCTGGATCAGCTTGAGTGTCTGACTTTGGCTCAGGTCATGATCTTGGAGCTTGTGAGTTTTAGCCCCGCATCAGGCTCTGTGCTGAGCCTGCTTCAGATTCTGTGTCTCCCTCTCTCTCTATCCCTCTCCCACTTGTGCTCTGTCTCTATCTTTCAAAAATAAATAAAAACATTAAAAAACTAAAAATAATAATGGGGAAGGCTATGCCTGCTTGTGGGTATGGGTGGGTATATGGGAAATCTGTGCCCTCTTAATTTTGCTGTGAACTTAAAACTGCTCTAAAAATAGTTTTGTTTTTTTTTTAAAGTTTATTTATTTACTTGTGAGAGAGAGAGAAAGCATTGGCATGTGCAAGCAGGTGAGAGACAGAATCTCAAACAGGCTCCACTTTCTTTCTTTTTTTTTTTTTTTTTTTTTTTTACAAATAGTTTATTGTCAAATTAGTTTCTACATAACACTCAGTGCTCATCCCCAAAGTGCCCTCCTCCATGCCCATCCTCCCCTCCCCCCCACATCCATCAGTCCTCAGTTTTTGTCAGCATTCAAGAGTCTCTCATGGTTTGCCTCTCTCCCTTTCCCCCACCATTTCCCCCCTTCTTCTCCCTATTGTTACTCTGTCAAGTTCCTCCTAATCCTCCTATACGTGCAAACATATGGTATTTGTCCTTCTCTGCCTGACTTATTTCGCTCAGCATAACACCCTCAAGGTCCATCCATGTTGCTACACATGGCCAGATTTCATTGTTTCTCATTGCCATGTAGTATTCCATGGTATAGATAAACCACATCTTCTTGATCCATTCATCTGTTGATAGACACTTAGGCTCTTTCCATGTTTTAGCTATTGTGGAGAGTGCTAAACAGGCTCCACTTTCAGAGGGAGCCCAACACAGGGCTTGATCTCATGGTCGTGAGATCATGACCTGAACCAATATCAAGAGTCAGATGCTGAACCACCAGAGACACTCAGGCACTCCAAACTGCTCTAAAAAATAGTCTTAACACACACACTCATGCACACACACACTGACTGAGGAGCTAGACTAGAATAGGGGTTGTGATTAGCATGTTTATATCTGGAGGTCCCTGAAGGGGAAAGTAATGCAGGAGCAGAGATCTGACTGAAGTGAAGGAGAGAGCTCGATCAAAATCTGGGAAAGGGCATATCAGGCATAGGACAGAGCAAGGGCAGTTGCTGGCGGGGGTGGGGGTGTGTGGGACAGGAGTCGGTATGTCTGAAAAAACAACAGTCAAAGTTCACCGTGGCTGAGCAGAATGAGAGAGTAATACTGGTTGAGATAGGAGATAAAGTCAGGGAACAGATTCTAAAGGGTGTTATTGTGATTGTAAGCTCTTTTTACTCTGAATTCAGAAGCTATTGGAGGGTTTTGCTAAGAGAAGTAACATGATCTCTCTTATGGTTTAAAAGAATTCTTCTGGGTACTGTGTTGAATACAGACTGTAAGGGAGTAAGGATGAAAGCAAAAAGACCAGTTAATTGGCGACCATTATAATCCAGGTGAGAGGTAATGACAGGTGGGACTAGGGGGCAGCAATGAAGACAGGGAGAAATGGTCAGATTCTGAAGGTATAATCAATAAGATTCGCCAAGGAGTTAGAGACAGAAGATAAAGAGACGCATCATCTTATAACATACCATGTTCCATTGCAACTGTTTTCTCTCTGTCTTCCTTTCTAGCTCACAAATCCCTTAAAAACAGATATTAATCACTATATTTACAGCACTTGGAGTTGCCTGGAATACATTATGAGATTGAAAAATGTAAATTTGTTGAATCAAATGCCTATCGTGTTCCAATGCTATGTAACACAAAGAACACCAAACTGAGAGGCCTTGCTTATGTCACTTCACAAAATGTATCTCAGTTTCTTCATGTGCATGTTGAAGAAGTCTGCTTAGATCAGTGGTTTTGCCAACTATTTTCAATTTAAAGTTTTAAACTTTTCAGAAGGCTTGATTACAGCATAGTCAATAAAAATCATCATTTGGGATTATGTTGCCTGGAATCCAATCGTAGCTCTGCAAATTTATTTGCTGTCTCACCTTAACTAATTAATATACTAGTGCCTCTACTTATTCATTGTAAAAGGAGGAATTCCCTAAAATCTCCGCACAAGTCTTACAAATGGGAGCAAGTGGAAATGGACAAGATTCTTGGCTTTGATCTACTCCAGTTTCAACTAGAACAGTTCTACTTTTATCAGTCTATGTATTTATCATCTAAGCAAGGCAAAATCTATGTGGGTAAAATGTGAATGAGAAAGCACTGGATTAAATAATACCTAGAGTCTCTTTTAACGTAATGTCCACTCAGTAAAAGCTTGTGGAATACCATAATAAACCAGGCATAATTTGGGGTGCTCCAAATGCAACATTAAATTCAATAGATAGCACCTCTGCCCTCACAACATTTATAGTCTAGGACTGTGTGCTTATATGGGAGGTCCATGGAACCCTAGAGAGTTACATATATTTTTCAGAGAGCGATAGACTCTTTCATATTATATATAATATTTTGTAAGCCTGTATGTATATTTGATTTGCCTAGAGATAACATGTGCTGTGTTCATTATTTTTTGTAAAAACAACAAAAAAATTAAAAGCCTTTTTGATTAAAATATAATAAATCAAATTCTTAAAACAAACTTTGATCTCCAAAAGTAAAGAATGCCTAGACATAATGACTAAAATCTCTTCCAGTTTTCTTATTCTATGTTTCTATTGTTTCCTCTACAATTTTGCTAAGATGGAGGATCTATTAGAAAATAGAAATATGTACTGTTTCTTTTGTACCTATAAACATGATTTGATACAAATATATTTTCTAAACTGCAGGCAAACTATACTGCAGACAAATCCAAATGTGAAAAAGCATCCCACACTCCCCATCTACACATGCAAATTGATAAAAAATAAAGTAAGATGTGACTTATACCAGAAAATGTATATTCAATTCTGTGTTTTTCCCCAATATTGATTTCCTTTTAACAAATAAGTTTGTTTAAAAATCATCTACTAGACAGAAAAATCTAGCTGGGAAGAGGGTCTGTTCAAGAAACAGAAACAGTTAAAAGTGTTCAGGGCCACTGCCTATTGGAAATCAATCAGAAGTGAAGATAAAACATTTCTACCATTATAATGGAAGTTGGTGGAAAATAGGATTTCATTTATGCAATTGTGATTTACAGGCAACTTTTTTTTTCTTTTTTCTTTTCCAAAGACCTGAAGTCTATTCCCAGCTCTACCAAAAATTAGCTTTTTGAAAGAAAACAGCATAGTTATTGTACACCTTAGTTTCCTCATCTGTAAATCCAACTTCAAGCTCCAATATCATTGAAAATATATCTAGATTTTTCAAAACCACACTTCTAATACCTAACACATCATAGAAACACACTACTTTCTTTTTTTTACAATAATTCTTAAATGAATGCATGAATAAATGAATGAGGTGTTTGGAGGTCATATGTTCTGGTGGAAAGAGCTCAAGTAATTAATGGAATTAAAAGACATGAGTTGCTCCCCTGATTTCCGCAATTACCATATGTGTGACCCTGGGAAAGAGAGTTAAAATTTCAGATCTCAGTTTCCTTACATGTAAAATGAGCTTTACTGAGATATGTGAAAATGAGTGAAAAACATTTTACCAACAAGTAAACACTGATGCCACCCTCCCCATTTAATTGTGATCTCTGATATAGCTTCTGAGCTTTACTATTCTCTGACTGTGTCACCTTCACCAATCTGCAGAGTTCAAGGACAAGCCTACTGATTTGCTGCACACCCAGTTAGCTGCCACTAGACAGTGAATCTCAGGTAATAAAATTCAGAGCAAATGGATATTCCTGAAGCCAAAGTCTTCGTCTTTATTTCCCCCCTTTTTGCTAATTCTACCGTCAGATCATATTTAAAAAAAAAATTCTAAAGAAAAAAATCCACACCAAAAAATCTGTCTGAACAAGCGGCAAATGTACCCAAATTATGTTAAAATATATTAAATATAATAAATGTGTGTTGCCTTTTTCATGGAAGTTGCCAGAGCTATTTTGGGGCTTGATTCAAATCCAGCCTCCCCCTGAGACTTAAAGGTTTTTAACATGCAGTTTATAAGAGAAGAGAACTTGGTTTTATACAGTATACTTTGTACTCCAGGTTTCCAAAAGAGCATCCTAAAGCAACATGTTAGATCCCTGCCTGGTGGAAAGTGCAGCCAGATTCAAGAGCCATTGTGGATCCAGCACTGGGTCATGCTGAGCTCTGATAAGCTGACTTTATTTTACAATGTGGCAGTGGCACATTCTGCTTAGGGTTCAGGGTACAGAGAGAACCCAAAGGGGGAAGTCGATTCACAGGAGTAGTGTAAAGCAGGGTTCTGAGATTAAATCAGCCAGAGATTAGAGGGGAAAATTTGGAGATGAGAAATGGGACATACACTAAAAATAGCAAGTGAACTAACTCATCTCTGAGATTTCTACTGTTGTTCTCTGCATGGAAAGACCAGAATCCATCAGCTCTTCAGATCCAGCTGTGACCTAAACAATGCAGTTAATTCATCATGAACATTTGCTGAGCTCTTTCCCTGGTCCCAAACATTTAGTCAAGGCCGTTTCTCACATTGATTTGACATCGTATCTCTCTCACTGGTCACTCCTCACTGATCCTACAGTTAACCCTCTTTTCATATCTTCAGTTCTTCTTTCCTGAAATATTTCACGGGTTCTTTTAAGGGTCTCCTTGCTCCCAAATCCACAAAACATAAATCACTAGATTACATGAATCATGCATTTTCCAGTGTAGCTGACTGCATCTTACAACAATCCTAAGGAAGAAGTGTCATCATCCCATTTTATAAATAAGGGACTCACTCATGAGTTTTTACATGAAAGCTGATTCTCCCTCTGATATGCTCACACAGTATTTGTTTCCACGATATTGCTGTTACCAGGTCGTTTTATCATCTATCCTTCTAAATGTCCATCTTCTAAACTAGAATGTGGATTGTTTATGGACTGAGATCTTATCTCATTCATCTTTCTCTCTCTGGTGCCTAGATCAGAGTTAATGCTAGTTAAAATGTTGAATGACCATAAATTAATGTCTGCATGAACGAATGAGTGAACATGAATAGTGTTGGTGGTTCTATAGCTCTGTAAAGGGGAAAAGAGGACATTATTTCGGAAGTATGTTTTAGAAAATTCTAGTTGAATGAGATAACCTATAGGAAACAAAAAGGTTTTGGGTCCAAAATGACTGTAAGATTTGAAGCACCTCCTCCAGAATATTCTCAAAACAGACTTCAAGAAGACATGAAGTACAGAAATTTTAAAAATTTTGTTTAACACACGTTTTTTCAAATGTATTTGGCCATAGATGCCTCCTTTTTTCCTCTTCCACCTTTTCCTCCTCCTCTACTCATTCTCCTCCTCCTAATCTTTTTTGCATAAGAAGAATTAACAGCCCTCCAAAATGATTACTAAACAAATATAAACTAAAAATCACAGGGTCAAAATAATATTTGTTCAGAGTCTTTTAGGTATTGTCTGTCACTGAGACCTTTCCAGGAAGTATCTTCAAACTAAGATTCCATAGAAAAGTCTGAAGACACCACAGAGGTTCAGAGGTTTGATCTGTGATAATCCTTCTCCAAATCATTTGTCATGTTCTTGAGAGTCTAATACAAGCTTTTAATAGTGTGATTTTTCCAGCGGTTGGAATATTCCAGAGGATGTTAAAAAAAATGAACAGAAAGATTGAGTGTAGAGGTAAGGAACAGTCTCAGTACCTGCACCAAACACTGGGAACGTTTTATTAGAGAACAGAGACATGCATGAAGCTCTGTGCACTTTTCAGTCTGAACAGAGCTGAAGCAATCACAAGCCAGTTCTTAGCACTGACTCGGTCCCTGAAATGGTAAGGGTGGAAAATCACTGCTCTGAGTAGCAACAAAATGAAATATTTCTGAACACCTTTTCCTGACAGGTTTAAAAAAGCAAAGGAAGTAAAGGAAAGGGGGTTGCTGGCTGTGGAAGTCTTGGATGAATGTATTGAGAGCAGTTATTTTAGTGGTACTGGTGATAAAAATTAAGTGGGGGCCTTATGGGAAATGTACATTTCCTCAGAATATTTTGGGACAAATGCAGGCTTTTAGAGGTGCTCTCAGAGGCTTGGCAGAGATGACAAAGAATACAAAGTCAGAAAAGGGACAGAGTGAGATGAAGAGGGAGACCAAAAAAGATACTTTGCAAAAGCAGAGGAGATAATATTTAGGGATATCTGGGGCAACCTGTAAAATACTAAATTATAGTAAGGCAAGGAAGAGAGGAGGACAAATCAAGGGAAGTAGAGGGAACTAGGAAAGAAGAGGGATACAGAGGAAAGAATTCAGAAAGAACATAAGGTAGAGAGGAGGGAGAGGAGAGAGGAAGGCATGAGTGTGTATCATTGCAGATGAATGAAACACAAACAAAATAAAATTCAAAGACCCTGGAGGCCTGACTGACTTTGACTAGAAATCTACATCTGTCATTTGGTAGTTGTAGACCTTAAACAAATACATAAAATTCTCAAAACACTTGCTGCTGCTGCTGCTTCTCCTTCTTCTCCTTCTCCTCCTTCTTCCTCTTCTTCTTCTTGTTCTTCAAAACAACAATAAGAATATCTACCTCACTGAGTCATTTTATTGTTTAAATAAATAATGTTCATGAAGGGTCTAGAACCAAACCTGGTACTACCTGGTGGTAGCATTCAAGCATAATCACTTTTTAAAAATTGAGTAACAAAAATACCTAAGCAAAAATTGGAGAAAAGTAATGGTCTTGGTAATTATTATTAGTAGTGGCAGAAGTAGCAATGTCATCATTAGACTATTTTATGCCTTATGTTGATACATGATGTTCTTTAGAACGTTGATCTTGTTAGTAGTGCATGAAAAGAGGAATGCATTGATTATATCATCCTTATCTAAATATGAGTAGTGGTCTCAAGAAACAGAAAGCCATTCTGACTAGCTCTGGCCAACGGAATTATGGGTATGGTACAGGGTTGGGTAGAAAACTCCAGTTCAAAAAGGGCTGCTGGGTCTGTCAATGGTCCAGAACCAAGCACTAATGGGCAACTCCAGAGAGGTTTCTCTTTGGGTGGACACAGCCTCTCACATCTCATCCTTATACGCACCAAACTTCCCTGCCTCTATATGCAGGTGAGCTCAATTGTACTCTGTCTTAGAGGCACCAAAGTTTACCAGTGCCATTCAAGAAAATGTCTCAGTTTGGGTGACTCTCAATTTCCAAACTTCAAGAGAGAAAATCTGATCTTCTCTGCATGAAATAGGAAACTTGCATGCATGATATAACAAACTGAGCAGGACAGCATAGGAAACAGTTTTCAGCAAAGAGTCAGAAATCTGGGGGGAAAAAAAGAACAAAAACAGTGTTTGCCCTGAGTTTTTGGTGAATCTTTACACCTGCCTGTGTATTAAAGACACCAAAACATGCACACAAAGACAAAAAACAATTTTTTCAGCTTTAACATATTTTTTATAAAACTTATTTTACCTAGAGCTTTTATTAACATCAGAACATATGATGGTTCTGTATGCAATTCACAGAACACGTGGAATTTCAGAACCAAGGGGAGAGGCGGCAAAGAAACCTGAAACCTGAAACGAAACAGGCAGACTATAATGATCAGTGGTTCTATATAGTCCTAACTCACAAGTGAGAAGAACTGAGACTCAGAGAAATGAAAATATCCAAGGACACATAGATAGGTAGTGGTAAACTAGCACCCAATTCTCTGAATTCCCAGTTTA
Organism: Hyaena hyaena; assembly: GCF_003009895.1. NCBI lineage: Eukaryota > Metazoa > Chordata > Mammalia > Carnivora > Hyaenidae > Hyaena > Hyaena hyaena. The sequence continues at coordinate 3,260,247 of NW_024080722.1, forward strand.
ATACCATTCTTTCACACCCTGTTGACTTCCAAGGCTTGCCATTGTTGAGGTATTGCTAGATAATCTATGAAGCTGGCTACCACCTGAACCCCTAACCCATTAAACCCTCTGGGATTGGCATGTTGAGATTGGATTTTTAAAGGAGCCAATGAAAAATACCACATTTAATTCACTTGGCTGTGACATGGCCATTCTGTAAGTAAAGGATGCTTGGACAATGAACCTAGTATGATACTTGTCCTGAATGCAAAGTCCTTCAGCTACTCTATTCATTAAAAGATTTCTAATTTTTGTGAGACAAGTTGGTAGCAATTATCAATCACTGGTGACCTTTTCTTGGATGGATGCAGTGATGGGTGGGTGAAAAGTATTGGAATGTGCCTTGAACTCACTATCCAAACCACTCCCATCTCCCAATCAGTATAAACAATTCAGTGTCTTGGATTCTTAATTTTGTTGTGAGCCTGATTATAAATCTTTAAATAAATACATTCCAAGATCTGCCAGTAAAAGGCACTTAGATGTTTCATTTTCAGCCAAAGTATAGCTATTTTGTAGGATGTGACCATTTAGAAGGGGACATTTTGAGATATAAGAGTAAGATAACAAGGATATTAATCTTTACATGCTTGATTCCTTCATGTGATGCTTTGCCTGACTCCTGCTACCTTCAACTTTTCTTGACTCTATTGAGTGATTTGGATTTCAAAGAAACATGCTTGGCCACATCCAGAGGGCTGGAATAAAGCCTGCCTTATTGTAGAAGAGCTTAGGAGTGTTCCTGCAGTCATTGGAAGACTAAACATGAAGTTTAGTTTTTCTGGTTTTACTGGGATCCAGCTTTAGTATGCCTGGCTTTCAGTTTGGGTTTCTGCTTTATTTTTTGATTTGAAATCCATCTTATATTTAAGATTCAGTAATTCAGTTACATTTTTGCACTTCTGTGAGTGTGTCTCAGCTTGTTTAACATGCCAGTAGTGGTGTGGTTCTGGCATTGGACCCAAACATCTGAATCCCACAGTAATACTTGCTAGATTTGTAATCTTGGGTAAGTTAGTTAACCTAACTTAGACTTGAGTTTTCTTTTTTGAAAAATGGGGCCAATTATTTCTACTTTAGAAAAACTCAAAATAGATATTGTATATAAAGCACCTGGAGTTCTATATATATTTAAAAACGACAATTACTCAATTTAGTGCTATCTTTCAAATTGGATATTTGTTCTTTTATCCCTCTTGTTCCTCCTCATAATAATCCACCTATTTTTTCGTAAAACTGTCTACCATTTCTATCTAGATCTGCTGGGTATCAAAGGGTCACAGACTCTCTGGAAATAGGTTTATTTATTCTCCATACTCATCAAGATTTGCATTCAACTTCCTTTCAGGGGGATGAGTATGTGTCTGCTGACTCCACTGAGAATGTCTGATTTTCCAATCTTAAAACCTCCCAATCTGGTCTCTCTATCAAGTACTTGGCTCCTATTCTTAGTCTGATGTTGGATATGTACCACACAAACCATATGCCATTGTCTGAGAATATAGAAGTTGGTTGTCATATAAAACATATACCAAGACTTTAAGAAAATAGAATTGATTAGCAGAATATTTATATTATCTATGATCTGTTTTCAGTTATATATTTAAATCAAGCAGTTTATATCTTCTATTAATGTTTCTCAGCAATTTAATCATTTGGAACATTCTCCCATAATGGGATACAGGATCAGAAAATCAAGTCACTTCAGCAAGACTTTGAAATAAATGAGAAACAGACAAAAATATAAGGTGAGGAAGTCCAAGGTAAAGGTGTTGATAGACACAGTGTCTGGTGAGAGCCAGCTTCCTAGTTCACAGACAGTTTTCTTTCGTTGTAAACTTTTATGGCAGATGAGAGGACGGGATGTCTGGGGTCTCTGTTACAAGGGCACTAATCTCAATCATGAGGGCTCTGCCCTAATGAATCACTTCCTAAAGGCTTCACCTTCAAATTACTGTCAAGTTACTATCACAGTGTTGGGGTTGGTTTCAACACAGGAATCAGGGGCAGGAAGGACACAAACATTCAACCTATAGCAGTGTGGAAGTAGTTAATCACAAGACGCAAATTAAAGTACTGCTATTTTGATGGAAAGAGGTTGCTTTTAAATAAAATTTTAATGGTGTGGTCAAATAAAAACAGAGAAATGGTATTAGGATATCTCTTCAGTCTCATACCAATGGGATTTGAGGAATGGTAGACTGTAAAAAGTAATTATTAATTGATGACAGAATACAAGAAAGGGAACTGGCTCAATATTTTAACCCAGAAGCCTATGATGAGGAGATTAAGTTTGTATGTGTGATTGACAACAATAACATACCATGAAGACTTCAATCTCAAACAAACAAACAAATAACTACAACAACCACAACAAACCCTGATACACAACTGGTGAGTGCCAGAAATAGAGAAGTCAGTATTTGAGTTCCTCTCCAGAAAGCCCACAGTCTAATGAAGAAGATAAAAAGTCAACTGAAGTAGAAGTATATGCAGAGCAATCATAGATATAAGATAAATGTGCATTGGTAGTAAAGAGGAGAAAACATCTGGGTGCATGGGGTAACATTTGGAAAAATCAGATGTCACTGAAGAAAGACAATAAAGGATCAATAGTAGTCTTCATAAGATGATGAGAGTATACTCCAAGAGCAAGGAACAACTTTATGGATAAAAGGAACTTTAGGGAACAAGACAAAAACTATACATACAACTTTCACTAATTTATAAAAAGCTCTCCTGTAACCAGAGTTTATTCAAACTATATGAAACCAAAATTTAAGTCGGTGCTATGGAAGTCATCCAAGACATGGCATAGGTTGAAAATATAATGCTTCAATAAATGTTAAGGGGATAAAAAGCACAAGTTCTTAAGATACACTATATATATTTTGGAGGATGATCTAATCTTTTGAAACATTAAAAAGAAAGACATACCATTTTATAAATTATTTTTCAATGTGCCTTGCGAATAATAGGCCCTAAAGACTGGATGCCATCACACTAGGGAGGTTGGTCTCCTTTCACTCTTGGAAGAACTAGTCACTGACAGGTGTTAATGAGAATTCTTAATCACTGAGCTAAGACTGTAACCTATGACCACTGAATATTATTCAGCAACACACTTCTCAAGTATTTGATCCAACATTGAGCAATGGTTGGGTGCAAGTCTGAGGTCTGTGAGAATCTATTCTAAGATCAGGAGCCCTTAAAGAATAATACAGCTTTCATCCTTACCATTGTTGTTAAACTGATCTCCCAGTGTACGCTAGCCACCGCTTTGATAAATCAAGTGATTGAGATTGAGAGAAACTGTTCACCCTGTCATGCTTGAAATATCAGCAAGATTTGAAACTGATGATCATGCCTCTTTGCTTGATATAGTCTTTTCACTTCTTTTCCAGCTCATGCTTTCATGGTTTCTTCCATCTTCACTGACTATTTACTCCTTCTCAGTCTTCTTCACTAGCTTCTCTTCATCTCATTGCTCACTTAACTTCAGTGTATTTTTCAGGTTTAATATTAAACTTCTTTTTGGTACCTACTCACTCCCTTGATAAGGATGGCTTTGGGTTTGAATACTGTGTATACTTCAAGACTCCTAAAGTTTCCCATTTACTCCCAAACATCAGCTTTGTGTATACTAATGTCTACTGAACTTTTCCCTTGACTTTCTAGTAGGCACTACAAACAAAAAAACCTAAAATTGAATTCTCTATGTCACAAAACTATTCCACTTAGAGGTTTTCCTATTTCAGTTATGGGAAATTACTGTCTGGGATGAAAAGTCTTGGCATCATTGACTCTTCTCTTTCTTGTGAACCCCTTTTCCAACTCTGTTGGTCTTGTGTTTGAAGTATATACAGAATTTAATCATTTCTCAACACCTCCACTGCTACCACCATGGTTTAAGTCACCAATATTTCTTACCTGGACTATTACAATAGCTTCTTAAATATTCTTGCTGCTTCTACCCTTACCACTCTTCTCCCCATCAATTCTAAACAAAGAATCCAGATTAATTTTGTTACAACATAATTGAGATAATGTCACTGCTTTGATCAAATTCTTCCATCAATTGAGTCCTCATGTCACCAAGAATGCAGTGGGCTATAAGGCCCTGTGTGACTTGGGAGTCAAGATTCTGTGATCTCAACTTATTTCCCTCACCAGCCACAATGGTTCAGTAAATATCCAGGTGTATACATAAACAAGTCCTTTGAAGTTGTTCCCTTTGACTAGACTACTCTTCTCCTAGATGTATCACATGTACTTCCTTGGTGTATTTCCTTAAATCTCAAATTTAATGGTGGTGGCCCACCGTTGGCCACCATTATTTTAAATTGTATTCCTTACTCCCTGAACTTTCCATTCTTACTCCCTACATTATTTTTTCAATGGTATTTATTATCTTCTAATATATTAAATGCTCTAGTTTATTCTACTATTGCATTTTATTGGCCCTCACCAATAAAATACAAATTCCATCAGGGCAAAGATTGGTTTTTGTCCTGTTTTATTCCCAGTGCTTAAAAATGTGCTTATAATATCCATAGTGAGAGCTAAAGAAATCTTTGCTGAATGAATGAATGAATGAATGAATGATCGGTCCTAAAGATATAATTGTAGAGTATGCTAGAGTCAGAAGTAATCTAAGGAATCATCTAATATGAATCTTTGAATGGATCAAGAAGATGTGGTTTATCTATACCATGGAATACTGCATGGCAATGAGAAACAATGAAATCTGGCCATGTGTAGCAACATGGATGGACCTTGAGGGTGTTATGCTGAGCAAAATAAGTCAGGCAGAGAAGGACAAATATATGTGTGCACGTATAGGAGGATTAGGAGGAACTTAACTGAGGAACAAGGGGGAGAAGAAGGGGGGAAATGGTGGGGGAAAGGGAGAGAGGCAAACCATGAGAGACTCTTAAATGCTGACAAAAGCTGAGGACTGACGGTTGGGGGGAGGGGGAAGATGGGCATGGAGGAGGGCACTTGTGGGGATGAGCACTGGGTGTTATATGGAAACCAAATTGACAATAAACTATTTGTAAGAAAAAAAAAAAGAATATGAATCTTTGAGAACTATACCTAGTAGGTCCACAGGTCTACTAATATATATTTTGGAATTAAAAAAAATTTTTTTTTACTGCTGTATTTATAGAGATAGTACAATGTGTGGCTTGAAGCAAGTGCTCGATGAATAAGTATCTTTTGAATGAGCCTCTCAGTGTTCCTTCCATCACACCATATTGGCAACCTTAACTTGTAATTTGGTGGAACTCTAGAAAGTGGTTGGGTAGAACAGACTACTTCCAAAGTTTATTTTGACTATAAATTTTTCTTGAGCAGTCATTTTAAATATCTTGTTAGTTGTTATATAATCTTACTTTCTTTTCCCTCTTACTTTCCTTCACTCCCTTTCCAATGGTTATGTAAAACTTCCTACCTCTTTCCCCCCTCCCCAAAAAAAGAATATTAAAAAAAATCCTCCCTTTGGATTGTGAAATAAATAACTTATGAATAAAATATACAGCTTATACACCCCTAGTTACCTGGACCAGATTATTAGCTATGGTTGACATGATTTGGTGACCACAGATGGGCTAGTTTAGGTACAGACAAAGTTGTTGATGGAATATGGAGTGAGTTTTGAGAAGATTTAAGTTAACTTACATTTACCAAAAATATTTTAATTCCTGAAATCCAATCTTTAACAAATTTTCATGTTCTCTAGTGTTTAAATGCAAAATATAAGAAGCATTGAGTCCTTTTTTTAACTTATGTTTAAATATCTGATAGTCTTTACATGATATGTCAAACATAACAGACTTAACATTGTCCTCATGAAGTTTATAGCCCAGTAAGGTACAGACATTAATAAATAACCGTGCAAGCATATAACTAATTATTAACTGTGGAAAGTGAATTAATGAAAATCACAGACTACCATAAGCATATATAACTGGTCCAGGGATGGAGTGGGTCACAGAAAAGCCACAACTGAGCTAAGACATAAAAGATAAAGAACATTGTCTAGGAAGTTTGGGGGAGAAGAGATTCTTCCAAGTGGAGGTGAATTGTCTATGCAAATATTCTGAGGGTGGGCAGTGGGGAGGTGACAGCTTGGCTCCTTCAATAATTAAAGTAGATCAATTTTGCTGGAATAAAGGGATAAAAGAGAAGACAAGTCTAGATATGTAATAAGATCTATAGTTTTAGTCTTTAAGAGTAATAAGGAGGTTTTGAGTTAGATACCCCAAAGATTGGGTCCCCCCAAATTCCATAATATACATGAATATTTAAGTTATGCAAGTTTTTAGACAAAAAGACTTATAAACAGAATGGCTAAAATGAGAAACTGTTTTTGACCATTCATTTCAACTAATTCAAAATTTCCCTAGATGTCATTCCAAACCTATACATACCTTGAATTTGTTGACATTGCTACCACATATGCACATAGCTTATATTTTCTTTTCTTTTCATAGACACACAGCTTAAACAGATTTCCCTGTCATTGTTTTCCACAAAGCTCTCCTAGTGTTTGAGTTTTTAAAAAATGAGTTCAATCTTAGTTCAGTTTGAGGTTTCAGCTATAGTTCAAGTCAGGTCTTGATTTGCCTGAACCAGTTTCTTTTCCCTGGACAATACCAGTCTTGCCTAGATTTGCTCTTTAGATGAAATAGAGTTGCTAGTTTCAATTTCACAAGGGCTCATATTAGAAGCTATTTCTCTTTTAAATAATAACAGAATTCCAGGCAAATATGGTGAGGCAGGGAAGTTTCATAAGGCTGTGAACAATAGGCTGGTACTGGAATTGATTCAAATGTTTAATTATTTGTTGAGAGAAGGTTGTCTAGAGGCTTCACACAAGAAGAGACTTTATTGATTTTTATTATTCAAGGAAGGTAATAATTTTGATATAAAAAAACACGGACCAATTCCTCTGTTGAGCAATAATGACAAAATGTTTGTCAAAATAATGCTAGCCACTGAGAAAACGAAGGGTCCAAAGAGCCCTTCTTCTTTATTTCATGTCATCAATCTTGTGGTCTCCAAACCCACAGGGACTGTCACAATAATGTAGGTTGCATTGAAGATATTTCTAAAGTTGAGAAAAGATACACCAATTTCTTTTGTATTTATGTCAGTATCAGACTAACGTCTTTGATGGAGTGCACTGTAATAACAGGCCCAGTAGCTTCAGACATCAGCCAATATTTTTAAGGAGACTTGTGGTCATTTAGCATAAGTAGATAATGACCATATGAGGTCTAAGGTAACTAGGTCAGCATTACAAAAAGATTAATATATTTCATATATTGTGAGTGAACAAAAGCAGATAGAATCTACAGAGGGATTTAGAATAGGTAAAAGATGAAAAAGAAACGTGACAAATAATCGGAAGTACTCAAAAGCAGTCACATGTGAAGAAAAGGGCATTGGTTGAGTTAAATTTAGAACATCTCTGTTTTAAGTCCATTACTGCTTCTAAACAGCAACACATTTTTGGGAAAACTATTTTGTCATTTTGTGCTTCAGTTTCTGCAACTGTAAAATGGAGCTAAAAGAAAAACAAAAAAATCTCTGAGGCCCTTTTCCAGATCTGATTTTGTATAAAGGCCATTGAGAAATTGACAGGTGAGTCTGGGAATTATGGGTATAATTAGCTAGAGGGAAATTGGAAGAAAGAATAAAAAAGATGGCATATGTATATTTCCCATTAATCTGCAGAGAAGTGGAATGAAGGGATCAGAAGGGTGAATATGAAGATGGCTGGAGTTGAGGAGGAAGAACTAACTAGAAGGAAGAAGTACTTGCTTAAAGATATTGTTCCAAGACTGTAATCATTCATACTAGAAACTGAAATTCTAGGATTACCTTAACATACATACTCTACACATTAAATTGAAAAAGTGACCTTAGTTATATATGAGTTTAGGTTGATTTACACTTTGGTAGAAGATGGATAGGAGTCTAAAGAAGATGTCTCACCAGAATGGATGTTATTCTGCTTTTCCCTCAGGAGTCCTCATTGTCCCTCAAAACATTAATCAGATTTTTAAACAATATATTCTACCACCCCCCATAGTTATGGAATATCTAATACAGGAAAATATGGCAAGTCTTTATCTCATGTAATCCTTGAACATAATTATTAAAATCCCCACGTTATATCTGGCTATGTGAAATTCTAAGGAATTAAGCTTGTGATAGAGCTAAAATGCCAATGCATATACCATGAAGTAAATCCAAAGCTCTTTCCAGAACCAGGCAAGGGCTACTTCCAAAGCACTTTGTCCCCTCTTATTGATCTGTACCCATTCAAAAAATGTTCTGAATCTTCTAGATCACTGGCTACTTCAGGCATGCAGTCAGGAAGTCTTTAGCAAAAGATACCAGAGCATGCATCTGAAAATAGCTGAAATTATAGAGGGATATTTAGGAAACTACATTTTGCACTGTATAGATTGGTCTCTTAAGTAATGTTTCCTGAGCTAACTCATCTGTAAAGGTTGCAGAAGGTGATAGCAGAAGACCACAAAGGATACTTTCTTAATAATAATAAAATGAGTTAGTGGTCTTCAGTGTAGACATGGTACTGGGACTGAAGAAGAGGTGGGGTATGGGGCATACAGGTTGAAGATGATGGAACTGGATTAGTGGTTGATGTAAGTCAGTGAAGGAGTGGGAGAAGTCTGCAAGGAGATTTTGACTTGATAACCTGGGATAATACAGATAGTACTTGCAAACAACAAAAATAGTGGTGTAGACAGAGAGCCTTTCCTTACTACCCATTCTGCCTTACTAAGCTATTTATGCTTATGGGCTATTTTTAGCCACCCAATGATACGTATGTCGTTGCTTTTCACCTTTCTGAATAAGCCTAGAATAGCCACATTCCAGGACACATTCTTGCTTTGGCTTCTCCTAAAATCTCATTGAACCCAGAGGGTTGCTCTGAAGCCTCACGATCCTTTAGTCATAATAATGTGAGGAAAGGATGGTATCTATTTATAGCTGGGCTGTGTCTATATCTGCCTGTGTGAAATAGAAGTGGGTAATTACCCCAGAGGTGCCTTTGTAGACATCAGTCTTAAAAAGTAGATCCTTAAGTTTTACTTAAGTAATTTGAGTAAAATAAGATTTTTACTCACTCACATGATTCAAGCCCCTGTGGGCCATTCAAGAATGCATTTCCCCCCTTTTCTTTAGTTTTCTATAGATTATATGAAATTATGCCTTCTGTTAGAGCTTTCTCAGCCTGTTTAATGAGAACATCAGTCTCTAATCACATGAGACTCAGCAAATATGAACCAGTGTAGTCGTCTCTCTAAGGTTTCAGAGAACGTTCCTGGACCCCAAGGATTAAAATACATCCTCACCGCCCTCCAAATTGACTAGTGTTCCTTTTACTTGATATTGATTCATTACATGAGAAGAGCACCTGGTCCTATTCACTCCTCATTATTCTAAAGAGCGATGAAGCCAAGAATTGAAAACAACCCCCAAAACCCCCCATTATCATTGGGCATTGATATGATATCAATTGATATGATATGATATCAAAGCTTATAGTAGTAACAGTTTAAGGCAGGGTAAAGAAAATAAAGAAAATCATAATAATGCCAATTCATGTGCTTTGGGAGAATGAAAAGAGTTTAAATTATTAAACAGTCAAGTTGTCAGGACAAAGACACTCTCAAGTCTGGAGCTGAATCCCTCTGTGGCCCTCACCCTGGCAGCTGAGAGCATAGAAGGAAGGGGTGGAGGGAAGGGAGGTTTTAAAATTCAAATGCCTCCTGTCCTGACTGTGCATTTCTATTGCAATTCCCCAAGAGTCTGATAGCTAGTCTGTCTCTTTGAGTCATAGGTGTATTTACTTATTCTGAGAGAAGTCCTTAGGGAGAAGAAAAACTAGAAAGTTTAGAAGCATTTTCTGGAAGAGTAGAGGAAAAGAAAACATCATGGTAGGTATGATGATTTTGGTTTTGTTGTTGTTTGTTTATTTGGTTGGTTTTGGTTTTTTGGTCAAGCTTCTTCTACAGAATAAGTATTTATTTAAATGTATATGGGTTCATGACATGAAGCCTCAAAGTTATACTCCCACACCACATGTTATAAAATGCATGTTGCAAACTTTGGAAACTAAGACCAAGCCAATGTGTATGGCTTGTTTAAGGCTTCATAACATTCTATTATATACAAGTAGATAGATAATGATAGCTATATATTTATATGCTAATATATTTTATAGTACTGCTTTCAGGGAACAGGATAGGGCTTTAGCCACCTACTTCTTCCATGACAGTTTTCCCTATTGCAAAGTGTTTGTGACTCAGAAAACATTCCGTGTGTTGGGGGTTGGAATATATACACTGAGAGCAACAGCTTAAGAGTTTGTGAAAACTTTCTCCCGTCCAAACAAATAAGAGAAAGAAAGAGGACTGGGAAGAGAAGTAATTTGACTTGCAGAGTGGTGCCCAGATCTTGGCAACACGGTCTTTGTGGCCATGTTTAAAACCTACTGCCAATGATCCTTTCTCCGAATCTTAACATATTTTATCTCCTGGAATAACTTCCTTTCTCCACTTTGTTCAACCAGTTGCTACACCCAAATGAATGAATGAATGGATGAATGAAGCAGTAAATGTTGTGAAATTATTTGCCACATTTGTGGCTTGTATCTCCTGTGACTACCAAAAACAACATATAAGTTAATTATCAGGCATTACAGTTTTTTTTTTAATTTTACAAAGCTGTTTCAATAAAGAAGGCACATCTCTTGTGTTGTTTTCTTTCCCAGAACATGCCCCCATGTTAACACACTAAATAAGTGGGTACATTTCATTTTTTTTATGAACATCCAATTAATATCTGAGTTTTGAATCTTGAAGCTGAAATAAGTATTAGTGAATATTTGTTTATGGGTCTGATTTTCTATATTTCTAGAAATAGATTTTTTTCCAGTGCAATCATCATCCCCCTTTTTATTTTTTGCCTTCTGTATATAGCTTTCCACATTTGTATTATCATTCATTGGTGGAAATGCAATTAGCTGTCTTATATTTTTATCAAAAAGTATTAAAGAAAGCTTACTCAAGAAAAAGGAAGAATTCCACCACAACCACTTCTGTTTTAACATGAGAATAACCTTTCCTACTAAAGTACTGCGGGTTTCTTTTTTCTTTCTTTTCCAGCTTTACTGAGATATAATTGTCATATGATATTGTGTAAGTTTAAGTTGTACAATGTAATGATTTGATATGTGTACAAATTACAAAATAATTATCATAATAAGGTTAATTAACACATATCAACTCAAATAGTTAAAATTTTTGGTGTGTGTGTGTGTGTGTGTGGTGTGAATTTTTAAGGTCTTAGTAACTTTCAAATATAAAATACAGTGGTGCTAACTATGGTCACCAGGTTGTACATTACATTCCTAGATTCCCTAGAATGTATTCATCTTTTACCTGGAAGTTTGTGCCCTTTGACCAGCATGTTCCCGTATCCTCGTACCCCTAACAAGCACCAATATGCTATTCCTGTGGGGTTGATTGATTGCTTTAGATTCCACATAGAAGTAAGATGACACAGTATTTGTGTGTCTCTGTCTGACTTATAGCCTCAAGGTCCATTCATGTTGCAAACTGCAGGATTTCCTTTGTTTTTATGGCTGAATGGATGCACACACATTTTCTTTATTCATCAATGGACACTTAGGTTTTTTCATGTCTTGACTATTGTACATAATGCAGCAATGAATGTGGGGTTGCAATATGTCTTCAAGTGAGTGATTTCATTTCCTTCAGATATATGCCCAGAAGTGGTATTACTGGATCATATGGTAGGGTTTGTTTGTTTGTTTGTTTGTTTGTTTTTGAGGAACTTTCATATTGATTTTCACGGTGGTCATACCAATTTATCTTCCTACCAACACTGAACCGATTGTACAAGTGTTCCCTTTTCTCCACACCTTCGCTAGCACCTATCTCTGATCTTTTTGGTAGTAGTCATTCTAACAGATATGAGGTAATATCTTATTGTGGTTTAGGTTTGCATTTCTTTGACGATGAGTGATGCTGAGCACCTTTTCATGTGCCCACTGGCTATTTGAATACATTATTGGGAAAAATGCCTATTCAGGTCCTTTGCCTATTTTATTTTACTTTTTTAAATAGTTTATTGTCAAGTTGGTTTCCATATAACACCCAGTGCTCATCCCACAAGTGCCCCCCTCCAGATCCGTCACCCCCTTGCCCTCCCCCACCCCCATCAGTCCTCAGTTTGTTCTCAGCATTCAAGAGTCCTTTGCTTATTTTAAAATCAGGTTATTATTATTATCATTATCATTATTATTGCTATTGATTAGTATGAGTTCCTTATATAGTTTGCATATTAACCTTTTATCACATTTATGGTTTGCAAATGTTATCTCCCATTCTGCAGGTTGCCTTTCATTTTATTGAGAGAAATAGAGAGAGAGAGAGGGAGAAGAGAATGATTCATTAGCATATGAATCAATGAATGAAATAATCCAACCAAATATGTACTTCCAGTAGGATGAGGGGTGGGATGGATACTGGTAAAGAAATGAACCGGGAGGTAATAACAATGTGCATTTAACCACTGCCTTGATGCTGAGAATCTGCTCCACACCAGCTTATCCCATGCCTAAATTATATCAGTAACAAGTTAAAACATGGATAGTCTTTATTAAGGTTCAACTGCATGATCAAAAAAGTATAAGTAACTGATACTTGAATAATTACACTTTGTTTAACTCTTTTCAGAGTCTTGATGGAGTGAGGCCCAGGAAGATAATATTTACTTGGAATGGGAGAGAGAGAAGAAAAACAAAGGAGGCAAGGTAAAAAAGTAATTAATATTTACACAAATAATAATATAGACCATTACACTTTGGGATACTTTGCCTATCTCTTTGCTTACGCCTTATGACAGCTTTATGCAGTTATTTTATTATTCCTGTTTTACTGAAAAGAAGTACAACTAAAGGTAAATTTCCTTCAGGGGGCTCGGGAAAGTGGTAAGGGTAAGATGAAAAATAACATGAGAGGGTGTGGAAGGGGATGGGATTTCAAAATAGGAGGATATTGAAAACAAAATTCCTCATGCAAATAGGCACCAGGATGTGTATTACTGCAAAATAGAATATAGATAGCCGTAAGAGAGGATTCCAATAATTAAAGTATCTGAAGCATATTTCAAAAGTTCCATTCCTTGACTACATGAATAACATGGCAAACAAAAATCAATTTTGTATAAATTAGAGCATGGATTACAAATTGGTTGTCCACTAGCTGAATCCAGACCATTGCAGCCTGCATACTGTCCTAAAAGTTGAGATGTTTGAAGCAAAACTTCAATTTCTCGGTTTTCTTAAAGACTGGCAATATTGGGCCCACATTCCAATATGATAACAATCACCTGGACAAGAATATACCTGTCCCCTTTTGGGTGAGGGGGGTTATGCATCCCCAGTCAGCCTAGTTAGTAATTTATGTTACTTATGTGGCTCCTAGAAGATTTTGTAACCATTGGATTCAAAATATACCTTGCAGGAATTAGGAGAAGAGTTGAACACCTGTGCATCACAGTTGTGATAAATATTTAGTGGGGAAGGGAAAAATGATTAAGACATATGATTTTCTCCTGGAATTCAGAGGCTAGCAGGATAGATTGAGTGATTTAAAAAAATAAGGGAAATACAAAAATGCTACAATAACAGTGTAAAGTGCTGTGGAATCACAGAGAAAAGAAAAATTAGTTTTCCTAAAGTAATGTGTGACCTAGATCTTAAAGAAGGAACAGGGATTTACAAGCTATAGTTTTGAAAAATATTCCAGGGAGGAAATATCAAACACAAAACATGTGTAATAATATGTAGCACATGTAGGAAAATACATAGCACAGGTAACATGTATCAGCATGAAAAATAGTATATCATGTTGAGAGGGAAATGGTAATTTAATGTGGCTATAACATCAAGTAAACATTAAGGGGGAGGAGTAATGATAAATGAGTGAATAAATAGAAATGAAACAGACTTCAAAGTTCTTTAATGGTCAACTAGATCACTTGGACAGTATCCTGTAAACAGTAGTAGCCACTGGGAGAATTTTTCTTTTTTGAGATTTAGTTGATTTAAACAATGCACTGAAAGGATTTGATTTTTGGGAGCAATAAAGGAAATAAGAAAAAAAAATTCATGAGTTCTACCAAAGTTAATGATGAAGAATACAGAGAATGCAGATTTAAGTCATTTCTCAATTATTTTCACTAAATTAATTCAATTAAATATTAATCAATCCAGTATGACATTTGTTAATCCTATGTTGTATGTCAGGAAATCTGATGGATACTGGTACAAAAATTCTGAACAAGACCAGTATCATATCAACCATAATACTTCTGAGACTCTAGTTTGAAACCTAATAGAATCAATGAGAACAGTTGAGAGTGAGAAATGAAAAAGGTAAACAAATAAGATTTTTTAAAAATTAAAATACCAGCAAGGTCCCTTTAAGTTCTCTAAGGCCATATCTAATCACATTGTTCTCTCTATTAAGGTCTAAGATAAAATTCATGAAATATAGCATATTTGGCTTAACCGTCTCAAGTCTTGGCTGGAAATGCAATTTCAAATGTACCCTGTGATTTGTCCCAGAACATTTGTTCATTTCAACCTCTCTGCTACAATTTTCCTTGTTTCCAATTCTCCAAATAGAAAGACATGTGAATATATATATAGTGATTTTGCTTGATGTTGTATTTCGTCCTCTGCTCTTAAAATAACGCAATATTTCTGTTTTTTGTTTTTTCCAAAAAGTAATGTCTTAAGTCTGATAGCAGTGCCTTGTTGAGCTTTTAGAACTTTTGCTGTTTGTAGGAAGGCAATATATAGGGGAATCAATAAAGAAAAGAAAATTTTAATTTTTCACCAGTAATCACTTTTGACCTGTATTTTCTTGTTTGTTTACCAGACATGTCTCAGATCCCTGCCTTTGCAATGTCTTCCTTACTATTTCTTTGCTCCTGGAAGAAAAGCTCTAGGGAAATGAAGACTGGATATGCGGGATGAATGCTTCTGCACTTTCAGCAAATTCTAATCCTTTTTTTGCCCAGAGCTTTATGGATGGAAAATAACTCAAGTGGTAGTGACTCATTATCACCTGGGCGTGGGGTGGACTGGGTGTCAGGAGCCCTGAATGCTTTCAGCTATGTGATCCCAGCAAGCCACACTCTCTGTGTGTAGGTGGCATTTGCCTGATCTGTAAAAGGAGAGAGGAAGCTAGATGGTCTGTAAGGCAGCTCTGAGCTCATGTGTAAGGATAATTCCAGAGTTATATGATGGTTAGATCCCTTTGCCAAATAGGATCAAAAATTCCCAAGCCATTGTTTAAAGGGGAAGATCCTCCTCCCCAGAAGGCATGATTAAGAAATCATTATCTGATTATCTAGGTTAATGTTACTTTCATCCCTACTTTATATTAATCAGTTCTTTTAAAACATATCTTTGGGGACACTTAGGTGGCTCAGTCAGTTGAGCATTTGATTTCGACTCAGGCCATGATCTCATGGTTCAAGCTTCGCGTGGGCTCTGTCCTGACAGCTAAGAGCCTGGAGCCTGCTTCAGATTCTGTATCCCCCTCTCTCTCTGACCCTTTTACACTTGTGCTCTGTCTGTCTGTCTGTCTGTCTGTCTGTCTGTCTGTCTCTCTCTCTCTCAAAAATAGATGAAGATTAAATACATACATACATACACACATACATATTTGTAAAACGTATCTTTGGGCTCATGGAGGAAGTGGGGGCAGTGGGCATTAGCTATTCTCACTTTAATTAAGTGTCCTTATGATTAGTGTTGTAAAGTGTAAGGATTCTTGGCTCTGTAACTTTCTGTGCCTCAATTTTCTTAATTGTAAAATGGAGTTAACAGTAGTATTTGTTGTGAAGATTGAATAGGTTAATATATGAAAAATGTCCAGAACAGTATCTGGTACATACTTAACACTGTATAATTTTTGCTATTATAGCTATCATTCAAAAGCACAAAATTTCAACAGAGTAGGTGTTTTAGAAAGTGCTGGTGATGGTCAGTGATAGGGATGTACACATACTGGGAGATGAAATTGTTGGTGGCCAAACTAGGAGTTTGAAAGGTGATTCTTGGGGATGGTGGAGATTGGATAAAATAAATAAAGGGAATTCAAAAGATAAGGGCTGACATATGATTAAATAACATCTTAATTTCATTTCAAAAGAACATTGTCCATACTCAATCTTCCACTGTGCTCCAGCATCCCACATAGCCACTCCCGGGGAAGCATGGCCACAGGCTGAAGATCAACAATGGCTCGATGCTCTAAGAGACCTTTAAAGCTTAGCTTGAGGAATGCCAAGCCCTAACTTGAAAGGTTCTGCCTAGTCAGAGTTTATGTCTGACTAGATCAAATTTTATGTCTTTTTTCTCTGTCATGCAAACTCCTGACTGTTTGAGACAACATGAACCCTTTGTTTTTTTCTTTTTAAAAATTTAAAGGACACCCTGTAGAGTAAAATTCAGTACCAAGTACCATGTATTGCCATTGTCTTTCATGCAAATCCTTTCTCTGATGAAGAATACATATAACCTGAGAATTAGGTTTGGGTAGAGTTACAAATTTATCAGAGAAGATACATAAATCTGAAGCAATTGGCCCATCTCATCTAACTGGTAAATTTTAGTTAGAGCTTGGACTTAAATCCAGGTATCTAGCACAAAATTCCATCCTGCATTTTATTTTTTTTTTTAAGTTTATTTGTTTTGAGGTGGGGGGAAGAGCAGAAAGAGAGGAACAGAGAGAATCACAAGCAGGCTCTGCACTGACAGTGCAATTTGATGCTGAGCTTGAACTCACACACCATGAGATCATGACCTAAGCTCTAATCAAAAGTCAGGTGATCCACCCAGGTGCTCCACCAAGAAGTCTGGAAACACCAGTTGAAGGGATAGGGAAGGAAAGAATATAAATCACCCATTAAATGGAAGGGATTAGATATGCTTGATCTATCTGTATCTATTTCCAAATAAGGAAATTATGGAAATCAAGTATGTTTAAATGATGGCAGAAAGTATAATAAAGCACTCCCTGGTGGGAAAAACCAGTAAATTATACAGAGATGATAAAGCACATATATACTAGACAGTCTTGGAAGACTACATGCTCAGCAGACATCTGGGGCTTCCTAGACCTCTGTGGTATGATCAGCCAGTTCCAGGAGGCAAAACTCCTCTCCGGGGAGGTACGAGGCTTTGGGGATCAGAGGTACAACAGAAATAATGCTTCCAGAGAAGAAAGTATGAAAAATGTGTCCCAAGGTAATTTTTCAAGCTGATGATGGGGGTTGAAGGGAAGGAAGAAAGTCATTTTCAGGCCAATAATCCCCATTGCACAGCCGCTGTGAGCTGTGTGAATCACTGAGCACATTTCAAGGAATAGCTGTCATGTGTCACTAACAAATTCTCACTGCAGATGGGCTCCAGGGTACTCAGGATCTATTTTGGGGAGGCCACAAGCAGTGAAAGCCTGCTGGTGCCACTGTAAGGAAATCTCAACCACCCTTGAAAATACAGAGAAATAAAACCTTAAGTCCAAGCACATTTTCCCCTTGTTATGATTCACATTGCCTATATTTCTTCTACTCCATTCCCCATTACCACCCTCTCTTCTCTGTGCTCTTTTCTTAGGCAAAACCATCATTTGTCTCTCTCCTAAGTCTGTGAACAAAGCGTATACTTTAAGTGTTCCATATGCCCAGAAAGAAAAGAATGAAATAAGAGTTTGTGTACATATTGGATGTTTTCTGTCAGTCCAGTGGCATAGAATGCTCTCAAGTGTCATTATTTCACTTTTTCTCCATTCACTGGATGTTGATACCCAGAGCTACCTGAAAAACCTTCTATTGAGGCTGGCAAATCCTTCCCTAGCCATGATCCCTGTGGTAGGCAAAATAATGGCACTTCTTTCCTCTTCCCTCAAAGACATGTGTATCCTAATCCCTGGAGCCTGCAAGTATGCCACCTTCACAGATGCAATTAGATTGAAGGTCTGGAGAAGGAAAGATGATCCTGGATTATCTGAGTGAGTCCAATGTCATCACATGGGGATTTGAGGGAGGAGAGTCAGAGTATAAGAAGATATGATGAAAACAAACAAACAAACAAACAAAAAACAGAGATGGAGTGACAGTGATGTAGGTCCATGAGCCAAGGAATGCAGACAACCTCTAGAAGGTAGCAAAGTCAAGGAAATACATTCACCCCTAGAGTCCCCAGAAGAAATGCTGCTCATTTTGACTGCTGATCTCCAGACTCATTTTAGACTCTTGATCTCCATAACTGTAAGATAACAAATGTGTATTGTTTTAAGACGTCAAGTTTGTGATATTTTGGTATAGCAGCAACTGACCTGTCCACTGACCAGGAACAGTCCTATTGGACCATTATGTGAGCAAGAAATAAACTTGTATTGTATTAATCCACTGAAATGTTGGTGTATGGTTACAAAAGTGGGTAGCGTTGTTGTAAATTTTATAGACCCCAGACAGTGATACCTTGAGAAGTTATGTGGTGACCCAGTTGGATGTTATTCAACTCTCCTCCATCCTTCTCTACCTTGATCCTCTAATTTCTTTTCATTTTTTCATAGCCTTAAGTTCAGTTTACTTTGTGTCCTTTCCCAATGCCTTCTGTGAGTATATCAGGCTCAGAATGATAACTTTTCCCAAAGTCTTTAAACAGTTATGCATTTTTTCCCATGCAAAATAAATAACGTGGATAAATATGGCAAAACAAATGGAGCATCTCAATAAGGAATTACCAAAAAGACAATTTTAAAATGCAATTATCTGCAGTGCATCTGTTCAAACACCCTCACTACCATTTTTCCTCTCTAAATTTCGACTTTTCCTTCTGGTGGCCCAATTTTATCAGGCTTTTGAATAGGTTTCATTGGAGACTGGGTTGGAATTTCAGGCAAGACAACTGAAATTGCTTATATGCCAATATCATCTCTCTAAGGTTTTCTGATTCTTTATGAATATGGAAGTAGATGGACTCACTGAAAGAGCCAGGATACATTTTCAAACAACTTCACAATGGTTCCTACCCACCCTCCCATGCACTATTTTTATCTTACCTTCTGTAGATATCTGTGCTAGTGAAGACAGGTTGGAAGCAATATACAGCAAGGTTCTATGTAATGGCAGAATTTCAAGATGTGAAGTGCTGGGACACATGAATCGCAGAGGACCTCTTTGAAGTTGAGCTACCTGATGCAGAAACCACATGTGAATATTTGTATGAGTGCGAACTAAGTTTTCATTGTGTCAAGTGACGAGATTTTGGAATTCTTTTAGTAGTTGTCTTGCTCTTCCCCACAAAGATGAGGAGAAAAAGTATAGAAAACTGAATGGTCTAACTTTGTCATTATAACATACAGGATGATCAAAGTGAAGTGATTTGCCCAAGGTCACATATAGATAGGTGGTCATGTCAAGAGTTCCCAAATCTCTTGGCTCCATTCAGGACCTTCACTGACATACACAGTATTTGAACCCCTCATATATTCATTTTCCAGTTTTTTACCTTCTCTATTTTTGCAGGAGGTGCCAGCCTCCCAGCCCTGAATCAGCCAGGGAAATGTCTTCAAGCCTAGCTCATAGCACACTCCGTTGCATTGATTTTGTAGGAGATTTATGGCGTTGACCTGATCTCAATGAAGAAACTAAATCCAATTCGCTAAGGAATTACAAGCCTGTCTGATCAATAATCTATTTATTTCCTTCACTTTGCCATCTTTAGACACTCCAAACTTGTCATGGGAAATTGAAAGCATTTAAAAAATATAATTATGCAGCCTCAGGAAAGGTCTCCAACATTTCTGAAGATTTTCAATTGTGTTTGAGGAAATGCTACCCTGGTATGAGAAATAAAGATCATCTTGGTCACTATCCAAATATCTAGCCTAGGCTCATTAATAGAAATATAGTGTCAGGATAATAGGGCCCATAATTGCAGCATCTTCCATACAGGCAAGATTTTATCTGGGATATTGGGTTCAGTTCTGGGAGCCTGATTTTAGAGTCACCTCATTGAACTGAAGCATATCCAAATGAAAGCAACTGAAGCGATATGGACTATAAAATATTTTGAAATATGAGGAATATTTAAAGAAGTCGGATATTCTGTTGGTGTAGAAAAAAACAAGGAAACTTTAAAGACAACCTTAAATAATCAAAGACTGGTACATAGGAAAAGAAGCTTGTTACATATAGATCCAGATGGCAGACATAGAATACACTCAGACAACTTAGCTGGGAGATTTTAGTTTGATTTAAAAACAACAGTTTCTTATGACTTAACTCTAATAAGATGGAATTCTCTTCTCTATACCATTGGAGAAATTTGGGCCAATGATCTTTCAATAGTGGACCATGGATTTTTAAATGGGAAGCAGTGGGATTAGGGCAAGCATGCCAGATGCTTCTATTCTGCACACTGATGCAGGTACCTAATCCACAGAGCCTGTTGCTACATCCCCATTTACATTGGCTCACTTGTCCTTGCTTTCTTCTTCCTGATTCTTAAATTTATGGCTACATAATATTGCTTTGAGACTGAGTTCCGACTCTCTGCTTGAGATTCCCCTTTTGGGCTCTTTGGTCTTTGAAAGTTGGTTCTGTTTCCTCCCATAGTTATATGAGTATTTCCATGTCATCATGGGCATGTGTGCCTTGAATTCTTGGGTAAAAATGTTTCTTCCCCCAATTATGGAACTCTTAGTATAGTGGTTAATTAAAAAAATATAAAAATGGGGCGCCTGGGTGGCTTAGTCAGTTAAGCGTCCGACTTTCACTTAGGTCATGATCTCACGGTTCGTGAGTTCGAGCCCCGTGTCGGGCTCTGTGCTGACTGCCAGCTCAGAGGCTAGAGCCTGTTTCAGTCTGTGACTCCCTCTCTCTCTGACCCTCCCCTGCTCACGCTCTCTCTCTCTCCTAGAAATAAATAAAACATTAAAACAATAAAAAATAAAAAAATATAAAAATAAGTATTGGATATTGCACACCATTTCTGTTAACCATAATTATCACTTTCTTGACTTGTAAGAGTATTAATTTTATCATTGAACTGATAATCCTAGAACTAACATGGATCAGTTAAATTAGCTACTCAAAACTACTTAAATGCATAACTCATATGACCCCAGTTTTTCTGATTGTGCTGTCATGACTCTTCTTGATGTACCCATTCCTTGAACTTAGCATCCCTTGAGGATCACCCATAGTCTACCATCTCTCTTGTCCTTTATGCTATTTATCTTATCATCTTATTACAACCAGGTAATGCATTATCCATTTCCAAAGCTCTGCTCAAAAGCCACCCTCTCTTTAAAACATCATTGACTCCTGTTTCTTGACATTTCTTACATGGTGTTTACTTCACCCAGTTTTGAAGTAATTATGTGTGTGTGTGTTTTCACATCTCTTAAGGAGACTAAATCAGTGGTTCTTACATTTGAGCAGCATCAGATTCACATGGAAGGTTTATTAAAACACAGATTTCTGGGCTATATCTTAAGAGTTTCAGATTCAGTAGGTCTGGTATGGGGACCCAGAACCTGTACTTCTAATGAGTTTCCCATTGATGCCAAGACTGTTGTTTTGGAGACAAAACTCTGAGAATCTAGACTTGTCTAGATTATAAATGTCTGATAGGTAGGATCCATAGTACCTGTTAGTAAGATTTAAAAGTTAAAATAGCACTATTGGCACTTTGAACTATGTAATTTCCTATTTTGGGGCTCTCTCTTTTGTACTATATACAGTTTAGCATGATCCGTGGTCTCTACCTACTAGATGCCAGTAGTACCCCTTACCCTTCAGTTGTGATAACCAAAATGTCATTGCACATTGTCAAATGCCACCTTCCTTCCAAATGAGAATTTGGAATTTGGATTAGAGGATACAGAAATACTTGACTCTTTGTTGCCAAATAGATTTGGTTCCAAGAGAATTATACACAGAAAGACAAAAATCAAATAAAGAGAGTATTTTTTTAAAGCAAGTGTCCATGCCATATTTAACCAGCAATGGGTTTCTGTAGAGCCAGGTTGAAGTTCACATGGTTCCATCTCACTATAAAACAATTGGTGGATCTTGAAATCTTTCCTTGATATGACTAGCTTCTTGGTGTGGAACCCTATGCTATCTATGGTCAGTCTACTTATGTGGTCTTGCTAAAAACAGGGACAACCTGCCTGTGTGAATGTCCTCAAGGTCTTCTCTGTCCTTTTTAATTACATCAATAACACAGATTTGGGATGGCAGAAGATATAAGCATGATAAGGAACATAACAGTTTAATACATGGTAATTTTGTTCAGCTGTAAATATGGCCCTTTGTATCTCTTGCAATATGAAGGATTTCTGTTCTCTTGGGAAAGCAAGAAAAACAGGTAGAAAAGGAGGTTGTAAATGCTCTCTTCTCTGGTTTCCCCTTCCTCTATGCTTTTTACAGAACAAGTATTTTGTGTTTGTTGAAATAATTGAATGAACAAGCAGGGATAAATAAAAGCTATGAAGGAAACTTTGATAACATTACCTTGAACGTGCTGTTCAAATTGAAAATTGTATTTTTCTATGAGCCTACTGCCTGCCTTTTCAGAAATGGGTCACAAGTTGCTCAAATACAAATAGAAGATTGAAAACGGACTCCCTGTAAGTACCTTTTAATTACTAATGTATGCCATGATTTGCATTAACTACCTTTTTATTTAGCTTTACAAAAGTTCTATGAAATTAGTATGAATGTCTGTATTTTACTCAGGAGAAGATCAAAGCTCAAAGAGGTCAAGTGACTTGTCCAAGGTTGGGCACTGGACATCACCAGAAACAAAATCTGAGCTAATGTATTCTGATTCTGTCTGACTGTTTCACCTACCATATAGTCTTCTGTGCTCAACATCACTAAGCAAAATATACACTCCCCCACATGGCTGGGCTTTCCACTCTGACAACATGTTACTGAGTTAGCTCCAGCTCTGATGATGACAGCATTTGTGCCTCTTGCTACAAGCTCAATTTCTTCAGGCTGAGATTGATGGTCCTCCTTTCTGTGCTGAAAATCTCTAGACAACACAAAATACTGCCAGTGCCTTCAAACACATCAAAAGACATAAACCCTAAGACTCTACTGGTTTGGAAGTTTCAGAGTGTGATTCACAATCACAAGTAAGAATAGCTGGGACTTACTTTTTGAGTACTCTTCACTCTCCAGGTACACCTTCACAATGTTTATCAATGAATCTCATGCGATCCTCAGGACAAGCCTATAAGGTAGACCCTGCTGTTATCCCTCTTTTACATACAAGGGTACTGAAGATTTGTGTGGTGGTAGTAACCTCATCTTAACAGAAGCTTGGGGTAGGCGAGTCACTTATTTAAGGTCAGAAGAAGAATTCAAACACAAGTCTTTTGATAGCTAGTCTTGTAACTATGTGTACTGTGACAGATCATGGAATCAGGCTATTTATTGACACTGGCATCTTCCACCTTTCCTAATGGGGTGACATGATCTACCTATTTAAGGGTATAAATATGAGGCATACTGTGTGCCCTCAGGGATCAAAGAGAGTAGACAAAGACCTAAAGAGTGCAGGCTTCTAAGTCAGACACAAATGGTACTGGGATCCAACTGCAGCTCCAATTTGTTATTTATAAAACCTCCAGAAAGCCATTTCTGTTCATCAAGCCTCAGTTTCCTCATTTGAAATTTAAGGATAATAATTTTACTTCCTTCATCAAATCACTATGAGAATTAAATCATATGTCAGGCTGAAAACAGTAGGTGTTCAAAATGGAACTGATCTCTAATAGCTGGGAAGATAATTCATGTGTGAACAAGGAGACCTGGAACAAATATTTTTATTTTTATTTTTTTTTATTTTTAAATTTTTTTTTAATGTTTTATTTATTTCTAGGAGAGAGAGAGAGAGAGACAGCGTGAGCAGGGGAGGGTCAGAGAGGGAGGGAGTCACAGACTGAAACAGGCTCCAGGCTCTGAGCTGGGCTCAGACCTGACATGGGGCTCGAATCCACGAACCGCAAGATTATGACCTAAGCGAAAGTCGGACACTTAACCGACTAAGCCACCCAGGCGCCCCAAAGAACAAATATTTTTAAAAGTTGATATGAACTACCATATACTTCTAACTCTAAGAGCTAAGAGGTGGGATGACTCATGATAAGCTTGAATATTATTAAAACATTTTAGCTCAAAGGATGCTCTATGGTAGCTATGCGGACCCTTCTTTAGATAAAGAAACCAGAGCTCATATATAGCAAATGACTTGCTTAAACTTTTATTGCAAACTTGTGACTTTAGGGCTTTGAATTCTGTTTGCTTCCAGTTTGGTGTAGGTACAACTGGTGAAGACTTTGTGGGTCTTAAAAAGATGAGAAGTCCCTTGAGTACAGGGATATATGATTCCATATAAGGGCAGACTCCATAAAAGACAGACCAAGCATTGAGAGACTTGCACTTAATGTGTCTTTATCTAATTTTCTTTCTTACTCCTAACCTCTATACAGATTAAAAAGACAATATTTTCTGCACAACGAATCTATGCCAAAAAAAATCATATTTATTATATTATTTAATTCTCAAAGCAGCACTACAAGGTGGGTATTCTCTCCATTTTAATGATTGACAAAGTGAGGTCCAGATATATTAAAGCACTTGGCCAAGATTATACAGTAAATGACTTTCAGAGCCTGTTTCTATCTTGCCCAAATTCATGCCTTTTCTAATTATTATCTCCTTCATATTACAGAGTATGCTGGAATTTTCCATGACACCCGCTTTCCTGGGCTAAATGCACCATCTCTTTCTCTCTCTTCTCCCCCAACCTCTATAGAGGTTCTTTGCTATGTCACATCTTGATCTTGTACAGAGGAGAAAGAAACCCTGGAGAACTTCCAAAGAGAAATGGGTCCTTTTTCCCAAATAATTCCAGTTCATTTTTTCCTCTTTTTTTTAAACATCTAACAACATTTGCCATAGAGGCCCATTCATTAGGTGGTTGTTATATGCAGTGGCAAATATGAGAGAAACTAACTGTGCTCTGGAAGAAACTACTGTAAAATATATAATGGCATATTTGGAAGTGCAAAGAAAGACTGCAATTCATAATGCTTCCTACGTCCCCCAGTACACTCCCCTGAACATCTTTGCTGATGGAATACCAGTGCAATATATGTCCCAGCTTAGATCAAGTTATTCATGCATTACAATTTTGTTGTAAAAGATATACAGTTCATGGTACCAAACTGAGCTCCCTAAAATATGATTGCTAATGTTAATTGAGACATATACTAGGTTCCTATTGTGTTTCTTCTAAACAAAAGTTTTGATGGGTCCCTAGTAACTAAAAGACAAAGAAGACAGCTTTGTAGTATGCAACTCAAAGTCTTCCAAATATTTGCTCCTTATATAACGCAGCATTTCTGTTTCCTTAGTGCCCAATGCCAAGTCTCCAGTCCTCCTTTCTGTTTATCTAAATTCCTCCCATCTCTTTGGGCTCAGAATACATCACTGATGTTGAGAATGAGATGGATTTCAGATGGGCATTATTAATCTAGGTTCTGGTTGGGCTTGATAGGTTCCCAACCTCAGAATTTTATGTGAAACTATAAATGTGTTTGGACGTGTGTACTTTTCCAGAAAAAGTATTCATAATTATTTTCAGACTTTAAAAATATTGGTTACCACCAAAAGGTTAAAAACCACTGTAGGATTTACCAGTTTAGTAATATGTTGATCTAGACTGATGGTGATTCTCAGAGATTATGCAGGCTTTTCCACATTCATTTGATTATGAAACATTATTAGTTGTCTAAGTCAGCCATAACAAATTACCAAAATCTCAGTGGCCTGAAACAACAGAAATGTATACTCTCATAATTATAGAGGCCACATGTCTGAAATCAAGATGTCAGCAGGGCTGGTTTCTCTAGAAGCTCCTGGGGAGAACCCATCCCATGCCTCTTTCCTAGCTTTGGTGGCTACTAGCAAAACTTGGCATTTCTTGCTATACAGGCACATTTATTCTAATCTCTGACTCTGTCTTCACATGGTTTTCTCTCCATTGCCTATGTCTCCATGTCTCAAGTCACCCTCTGTCTGCCATTGGATTGCCATTGGATTTTAGCCTGGCATAATGCCATCCCAAGATCTTTAATCACATCTGCAAAGAGCCTGTTTCCAATAAGTCCCCACTCACTGATTCTGGTTGGATATATCTTTTCTTGGTGGGAAGGAGAACAATTAACTTACTATACCATTTACCAGGAAATATATAGAGAAACTAAAATTTGGGAGGGGGTGTATTTTTGGAAAACCTATAGCAAATGCTCATAATTTAATGATTTATTGATTCAAACCCTCTTCTAATGGCTTGAGAACAAATTCTTCCATTCTTTTGGGCCCAAATGTTAAAATGTTGTGAAGTTAGAATTAGAGGTTTTTTCTTGATATTTTATTTTTAAATTTTATGTTCTTGATATTTATTTAATTTATTTTATGTTATTTTTACACATATCTGTATAAGGTTCTGTAAGATTACAATTTTAGTAGAAGAGATTATATCTGTTTTTAAAGTGATCATGAACAGAGGAATCAGAGGGTTTTCTTTTTTAATTTTTTAAATATTTTATTTATTTCTGAGAGTGAGACAGCATGAGCAGGGGAGGGTCAGAGAGAGAGAGACACACACACAGAATCTGAAACAGGCTCCAGGCTCTGAGCTAGTTGTCAGCACAGAGCCTGATGCGGGGCTTGAACCCACAAACCGGGAGGTCATTACCTGAGCGGAAGTCGGATGCTTAACCAACTGAGCCACCCAGGCCCCCGTCAGAGTTTTAATACATATCAATACTTATAACTTCAGATTGGACTGCTATCTTCCAGTGTTTTCTAATTCATCTAAAACCATTGCTTGGTATCAAAGAAATCACAATAATGTTCCAGTTGATATTTCCAGTCTTTTGTTTCGGTCTTTCCTATCACAAATTATACGCTAATTAAATGGGATGATTTGAAATATTCCAATTAAGTGAAATCTTTTCTAACACCTGAGCTTTCTCACAAACTATTCTTTTTGGGCACAATTACCCTCACCAAGTCCTATACCCTGGGTAAATTTTATTTATTTTTTATTGCAGAGATATTATTGGCTTCCTATTTAATTGTCATTCCCTTACTTTTATCTTCCTAAAACAACCCTAGTTTGTGATTCATAAATGCAGTACTCATCTTCACCATAGGGATTAAATCATGATAAGCCTAAGCCAACATGGTTGTTCCATTACCCTTGACAATTATTGGTTTCAAAAGACCACATGTTTCATTCTGGCCAAAGATAACAAGGTGGGGTCTGATGGAGAAACTTCTGGAAAAAAATCTATTGCAATTATGAAGACATGAAAAGAACAACTTTTTTTTCTCCTTTTGGAAGTAGTCAACTCATCAATATGACCATTGGAACTGCAAACAACATGCATCCACAAAGGAAATTTGTAAGGTGACAAGTTTACATGCTGAACACAGCCAAGCAGAAAGATGTTAAAAATCTGAGTCCTTGATAAATTTGGTAAACCACTGAATTAACTAACCTACGACCTATCTTAAACACTGTTTAAAAGGAAAGAAAAGCTTTAATTAATTACTTTGAGTTAGGTCTTCAGTTACTTAAAATCAACAACATATCCTTCTATATATATTATCATCATATGCATTCATCCTATAGATTATAATTATCAAAGTCATTCTAACTCTACCTCTCCTTTAAAGAGCTCTCTGCCCCTCCAAATTAGAAATTAAAATTTATCACCCTATATTGGAATTATACCCAAATATTCCTGTACCCAGCTCTGTGTTTTTAAGCACTCAGTGTTAAATTTATCTGTATCTTTTCAGCTCCATATCCACCTTTCTTCACCTGGCTTTGGGATGCTAGATCTTGGTTCTGTAAATATTCCTCTCTTTGCTATTCCTGTATGCTTTAGAGTTCTCTTTACCCCAGTTAGTAGTTAATCCCTATTCTCTAGTTAACAAATCTTTGTATCAAAAGTTCCCTTTTCAAATTAAGGATGTATTTTTGTCTCCTGACTGGATCCTGATCAATGCACTATGCTAAAAATGTATGCCTACTTCATATCATTCTATGTATAGGGGTTCCTCTCCCACTTAAGCAACACAGGTAACATCCTTACCTACAGGCACCATGCTGGATATTGGTGATTAGGTGATGAACAAGCAGATACAGTTCCTACTCACTGAGTCAAATCATTCTTTCATTCAACCAATACCTGAGTGCCTGTCATGTTCCTAGTTATAGGTGCGAGAGATTAAGTAGTTTAAAAAAAGAGTCAAGTTTTCCCATCTAGTGGAATTTATAATAAGAACCAGATATATGTTTTAAAGTAATGTTTTTTTTAAATATGAAAACATAAAATTATGAAATGAAAGAAAAGGAAGACCTGAGTACTATAACAGACATCATGAGGAACATAAATAGGGAAAGACCTCTGTTATACACACAACTGGGTCCCACAAAATTCATATGTTGAAGCCCTAAAGCCAAATGTGACCATAGTTGGAGATGGGGTCTTCAAAGAGGTCATTATAGTGAAGGGAGGTGGGTGCTCGCTTCGGCAGCACATATACTAGTGAAGGGAGGTGGTAAGGGAGGAGACCCTAATCCAGTCTAAGTGGTGTCCTTATACTTATAAAAAACATCAGGGAGGTACACACAGGAAAAAGCCTCTATGAGGACACTATTAGAAATCAACCATCTTCAAGCCAAGGAGATAAGCCTCAGGAGAAACCTGCCCTTCCTTCACCTTGATCTTGAACTTCTGTACTCTAAAACAATGAGAAAATAAAATTTTATTATCAAGGCTCCCAGTCTGTGATGGTTAGTTAACGGCAGCCCCAGCTGACTAATACAGTCTTAGCAAAGGCCAGAAAAGACAATTAGGAAGAGTGAAGAGACACAGAAGCTGAGATTTGAAGAACAGGTAGATTGTAATCAAGTGAGGAAGGGAGAAGAACATGCAAAATAAGGCAAAGAATTTCATTCTTTTTCATTGCCAAGTAGTATTCCACTGTATATATAAACCACAAATTCTTTATCCATTCATCAGTTGATAGACATTTAGGCTCTTTCCGTAATTTTGCTACTGTTAAAAGTGCTGCTATAAACATTGGGGTACATGTAACCTATGAATCAGCACTTCTGTATCCTTTGGATAAATTCCTAGTAGTGTTATTGCTGTGTGGAACTTGATAAACTTAACAGAAGACCATGGGGAAAAGGTAGGGGAAAAATAGTTACAAACAGAGAGGGAGGGAGGCAAACCATAAAAGACTCTTAAATACAGAGAACTAACTGAGGGTTAATGGGAGGGAAGTGGAGCAGAAGGGAAAATGAGTGATGGACATTGAGGAGGGCACTTGCTGGAATGAGCACTGGGTGTTGTGTATAAGTGATGAATCATGGTAATCTACCCCCAAAATCAAGAGCACACCGTAGACACTGTATGTTAGCCGACTTGACAATAAATTATATTAAAAAATAAAAATAAATTAAAATAAATTAAAAAACCAAAATAAAGCAAAGAAGATTTGCAAAAGCACTGAGAAAGGAAGATATTTTCTATTTAATAGGATTTAAAAGCCACATGGAGCAAAATGAATGTGGGGAACAATGTCATGAGGAAGGCTGAAGTGTGGGCAGATTCCAGGTCAACAAGGGCATAGTAGGTCATGGTGAGAAATTGAGAATTTATTGTAAATGTAGTGGGAAACTACTGAAAATTTCTAAGAGAGTTGATTATAGAGCTCTGACAAAGTGATGTTTTTCTAATAAAAAAAACTATCTCTGGCTATGTTTTTGTGGTGAATGGACTGAAAGAAGTAAGGACTGTAAAAGGGAAATCAGTTAGAAGGTTATTGAAGTAGCCAAGAGAGAGTTGTGCAATGGGAGGGGGGATGTTCAATATGTGTGTGTCTGGAATACAGACTCAATTTTAAAGAAATGTATACAAGCATATTCATGTAATGTGGGCTGAATTTATAACCACTAGGAGGATGGGCACCAGAGTGGTCATCAAGAGCACTGAGAAAGCAGCTTGTTTCTACACTGTCAGGGGAAGTTAGCCTCTAAGCCTCCAGGGGACACAGGCAGGCTCTGCTCAGTGTTTTTCCTCTGCAATCACCGGGTTCCCTATAGGAGAGACACTGCTTAATACAACTACCTTTCTCTTATTGACGACTGTTTGTGGTTCTGATTAAACAGCCTCCTGGCAGGAGGAAGTCCTTTCTGGGAAGGGCAGAGAGAGGTTTGCCATTTCCCAGAAAAACCTGGCAGTCATTAGGCCCTGCTAATAGTAGCTGATGAGTTAATTGTCCTCCCTAACAAGCCTTCCTCCAAGAGGCAGAAATAAACACTGGCAGGGGGTTGTATGAAAATAGGCAGGTGCTCTATTCCAGCCCTCCCAGGTCAGCAAGAGGCATGCAATTTGCTGTTCTTACTTAGGATGAATGTGTTGGTCCAGGTCAGCAAGTTCAAGATGGTGAGGGGAATGATTTAAAAGCAAATGAAAAGCCATAGTTTTCTCTCCACATGGTACAAGTGCACCTTGGCTAAAACCACTCCTGTCCTGTCATTGAAGCATCAGGCTTTCCCCCTTGTGCACGCTCCTGGGAACTGGCAGCTTCAGCAGACAGACAGCCTAAGCTGTGGGGTCCAGTGCAGTTCCTCTGACCCACTTTGCTGAGCCTGGCTTCTACTGCCCCCTTTTGGCAAACACACACTCAGGTTCTCTCCTTAAGCCCTAAAACCCTGACTTTATTTCTAGTTTCCTACACAGCCTGGCAAAGGTCTCCATTTGGATATCAGCGCCACATTATTTATTTCTGGTTTGCTTTTAGGTCTTGATTCCAAAACCGGCCAAGTACTATTTACTTTTATTTTGTAGATCTAGGGGACCCTTCATGTGAGAGGAAATGTACTCCTTTATAAAATGATAAAATGTTAGATTTGGGAATTTCGTTACAGTTGATCTAGTCCAAAAATTTCAGATACATAAACTTTGTGTATATCATCTCTGTCCCCTCCTGTGCCCATGAAAAGCATTCCTAATTAATCATGCTATGATTTTTTGCTGATCCCCAGACATGGTCTCAGGTCTTTTGTTTTCATCGTTAAT
Source organism: Hyaena hyaena (assembly GCF_003009895.1). Classification (NCBI taxonomy): domain Eukaryota; kingdom Metazoa; phylum Chordata; class Mammalia; order Carnivora; family Hyaenidae; genus Hyaena; species Hyaena hyaena. The sequence continues at coordinate 3,291,632 of NW_024080722.1, forward strand.
CTTTTGGATTAGATCAAAGACAGAACCCATTTATTGTTTAGTTACTACCTTAATTTTATAGATAAGGAGAGACCAAGAGAAGTGGTAAGAATCTAATAAGAAAGTGCTTCCAGGATAGAGCTCTTTACATTGAAAATCACTGTATTCTTTAGAAAAGGGAATCCCTTCAGGGTATTTTTATATGGCCAATATTCTAAGGCCATGTTTGCAACTATGATGGCTTATGGTGGTTATGGATTGAATAGTGTCCCCCTTCCCCAGATTCATATGTTGAAGCCCTAACCCCTTATGTGACTGAATTTAAAGACAGGACCTATTAGGAGGTAATAGTTAAAGATGAAGCCCTAATCCAATAGGACTGGTTGTTGTGGAAAAAATAGACCAAGGCCGGAGAAAACTCAAGCGGCAAGAGAATGGGGAGAACACAGCTTTATTACACTAGCAGCAGGCCCAGTGGGATCATTCCCCAAAGACTGAGCCCCGAACAAAGGTGGTAATTTGCTTATAAAGTTAAAAGAAGCCCACTCATGCTGGCAGAGGTGTTTAAAGCTGACTGGATGTATAGGTAGGGTGACTTGGGGTCATTGCTATGCAGAGGTAGGAAAAGGAAGTGGGTGTGGGGAACACCTGACCTGGGCAGTTTGGGCAGTCCACCATTATGACCTATATGACCTCAAGGAGTTTTTCCTTTATTTTCTCCATTATGGTGTGTTTGTAAGAAAAAGGAATGTGTGCACACAGCCAAACGGCCATGTGAGGACACAGCAAGAAGTTCAGTGATCTGCAAGCCAGGAAGAGAGCTCTCACTAGCAACCAACAATAACAGCACCTCCATCTTGGACTCTTGCCTCCAAAACTATGAGAAAAGAGTCTGCTGTAAAAGCCACCCAATCTATGGTATTTTGTTATGGCAGCCTGAGATGTGTAATACAGGTGGTCATTCGATTACTCAAACATTTATTCTTTATTTAACATAGTTCTAGGCATCCAGCATGGTTGAATCTTCAAATGGGAAAACATTTTTCTAAATTTCTCCCACTGGAATAACATCTGGATCAAAGGACCATGCTAGATGTGGGCTGATAGCATTTACAGTTGTTCTTAAGGAAACTGTTGGTAAACACAGGATACTGGGAGCAGAGAGGAAGCCTGAGGTCATGTAGTTCAATACCCTTATCCTTTAGATGAAACCTCAGAGATTCTTTCACATCTAGGTAATTGTTGGTAGTGGAGCTGGGGTCACAACTTAGTTGCCTGATTCAGTACAAAAAAAGCATTATGATCCTACACTGTCTGAATCAGACTGAGCAAATCAAAAGGTGAGTTTACTGGTCATTTAAAATCATCCACTGTACTCAAAGCTTTATAAACATCACCTCAAACCACCACTAAAATCTTAGGAGAAAACTATCATTCTGCTTTGCCAATAAGGATAGGTAGACAGAGAGTTTGTACACTTTGCCAAGATGATCATGATGGACATTACTAGTGTCATTTATATGCAGCCCCCTCTCCTTCCTGGGCATAAGGAAGACTTGTCAGCCTTTCTGTTCTTTGGCAGGGTCATTTCATTAATTTTGAACAATGAACTGTGAACAGAAGTGGCATGCCCAGGCTGAGACAGTGGACACCCATGCAGTAACTTTGAGTTCTCTCTTCTTACAACAGTGACTGTGGAAATCTCTTGCTGCCACAAGACTGAATCTGCTGGTATTATCAGTCACTTCTTTTTTTAAATATTTTATTTATTTTTGAGAGAGATATAGAGACAGCATGGGCAGAGGAGGGTCAGAGAAAGAGGGAGACACAGAATCTGAAGCAGGTTCCAGGCTTTGAGCTAGCTGTCAGAACAGAGCCCGACGCAGGGCTCGAACCCATGAAACATGAGATTACGACCTGAGTTGAAGTCGGATGCTTAACTGACTGAGCCACACAGGTTCTACCAGTCACTTCTTGTAAGGAAGTTGCCTTGGATCACTGCTGGACCCACTACAATTTGCTGAGCCATTGATACATAGGGTTTGTTTATCACCACTGCAGTGCTTATCCTATCCTGACTAGCATAAACTACAAAGTAAGGATATCAGTTTAAAAACAACACTTGCTGGGTCATTTTCTTTCCACTATCTTGGAATTACATATTAACCTCTGCCAATTAGACAACTTCTAAATAAACTCTGAGCTGCTTTTTCCTCAAATGTGAAAGAGCTATAGTGCCACCTACCTAAGACAGTTGTTGCTAGAATTAATTGAGAAAATATATGTGAAGTAGATGAAATATACCAGATGCTCACATTTGAGTTTGCTATTTCCCCAGCTCCATCATCCTGTTGAAACAAACCTGAAATGAATCTCATTCCCTGGACACATTACACTCTAGTCAGAAGTCACTATTTCTGGGGTCACTGGATTAAATGCACACAGGAACCAGGTAGTTATGATAAGTCACTAATTTAAGCTGGATATGGTGAACCAGAGACCCCTTAAAGCCTTTTAGAAGGGGCAACTCCTGAAAACCTGTGACTGATTGCTGCTAGGTAGAATGTTAAGGCCATGTAAGTGAGATACCAGAAATCCTAAATTTCTTATGAGATTTATTTTTATTTTAATTTAGGAAACTACTGACTTTTTTCTTTAAACGTATAAAGGTTGCAGGGCACATGGGTGGCTTACTGGGTTAAGCGTCCAGCTTCAGCTCAGTACATGATCTCACTGTTCATGAATTTCGGCCCTGCATCGGGAACTCTGCTGTCAGTGCTGTCTCCTTCTCTCTCTGCCCCTCTGCCTCTCTCTCTGTCTCTGTCACTCTCTCTCTCAAAAATAAATACACATTAAAAAAATAAATTATAAAGGTTGCATCAGAGTTCAAATTAAATATGACTATCTACAGGCTTAGTAGGGCTACTGGCCACTCATTTCTAATGTCCAGATCTGATTTCTAATATTAATCCTCTATACCTGGCATGAATGGTGTTGTTCTGAATGCTGGGTTTCCCAACTAGACAGTAAGTCCCTAGAGGAGATTGACTTTGGCCTTCCATATCTATGCTCCCCCACAGTTTAATAACAAACCTGAAACAAAAGAGCATGAAGGGCCAAACTGGATTAAATTTATAATGCCTTATGAATGGTAGACTTTAGGAAGTGAGAGATCTTATATAAGCAATTTAGAAGTAATCTTTTCCATAGCTAGGAAGTAGTTGTCTCTGGTTCATCCCAACAAAAGTTTAAGAATTATCTTTACCGTAGTTTCAATTAAACTGTACCCCATCCCTCTCTCCATTCTGATGTCAGAGGGCAGATGAGTCTCCTGCCTTATAATGAGCATACATTTAAAGGGACATGGGAGAAGTAGTCAGTCCAATGTTCTCAACTGAAAAAGCAGTTTCCCTGAGGCATGTAAGAGAATCCTCAAAGAGAGTATAAGGGGCTGGAAGGTTTATAAGCGTGCCCTTTAAGTGTCTATTACCTAAAATTATTTTCAGACACAATCATTTTTTTCAAATCTAAGGTAATATTATAGGGGGATGTTGAATTTGAATGCATGTGACATAATAATAATAATAATAAATTATATATGCTTCCATTATTGCATGCTGCCATGTGCCAAGCACAATTCAAAGAGCTTTACCTACATTATTTCTTTTAACCCATAATGCCTTCTGAGGTTGGTAATGGTAGTCTATCCATTTTAAGATGAGAAAATTGAGGCTCTGATAGGTCAAATAAATCTTGTAAATCACTCAGCAGAAGTATTAGCTCAACCCAGCTCTAAAGGCTATGATTTAATCAAAACAGTATTCTTTCTGCTAAAGAGGGGCCTATATCCTCACCCCTTTCCTCCAGAACAATCTTTTAGTAAGAGTCTAATGAGGGACTTAGATGAAAATCAGTCCCTTTGAGAGTTTACAGACAACACTTAGTGATATATCTTCAGGTTGATATAACATTTTCCGTCCTAAAGTTCTTGAATCACTTCTAGCATTAATAATATTATAGTTTTATACAACTACCCCATTTTTAGCTGCCAAATTCAAGTACGGGGCAGTTAAGTATCTCATCCATGATCTAATTCATTTAAGCACTACAAAAAATTAAAACCTAGGACTATATTCCATGGAATATTCTGTGGAGGGTTTTGGTCAAGTTAATTACTATATCCATGACCGTTTCCTTATAGTAACCTCTATGTCATAAGATTATTTTAATGATTCAATGAGATAAGTAAAACAAAACACACTGATAGATGCTACTGCCAATTGGTACATATAAGGCATCTGACAAATGCTAGTTGTTTTTATTATCAGTGTCATTATTACCTAAGTATTTTAGCCTCTATTATCAAATGCTAGCAATTCTTAAATATTGATGCGTATGTAACAAACATTGGAGATGATCAGTTATGGAGTCATTTATGGAGAAGAAAATGATATGACTGGCTGTTTAGAGTGTAGTGTAGAGAACACTACATTTTGAGTTAAAGGAAATAATGTGAAATATTTTGCAAAAGCCTCCTCCATCAGGGTTATCTCTACCTTTTATTGTCTTTGAGTAATTTTACAACCCTGCAAGCTGCATAAAACTGAAAGTAAAATAAATAATTGCTATTTATGGGAATGCAGAATATACCATGGAATGCAGCAGATTATCACTCTACGGATACTGCAGTTCAGCAAATGTGAAATTTCAGCATCCTTTAACTGACTCTAATGTATGAAAGTTTGATTTTTCCTTTGAACCAGTTGCAACATCTCATTTGTTACTTACTAATTAATGAGTTAAATAAAATAAATAATGTGGTCATGTAACATTTGTATGAGAGGGATAATTTTACCTTTTTAAAAAATATCTTCTGGGGTGTCTGGGTAGCTTACTCAGTTGAGTGTCCGACCCTTAATTTGGGCTCAGGTCATAATCGATTCCAGGGTCATAGGATGGAATCTCATTTTAGGCTCCCCACTGAGCATGGAGCCTGCTTGAGCTTCTCTCTTCCCCTTTGCCCCTCTCCTCTGCTCAAGTGTGCTCAATCTCTCTCTGTCTCAAATAAAAAGATCTTCTATCTTCTAACAAGAGTTATAAACTATGAGTTCAAGAGCATATTTCATCATTTACAACCTTAAGCAATCACTTAACTTATCATCTTGTGGGTTTCTTCTTCAGTAAAATGATTTTTTAAAAAAATCTATATATCATTTATAGATCTATATCACTGCTCTCTTCATTGGTTGATTCTGAGATTCTGATATAAAAGTGGATATGAAAATTACTTGAAATTGTAGATTTCTATACAAATGCCAAGAGTTGGGGTTACTATAATTATATATTTGGTGGGTGGTAAAGTAGAAGCAAAGGGAGGTTAAGTGGCTCACAGTGAGCAATTTGTTGGTGGAAATAAATATACCAACCAGGCAGGTTGGTTGCTATTTAGTCTAGGATCCTGACTAGATCACTATGTTTTCCCAAAGATCAGAGCATGTTGGCCTGAAACAAGAGGAAACTAGTAGCAAAGTGATTGTGTGTGTTATCAACAAGATAATAAGCTCAGTAAAGAGTCCATTAGGATAGAGCCTGTAAGGCAAGTGGATTTCCTTTGTAAATAATCCCTCACAGCCTCAAATGCAACCGTTTCGTTCTACACAGCTCTGGCCCACTGAGATCCCTGATGGAAGAGCCAATTCCTGCCAAAGCAATGAAGATGCTGAACTCAGAGCTCACACATGCAATTTTCAAGTTTTAAAAAAGCTCCCCTTATCTTCCATTTCTCCTTAACTTACCAGCTTCGAGCTGCTAAATTTAGTGAAACAACTATTCCAGAGTAGTAAACCCCAGGAGTCAGAAGAAACTTTAAAATCAAAATACTCGGCCTCTCCTGAATGCCTACGCCCTTCCCAACTTCACCTCCATTAGTTCAGCTCTAATCTGAGATGCTGTTTACATCAGATGTTTCTCATTTCTTTTCTTTTTTTTTTTTTTTAAAGTTTTGGCCAGATCCTTCATACTGCAGATTCACATTGAACTAATGTTAGTTGGGGATCTCAGTTCCTAAACCTGAAGAGGTATTATGCAGGGTCACAGTTAGACTACTGTATCTCAATCAGAGAGAAAGCAAACTCATCTAACAGCATGCTTCCTATTTAATCATAATTTAATTTGATGTTATGGTTTTATTTATCTAACATCAATAAACTCACTATCAATGAAGTCATGAAGGAGAGAGAGCTAGAGACAAAGACAGAGAAAGGAGAGGTTAAAGAGGGATGGGGGAAGGAAGGAAGGAGGAAAAGAAATACATCATCTGATCTAAGGAGCTCACCTAAGATAACTAGCTGGGCTACAGTTTCCCCATTGAATGGAAAGGGCCCTCAGAAGTACGCCTCTGAAGTTCTAATCTAGAACATGAAATGACTGTTGCTCACAGGAATGCACTTCACAGAGTATCAACATGCAGAGGCACTCTCTGCAAGTACCATCCGGAGAGGGATATTTACTACCTCTGGGTGTGGAAAGAGACCAAAGCTCTTACAGAACTCACCAAATGCTAAACGGCTTACTGAAGCTCCTTGTAGACCTTTTTCCTGGCTGCTAATTTATCAACTTCGAATTACCCTTTACATTACATGACTATGAGCATAAAGCAAAATGCTATGTGGTGTGAAAAATAGAACTGCATTTAGGGAGCCTTTTTACAGTAGAGTTAAAGGGCTGCTATGTATCTATTGTAGGGACATATTTAAGGTCCCAAGGGACCTTTTCCTGTAGATTTTCAATCTTGCAAATTCTTTGGAGTCAAGAGATTGACAAGTTAGAGTAAGTAAGGCTCAAGGGTCAACATTCACAGGATAAGACTAGGAGTGTCATCATCATCATCATCATCATCATCATCATCATCATCTTCCATTCCTCTCAGCTTTTCAATGTTTGCTAATGGCATTAATATTCCAGGCAACCAGCTGGCTAACAATAAATTCAATCCTACCTGCCCCGCATCACTTCAGTTACAACAATGCCATGGATTATTGTCTTCTAACACCCTTCCTTCCCACAACCACCATTTCATTCCCAGCATTCACCTAACTTCCACATACCCTAGGAGACAGGCACGGATACTGTCTTTTTTTTAATGAATAAATCATTTAAATAACTTGCTCAAGACCCTCCAGCTTAATCTGGTTTTGTCTGATCCAATTGTCTTGATCAACACATCATTCTGTTGCCCTCTGTTGTGAGGCTCTTCCCTTATCACTGGTCAAAAACCAATTCTTCCTTCCTCCACTCCTCTTTACTCTGTTTCAGATTATCAAATGTTAATGTGAATACAAACCTCCTGAAAATCTATTAGAGTACAGAATCTGCTTCAGTAGATCTGGGGTACAGCCTGAGAATCTGTGTTTTCTAACAACCTCCCAGATGCTGCTGATGCAGCTCCTCCAGGGGAACACACTTTGTAGACTTAGTATGACATCCACTGTTTTATGGAAACAGGTCTCATTTCCTTGAGATGTTAGACTATTAATTATCATACATACAGGACAAGTATCACATACTGATTTTTATTGTAAGTATTTACATATTTTTTTTTAATATTTTTATTTATTTCTAGGAGAGAGAGAGAGAGACAGCGTGAGCAGGGGAGGGTCAGAGAGAGAGGGAGTCACAGACTGAAACAGGCTCCAGGCTCTGAGCTGGCAGTCAGCACATAGCCCGACGCGGGGCTCGAACCCACGAACCACGAGATCATGACCTAAGCGAAAGTCGGACGCTTAACCGACTAAGCCACCCAGGCACCCCGTAAGTATTTACATATTAATTACCACTCACCAAATATATTTATTCGGCCCAGAAAGTAATGTTCTACAATTTTGCATTCCCCAAAATATCTTGTATAGGATTTTCCATATTTTAGTCACCCAGGAAACCTTCCTGAATGAATAAAATAAAAAGTTAGGTTGGATAGGGGCTGCTAGTGATGGGAAAGTGATGAGTTTTAGAGATGGTCTTGGTGCATATCCTGATCTTTATGATATACCTTGTGAAGGAAATAGCAGATGTCTTCCAAAGTATGAGCAGTTATTGGGGGGAGGAGGAAAGTTCTAAGTTCCAGGGAAGCAGAGAGACAGGGTGTTTAAAAGGAAAGGACATATGATTAATATTCTAGTGACCTGACATGTGGTCTTAGCTGTGCTTCTAATTCCCTGTATGATTAGCAGAGCATCACTTAACCTCCTGAGGCCTCTTTTTCCCTATCTGGTAAATGAAGAGTTTGAGCTACATTAGGTCTCATAGAGCTCAAACCATCAGTGAGCTACCAATGTCCCTAGTGGTGGGAGCAGGAAGGATAGGAACACAGTCAGGGGCAGAGTGTGTTATGGTAGTTCGTTCTGTCTCTTTCATTTTCAAAAAAGGTAAAAAGGGCATCATGTGCTCTGGGCATCAAGGCTACTGCAATTGCTGTGCTCTTTTTGGACTTATTCTGTCACAGCTGCCTGTAAACTGCAGCTGAGTGGTGGGTGATGGGGGCTGCTCGAATGAGCTCCATCAGTGATCAATTTACTATCCTACAGCTATTCAAGATTGCACCTCATTTACTCAAAGAGTAAACTGTTGTAAGACAAAATCTCTTCTGATGTGACTGAAGTAGGTAATGTTTCCACTGTTACTCAAGCAGCGGGTGGTGTCGGATTCTCAGACACTACAAGAGCCGAACTAGAGGAGAGGGTGTGGATGATTCATGATTTGGTACCTAGGAAAATTATTCCAGGCTCCCAGCAGGGCCTAATTTGGATAAACAGACTCCTGATAAAGGCCAAGTGAGGGTTAATGATATACAGTCAAAGGATTCCTAAATGTTGTAGCTAAATGCTATCATCATCTGCAACTTGAGGAAACAATCTCCTTTCTATTTTTCTGAAGACATGTCAGTGCTGTGAAATTTAGCAGTGCTAAGTACACAAAGAGTGTGTGTTGAATGAGTGAATGTATTTACTTGGCAAATAATTTATTGAGCCCTAAGCTAGGAATTTTATATACAATATTTTGGTTATCTATTGCTACTTAACAAACCACCCCAAAACTAGGTAGCTGGAAGCAATCATTATATTACCTCACGATTTGGGGTTGACTTGATTCAGCTGGATGGTTCTTTTGTTAGCAGAGTCTGGTCATCAGTAGACTTAGCAAGGCTGCAATGTCTAAAAGGTACTGGTTGTTGGGTGGATCAGAGTCCACCAAGGGTAGTCAACCAGTGTCTTAGCTATCTACAATATGACTTCTATTTCAGCTTCTATTTCTAACAGCATAGCACATGAATCTCTAGATTCAGGGAATGGAAGCTGTCAATTGTCTTAAGTCTCAGATATCCCAGAATATCACTACTCATACATTTCATTGGCCAGTCAAAATGCCAGCCTGGTTAAAGAGGAGGGGAAATAAAATATATCTCTTGATAGAAAGAAGAGCATGTACAAATAGGTAGAGGAAGGATAAATGATGATAGATTTTTTTTTATCTCCTGAGCGAGTCTCTTGAATTTACATAAAGTACTAGAATTATAAGCACACAAAAAAATAAATGAGCTAAGATGTAAAAAGACTGACATTAGAAAGTGTTAACTAATTTGTGGAGCAACTAGAATGCTTATACATGCTGGAAGGAATCTAAGATAGTACAGTTTCCTCAGGAAACAGTTTGGCAGGTCCTTAGAAATATAAACAAATAAGTCACATCTAAGTTATAGGGACACAGAGCAGACAAGTGGTTGCTTAGAGACAGGGGGCTGGAAGGTAGGGTAACAGACAAGGAAAGGGCACAAGAGAACCTTTTGAACTAAGGAAAATATTTCACACTTTGAGAGTAGTGGTGGTTATATGGATGTTCCATTTACTAACGATCATCAACTGTATACTTAAAATGGGTAAATTATACTTCAATAATATTGATTTTAAAAATAAGGCTCTAGATCTCTCCTGGGTTCAGAGTGCTTTTCAATGTGACAGATGGACTTGGGGAAGAGGGGTTTATCTATCTCCCAAATCAATCTGCATACCCCCCGGATTTACCAAATTTACCTGAGTCTGCAGTTTCTTTTAGCTACCATAGCTCCTACCATTATTTTGCTTTGAGCTGTATGTGACCCAATTTACTTTATTTCCTCAAAGCAGTGATGCTATAGGATTGCTGTGTTGGTAAGACATTTTTCTGAAAGACTTGTGTGGCAGAAAACTGACAGCGGTGGATACATCACAGCATAACATATGATTAAAATACAAATACTGAACACTGCTTTCCTGAAGTATCTTTCCCACATTACCCTGGGAAATATAGCACTTCATAATTCTCACCCAGGCCATACTTGATAGCATATTTTCAATGCATCTTCTATAATTTCTCTAATAAGTGACATCCATAATACTTCCTACAATCATTCATATCCCTTTCTGAAGCATCACACATTTAAAGGTACCTATTGCCATGTCAACTTTTTTCCTCTCCCAAATGGTTATTTACATAAAGAGGGATCATGACTTATTTGTAAGTCACCTTATTTTTTAATGTTTATTTATTTATTTTTGAGAGCAAGCAAGCGAGTGAGCGAGAATGAGAGAGAGAGAGAGAGAGAGAGAGAGAGAAAAGGAAACAGAGAATCCCAAGCAGGATTGGCATCTCTGTCAGTGCAGAGCCTGATGCAGGGTTTGAACTCATGAACTGTGAGATCCTGACCTGAGCTGAAATCAAGAGTCAGATGCTTAACAGACTGGGCCAGCCAGGTGCCTCAAGTCAACTTATTCTTAAGTTCAAATTTAAGGCAGCTTGAGTTCTTCCTTCCCCCATTACATTCATGAATATGAAGTATTCCAAAACTGCAAGGGCCTCACAATGCAGAGGAATAGGAAGTAACAGAGCGGCATGGCTCTGGGCAACAGCATGTATTGCTATTACAACACAAGTTGCTAGAGAGCAAGGAAGCAATGTGCTCAACTCAAACAGGTGATGAGGAAGGTGATAAGGTAATGAGAGAAGGGTTTCTAGAAAGGGGGAGGGGGTGTCTAAATTAAAGTCTTAAATTATTCAGCATAAGCTATACCAAAAAATTAAAATGAAAAGAGAAGTGGATAGAACATTCTAGGTAGGAAAAATTGCTGCATCAAGGAAATGGAACTATTGATCATGAATAAAAACCAATGTATTGACCTGTGGGGGAAACTCCAATGATTTATATAAAAGAGAAGGGAGATGGAATTGATTATACAAATAGATTACTCTGGTGCATTATCATTTTCTTCTTTACCAGTTGGCTTCTTCTTCAAGTGGATCCTCCTATGGTAGCAACATGACAGCTTCAGCTCCAGACTCATCTCCTCATTCTGAATGGCCCAGAGCGGTACTTTACAGCTGTGCCAAGAGTGAATCACCTGCAGATCTTTTAACTAAAAAGCTCATAGATTAAAAGGTACACATGCACATATGCTCGATACACATGCACACACACAGCAATTCTAATGCACATTCCCAGTTTAGAACTACTTAAATAAAGAAAAAAATATGGAAAAATCTGTGCAAAGATATTTGCCTTCATTCATAATTAGAGATGTGAAAATCAGACCATTTCTTTCTTTTATTTTTTTAAGTTTATCTGTTTTTGAGAGAGAGAGTGAGAGGGTGTGGGAGGGGCAGAGAGGGAGAGAGAGAGAATCTCAAGTGGGCTCCACACTGTCAGCACAGAGATCGATGTGGGGCTTGAACCCATGAAACACGTCAGATCATTTTCTGAGCCGAAACCAAAAGTTGCATGCTTAACTAACTGAGCCACCCAGGTACCCTAGAACCGTTCCTTACCTATAAGATTGACATAATATATGATAATACATTCTATTGGCCAGACTATGGGCAAGCTGATATTCTCATGCATGTGAATCTGAATGCAAATTGGTACGATGATGTTGGATGAGGCTTTGGCATTATCTAATAAATATCCATTTACCTTTTGACACAGTAATCCAACATATAGAAATTGATTCTGGGGGCACCTGGGTGGCTCAGTCGGTTAAACATCTGCTTCGGCTCAGGTCATGATCTCGTGGTTTCTGAGTTCAAGCCCCTTGTTGGGCTCTGTGCTGACAGAGCCCTGGAGCCTGCTTCGGATGCTGTGTCTTCCTCTCTCTCTACTCCTACGCATACTCGGTCTCTCTCTCTCTTTCTCTCAAAAACAAATCAATATTTAAAAAAAGAAATTGATTCTGATTTTTATCCTTCACATATGCAAAAATATGCACATGTTTATTTATTGAAGTCTTGTTTGTAATTTTAAAATATTGGAAACAATAATGTAAAAGGCTGTACAGTAGAGTGGTTGAATGATTTGGAATGGTATATAACAAGAAAAGTGCTATAGGGTGCAGCTGAAAAAGAATGAGGAAGCCTTTTGCAAACTGATGAGAAGAGATTTCCAGGATATATTGTCATTTAAAAAAAGAAAATGCAAAAATAAAAGTATCTATAGAAGCTACCTTTTCTGTAAGAAAGAACAGAAAATAAAATACACATTTCTGCTCAGTTGTGCACCAACAATCAGAGGAAGGAGAACTCAGAGACTAACAAGATTGGTCACTAATGGGCTTGAGTGGGAGTTCAGTGAACAGAATGAATATGTAGTAGCACTTCTCTAGGGATAGCTTGTATGTAGTTTCACCTTTGGTACCAGATTAATATATCATGTAATCAAAAAATATTAACCACAATGAAGAAGAAAGATCAAATAGAATACAAACAGAAACAAATGTCCCTTGCTGAATTTCAAATGAATAGCATAGCAATACTGAAAGGGAAAAAGCAACTCACTCAATTAGTGTTACAACATGGTGGCTTAAGATGATCAAGCAATTTTAATACATAGATAGGATTGTGAGCCACTGACTTAGGTAAAAATAATGTATCTTCCAATAATTCCCACAAAAATAATATATTTATTTCTTAAATTCAGCCTCTTTCCCGTTCCCAGCATCTCCGTATTTCTCATTGACTCAATCAGATCAGTGGCTATCTGAGCCACTGGCCTTGGCTAGGGAGATGTCACATATTCAACCATTTAAGCTATTCAGGCTTATCTCAGAAGCCAAAGGTGGAGCCAAATCCCATTCAAAATACATGGGTGTTAATGGAGTAAAGATGATCACCTCCAACATTATGGGGAAAAGACAGAGCAAGAAGACATATTCACAGATGAAAAGGTGAGCAGACTGATACATCTAGGCAGAAATTATGTACATTGAAGGGTAGGAATGGAATGAATTCTGGTCCAGAAGGCAACTCATGCCATTTTATACAAATGACAACAAAGGATAGAATTTAGGAGAATAGTCAGCTTTGAAGATTCTAACTTAGATTAAGGGAGATAGTTGATCATTAGACTGAACACATGATGAAAGCAAAGGAGATTTTCAGAGATCTAGACAAATAAAACAGTCCCACTAATCTCATGGAAGAGATGGGATGTCTCCTAAGCCCCCAACAGACTATAGTCTTGAAACAGGATGGGATTTTCAGATCATAATTTGCACCAGCATAAACTGGAAGCTTGTAGCATTGAAGGTTTTTGAGCTCTACGACACAAACTCAGTAAGACAGGGCTGAGTCTCAGAGATCTGATTTTAAACAGTCCTTTAAGGAGATACAGGTGCAGATGGTCTGAGCATCACACTTTGAGAAATGACTATACTGGAGAAGAATGATGGCACTTACCTAGTCAGTTTCAAATATTGAAAAGAAATTGAGAATCCAATGGACAGAATTCAGGTTCACATATAAAGCTCACCACTGGGCTGGCCAATATTATCTATCCTAATATTAGTCAGATATAGCATTAATAATGCATCTATTACTGTACACTCTCTGTGCATTACATCATTGAAATCAAACGCCAAGTCTAGAGGAAAACAGTAGTGTGACTTGTTTAGCATTATCTATGCAAGTGGAACTGGGGGGGGGGGTTATCCTACGAAAACTGAGTTTCACCACTATGCTCTATGCTTCCTCCTTCAGAAGAAGGTCTAGAGGTAGCAGAACCAAAAGTAACTCAAACCTTAAAAATTGGGGACTGTAGAGCAACACAGAAATCTTAACTGGGATTAGTTTTAGACTCACAGATGAGTGGAAGTATGGATGGTGGTATAGACTGATCTTATAAGTAAAATCAGTTACTAAAACAGGGAGAGTGTTGGATAAGATACCAAAGTACAGGTAACAAAAGCTAAAATAAACACATAGGAGTACATCAAACTAAAGAGCTTTTGCACAGCAAAGGAAACAATCAATACATTAAAAAGGAAACCTACAGAATTGGAGGAAATATTTATAAAATATATATCTGATACGGTGTTAATATCCAAAATACAGAAATAACTTACATAATTCTATAGCAAAAAGCAAATACTCTAATTAAAGAATGGGCAAAAGACCAGAATAGACATTTTTTTAACACAACATACAAAATGGCCAACAGATATATAAAAAGATGCTCGACACCACAGATCATCAAGGAAATGCAAATCAAAACCATAGAGAATCAATACATTCTCAGATGGATATTATAAAAAAGACAAGAAATAACAGTGCTAGCAAGAATGTAAAGGGGGCCCTTATACACTACTGAAGGGAATGTAAAATAGTATAGCCATTATGGAAAAGAGTATAGAGGTTCCTCTAAATTTTTAAGTTGAACTACCATATGATCCAGCAAGCCCATTCCTGGATACATATGTGAAGGAACTGAAATCAGTTTCTTAAAGAGATATCTCTATACAACCATGTTCATGCAGCATTAGTCACAATAGCCAAGATATGGAAACAACCTAAATGCTCTTTGATGGATGAAAAGATACAGAAAATGTGATATATATATACATGATTAAAAAAATATATCATATATATTATATATCATACAATAGTATATTACTTAGCCATAAAAAAGAAGGAGATTTTTCCATTTGCAACAACATGGATGAATTATTGGCATTATGCTAAGTGAAAAAGCCAGACAAACACTGTATGTATGGCATCACACAGACAAAAAAGTAAGACAAAACAAAACAACTATTTTATAGAAATAGAGAATAGAATAGTGCTTGCCAGGGGCAAACAGCTACACATTTTCAGTTATAGGAATAAGTACTGAGAATCTAATATACAACATGGTGGCTAGAGTTAATAATACAGTCTTATATACTTAAAAGTTGCTGAGAGTAGATCTTAAGCATTCTTATCACACACACACACACACACACACACACACTTAATAAATGTTAACTGTGTGAGGTGATGGATATATTAATTGTCATGATCTTGGTAATTATTCTACAATGTATAGGCATATCAAATCATTATGTCATACACTTTAAATATACATGATTATATTTGTCAATTATTCCTCAATAAAACTAGAACAAGAGAGAGAAGAGTAATATATCCCCAAAGCATTTTTTGAGAGGTAGGGCGGTCGGGGAGTGGCTACAGTCATTCTCAGGCAAAGAATGGGACTTGGATTCTGGTTTTATCACAGATACTTAATGATATTGCATATGCTGATTGACACCTCTGCTCTTCAAACTTTTCCACTCATAAGAGTGCCAGCCTATTTACTTCATAGAGGGATATGGAGAAATAGGAGATGGGAAACCAACTCCATGTTTTTCAAAGAAAACACAATTAAAGCCACCCAAGATAGAATCCCATTAATTCATAATCCTACTTGATTAGAACATCTCTGAATTGATAATTTTAAGTAATTATAAAACATTTTTGGGGTGCCTGGGTGGTTCAGTTGGTTGAGTCTGACTCTCGATTTCAGCTCAGGTCATGATCTCACAGTTTATGAGATTGAGCCCTGCATCAGGTTCTGCTCTGACAGCACAGAGTCTACTTAAGGTTCTCTATCATTCTCTGTCTGCCTCTCTCTCTCTCTCAAAATAAACAAATAAACATTTAAAATAGACATTCTTGCAATTTATAAATTTAAGTTATCTTTCAAAACATTAAAAATGTTTTATGTGCAGTATAATTAAAGTTAGGGCACCTTTAACAAAATTTTAATGCTTATTTATATTTGAGAGAGAGAGCAGGGGAGGGGCAGAGAGAGAAGGAGACACAGAATCTGAAGTAGGCTCTAGGCTCTGAGCTCTCAGCACAGAGCCTGACTCAAGGCCCGAACGCATGAGCCATGAAGTCATGACCTAAGCTGAAGTCAGAAGCTTAACCCACTGAGGCACCCAGGCATCCTGGGAGGGCATCTTTTTAGCATAAGACACGATACTCAAACGTTGCAAACCAGCTATTTAAAAATGTTCAAATAGCTGTCATTTGAAACTGTCATTTCATTTCAAAATAAAACAGTGATCCAAAAATTGTTAATGAGAAATATTTTGAAACCATGTCAGCCATGCTGAAATTAGCCCATACCAGGTCAGCCTCTTCTAAATATCTTTTTGGAAGCATCACCCAGAATGACAGAGGACCACACATGGTCTTTTCTTAGCACTAGTAAACCCTATATCCCCTCTTACATATTATAATACAGTCAGGTCCTGGAGGGAGAAAAGTAGAGTTGCAACCCAGATTTTTACAACAAAATAATCAAGCAAACAGCCATTAAAGGTATCCACTCTACCCTCAATCACTACCTCTTCCCACAGAAGCTTCTGGGTTGTTATTCTAAGTTGCAGAGTAACATAAATCATCACGTACAAATGTGCCCAATGAAGTGACAGAGCAAACACCCAGCTCCACTGATCTTACCACCTGGTACTGAGTGTCTAGGGCCTGTAGCAGTCACTATATAACATTATTCTATATATCCAAAATGGGCTTTGTCTCTTGCTATTTTTCTGGTTTCTTTGGCTACCAATTAGTAACTTCCATCCTTAGCTATGCTGCTGCTGCCGCCTAGAGAATTTCTGGTCCCCTCACACTGGTGTTAGTCTCATAGAATTTGACCTTTGCCCATAAAGAATTCAAAAGTGCAGAAAAAAAAACCAGATATGTAAATCAAATGATTCTTTTTGGGAAGGGGTACAAAAGGAGAAGATTCAGTGTGTGTCAGAGAAACACAGGAGAAGTTGCAATTCACTCTACAAATTAGAAGGGACTTCACAGAAGAAAAATTAGAAGGAATGCCTTCTGTCCAAAAATATCTTCTCCGCTGATGCCTGAAATCCCAGCATCATTCACTAAGCTGTGCACAGCAGCATGGCAGGGGTTTTAAGCAGGAGATGTTTAGTGGGTATCTCCTCTTACCCTCCCTATCTTCCCACCTCCCCAGCTCACCACTTCTCAGACTTAGCAGAAACTAGTATACATTCACCACATTTCCAGTGCCAGTAACAGTTCCATTCTATCTATAAGTATAATATAGTTTTCTAAGGTTGATAAAAGAATCACGTATCATGCTGGTTGTGACAGGAGCCCCCACTTAAGCTACCGGTGAGAAAATTTGGGGCCATTCCATTATCAAGTCATTGCTTTGGAATTCAATTTCTCCTCTGGACATCTATTTTCACTAAGGAGAGGGAAGTTGAGAAATACAGAAGAGTTTCAGCCATTCTTTTCTCCTCTATCTCCCTCCTCACTCCCCTTGCTTTTTTTTTTTTTTTCCTTTGCTGTTGTTTTTTTCCCAGGCAGAGGGTAATTTGTATAGTAGCTGAAATAAAAGCAGCTTAACAGATGAAATCCATGGTCAAAGCCTGTGGACATCATTGAGGAGTTAATGAAATTTCTGTGCCTGGAACAGATTATTAGGCAACAGCTGAGATTGGAAAAAGATTAAGCTACTGAATGGCTGGCAGAACCAAAGTAAGGAGTCTAAAGTCAGCATTCATCATGCCTCATAGAAGATGAACAATTCGGGAAATAAAATCGGGTGATTTGTTCTGAGCTCTGAAGGCATTGTGCCTTGTCCTTCCTTGACCTAAATGGGTGGAAATTGTTTCTCTTGGCCAGTGCATTGTGTCACTCCCTCTGCTCCCAAACTCTTGATAGCACACTGGTGCTCATGCACTCATCACCTAGAATTCTAGAACCTTCCAGGCCCTCTCTGAAACCTCTTTCCACAATATATCTCATGGCTTCTCTACATAAATCATCATTTTGAGAGTATGGGCCATTTTCACACAGAACATTTTGCATAGACATTCACTGTGTATTATTCATCTCTACTTCCACATATCTGTGTACAAAATTGCTCCATCTGGAAACAAAATTTCTCCACCCTTTATATTTAGTTGTAAAATAAATAGTAAAACAGGGATTTTTGCCTTAAATTTAATAGGTTGAATTGTATGGATGTGTGCTGATGCACTCCACATGCTTGTGTTGAAATACAGAAGCATCAAAACTGTTTTCTGCTCACAAGGAAACTGGAGTCTTAGAGGAACAATGACATAATCAGAAAAAGTCATTTTCTAATAAATTCTTATTTTGTCCTTGTAGCTTCCATTTGTTGAGTGTTTACTAGGTACCAAACTTTATACTAAATGCTTCTCATGTACTGCCCCTTTTATTTGTCACAAATATTTTGTGAGTTAGGGACTATAATTATTCCTACTCTACAGATGAGCAGATACTAAGAAAGGTTGAATAACTTTCCCAAAGTCAGTAATTTGCTAAGCAGAGGTGCAAAATGGAGTCTATTTGACACCAAAGTATGTATTCTTTCCACCATGTCATGCTGAAGACTGACTTAGCATTTATGTGTAGAATGAACTAGAGAGGACTAAGAATAAAGAGAAATGTATAGTTAAACAATCCCCTGTAGTATTCTGAGTAAGAGTTCATGAGAATATGGATATAGGAGTGGCAACTGAACTATAGGAAGTGGATAAATGAAAGATAGATCCTTGAAGCATTATTGCTTGCTTGGGTTCAGGGTGACAAAAGAGAGTGCTGTCAGAGATAACAGTAAGATCTAACCCTAGTTATGAGTGTATATGCAGAGAGAAGTAAATCTCTTTGGAAACAACAGTTGCCCTATAATATAAACCCATTGGGCCAAACTTTCTTCTGGATAAAAGTCCTTCCAAGTCACCAAAAGAGCAGTAATACCCACAAGAGTCTTTAATTCTTCAGGTAATGATCATCACTGCAAAGGACATGTCACATGTGCTGACCCCCAGTCTCTCATTCCCAGAAGACGTCTGCTCCTTCTCTAAGGCAGAAGTAAGAAAGGATTAGAAGCATGGAGAGGGAATGGTTCCTCTTCCTTCAATTCCAGCCACAGTGGAATAAAGTCAATCGGCCTGCACTTGATTTTTTATTTAACTTGTTTGTGCAGTAAAACGCTTTGGATGCAGATTAACTTTCCCCGCTCGATACTGCCTAATTGATTCACCTACCTTGAAGCAGACGCTTGCAAGGCCTTTGATAAATAGATTGAAAGGCTTTCTTTGCTTCATAACTGCCTCCGTAAGCAATAGCTCAAACAGGACAGAGAATCCTGTGCAACCTCCAGTGACAAGAAGCTCCAGGGTCAGGGTCAGGAGGAATAAACATCTTCCTCCTCCACTGGAGGCATACTCATTTTACTGAACGGTCATAAAGGTTACAGAAAAGCTATTCCAGACATTGCAGGGGATCGCTGTGTGTTGAGCAGCGTGTGGGCTGGAAAGTGTGTTTGCAAAAGCACACAACAGCCTGTTTATCTATCAAGGAAATCTTATAGGTATTGCAAGTCAAACTTTGGGGATATGGAAATTGATACACCAAGAGGTTAAGTATCTGGCATAAGACAGAAACTAACACAATTAGGAAACAGTGGAGCTGAAATGTAATCCAGATTTTTCTAATATCTAACATCATGCTCTCATCACATTGCCTCCTTCCTTGTCAACATTGAGCCCCAGTACATTCCTTCTCTAAAAAATGAAACCCAACAGTTGTTAAATGTGGGTTTTAAAATTGAGAACAATGTCAAAACAAATTGACAGGATGGGTGTTCAACAAGAACACTCAAGGGCTCCTTCTAAGCCAGGAAATAGTATCAGCTTACAGAGGGGGCCTCTCTTCAGGGGTGTGGGACAAAAAGTGACACCAAAGTGGGAATATGGGATGGAAGGGGTCTTTGATCACTGAACAAAGGCATTGCTCTCACCAGAAAGGACACTGGAACAATCAGCCCCTGCCCCTGGCCCCAGGATGAGGCAGCAGCCTCAGGGCCTGTCTCCAGTACAAAGGCAGACACCAGGTTTCCTCTCCAAACCTGACTGTGTAGTTCCTATTTGATCACCAAATGGATGCACCTCCTGCAAAGAGAAAAGACATCTTGCAGACTTTGCTCACAGCTGTTCTTACAACTTCCGGTTCTCAGGCCTATCTCCCATCCTTTCCCGCTGTGTTTCTTGCATAGTTGGTATGCTCACTCGAATGCACATGTTATACTTCCTTGGCCCATGGGCCATTATACATGTAAGGGGCAGTGCACATGGAGTGCATGCACTGGAAATCTTCACTTCATTCCTCCTACTATTTACTCATGCTCCTTTGTCAGTACTACTAGATACCTGATATAGTATTATAGGTGATATAAAAAATGACCTTCACTTTCATGGAGCTCACAGAGGAGTGAGAAACAGAGACATGATAACACAGGCTATGATGCATTGTGGCATCATGATACATAATATGGGAGATTCCTATAGTGTTTGGGATGGTCTAAAGAAGGAGAATCCACCATGAATGACAGAATTAGAAGACAAAATAATTTTAATAACAATATTTATAGTGCACCCTATTCCTTCTAAGTATATCTGTTGAGCTTTTCAGGCACTGACAACAGACTACTCAACCTGTCAGACTGGACTACTGCTCTAGCGGGGTGGGGAAGACATACAATAAATAAGTACTCAGATATATTAGATACTGTCAGATAGTAATTCAGGCTATGAGGAAAATAAAACAAGGTAATGTGATATTGAGTTGCTCAGGAGCAAGAGCAACACTGAATGATGTGGTCAGAGAAGATTACCTGAAGAATTGATATTCGAGTTAAGATTTAAACAAGAAAAAGGAGCCAGCATAAGATTGAATATTACATAGGAAACATCATGAGAAAAGACCTTGGGCTGAAAATACCTTCTATAACAATGCCTTAAATCCCACTATTGTTCATTAGCCTGGTGTGGCAGACAGGAAAATGAAATTTTTAGATCTCCTACTGTCAGGGGCATAGCTGACTACGTCTCCAGCTAACGCCCCCACGGATCCACCTTGCTTCCGCAAGGGCTGATACCAGCCAATGGCTGAGCCCAATGCAACATGAAGCTCCACCCTCCAGTCTTTCTCTTTTTGCCCCCTTCACAGGCATCAGATCTGCAACACATTGTGAAGCCTATCTTTTCCTGATTTTCCCCCAATAAATCTGCTGCAAATCTTATCCCATTTGGGCTTCTACTGCTCAGTGGACATAGTTATGAGCAGGAGTTATCCACTGCAGATCCTGCCTTGGGAGATACAAATGGGAAAAAGACAAGTTAAATGTTAAAGACTGAAATGTAATGTGTAAAACTGAACACAAATATGTATTTAGATGAAAGTAATTAAAGTACCACAGGAGAGGATTATGGGACCAAAGACCAAAAAATAAAACTCAGAATCAGACAGCCCATAGTTAGTAACTAGGTAGAGGTCAGAGACTCACAATAGTTTTAAGCCCAGAAGAATCAGTGCTGGAAATTGACTTAATCAAGGTAAACTCTAAAGAATTGAAAGTGTTCCCCTGAATCTGCTGCTTAAGTGCATGAGAATTAGAATAAAATTCTGCCTAAAATTTCTTGTACTCTTATTTCAAGCATGAAGTTTTCCAAAAAAACTCTTTAAGTCTACATCCCTTTATTTTGCACCAAGTGAACTGAGTAAGGTCCTAAATCTCCTTTAGTCTCCCTCAACTGAGGCACGGGGTTTAGGCAACTCTAATAGTTGACTAAGGGACTGATGCCCAGTAGTGAAGGCATAAAGAATACCCTAGGTACTGAGGTTGACAATGCCAATTTCTAGAAAACTATTAGAATTTAAAGGTATGCATGTCATATATAAAGTCTCCAAGGTAAAAGAAAAGCAAAGATTGTATTGACAAGCCCTCTTCTATAACATCTTCTAATTATCTTCCTCTGGTTTTCTTCAGATGTAGGTTGTTTGGGTAATGGTGGTAAGGCAAAAAAGATCAACAAGAGGGAGCTGTATGGGAAAAGTGCTTTATTACATATATAAGTCTCAGTCAAAATGTATTTTTGGCCCAGGTTGCAAGTTGTTCGGTCTTTTCCATGATGTCATGTCATAATGGAATGAATAAAATAATCTAATATTCTTTTTTTTTTTTT